>NC_083627.1:14269526-14904526 GCF_963584025.1 Labrus mixtus
CTCACTTACGTATATATTGGGTACAAAAAATTATTCTTTTGACAACATTGCAACAGATTTAACCTAGTGCCCCGCTTATCCTGCAATGACATGTAATAGTTTCATTACTTTGGGAGGTAGATTTCCATTTCAAATTGCAGTGTGGCAGCCAACATGCACACACACACACACACACACACACACACACACGCACGCACACACACACACACACACACACACACACACACACACACACGTACACATCTGAATAATTTTTTTGTAGAGCCCTTTTATTTTACCCTTTTAATTTTGTTTGTTTTGCTTCCTGTAATTTCTATCTTCTAAATTATTTCAATGCATTAAGAATTCCAGAAATATTAACTCACGGGTTCATTATTTCTTTTCCACAGCCTTTAACTGTGTGTCAGGCCTTTTCTTCCCCAAGCCCCTCAAGGTCAAGCTCTGTAAAGCCTATTTGGTGATCAAACATTGTCCCTCCGTAACCCTCTTTTTTTCTGCTTTCTCCACACACACCTCTCTTGCCCCTTTCGCTCTTCCCTTGGCCCTTTCTCCGCCTAATCATCGGCCTTTCTTTTCTCCTCCCCTGCCCACCGCTCTTTCTGTCCGGCTGGCCCTCTCAGCGGGGCTATAGAGTCCTAACTTGTCTACATTTACCCCCTACGTTGGCTGACCAATGGAGCCGTTGCACAGAGAGATCCTACACTAGCAGCCCGCCATTCTCCCCAAGTCAGCTCATGCTCTCTGTTTTCTCAACCTCTGACCTCAGGCCATGGCAACAGGGGCAGGAATGTCAGGAGTGATTGGCAGGATAAAGAGCACAGCCCCTCTCTCTTGCGCAACGGATTTGAGACACTTTCAGCATCGAACAATGGTGGATTTGGGCTTGATTGGATCACTGATGAGTTGATGACTGTCAAAAGAGCAAGTCGTCTTTACATAAGCCTGATTATCTCTGTGTGGCGGAGAAGCAGAGAGAGGAAGGAGGGGTGGACACCATGGTGGGGTGTGAGGGGGGGGACTGGCAGGGAGCTCACCCCCATGCAGAGTGCTTGGAAAGGGGATAGATCTACACACGAGGGCCAGGCTATGGAGCCCGGGCCTCTCTCATCCAGTGGGGGATTTTAACAAATCTATTCATGCAACCAGGGTCCCTCATACATGTGGCCATAATCACAGGAGGACGGCTGAGGGCAGGAGTGTGAGGGGGGTGACACATGGAGGCAATCATTGTTCATTCCCTGAGCATCCCATCAATACAGACAGAGAAGCAGAAAGAAAAAGAAAGGGGGGACAGATAGAGAGAGAGAGAGAGAGAGTGAGATGCTGACAGAAAAGAGCAGTAGGACAGGAGAATCAAAGACAAATCCCTTCCATAATCTACCTCTTTAATAGGGATTAGAGCTCACCAAAGGGTCTGTATCAGAATACCAAAGCACCAATAAAGACTCTATTCACACTGAGAGTTTGAGGGGCTGAAACAACTCTATAAACTCCATAGAAAGAGGGTTATTCAGAAGTATAAGCGATGGTTGCTTTTCTCACTTATGGCTTTTTTGTACTAGTTCAGTTTTTGAAAAGTTTATGGGCAGTTGGGTGACAAACAACAAACATGAAGCTTAAACTTGAAACTCTGAAGAAGTTTGCTGCAGCATCCGCCAGAAAGCACTAATCATATTTTGGATCTGTTCACTTTTTCCTCTCCTTTCATAACAAAGCATGTTTTGGGCACGCTGTGTAACTGATTAAACAGTCATTTGATGTCATTTTCAGCCCCATCATGCTAAGCTCACTGTTATCCAACTTTGAAAGAATAACATATTGTTTGGGTACTTGGAAGAACAGTAGTGTGATCTGGCTGGTATAAAGTGTAGAAAAACTGAAGTGTGTGTATGAGAAAGACCGGCTAATATTCTCCTCAGCAGTGCGGATGGCAGTCTGTCAGAGTTGGCAGAGGAAGTGAAAATGGCCTCAAGTGTCTGGCTTTCTTCCATGCTGTTCTCACATCAATGACAGCTCTCACTGCATCATCTCTCTCCCTCTTTCTCTCTCATTTACTCTCTTTAAACTCAAGCGTATAGTCTATCTCTTGGTTTCTGACTCTTTCTCTGTTTGTAAAAAGATGTATGGGTACGGATGGATGGATGGGAATATGAAAAAATACTCGTTACTCTTTAAGAAAAGAGAAAATCTGCAGTATCTAAACACCACAAGACTCAATTTCCCCCTCAGATACTTAAATTGATAGGTCAACTTGTAGGATATAATATATATAGCTATTATTTTTCTGGGAGATAATCAGATGAGAAGGTTCATTCAACCCTGACTGTTGATATGATCGGGACACAGATGTA
This sequence comes from Labrus mixtus, assembly GCF_963584025.1. Classification (NCBI taxonomy): domain Eukaryota; kingdom Metazoa; phylum Chordata; class Actinopteri; order Labriformes; family Labridae; genus Labrus; species Labrus mixtus. The sequence continues at coordinate 14,271,878 of NC_083627.1, forward strand.
TCCATTTTATTTCCTGAAATCTAAATGGACATCACGGTCAGAAAGACACTGAGTTTGCACTATATATTATTGGCATGTGAAGGGTGTCTCAAGTCATCAATGCGTCTTGATGATGCACATCAGAATACTCCAGCAAGTTAGTTTTCGAATGCATTGATAACACTCATTTAAGATTTTTTTCAGCAAGTATAGTATAGTATTCACCTTAGTATATTCAAAATATCCTCGATTAGAGGTAAATGGATTTCATTGGGAAGCTACTACATGCAAACTCAATAGCATTATTGGACTGGTATGTTTTTTTGTTAGCTGAAGTGACAAATGTTCACTGTAGACAACCATAGATTTATCTCTTTTAGGAATATAGAAGCAGACTTTCAGAAAAAATTGGTTTTCCTCAGCAGGGCCACACCATACAGAACAATTCTGCTCTCTGAGAGTGAGGTGGCAGCATTGAGTTTTTCTTCAGGTCCACAAACCATGAGGCTCTGATTGCGTTTGTGTAACACAATGGCTCAAAATTGACAACATTATTAAACATAGTCAAATCTTCCATTATTCCACATTCATTAGCCTAATATTAACACAAGACTAAAGTACTCTTTCATTTTCAATGTTGATGGTTGTGATTTAGCTATTTTATGAAGTAAAGCAGCTATTAGAGACATTGCCACAAACCTGAGTAACAATTTAGGTGGCCCTATACAAATCCATATCCAAATAAAACATTTTTAACACAACAGAAATTGACAACCTGACAAGATTAGCATACATTTTAGCCATACCCACCTTGCAGCACAAAGACTTTGAATGTCAAACTATCAACATTGAAAGTGAGCAGCAACTTTACATACTTTTACCAAGCACGTTTTACCTTAAATGATCTGCTGGAAAGCGTTTGAAATTTTCCAGCAGACCCTATAAGGTAAAACTTTCTATTTGATCTAAATTGTGTGTATGGACTTAAGGATGTCAAGTCCCCTCAAGAAACCAGACTACCCAGATCATCCGTGTGCACGTCCTGCTGTCCATTCCAAGCATGTATAGAGAACCACAGCTTTGAGACACACTCTGTATTGCATCAACAGCCATAAGACCCCCCACCATTCTCTCTCTCTCTACTCTCTCTTTTGGCCCATAAACGTCAAGGATGGCGCAGAGTGACACACAACCCTCCTCAACCTCCCCCTGAGCTGTCGCCCCCATACTGGCCGTTGGCCTTTCCTGGCGTCTGATCCATATTTCAGAGGCAGCAGTTGTGGCACTGAGAAGGCATAATCCAACATTAAAGCAGGAAGGCCTGGGCTGGAAGCACAGACGCAGGTTCATAAGGTCCTGGAAATCTTCAATTTCAATTTCCGCAGCGTTTGCAGTGGCTTCCAAGGTGCTGGCATAAGTCTCCAAGTTTTGGCGAGAGAGCAGATTTCAAGAAGGGCGAGACTTTTCTTGCTTAAAAGAGCTGACACTGCATAGTTAAACTGGCAGTAAGAGTGTGAAACTGAATAGATACAGTGAAGGGGTCAATTAAAAGGCGAGTACCCTGTGATTGTCATTAAATTAGTGAGAATCAATCATGACTTATATTTTGACAGCATGATTAAATTCTTAGGGGGAGGAAAAGTAAACCAGAATATGTTAGAGTTCATGTCACATTAAATCTGATCTCCAGCAGATAGAATAACAAATAACAACTAACATTTCAAATAAACAGATTATAAATAACACTAAAAACTGAAAATTGGGTTCTGGCTTACAGAAGTTTAAATCACATCCAAGTTTCGGCCCGATAGCCCCTACTTGAATTTAACAGTTATAGACAGTTTGAATAAATGACAAGGAAAACAGTCTCCAATAATAAATGACTATTATGACATTTATTTAGTTTCCAAAAAATATATTCTTTAAAGACAAATTCATATCCTGTATTTACAATTTTCAAGGTTTCCATTCACAACAGAAAAGAGGAAGAAAAACATAGGACATAAAAGAGAGATACAAGCAAATATGTGACAAAAACAACAATCTCTTTAGTTTAGAGAAGCTAAACAATAATACTATGCCAGGTCGAACGGTCAGAAAATACCCTTCATTAAAATGTTCTCCATTAAATAAAATTATTCCTTTCTTCTTTTTCTTTCAATGTCTTCTCAGGATGTTGTTGTTAGAACTCGTTGGGATGCTGTCCCATGGTGAGGTCTGAAGTAGAAACAAATAGAAAACATTTAGGTCAGAGATAAAAAAAACAATATATATATATTGGGGATAAATTCCCTCAAATCAAGGGAGGAAAAATATTGGTTGATACTTCTAATTTCAGCCTTTTTCTCCATCTAAAATTAAAGTGTTTCTCAGATATCTAAAAATAATTGCCTTCGTTTAGCCCAGCTGTTTTTACTCAAAGATACTGTCTTCGAAACAATATTAAACTTTATTCATGCAAATTGTGAAGGAACTATAGGTACATTGTTTTATGTCTTTTCATCCTCCACTTCATTGACGATGCTATCAGCGTTTTCTTTGACATGCATTAGCTGCATTCATTGAAAGGGCGTGAATAAATGGCGGCAGTTTATTTAAATGACATAGGTGGCGATAACTCAGCGGTGTTAAGGGGCCCGCAGGATATATTAGACTGCTGCCCGACGATGCGTTAAAGTGGAGACTCAATCACATGATTTATGTGCTGAGTTCTGCATCCCACCCAGTCAGGTGTAACAGTGTTTACCTCGGCTTTACGGTTCATTTAGCCGAAGACGCACGGAGAGAAATTGAGGTTAATAATGTCATGACGCCAAATTGATTTTAAATTCATGAGGTTACCTGTCAGTGATCAGCTGGAATGAGGACTTCAGGGAGTCTGGTCTGTGGTCGCTCTCTTCTTCTGTTAAACGACAAATAAGCCAATGAATACATGTTGTAAAACCTGCCAAATGTCCCTTGTATTTTTAACTTGTATTTTCCTATAGAATAATATAGAATGTTGGATCTCATCCTGAGGCCTGCTCTGTTAATTAAATAAATTGTATCATGTTGTACAACAAAATTCAGTTCATACCATCTATTTTTGGACTGAAGCTTCCAGAAGACTCTACATCACTGTCGTCTTCTGTTCCCGATGTTCCGGGGCCCGCCGCCGCTTGTCGTGCGTCATGACGCGCAACCGGTACTGTGCCGTGGAGAGGCAGGTGTCCGGCCGGCGCCCCACCGAGGAGGGACCTCATGTTCAAAAGAGAGTTGGCATTGAGAAAAGCCGCGTTGGCCCAATTATGCAGCTTGCCGATCTGGCATGTATATATCCCATGACCCGGGAGTAAGGCCGGGTGTCCAGCGGAGGCCAAAGCCGGGTGGTGCGTATGAACTGGGGGTGAGGGTTTATGAGAGCTGTCGGGAGCCGTGGCGGTCTCAGCCAGGGACCAGATTTTGGGTTTGCTCTGGGGTGGTCTCTGGCACTCCTGTCTGTTTGGAGAATGATCCACTGCGAGTTTGACAACGGGTGATCTGTGTAAAGAAATAGCCGCCTCCACTCCTCTCAGGCCCTCAACAGAAAGCGTCCTGCTACTGTCAGAGCTCTTCGGCTCCGCGGCCTGCTCTCTTACTGCCAGACCTGCCTCCCCCTCTCCCTTCACGGAGTCCTGATCCCCAGCTCGCTGCTCGTCGGGTCTCTCGATATCAACAGTTTCTAAATCAATTTCCTCATCTTCCTCCTCGTCGTCGCTGCCGTTCTTGCCATTATCGTCTTCGTTGTCGCTGCTGAAGATTCGGCCGTCCCGGTCCTCGGCGCTTCGCCCCCAGGTTACCTTGTTCTCCTTTTTCAGGCGTCTGCGGGCGTTCGCAAACCACGTGGACACCTTAAGAAAGGAACCATAATGTATTAATATATTGTAAAAATAATAATAATAATAAAAACTTCCACAAAAGAGGTATGCACAAAGTAAATATTGTAAATTTCAACAATATATTAGTGTCGTGCACACAACCTGATTAGCATATTAAGTAATCATTCAATCTTTGTTTGTAATTCACAACAGATGTTATCTAAAGACACTTTACAAAAAGAACAGGTCTAGACCGTAATAGTCATTATATTATTTATAAAGACCCAAAATTAATACACCCTCCCGACATGACTCCACCTAATGCAACTAGTAGTTTAGTGAAATAATGCTCTGCAATGCATTACACACACCTGTGTGAGTGTCATCCGTGTGATGATAGCGAGCATGATTTTTTCTCCTTTGGTGGGGTAGGGGTTCTTCTGGTGCTCCTGCAGCCAGGCCTTCAGGGTGCTGGTCGTTTCCCTTGTGGCAGTCTTGGCCCTCGACGGGTCCCCGTACGCGTACTGGCCGTACGGATAGAAGCCCTGAGCAGCATGGACAGGTAGAGCGGCAGGGTGGGAGCCCGAGCTGTCCTTAAGCTCATACTGCGAGCCCTGAAATGTTGTTGGAGACAGAATGATGACAACTTGTTGAGCGAGTTGTTAAGCATTTCCTCTTTAGGTTCAGATAGTGTGTAAACTAAATTTTGGAATAATTGATTGACCTGCAAAAAGTTTTTCTAAAGTTTAAATAGGCCTATCTCATCCGTTTCACATATGTTTTTAATGAGATGAATAAATGAAAACTTGTTAAAATGTATTTTGATAACTAGATTTGTTTGAAATAATTACATTTTAGTGTCGACTTAGGGAACACACAAGAAATAAAAAAAATATTTTTAACAAGCTCTCGACACTTAATTATTTATGGTGTTTTTTCTAATTAATAAACGATGTTCTAACACAAATGGTCAATTTAATTTATTTTGTTTTTGCACGTATTTAATTATATTGATCTGTCTGTTAACTGAACCTTGAATCCAAATGAAAGTTTTAGTTGAAATTGAGATTAAAATACATCATAATTACTATTATATGATTTTCCCCGTAAGCTAATAACCTATAGTCCTACCTTATAGTTTGAATAAATAAATGTCTTAGCCGATATTGCAAAATTTTATTTGAACTTAACTATGTGCCATTTCTCATTCAGACTCTTTATGTATAAACAACAGTAAATTCCAAAATATCAAACTATATTCAACCCCTTTCAAACTATTAATTATTGCTCAATACTGTTGCCATTAACACGAGCTCAGCCTGTCAAAACGTGGGGATAACCTGTCACTCACACCTGAGCTGCTCAAGTCTTAAGTGAACAAGTATCAACTCACCATCTGGGAAATGAGGGCGAGGTCTGTGGCACCGCTGTACGGCAAAAATGCACTGTAGTTATGAGGCGCCCATGGGTTCCCGTACATCCCCAGCATGGAGCCGACAGCCGCGGCAGTAGCGGACGAACTCACGCCGCCCTCGTTACCTCCTTCCCGGGCAGAACCCGGGCGCTCGCCCCCATACACCTCAGGGTTAGCATTCAGAAACTGGGGGTACCCCAGCTGAGGGAAAGACATGTCCGGGAAACTCGTGCAGTAAATCTCTGTCAAAGTCGAGGCCACACAACAGCAAGAGGAGGCAGGAAAAAAAAGAGTAAGAATCCCCAAAAGTAAGAGGAAGAAGAGGATAAAGGGGGTGTATAAATCACCAGAGTCCCCCTTTTAGAAGATGTCAGGCTTTCCACTTCCACAGACCCGGAGTTGTGTCAAAGCCCGAGTTTGGCACCTCTACTGCGGAGTGATGCGTGCGTCTGGCCGCAGGAGCTTCTGGATGTGGAGCTGACTGACTGATTGGCAGCCTACTTAAGCATCAAGCTCCTCCTATGCCCGGGGCAGGCGATTAGTGCATTGGTTAGCCTAGGTCGTGCGTGTGTGTGTGTGTGTGTGTGTGTGTGTGTGTGTGTGTGTGTGTGTGTGTGTGTGTGTGTGTGTGTGTGTGTGTGTGTGTGTGTGTGTGCGTGCGTGTGTGTGCGTGTGTGTGTGTTTTGTTGTCAGAGATATAATTTCTACAGTTTTCACTGTGTCTATACAGGAAAAAGCATACAGAAGTTTGATGCAATGGTGCATGTATGCGCAGGGCATATTCTCCTCTTTGTGGTCAGTATAATTTAAGAAAAACGCCACCTACTTCATCTTTAAAAACGTTTTTTTATATGTATATTAGTTATAGTTGAAATGTGCATTGTAATAATATAAATAGGCTATTTCTGATATTATTAGTAATAATATTCATTTTGAAAACAGTCGTTCTCAACAACTGTTGCGATATTTGTCTTATACGCTTCTTTTAGGTGTCATTTTCCTTCCATGTTTTGACAGCTCATCCGCAGTGCTCGGACATTCTGTCCAGCAGATGGGCCGAGAGGCATCGATATGGTCGGACAGATCCGAGAGGAATGCCCGTGATTATCGACGGAAGTCAGTGGAGAATAGAAGATAAAGGAGGTTTGAAGGTAATGACAGAGATTGAAGAGGATAAGAGATAGCAGAGATATGAAGCACAGAGGAGCTGTGGTGTGGAAATGACAGCTGTTGTTTGAGATGAATGGACCACTGTACTCTATTGGGGCCAGGTAAAAAGTTAGCTGTGTCCTTAAGTATATGTGTTAGAAAAAGGAGGGATATGTATAAAATCTCTTCTTGTCTGAAAAAGTGAAAGATGCAAATTCATATTTTCGTATTGACAGGCTTGTCCATCAAAACAGCAACGTGGTATCAATCTACTCCTTTGCTTTGAACACATACATTCAAACACACACACACACACACACACACACACACACACACACACGCATGCACGTACGCACGCACGCGCACACACACACACACACACACTCAAGCAGTGCTAATGAGGTTGAGCACCTTGTGCCCTGCTCAGTGGCCCTGTGGCCCTCCTGGGTTCCCTCAGAGGTTAGCTGTGTAATTACTCCATCCCCATAAATACAGATTCATCATTTCACACTGGAGCCCCTGATGAGCTTGGCTGAGCTGAGAGAGAGAGAGAGAGAGAGCGAGAGGAGGAAGCAGTGGTGGAGGAGAGGGAGGGAGGAGGATCTAATGATTTAATTACAGTGCTTAAAGCCCACTCTGGCTAAGTGATGGTCCTCTCTGTCTCTTTCTCCGTTCTCTTCCCTCCTCAGCGCTGGCACCTAGAGGGCTTTACTCATGAATCTCAAAGCTGTTTTCCTAAACACATATTATGACGAGCGCTGCCTCCACTTCCACGACTGCTGCTGTGTATGTGTGTGTGTGTGTGTGTGTGTGTGTGAGAGGATGCTTAATCTCCATGGCATTTTAAATGGCATTCATGGAGAGCGACTCTATCCTCATTGCCAAGGTAAATGGAGCCAAGGGACTCTCTATTTCAGCTCGATAAAAGAGCAATGTTAAAGACCCTCACCATTTCTCTCTCTCTTTCTCTCTCTCTCTCTCTCTCTCTCTCCCTCTCTCCCGCCCTTCCTCTGTCTCGTTTCTCACTTAAAATTAATGCTTTTCTCATGACAGGGGAGGGAAACGAGACATATCCACCATCTAATAGGATAATATAGCCCTATTCACCACCATCACTACCTCCACCCCTCACTCTTCTCTCCCTCCCTCTCTCTCTCCCTCTCTCTCTGCCTTTGTAGCTGCCTGATTTCCATAGTGTCTCTGTGGAGAGGCAGTTAATGAATTCCTCTGAGCTGGAGAAAGGGGGAGAATGGTTTGGCGGTTTAGAGAGAGAAAGAGGCAGGGATAGGGGGAGGAAGGCTTTGAGCTATGCCATTCAACTTCACAGCCTCGGCCTGCTTGTGCATTCACCATGTGTGTGTGCGTGCGCGCTCTGTGTGTGTGTGTGTGTGTCTTTTAACATGAACCTGCTAAGACTACCAAATATTTAGACTGGCCTCAGACCTCTTTTTATGGCGACGGTGGATTGAGGGATCTCAGGAGGCAGCTTGACTCTATTTGAATCCCATTCCCTGCTATTAGCTTGGCCAGACAAAGGAATAACTTACTGCAGGAAACATTCAAATAAAGTCCCACAATCCACTCGCACTGGCCATTTCCTCCTGGGTAATTTGCAAAGAGGTAAATGAAGACACTTAGAAGCATCATAAAGATGATTTTCTTTTGTTTGCTTATACTTCAACAAAGAAGGGATGATGCAAAGGTGATTAAATAATTGGCTTTCATACAGCTTGAATAATCACAGTTCTTTTATGTGCAAGACCTTGAAATCTATTTTCAGTAATGGGTGGTGTAAGCAATAACATTCTGAAACTCAACAATTGCTTTGCAGTTACTAAGCATTCCTTCCCTTTACATAGATCATTTTTTGGTTCTTCAAGTTTCCTGTCTAACCTGAAGTGTGATGCACGGCTGATATTTTTTCTCCAGGCTTTCAATAGGAAAACTGATGAGAAACATAGCTTACCAAGGAAGCTAGAGTTGTGTCGAGCCAAACTCTTGGTCACACCTTTGACAGAGGCAACCCCTCCTCCCATTATTTTGTGAGTAAACGTATGCTCTGAATACTTTTATACCATTTTAAAGATTTAACAATTTACTTCTGCAACATTGCACAGTACGGTGAAGAGACATGATGGCAATAACCGAAATGTCAAAAATCTCAATTTATAGCTCAGGATGCAGTGTGTGGGGTGTGCACACCACACAAACTGCATGTATGCACACCCCACACACTGCATCCTGAGCTATAAATTGAGATTTTTGAAGACAGAAAACTTAATCATGGCAATAATAAGTACTCAACAGCTTATTTAATAAGAAACATAAATTATAGGAAGAAATATTGTACTTGTTTCTTATGTTGTTTCCCTAAAACAGATGTTCTTAAAATAAAACGGATTATTACCTATTATCCAGAACCAAGGATATAGCACCTGAATAAGGGCTGATGTGATCTGCAAAGAAGCTAAATTAACGTTCTTAATTCCCACATTTCTCTATTTTTGTTTTACTTAGTTAAAAGGAGTTCGAGGAGAGAGCATATGGAGTGAAGGGAGGAAAAGCAGCAAAGATAAGGCAAAAAAAACCTGTCCTCATCTACTTGACAGCAAAGATAAGGAGTGATAGATTCATTTATGACCTGATGTTAAAACAGATGGATCACTCTAACGAACAACACATACGCCTGCCAGCCTGAGGTAATACATTTAGCTAACCAAAAGTTGTATAATGTCTCACACTGAGCATCACTCTGTGACATTTTTTAATCACCATGATATTTGTCATACAGCATGGGAGATGTCATTAACAGTCTTAATGTCTAATATCACGAATTATATTAGTGTCAATTTGACCCTGACAGTCCCTCACCTGGAAGCAGATCCTTTTTTTGACATTCAAACATTTTGACCCAGAGGGGAAACACCAGACAAAGAGGCCACCATTAGCAATTAATGGGTGTGCCAGTGTTTGTTTGTAATAGCTCCTTTAAAAGTCCAATGGGACTCATTTACAGTGGATGGTGCTGATAACAAACCGCGACCTCCGGAAGGGGGTCACTTTGAATAACTCGAAATGGTCGCCCCATTTGTGAAACTTAACTGAGTTGTCTTTTTATTAGCCAACTGTGGCTGGGAGCTGCCATTAAATACAGTTCCATCATTCCCTATAGAGTTAGCGATGAAAACAAGTGATGTTCAACATGATTGCTGACTGAAAATAAAGGTGAATTCCCTCCTCCTCCTCTTTACAGAAAGACATAGCAGGGGTCTTTTCTCATGGCAAGGGATCTGATTGTTTTCTAAACGGATTATTAACTCTTTTGTTACAGTAGGGGTCACTTTAATGCTTCTTAGGGCCCATTAGCATTGCTTTAAAGAGCGCACGCACACACACACACACGCACACACACACGCACACACACACACACACACACACACACACACACACACACACACACACACGTTCTAGGATTTGGCGTTGCTTGTCTTTGTTGTTCACAGTGGGAGCGGAATGATACCGTTATAATGCTGTCAAAGACAATACCTCAACCTCAAAGGGATAGTGTAAGGAAAGGGATGTGTGAGCGTGGTTGTGTGTGTGTGGGTTGTGATGAAAAGGTGCCCTTAAGAAGACCAGTAAGCTTAATGCAATAGTGCTGACTTCAATGGATACCTCAAAGAGAAGTGGCATTACGCAGTCCTCTCCTCTGAAAATCCCCGACAAGTCCTTGACTGAGAGAGGGATCAGCTCACTCTTCACGTTGGGGCTGTCAGAGATCTTCAAGCCGGAGAATTGGGATCAAATTGAAATTTGACAGATATTTAGGAACTAAGTAATTTTTTTGGATGCAATATTTTCTCCCTGATCGTTTATAGAAACAAAAGTTAGTGTCAACCGTGTAGATACCCTTGGGAAAATCAAGGACACTCAGCTCAGGTCAAAGCATCACCGGGCCTCAGAGGTGTTTGCTCCGTGGCTCTTATTGACCATATGAATGTGATGCTGGTTGTGGGGAGGCCCAAGAGACCCTCAGATCCTGGCTGGGTACCTCCTCCAGCTCGGAGCTCCTGTTCTGGGGAAGGATAAAGAGGGTATCCCTTACTGGCCTGACCTTAAGCCCCCCTTCCATCAGAGTGAGGGTTCAAAGGTCAGATCAATTGGCTCCCCGTGGCCCACTGTCTGCAACCAGGCTTAATCACCTATTAACAGCCAGGGAAAAGGAGATGGTGAGGGACTGTTATTCTCATTCGACCACATGAAATTGAAGCCCCTGGCATATATTATGTATCACTCTTCATATGGTTCCAAACCCTTCATGTGAGGTCTCAAATTAATTCAGTTTTTTTATAAACCACATTTCTTTGACTGACTGCTGTATATTCTTTGTTACAGCAATGCCAATAATGATTTGTCAATACAAATGTGTTACCAGCCAATAGTGCTGCAATTGTTGATAAAACAGTGTTGAAGATGTGATTGAGCTGAACTGAATCCCTTTTCACATATGCACTCCTTGAACATTTTAGAACATTTCAGCCGGCCCCTGAAACCTCCCTGTGTTGCTCTTTAACGCATGTCTCTCATAGGCTATTTTTACATAATGCACTCATGAAACGTGTATAAAATTTCAACATGCTGCCTCTTCTCCATAGTTGCTTGTTCACATGGAGCTCACATCAGGTGGCTCTATCCTGGGCCGACAGACAGGGGGATTCAGGAGGCAGGACACGACTTAAAAAGAACAGCACTGAAATGTCTGCCACAGAGTCAAACACTCATCTCAATTTTTGTCTATATCCGTGTTACGTGTAGTTCTACATAAAATCAGATCCAAGGCATGATGTAAGTCACAGCATATCCAAGATAGATGAAGCAACAGATAAAAAAAACAAACGGATAAATTATGAAAAAATACAAACCCTTAAAGGTAGGGTTGGTAATTTCCTCCAGATACACTTTTTAAGATTTTGGTTGAAATTGTCTTTAGTTACTGACAGATATTAATCATTTATGTACTCTGAAAAAGGAATGAAGAAAATCTGTCATCTGCAGCAGTTGTAAGCGTGTCAATATTTCGACCAATGTCTGCCACGAGGTACAATCTTGATGAACCAATCATGCCTTCCTATCTCCATGCTCATTCTATACCCCTACACCGGCCCACACTCAAAGCGTGTCACAGATGATGGAGTTTATACTGTGAGTTTGGGAGTTGTAAAAAAAGTTGCGGTTTAGTGTTTACTTACCGCAGAATGAGACGTCGTAGTTTCTACACAATGCAAGCGATGAGCTGTGGTCCGCTTCTGGACCAACGCTGCTCGTGTATGTAAGTGAGGGGCGTGGCTTTTCAGGGAACACAGCAGGGAGAGGGTGGGTGAAGACAGGGCACTGAGGGAATGCTACTTTCAAAATCATGCTAGTTTTTGAAAATGATCAACCCTGCCTTTAGCTGTGTGTGCCAATGAAGACATGAACCATTCAGGCCAAACATGTAACAGGTTGTAAACATGTTCATTTCTGATGTCGGAAAGTGCATTTTAACATCTGTGTTTATGTGACTTTTGGCACATTTTTCGACGCCAGAGGATACCAATTTGTTGTTCACAGAGGGTTGGTGATTCACATGACTTTCCTCAGTAGCTCTCTGGACATCTGCAGGAGCAAGTGTCCAAAATACATGAATTACTTTATTATGCTTTGTCCAAGAAGTTAGTTTTGTGTGTATTAGGTGGAAAGTTACTATTCAACAACGTTCTGGAAAAAAAGTATTTTCTCCCTCCCCTGACTTCAGACTGTGTTTTTTACAAAAATGCCATATTTGTACATTCATAATGATGCCATGAAGGTGTAATATTCTTGTCCCAGTCTGTGAATTTACATTCATTGAAGTTACGGAAGCATGGCAAAGCCAGAGCTCCAAATAGAAACACAGTCAGACATGCACACACACAGCACTGCGCTCTCATGCTCAGGCCCTGACACACCAAGGAGATCGTTGGTCCAACGCGATCATCGCCCTAGTTTTTGCAATGTGTCCAGCTCCGTCGCTACCCGTCGGCACCCGTCTGCCTTTGTTCGGCCGATTCAACATGTTGAATCGGCGTCGGCCTGCGTCTGTGCAGTTGGTGAGAGGAATCTCTCTGATTGGCTGTTAGGAGGTTTCATTTAACTCCTGCTCTCAACACAGGTTCAGGAAAGCCCCTTGAGTCTGCAGCTGTAGTATCCACGCTTTCACCCATTAGTCCGGTTTCTGCTTTTTGGTCAACTCTGCCTCTTCTTTTCTTTTTCCACTAGAAGACCAAGGGCTGACAACGGCAGTGCCATTTTCAACTTTTATAACACATTATTCTCAATTAGAAGTGCCTATATTAAGAGCGGTGACCGACAGCGGCGTGAAAATGGTCTTCTCATATCATAACAACTGCGACTACCACCACATGCGCAGAACGTATGTGGTGGTTGGCCGTTGGCTGTAGTCTTTGCGGTTTGTTCAAGTGCAACTTTTTGGCCAAGACAAAGGGGATGGGAGCCGACGGGAGGCGACGTCATAGTCGGTCTTTGTCGCCTCTAGTTCTTTGCCGTCTGCTTGGTGTGTCAAAGTATTTCACCTTTAGAACGCCTCTGTTACTACCTCTGAAGATGGTACAGAGGGGGAAGCCCTTACCCTAACGCTAACCCATTACGCCTCCGAAACGTTCAGATTGACGCCACAGGGGCGTAAATATCGCGGCTTGAAACGGAAGTCTGAAAAGGACTACAGAGAGGTCTGAATGGATTGCTTTAAAATTGTTATCCATCCATTTTGTTTAATTTAGTTGATATTGAGCACCAAACTATACAAATGATATCTGTTGATATTTATCTTGCTGGGAGGAAAAGTTGTGTTACACTGCCATCAAATAAGTGTTGAAAAAACTGCTAGGGTAAGTTATTTGAAAAATGCAGTCAATTACTCATAACCTGTAAAAAAAAAAATGACCCAAGTGACTATTAACAAGTCCGAAGCTTAAGCCAGCATGTCAAATCATATGTATTGAAAAAGAACGAAGATTAAAGCGCTCAACTTACAGTTAAAAAAACATTTTGTCTGACCAAACAGCCTCTAAAACATCAATCCTGTTTGTACACAGTCAAGAAGTCAAGACATCATTGTCAAGAAGACTAGGCTCGTTAAGATTCATTCAGAAGGCTTTTATAAACTAGATAACTAAGAAGACACAATATATGGAAAAACAACAGCTTAGCATATTTCTCCAATTGTTCTTTAGGAGCAATCAATCATAATTGAACTAAAAAAAGCCAGGTTGATATCAAACAACATAACACTTTTATGTAAGACAGCAAACAACATGTAGCTTGTTTAGGTGCTTGTGTACCCTGCTGGTTTAACACAAATGCAGAATCATATATGTGCATATAAATAACATTATATCCTAGATGTAAAGTGTAAATCATAGTGATAGAATTAGGATCCTTGCCCCTTTATTATTTTGCACAGCTGCCTAGATATGTTACAATAAGGAACTGAAATGTAAGGTCAAGTTTTTTTTGTTTGCATTGTTCAAAATAAAGAAATTGAATGTCAATAATGGATAAATAGATTGCAGACTTTGAAAACTTTAAAGTAAAGCCGACAGGAACTACACAACCTCTAATACCACTGTGAACTGAAAAAAGGACTGCAGTAAAGTTAGATTTCTCTTTGTAGAATATATTCACTGATTTGAACATTATCACTGTAATTACAGGGAAATTACAGTTTTTTATGTTCAACTTTGCTTTGAAGTTGAGCAATAGCACAACAGTAGAGAGAAGTTCCAAAGTATCACTATCACTGCCACTGACGTCCTCACTGAATATCCATATCATTCATATCCGTGTCACAAATATTTTCACACTTCCTCAATAAACTTTAGAACAGCAAAGCAAATACATCCATGAACTTGAACTAACTGCAGGGACTTCTTTTTTTCTTTTTTTCACTTTCAGGTATTTGGCCTCAGAGTCATTTGGGTGTGCTTCCTGCTCTTAAGCTCTGTCAACTTCCCCCTTAACCTTACACTCACTCGAAACATCTCCACCCTGTAACAAGGCCTGTCGGACCTGGAATATAAACCTCTCTAACTCCTAAAGATTGACGCTGTGGGCGGAATTTTGGCTTCCGATAGCCTGATATGTGTTTTCCCAAAAGCTCACTATAGAACTTTAAAACTATAAAATAATAACACAGCACTTGAAATTGAGATGGTACCACAGCAATATTAATATGATTTAATACACACAAGGGTGTAAATAAATCCATCTTGTGAAGTATTTGCAACAATTCATACAAATAAATTATTGTTTGTAAGTAATAAAATTCAGCTTATATGCAGTTTTATGAATCTTTGCATTTGCTAATCTTAACACCTGCTGTCTGGTAGGGCTTTCCTGGCAAAATCCTCAGTACACAGGAAGTGATGGGCTTTATTTGTTTGTTCCAAATAAACAAAAGAAGAAGAACTGGGTAGTTAGCTTCAAGGGTACACCACCACAGCTCCTTAATGTATTAGAGGTTTGCTATGAAAGGTTTTTGCGTACAGCAAAAAAGATGATTGCAATGAAGAACATTACAGTGTGCTATCTGAAAAAACCTACACCCTGTTGAGTAAAACTTTTCACGATGCTGGCTGCATTGTTTGATTGACAAGTACTTTTGGGGGAATGTATGCATTTAAAACAAATTTCAGCCTTATATTGTGAGCGCCGAAAATTTCAGAAATGAAGCCATGTCAAAGTATATTGAAAGTGAGTAAGTGAAAAATAGGATTATAAATTAAAGCAGAAAAACTTAAATGAAGCAAAAGATCATAGAATGACTCTGTGCGTGTATGGATGTACACAGTTGAGCCGAACAGAGGGCCAGACTGTCACATATCTGTGCAGACTCAATAACAGAGAGTCTGTCTTGCTGCTGTCTGTCAAGCCTTTGAGAAGCAACAGTGGAGGTGGGGAGTGTACATTCCTCACAGCGGCTCCATGCAGCTCGGCCAATTAGCAGCTGAGTGGTTTGTTTAAGTCCAAGTGATGATGAGATGTTGTGCTGGGAGGCAGCCCAGTTCATTAAGCACACTGTTGTCTCTGGTTTGCTCAGCTTGCCGGCTTTAACAGCCTCTCAGTACTTGTTTACCAGCCACAAATATGACAGACTGTATGTCAATTTGACCGTCTGTTTGCGTGAGTGTGCATGTGTGGAGGTGATGGAGGAGGTGGTGAGTTTGTGTGCTTGTGGGGGTGCGCTGCAATTTAAGGCATTGTATGTACAGGAGGTGGACACAATAACACCTGTACATTATATGCAATTCCATACAAAAACTCGCTGAAAAATTACCATCAAGTTGAATCAACACCTGTCTAACTGAGACAAA
Organism: Labrus mixtus; assembly: GCF_963584025.1. Lineage (NCBI taxonomy): Eukaryota > Metazoa > Chordata > Actinopteri > Labriformes > Labridae > Labrus > Labrus mixtus. The sequence goes on from NC_083627.1 coordinate 14,287,666, forward strand.
AAAAAAAAACACATTTTAAACAAATGTAGCATCGATAACAAGGCTGTCATGTTGGTTATTGCATTGCAACACAAAAGGATTTATTTAAATGCATACATATTTATAAAAGATTATGCTGAAGCATCTTGACTGAAGAAGGTTCTTTAAATTTGGTCGTTTTCATGCCAAAAAAAGTGATTTTCCCTGTATGCTACACAGTGAAGAAACCTTGGAAAGAAGATAAAAACTACAGCCAGAAAAGAACAACAATGCTTTGATGGCTTTGTAAAACATAAACATTTTCATCCTTTTCCACTTGCCTCTAAAATATCTAAGCATGCCAATTTTTTCAAATCTGGGAAATTAAACACCCACTTTAATGGTTACAATTAATATTTAAAACCTTTATATTTTTAGAGTAAGAAAAAGTGCTGTATTGACTTGATGTAGCAAGCAGCAGATACTCCATTCTCTGCTATTGCCTGGGATAGAACACCTCATTTCAGAGCAAAAACAACACTAGTTTTTTCTACCTCCTCTTTTTATATGGATTTAGAAGTGCTAAAAGACAAATACAGTATGTTGCCTGTTCCCTGCTTTAGTCTTTCTACCATGATTAGTTAGACTACTGACTAATCAGCATTAGTGCTAATGTTAATCAGCATTAGTTAGTAGTAGCATTTTGGGGCAAAAAGTGTATGCCCCAAAACGCTTTGTTATTGCTATCAAATGCAAACTGCTGCTCATAAATAAAGTAGATTAACTAGATCATCGTTAAGATATTAGTCTGTATTATGACCCTAAAGCTGTTCTTCAACATTTAAGTAAAATGTAACATCCGCCTGCCAAACAAACCCCCAGCAGAAAATGACACATCCTCACCCTCCATTGTTTTTGAGGATGTAGTGTCAGAATGATGTGTGCAGCTAAAGACACACGTCTGTTCTGTTTTAACAGCTTCAACAAGTGACACCAGTTTTCCTTTTTTATTATCTTGTCTTTTCTCACTTGAATTGTTATTTGTATTAACCTGCTTGTTATTTAGTCCTTGTGTCTAGGTGTAATGCTAGAATTTCCTGAATTACCTTCAAATGTAACTTAGTTAAGGATCGGGCAATATCACATGAGTGGAAATGATGTACCAACTATTGGCACTGCTGTGATTTGTTCATATTACGAGGGCCCAGGCCAATTGAAAGAGAGAATCACAGCGTGATGATATTTGGTGTTGTATTGTCCAAGTGTGAATGAGAACTACATTGTAAGTGGATATTTATAACCTCCTGTTTGAGTAAGCAGGAGTGTTATGCACACACTTCATTTTCTAGACTGAGATGCCTGGCGGTATGCAGCGGCGCTAATCTGTTATGCTTCTGTTTGTTTCGATTCAGAGAGAGAAAAAAAGTTGGATGCAAGTTTGTTTACTTTCCAAATAATGAGTTACTGAATAACTTTGACAGTCACACTCCAAAGCTGATAAAACTGTCCTATGGGAAGCTTCATCAGTGTGTTAGAACTACTACAATGGTGTCATCTGCAATTATGAGGAGTTTTTTTTCATAAATACTTTTGATCAGGGTCCAAGACAAGCCACAACGAGCCTATCAATTCAACACTGATGCTGAGCATTATCCAATGAGGGCAGCCATTGAGCCCAGTTTGCCACCCACCAGTCCAATAATGACTCCTAATCAATGTGACTAATGTCTCTTTTCACCACTTGGACAAATATTAGTCCAATGGCTGCAGCTGAAGTGCAATTTACCTCTCCTGCTCCTTTGTTTTCTCATTCAACAGTGTATCGACCATGCAAAATAAGCAACCATATAAGTCCAGAGGATGTTGACCTAATGAGACCCAGACCCACGTTAAGCTTACTGATAAAACAGAGCCAGAATTCACCCACTCTGCTCACAGCAAGACCAGTATTCTTTCTCTGACAAGACAAACAGAGTTTATGAATGGCAGGGAAGGAAAAAAGAAAAGTCCATTTTCCATTTTTCTCCCTCTTCTTAAATATTTCTGACTGCACTTAATTCAAGCCGTCACATCTGCATGCATCTTAGTTCTACAATTCAGGAGGGTCACGGCTCTGTGATTGTGTGTGTGTGTGTGTGTGTGTGTGTGTGTGTGTGTGTGTGTGTGTGTGTCATAGCAATTCTTAAGGCAGTAATGCAGTGGGCAATGACAGATCACTTCATTCATGCAAGGCGAGGGCAATTACTTCAACCATGACAGATTGCCTCAGCAGAACTGAGTTTAGGATAAAACTCCTCTCCCTCTCTTGCCCCATTTTTTCTCCCTTTCTCTCTCCCCTCAACCCCCCTTAGTTCAATAAGGAATCTTATGCTTTTCCCCAGCTAATGACTTCCTCCTCTGTTAAACCATTGTGTGTGTGTGTGTGTGTGTGTGTGTGTGTGTGTGTGTGTGTGTGTGTGTGTGTGTGTGTGTGTGTGTGTGTGTGTGTGTGTGTGTGTGCATGCATGAGCAGGGGGTGACAGTACCATCTGTCTGGCTGCTGTAGCCCTTGCCCCTGCCCAGCTGGTGGGCACTGAGTAATGGGAGAGGACTTCCTCATCTCGGCCCCCTGAGACACACACATTAGTATGCAACACCTACTGTCAGAGTGAGCCAGAGAATAAGAGACAGAGACAGACACACAGGTTTTTTTTTCTTTTTTTCAGTTTCAGCATTAAAACCTCAGCAACTCAAGGTGTCAAGTGATGAACACTGAACGCGCAGAGTCTTGAAAAATTGGCAACAATTTCTCTGTGTGTCTGTCTGTGAGTGACAGTTTGGGAAATGTAAATGAGCGTATACTAAACCCCTGGCTCTCTTAATGAATTGAAGGTCGTAAGGAGGAGATAGTGGCAATAAGTTATATAAGTTACAAAACAAGCACATGTGTACAATGTTGTTAATTCCATGTCATTTAATACATTTAAACATTTTTATATTCACTTGCTAAATGATGTTCAAGTGATTAAGTTAATTCTCTCTCTGACATCATAAATCAGATTTGGTCAGAAACATTTTAACTGACAACAAAATACAATGTACAGCAGCTGGTATATTTTGAGTGTTTTACTTTATTGTATGATGGGGTTAAAGGGGCAAAAGGCCCATCACAAGGAAAGCACACAGTTCTTTAACATGATGAGCTGACTTTTGCATTTGTCTTGCAAAATGATCTACAGGATTGATGGATCATCAAATCTATCATCAAGTTTAAGCAGCTTAAACAATTTCACTCATCAGAGGTGCACATCCCGTGAAGATGGCTAATGACCTCCGTATCTTTCGTGAACCGATCTAATGTCTGGTTTACGACCAGGTTTTCAGATTTGTATAAAGCCTTTTCATAAACTGCAACACAGAACACATTCTGAGACAAAATCTGATTGTTGAAAATGTTTCACATCTGCCATGTGACAAAATGTTTGCTGTGAGGGTTTTGATCTGAACATTTTATTGGTTTACCTTCTCATTTTGGCATTTAATCTGCAATGTGAAGCAATATTCAACTGTTATAGTTTAACATAAAGAAAAGATGGCGGTCTTGGTTAAACATTAAACATGCAAAGAGTGACAAAAGAGCTAAAAAGAAGCTCAGGAACTTTCTAAATAAAAGTGATTAAAGGCTTGGATAAAATAACCCTAATGCCAGTGTGATTTGGATGATAAATTAGGGATTAAATATCAGGATGTGTTGGCCTGCGTTGATTTGATGCTGACAATTTATTTTTAGTTGTTTCTCTAACAAATCCCCCTAAATTTTGAACTTGAGACACAAAATGATTGGTTGGCCCCTTTAATTTTCTGTCAATCATATTAGAATTTCAGCATTTATTAAAACAAAATACTACAAGCCCTTTACAATTCACAACTTGTAAAGGAAAGGTTAAGCGTTTCAGTTCAATCTTTATCAAAAGTTGAAAGTCGTCATTGCACCCTCGCAAATGCTATTTATACCATTTTGTTTCTGGACTTGTGATATTTTAAAGCCTGATGCTGCAGAACAAGGCAGCAGAAAAAGGGGGGAGAAGGAAAACAGGCAGTTGAATAAAACGTGTTCTCTTGGCATTTGACTGAAGCCATCCTGAATTAGACTACTCCAACATGGCTGATTAATGATGTTTCTTTATCTCCACGCTGGCTTCAGGCACTGGGTTGAATCTACAGTGTGTTGGCCCCACAGAGTGTGATACTGTCCCATTCTGTGGCAAAAACCTTCTCTTTTTGAATCTCTCTCCCTCTGTTTTTCTTTCCCTTTCCCGCACACAGTCCAGCTCTAGCTCTCTCTCTCTCTCTCTCCCCTGTCCTTTTTTGTCTGGGTATCTCTCTCCTCTCTCTCTCTACCCCCCCCCCCCCCCCCCCCCCCCCCTCTCTCTCCGTCTCTGTTTCTTTCTCCTTTCAAGCGTAGAATCATTTAATTATCGCCTATAGCTTTTTTGGCAGGCTGTTGAATGCCCACCTCTCAAAGCCTGGAGGAAACAATTTAGCCTGGGATATCACACATACACACAGACACACACTGCACACATGCACTCTCACCCGCACACACTTCGAGGAAAGGATTTATTACAGCAAGTCCATTCACAGTTCATAGAAATCCATCACCTAGTCCAGATTGAAAAAAACAATTTTTGGGAAAAAATATAAATATAGCCTGACCAAAAATTATTTGGGCCTTGCTTAGATCCTTTACAATTTTTGCATACGTCTTGAATGTATATTTTACAGATTAGGGCTGGGTTTGAGTCAACAGTTTGTGTATCTGTGTGTGGGACTACTGCCTGTGTGAGCTAATGATTAAATGTCGTAAAGCATTTAGAGCATTTAACTCCACATTATAGGAACAGTAGGAGGCTATTCAGTTAGGACCCTTGCCTACTTGTGCATGTGTGTTTGTGTGTGTGACAATTGGAGCGCTATGGGACGAAGCAACCCATCCCTATAGAGCTGTAGAAGTGGAACAAAACACAGCAAGCAGAAAAAGGAGGGAAGACAGGAGGAGAGGGTAAAACAACTGGGATCCATTGAGAAGAGATTAATGGCCCATCTCATATTGTCAGCATTGTTATTGTATAAGGGGCTCTAGAGGGAGGGAAACCCTTTAAAATGATGTCTGCTGAGAAAAAGATCACTAAAAATGAAGACAAGGCAAAGAGGGGGATGAAAGGGGAAGGCTGTAAATTTTCGACAGAGCCCTCAGTTCATTACAGGGTGATCAGAGACGAGGCAGGGCCAGACAAAGGGCCTCAGTGTTATAAGCCAGCTACGTCAGTGTTACACCGGGGTCAGCTCTTTAACTCACGGGCAATGAATAACTGGGCTTTCAGCTGGGACAATGGCAAGCCAGCTTTCCCCAGCTCTGAGTAGGACCTGCCTATTGTTGAAAAGTTGAACCAGGGAAGTCACCAATCTGTAGGAACGCTGAGAAGTTAAAAGACACGATGGATGAGTGGAGGAAAGGAGCTGCAGAGATCTGAGATATATGTCTGTCAGTATGTGTGTGTGTGTGTGGGGAGGGGGGGGGGGGTGCAGACCTGGAGGTCAAGAGTACTCCATCATCACCATGCCATTAAAGATAAAAGTGTGCAGTGCGAATGGGGGCAAAGAATTCAGTGGCCTCACTGTGAGTCTGCTGTAGTTTCTTCTACCGTTGCTCAAAATCTGGACTGAAACATCCCAAGAAAACTATTACATAAACCCCTTTTGGACCTCTTTTTGAAAAGGTAAATGCTGCTGGATGGTGGCTGTGGATCAGTGGTAGAGTTGGTCGTCTCTCAACTGGAAGGATGGAGATTCGATCCCCAGCTCCTGCAGCCACATGTCGACGTGTTCTTGGGCAAGACACTTAACCCTGAATTGCTCCTGCTGCTGTGTCAGCGGCATGTGAATGTGTATGAATGGATTAGTTTATACAGGCGATCACTTTACATAGCAGCCTCTGCCATTAGTGTGAGAATGGTGTGATCTGTGTCGTAAAAAGCGCTTTGAGTAGTCAGAAGACTCGACAAGTGCCATACAAGCGCAAGTCTATTTTCAATTTAAAAACGTTACACACAGAAACCTTGCACACTGAGTGCCATGTGTTTATTTTTCTATTAATTGCGAAAAAAAATTGAAGTTTGACACAAAATGGAGTCATCAAACAGCAAAGATGATTTAGTGTTCTTTCACTCCTTGAAAACGAGACAAAAAGCGAGGAGAGTTTCAGCGGTTGACAAAGGAGCAGCAGAAGTTTTTCCAGGTGTATTTCAGAAAGTCAGTGGTTTAATTTGATACAATGCTATGCTGGAGCCACACATTAAAAAGAAGTCCTCCAATTTCAGAGAAGCAATTGATCCTCAACAGCGGCTGGCAGTATGTTTGAGGTAGGGACACTTAGACAGACACGCACACGCACAAATGGAGGGGGAAAAAAAGCAGAAAATCAAACCTGTTACGAACAAAATAATGACAGAGGAACGATTCAGAGTCAGTGTGCAGACTAATAAAGATTGATTTATTGATTGACATGATTGACACAACATGACATCGTATTGCTTTTTCAAACATGCGGCAATTTTGGACGAAAAAATGGACTCAGTGTGCAAAGGTCTTTAGTAACACAATCACAAATCAAAACTGTGTAAGCCTGCTGAAGCACTTTCTATTTTCACTGTTAATATATACAGTTCATTATACAGTAAGTCATTGTAAGTGAGATGTTTAGTTGGCCCAAGAGATCTCTGTGGAATTAATGAATTTATAGAGATACTGCACTGTTTTACACAAGTATACTTTGCATGACATGGAGAGAAGTAGGCCTATACATTTTGTAATTTTCCAAACTCTTATTTTGTTAATTGTTTGTTACGTTTATAGGAGTTAATGAACATTTAAACACTTTTCATCTTACTGCTGGTTTTGTGGCCCTTTAAAAAGAGAAGGAAAAAGGAGTGGCAGAATACTTTTACGAATAGTCTTTTCAGATTTATTCATCACTGAATTAGTGTTAATCTTGATCTTTTTAATGAACCTGATCATTGGGCTAAGCTCAGCATTGAATCAATCAATCAATCTTTATTTGTATAGCGCCAATTCACAACAAGTGTTATCTCGAGACGCTTTACAAAAAGCAGGTAAAAGGCCAGACTCATTGTTATGTTACACAAAGCAGATAAAAATACCTTAATTATTGCTATATTACAAAGACCCAGCTTAATGAATGTTACATCTTTAAGCTCCCAAACAGCTCCTCATTTAGTAGCACCTCTGGATAATATAGCATCCCCCATGATGTCATCAGGGTCATCTTAATAGGAACACAAAGTATAAATGTATATGTAAATTATACATATTTAATGTATGATACATTTGGGGGATGCAGTTATGAGGATGATTGAATTTAATAAGCAGGGAACAGATGCTGTTAAGTTGTAATATGGAACATGTCATAAAAGAAAAGTGTTTTAATAGCATAACCTGGATACCATTGGGAATTAATATAAATCCAAAACTGTAGTCCCTTGAATGGCCTCTTGAGGCTGAATCTAAAAGCAGGTCAATCCCCTTCAAAAACATATACGATTGTGTGAACACTGTGCCATTCCAGCAGGATGGAGCAAACCAGTTGGATCTTTTTTCTTATTTTTGATGATTTCAGTAAGCTGGTCTAATGGGTGGATGCTGTAGAGATGTCGAAGTTGTCTGGCAAGTCTGAATCTGATCAACAATGTCTAAGGTTTTGCAGATGATAGAAAAGATGAAACTCTATTAAAATGTTGATCAATTCAGTTTTTGTTAGATTATTATGTCCTTTCCCTTCAAAAGACAAAAAAAGAGAATTTGCAGCAAAAAAAGGCAACAAATTATACATTTTCCACTTTTTCTCAAAAACCGTGGCTCATAAGCAAATTCCACGTTATTGCTTGTATTTAAAAAAAAATGTTTTCTCATTTTGTATCTTTTTTTTTTTTTTTTTTTTTAAAGAATTAACACTAAGGTCTGCCGTTTTTCAATAAAATTGTGTATCCTGGCTCCATCCATGCCTCTGTTTAAAACTCATTCAGTTATGTTAATAAACAGTGGAGACCTGTCACTATTCATTTATCTGTCGTATATATTTACTCCTTTTTAGCCTGAACACAGAGTCTCAGTCTCCCTCAGTCCATATTATGTTCTCTGAACTGATAGACACCGGCCTACTGTTAATTAACTGTCATTCACTGGATCATATTTACAGTTAAAACAGCAGCGCAACCAACATAATCCCACACACACACATTGAGTTAAATGACACCATATGAAAAGGTCCTTTCAAACAAACATCCCTCTGATTGATTGACTGCTCACTGCAGGGAGCTGAACACCCTTAACACCTCATTTAATCCAGAGTCTTAAAACTCTATTATTTTTTGCCAACAGCTGTGAGATCATTTAATTTGTTTCCTATGCAATTCAAATCATGTGTGGGATACCTGCTGAAATCTGATGCCTTAAACATTTGACGGACAGGTGGGTGCAAGCACACAATTACCACACCTTCAGAGGCAGAGGGAAAAAAATGATTTCTTAAACTGGGTATCACTCACAGAGAGTGCACCTCCCCAACACACACACACACACACACACACACACACACACACACACATACACACACACACATATGCACATTCAGACAAAGCAGCTGTCTGAGGCAGGCAGGGTCAAATGGTGGTTAATTAGTCCCATCACCTGCTCGGGTCATCACACCTTCAGCTCTGCTCGGCTGAATAATAATCCTGCAATATTAACACTGTCACATCGAATGGGGTACTGGAGTGAACCTGTTGTTGAGATAATACATTACATCACACAGTGTTGCCAAACACACACACACACACACACACACACACACCCCTGCTTCCCTAGCCCCTCGAAGGGCCAGCAGAAACTGTCACTTTTCACTAATGACTGCTACAGCGATGTGTGACAGGTCTCCTCTCTGTCTGTACCCTCGCAGCAGCGGCACATGTGATTCCTCATCCTTTTGTTTCCTATCTGTTGCTTCTCTCTATAAATTATATCAAATGTGAAACACAAGCGTACTGGTCTGTCAAACTGTGAATCGATTTGAAATTTACTCTCTGAAATGTGCCTCATTAGCTCGAAGTGTCTGCAGATTCCAGCAATGGGAGTTAATGATGTATTGAGAATATTCACAGGTTGAGAAAAGGTAGATTTCAGCATCAAAGCACGTGCCAGGAGGCTGTTTAGTGTTTGTTTCTGAGAGTCCCTCTGTATGGAAAACAGGCAGGTGCTTCACGGGAGCGAGGTAAAGCAGAAATGATTTCCCATCTGTCTGTTCCATAGAGAGATAAGGGGACCATCTTATCTGAGGTGGAGCGCATCTTCCTGCACTGGGAACCTTTTAATGGGGCAGAAAACCTGCCTTCCGTCCCTGAAAATCCACCTTGGAATTCCCATTTCCAAACAGCCTGTGACCACCTGTCTTTTCAGAGCAGTTTTCATATTTGCTTCCCCTCTTTTAGGGTTTTCCACATCCCTATACTTGCAATCAATTTCCCATACATACAGTGTAAAACAGTAATTCATATAAATATCTATTTTAATGGAGAAAAATATCATAATACTGGCAGGCTTGAGATTTCTTCGACACAAGACAGTATACACAAACACACAAGGGGATAGAGGGCTGGATAAACGCCAGCCAAGCCTCATTAGCTTCTTGCTGCTTTTCTGGAAAGACAGGCAGAGCGAGACAGGAGGAGGGGGGAGAGGGGGGAGGTTAGATAAGCAGAGGGGAGTTAAAAGAGAGTGAGAAGAGGCAGAAGGAAAGGAAAACCAGGTTTATGAAGGGCAGCAGCGAAGCAGAGCCAGGGACGGTGACCTGTTGGATTAAGACTATTAGAAACCCATCTGGGGCTGCTTGACCACTTCACTGGCAGATCCTCCCCCTGCAGCTGCTCGACTGACCCACACTGACATGATACACCCTTGGGACACACGGTCTAGTATGCACACACGCGCACACACACACACACACACACACACACACACACACACACCTTCACTGTTGGACGAGTTGACATGCATCATGTCAGACCTGAAATGCTGCTTTGGCTTTCAATGACAGACGGAGTTGTGACTCAGGAGTCAAATATAACGATAATATTCCGTATAGGGTTATTTTTTTTATAATAAACTAACAAACACATGTAAACACACCTTGGTTGCATTTACACATGTAGACTTAACAATGCTTAACCAGGTAATCACACAAAGTTTCCACTTTATTTTGCTTCCGTTGAAGCAGTTGAAATCAGTGTAATCACTAAAATCAATTGATTATAATGAATTTAGCCCTGCAGAAAGTTTAACTATGTGATCACTGAAAGATTTGCGTTATAGTGTCCCCGGTCTTTTTTTGTTATTTGGAGGCAAATAGCTTTGATAGCTATAGACAAAAGTAATGTGATGTTTTTGTTGAACCTTTTTGAGAATGCATTTAAAAAATGTACAACACTGTATGTGTGACCCTCTGATTGAGGTTCTGACAAGCTTTGCTTCCCGATTGGGATTGTATATCATTCCAGCTTTTGCATCTGGAATGTATCTGAAGAAAGGGAACTCAAAAAGCATGCTTATACATCATGAATTGATTCTCTCAATTACGAAACACACAAAAACTTTGCTCAGTTTCCTTAAATCACGTAAAACCCTTTAACATTTCAGTGACATTGGTATTCATTAAAAGAAAACTGAAGAGGTGATGACTGGAGAAGAAGTTGGAGGGATTAGGTAGCCACCAGGTTACAGTTTACAGATGGCAGGTAAAAGGGATGACTGGATGTCACACATTTTTCTTGTTTGGAGAAATTCAGAGAGAAGTTAGAAGAAACAGAAATAGGATACTATTATTTGATAATTAGAAATGGGATCAGAGTCTATGATAATTATGGGAATAATTTGAAACATTTGAAATATAAAACTAATTTGTTAAATAGGATCGTGTAGTTTACAAACAATACTGAGAGAGAGAGTAGTTGGATGTAATTTATACTTTCTATGGTCCCCATCGCACAGTAGAGGTCTCCATCTATTCATGATGAATATTTTCCTGTTTTTGTTAGATTAACTTCAAGAGTATCTTACTGCCTTGTTGTGACGCATTTCCAACTGAAACAGGATAGAACCGATAGAATCGAATAAAATAAATCTTTATTCTCCACTAGAGGTGGAAATTTGCCTATAGGCTCTCCAGATAGATCACAGAGTAGAGGGCAGGATACAACATTGGGATGATTTAGATTGGATTGTTTGCTTCTACAAATCGTTTTAATTAGTAAAACAAAGTGCAGGAAGTGTCATCAGACATTTGAAACGTTTTACAGGAAAATAAAATATTGTTATTTTGATGTAAAAGTACCCAGATTATGCTTTACTGAAATTGAAATATATTAGGCAGATAAGTGCAGATAAATGAACAATTAACACAGGAACACTGGATTAAAACTGGGAGACTGGTAAAACTTCATTTAACAGGCACTTTAAAGCTCCAATGAGAAGTTAATAGCTGTTATGAAACATATTGAAATTCATACTGAGGTATCTTTATGACAAACAAATGCAAACAAGACCATTAGTATTTAGATTAACTATTTATTCAGTACTTTTAAATTCCTGAAACAGACGCCATGGGTAGGTGTAAGTGAAAGTAATTAACAGCACTCTGCAGAAACACCCTTTTTTTTTATTTTTACATTTTCCATGTCAGAGATTATTGACGAGCAATGTTGGACAAGTTACAGAAAATTAGCAACTAGTTACAGTTACTAGTTACTACTATCAAAAGTAATGGAGTTACAAAATGGGTTACTGCACTGTAAAAGTAAATGTGCTCCGAAAACTCAGAAAACATTTCAAATAATTGGTAAACTTGAACTTGTATAGAGCTTTTCTAGTCTTCTGGCTACTCAAAGGACTTTTACACCGCAGGTCACACCTACTCATTCACACACTGATGGCATGAGTTGCTATATAAAGTGTCAACAGTATGAACTAATCCCTTCATACACATTTATAGGCTGCTGATGAAGCAGCAGGAGCCACTTGTGGTTAAGGCCTGTATCAGTATTTATCCCCAACTCTTTCTGTACAGGAGTCACGGTTCGGCACATGTAGTCACACGACGAATACGTCGTTGAGATACAAGGCAATCATACATAGCATGATTCACATCCCAATCCAGGAGCGGTAATCTGCTCATAATTGTTTTCTAACCGTTATTAGCAACAAACAAAGAAGAAGGAGTAGACTCAACAAAACACACGAAGAAGAAGATTAACATAAGCCGTTTTCACATACGCACTCCGGATAATATCTCGATAATTACAGGAGGACTTCTCCGGAGATTCTCCTGACCTAGCCGTTCACATATGCTCCTCACAGGGGGAGACTATCCCTGTCAGAGGGGAGGGGGGGTCGGGGGGTCTCCCGAGGTAAAACATTGACGTAAAAAAAACAACGCGTAAGCCGCGGACGAAGCTATAGAGTCTTTATATCAATGCTATGTGTAGTCCAATGGAACGACAACATCCACAAAAGAGTGGAGAACAACATACTGACGAACAGAAAACATAATGCAGCCGTTTAATTACACAGACGGAGATCGTAGTGGCCGCGTGCAGACACTCTATGCACCGTGCGGCAGACACTGTATATAAACGTCATTCTCTTCCTATTGGCTCGAGCTGAATTGTCCGGGAGAATATCCTGCGGCGCTCTCACATCAGCCCACTCTGACTTGCTGCAGAAGAAAATACTAGGGGTCTGGCAGGAGAAACTCCGGGTAAAGTCCGTAGTGAAAAACTTGACTGTCCGCGTTCACATATACAGCCCCTCCGGGCTCCGGGTAATCTCCGGAGTTTTTGAAGAGATTTCCGTATATGTAAAAAGGGTTATACTGTTCATAGCAACATGACACTCCAGAGCTACAAGACCTACCTGCTACTTTCAAACAGTTGTGTGGGGCCAGTTCAAGTTGGCAGATTACGTTAGCCTTACCTCGTCGATGACAATTCATATAAATCTTGTGTTTTTGTCGGCTGTTTCACATAAAGTAACAAATAACACTTGCTTTTAAATTTCAGTAATTGTGGCAGCGATATTGAATCTGGAAAGTAACTAGATTCATACCGCAAATATTAGTGGTGTTACAGTCACTGTACGTTACTTAGCACATTAGTCCCAACACTGTTGACAATTAATTAGAAGCAGAAATTAAGTTTGTTAGAAAAAGCTATTCACACAAAATAGAGAGGTAATACACTGTCAACATGCTGGGCTAAAATCAATCAAAATTAAATAGTTATTTAACTTATTGGTTGTCTGACCAGTTTTGTTCAAACTTACATTTACGAAACAAAATACTCAACAAAAGAGGAATCTTTTGCAAACATCTATAAGCCTGGAGCTGTTTTCACACCTGCACTCCTGAAACTTTCTAAAAATTGTAATGAGACATTTGACATTTTTCCGAAGCTGTAATTCACACTTGTCCCTCACAGAGTGCAGTTATTGGCCGGGTCTCAGTAGGCAGGACATGATTTATGTTTACAAGATTTTCAAGAAGAGAACAGTATTGAGTATCAAGCTACTTTAAGTGACGATTGCATTGGTGGCTCATTGCCTGGTCTTGAGACGTAAACATGATCAACCACTTACACTTGCCGCAGTGAATTTTCCTGACTTTTACCTGCTGCATTCACACATCCGCTCTCTCCCTCTCAACATGGACATTTTACTAATGGGCTGGTGGCAAAAAGCCATAGTGAAGTCAGAAGCTGTTTTCACATATGCGTTCCTGAAAATTTCCGAAGCATTTCAAGAGGACTGCCTTTGAAATCATCCTGATCTGGTTGTTACAGTACCACTTGCACGTCACAGTGGGAGACTATCTCTGGGAGGGGGGTCTCCTGAGGCAAGACATGACGTAAAAAGAACAACACAGAAGTGGTAGACGAAGCAACAGAGTCTGCTATACAACTCTATATTGACAAAATGTGCTTTTATATCAATGTATGTGATCAACAGAGTGAGAATTTCAACAACAAAGTGGAGAAGATCATACTGGTAAACAGTAAACATAATAACACAGCTAAATCACATGCATGGAGATCACAACGGTCATGTGAAGACAGTCTGTAGTCATGCACCGATTACAGCGAATAAACATCACAAACACATACATTACTTTCAGCCGACAGATAGCACATCCACCTGTAACTAAAAAAAACATTGTCCCTATTTATGCATAACTTGAAACCATCATTTAAATGACTGTATTATGTGATAATACAAAACCTGTACAGTACTATGAAGAGAGAGTTATTAATACCAAAACCATTTTATTTTAAAGAGTGTCTTACTCAATTTCTAGAATTGTTAGAATGATACATGTAGCTGGTTTTTATCCATCTAAATGGCAAAAGTTCAGCTTGGTAAACTGAGACCATTATCAATCTGAGTGTGTGTTATTTAATTGCTGTGCTATACTTTTCAAAGAGATAAATGATTCATTTGTATCAGTTTTAATATTTGATTGGCTAGACATTTTTAATTCACCACCTCTATGGTGTACTATAAATCAAGTCACTTTATTCATCTTGAAATAAATGTCACACTTCACATTTACATACTTACTGTTGTAGCTAGTTACTTTTTTGCTGTTGTTTTACAACAATAAACACTGAAAACTACAACATGTGTTTACTAGAATTACTGAAAAGGTACGAGGGTTATGCCGTGACTTTCACTTAAAGTAAACCTCATTTATTTTAAGTGGAAGTTGTAACATTCCTCGTTTCTTTATGTTTCTAAGATTTCTTCTCAATCCTAGCGTTCCAAAAGGTGTTGCAATTTCAATATGGACTCACAATTAAACCCCTTTTTTTTGTTCATTATGCTGCTTTTTAACATTCATCTCATCAAGCGATTATGCATTGCTAAGGATCCATCCCTTTCAGCACACTTTTGTGGGTGGATTCTTTGGTTTGAGTTCATCTTGGGCGGCTGTAAAATACTTCCACCAGCTTCAGTTTCCAAGCCATGAAGAACCTAACTACATGAGATTATGAGCTGTGGGGCTCAACGCAGACAGACGAGCTCCCAGCTGAATCACTTCACATCAAACCCTTCAATCACTCACCATTTACTGGGCTAAGCACAGATGAGAGGGCTCCCCGCTGCTCCCCACACACACACACACGCACACACACACACACTTGTGTACACACAAACCTGCTGCATAGAAGCACAGGCACAACATTAACTAAATTTGAGATGCTGGGATTCAAGTACACACTCACACATGCACAGACAAGCACATGCACGCCCTCACACAATTACATCAAATAAACAGCTTTTTAAATATGCACTAAGAGTTTGGGAAAAAAATGCAAAAGAGAAATATTTATTAGGTTGATATCGCTGTTTCTGTGTGAAATTATGGCCTGTATTAGAAAATGTGTGCCTAAGTGTGTATGTGTCCCAATGGTGTCACTATAGGATAAGGTGATTAGTTATATCTATCCAGCAAATCATGTGCAAGCACATCATTATCATACTTCCCTCTCCCCCCCTTTCCTCTCCCTCCTCTCCTCTCATCTCTGCCTCTCTCTGGGGTGCATTCACTCCCAGCTCTCCTTAAGTGTTTTAATGTGTTAATAATCATTAGGCACTGTGCAGTCAAGTGGGAGAAGGACGGGTGGTTGTGTTGCTGGTGGTGGTGGTGGGGGGCGGGGGTGGGTAATGATTTGCCGACCTCTGACCTGTGACCCCCAACTTCCCTCATCACATCTCCCCCCTCTCAGTTGAGTGGCTGGCCTCTCATCTTGGGGGTCCATCAGGGACCTATTAAGGGCTGTCTCACACTCCACCACCTCACTTAACTCTGCCTTGTCAATATGCTGCAGCATGTGTGTGAGGGACAGAGAGACAGAGAGTTTGTGTTTATGTTCACCTCCCTGTCTAGGAAGCCAGTCTCTTCTTCCCCCTCTCTCTCACCCCCCTCTCTCTGTCGATCACACTTATTTTTCGCCTCATTTTTCTCTCTCTCTCTCTCTCTCTCTCTCTCTCTCTCTCTCTGTATTTCTCTGTGGCTCTCCCTCTCTCTTTCTCGTCCTCCCTCCCTTCGTCCCTCTCACTGCGTCTGTCTTTGGAGATGCTAATTCCTGGTCCAGGGAGACTAGATGAAACAGAGCTGAGTTTCTCTCATTAGCTGACACAGATGCCGAGGCGTGTGGACCTGAATAACAACACTCTGGCAGGCTGCTGCCTCCTCTTCCCTTCCACATGCTCTGTTGACGATCTCACATTCCAGCCATATTCCCCACGAAGCTCTGTGTGTCTGTCAATGTGTCTGTGTGTGTGTGTGTGTCAGTTCATTTGTGTAACTGTATTGCAAGTTTCCCTGAAAAGTTGCGTTTGCTGTAATATCATTTTTAAAACATTAGTGAGATTTCTTCGGAGAGTGTAAGTCATATTTAAAGCACTTTCTCTGCCATCTTACTTCAACAAATATTTAGATTTTTTTTCTTTTACAATTCTTTACATGTAATTGCATAAAAAAAATGTAGTTTGCCAACCCCTTAGACGCAGGGAGAAAATGACAGGACATTGCAGCAACAAACCAAAAATTCATGCACAAACAGATTATTAAAACCCACAATATCTCATGGTGCAGTCTTATTTTTCCTTTATTATTATATCCCCTGAAATATTTGTGAATTCATCTGTCATTTTGTTTTCTTGCCCTCACTTAATCTTTAAATGCTGCCAAATGAAAGAAGTTAATTAAATTTCCTATATATTTCTAACGCAGTCTTTTGTAGTGATTTTATGGTATCTTATGGGTCCTCAAGCATCTGTTAACATGTCAATTTATATGCTTCCTCATTTAAAGCACCTGTTGTGCTGAACCTATGTTGTTAGAGGAACAGAGAAAATCTTTACATAATAGGCGTGGTCATATCATTTTCATCATGCACACTTGCAGGGTATGTCTTCAGCAGTTTTAGTCGGTATAACATGAGATTTTAAACTCAATCGGGCATATTTTGTTTTGCAAATATTGTTGTTGTTGTACATGTTACTTTTGAAGTTTTCAGTTCAGACAATTGAATAAATTAGGGGGGGGGGGAAGCCTTAAAGAAACTGGCTGAAGGTAATACTATTATGAATTCCTCACTCTCCTAAAAAAAAAAAAAACCTACAAGCTGACTCCACTTATAGACAGAACAAAGAAGTCTGAGAAACACAAACAGTGTGTAGCAGCCGTGTGACAGGCAATAATCCAGAATCTAACCAGATCCATATGTTGTCCAGATGATGCATTTGAGGGTTTATGGGCTTCCATGAGAGTCAGACATGACCTCAACCGCCAATACATGTCATCATCGCCATCATGTCCTACCTGATCTCCACCTCTGATAGTTGCCTCTCGCCGAGAAGGTCTCACGCACACACTGCTTTACATAATTCAACACTGATTTCTAGAAGCCCTGCCTCCCTGCATAATGGATCAAAGAATAGTGTGGCTTTAGCTGCAAATTTAACTCTATTGTTCTATTTGCACTCAGGCACACAGACACACATGCACACACAAACTTGTACACGCACACAGGACCCTTTAACTGAAAGATTGGTCTGAAGTGACAGTAATGTAATATTAATAGCCAGGGGGGATGACAGTCTGTCCCCATTGTGTTGATACCCGCAAGCTTGACAGAGCTTTGGTCACACATCCCACTGCTGTACATCTGCTAACACTAGTACAATAAGTCCTCTCTGTCTCTGTCTGTCGCTCTTTCTCTCTCCTTAAGTGACTGGCTCTCAGGTTTTGAGATTCAAGTCCATTCCTGCACAAAAAATACGTTAAAGTGAAGTTTTATATCGCCATACTGCACTGCAGTCTCCTTTGCATGAAGAAAATGCCAAATTAATCATACCTTCCACATGTAATGTTGGTTAAAAAATGTTAATTAGGATTAAACATGTTATCTTTCTAAAATAATCATATGAACAATTTTGCAATGCTTACCTGTTATTTTACATTTTCTATATTGAACCCAATAAAAGATTTGTGCACACTTGCTCCACTTTGTCTTTATAGTGTGAAAGTGTATTATACATTAAGGTCTGATGATTTGGAAACATTTAGTTAAAAAGCCAAAAATATCTTTATTCAATAAAAAGTTCCACCATCAGTGGCTCGTCTGCGTCCACCAGACTTTAACATAAAATGCAGGTAAACTAAGTGGACATTTTAAGTGAAACTTTTGATGTTCAGTTCTTTTACACTTTTTGGTGCTGTTGGATTGATAACATGGGGAATGTTCCTTATCTTAACACAACAGAATCAATGTTACTTCTCGGATTCAATGCTCCCTTTGACAGTCCATATTTTGCTGAATCAAGCTGTTCAATTCAATTTCCAAAAGTTGTATTTTAAGTCTAGGTACAAAAACATTTGCATTCTATTCAACAAAAAAATAAAAAATAAAAAACTGAATGATTAAACATTTTTTTTAAATAAAATTGAATAACAAATTAACGCCAGACTTTAGTGACATTGCCTGGACCTCAAATATTACATTTTAATACTGACTCAACACTGTCGATCTGTTTTTTTTTATAATGTCTGTGAATCAGAGCAAAGGATAGGGTTCATCATATAGACAATTTTGGAGTTTATGAAAACTTGACATTGACTTGATTTGACAGAAAATTGAGAGAAACTGCGCTTTGTATGTGATAACATTGAGACGTGTCTTTAAAATCAGTGCAAAGTCCTGAACATATCAGAGACAGAAAGCCGTTTTTCTGTAAGTGAAATAACGTGTTCAGGAGTCTTGGCCCTCAACTTAGTTGTGCGCAGCCCTGATGTGCATGGCCACAGCGCCCTGGCCTTAAGCATAAAGGCTCTTTTCCTTAAGAGGACTGAGAGAGAGAGAGAGAGAGAGAGAGAGAGAAAAAGGGAGAGAGAGTCAGCAAAGACGGCATTGCTTTGACTTGGCAGTTATTTGCCTGGGACAGAAGAGAGCAGAAGGGAGAGAGAAAAATATGGAGTCCGTCCGGCTTCAATCAGATGAATACAAGTCAAAATCCCCATCTGAGACTCAGATACAGACGAGTGGAGATGGAGGGGGGGAGAAGAGAGGGAGAGCAGCAGGGGAAGTCATTATCACTTCCCAACCTCACTCCCCTTCTAATGTATTCAAGGGGAGAAACAGTTAGATTTGGTCCCTTTGGCAGCCAACCGTAAACAAATCAATTTGAATGGAAGAGATATAAAGAGCTGTTTATAGTGCCCCCACATCTCTTAGCGTATGTGTGCTTGTGTATTGTGAATATACATTTGTGTGACACAGTATGGAAATGCCATTATGCACGCTCACTGTTCAGCTTTAGCTTCTGCTGCAGCTTTGAACTGTATATTTCATGAAGAATAACTGATGCAGCCCTGTGTGTGTGTGTGTGTATGTGTGTGTGTGTGTGTGTGTGTGTGTGTGTGTGTGTGTGTGTGTGTGTGTGTGTGTGTGTGTGTGTGTGCAAAGTTGCGCACAGCCCCATGTGTTTTTTTCTTCCTGTGTGTTTTTTTTCTCTAAAGCAACAGTGGTGGTCTGCCGTCTGCTGTGGCCTCTTGTTTGAGCTGCAGCGAGCCGGTGTCTGGTGTATTCGAAGTTGGAAGAGTCCATGCTCTGCTCCCAGATCCGGACTGAGGGGGATTATTGTAATGACTTGAGGGGACGTTTGGGTGTGTGTGGGTAGGGGTGTTGTCCCTTGATGAGTGAAGGTTCAACAGCCTCCAACCCACTGAGGTAGAAGGGGCTTTACCGACCAAACATCCGCACAGGGCGCTGCTTGTCCCAATTTGATTTCGGACATATTTGGGGATCCATCTGAAAACTGATGAAAGGAAAATATAGAGCTAATCCTTGTTGAAATTTTGGGACCTGCAGTACACACACACCCACAGACATGCAGGCGTAGACACACACATATACAAATACACACCCTGTAGGACATGTGTAACCTAAGTCTGTTGTGATTCCATTCCTGGTGAGGCCTGGAGGAGTCTAGGAGAGGTTAAAGAAACACAGCACAGTGTGAAAACACACTCATGAGGTGTGCGGCCTGAAATTGGACACGTGCACACATACCGGCACACACACATACTTATGGACACACACACAGACACACACAGTTTTGATTAATTGCGTCTGCCTGTGAAACAGTATTCATTCAGTTTAGGGACCCTGTCCTAATAAAAGGTCACTGGATAAACATCTTGGTAAGGCAGCCAGTATTGGGATTAATCCGTAGGTTGGCCTCAGTTACCTTCAGATGCTGAGGTTCAGAGGTGAGGGTTATGAACTATGACAAGGGAAACAGAAAAGTGGCAGCACTGACAAATGATCAGAATGACTGTTAGATTCAAGTTGTTTCAACCAGGATCACCAGTAACAAGTCAACGCAGGTTATACAGAAAATCGAGAATTTCTTTTAATTCCACATTATTGTATACAACAAGAAAATGTACCATTTCTGAAAGCCAAAGAAATGCATTTGAAAAATAACTCCTCAGTTTGGGCTCTGTGGCTTGTAGGATGAGGATGATATAATTTTTTTTATGTATGTAAAAATTACAGAAAAAACCAATATAGGCAATACATTGATACATACATGTTTTAAAAACATGAATTGTCAATGTATCCGAAGCCTAAGGTTAAATATATTCCTCTTTGCCATAGAGCTCCAATGTTCTCCCAAAGCTATAAAAACTCATTAATGGGGAAAATCAGGCAAATACCTGATAATATTCTGTATTTCCAAAAGACACATTTTTAATGAATATATTTTTGTGAGCACTTTTTTTTCTTCTATTTCGAGGATGAATCAAAGGGCAGCATGGTCCCTAAGTATGACAGACAGATGTTATTGGTTTAGATCTTTTGAACCCCTGTTGTTATGTATTGAGACTAATAAAACAGTATAGTATGATTATTTAAAAAATCTGAAGTGTACTTTTAAGTTGTTAGTTTATTTATTTGGCAGTTGTTTAAAAAAGCCTTAAATTGTGCAGATTTAACTGTGCCTTTAAAGATCTAATGGCAACTAAATGAGATCTGATAACAGCAAGGCTGATAATGGCCCCTCAGCTGCAGACACTCTGGGTGTGTGTGTGTGTGTGTGTGTGTGTGTGTGTGTGCGTGTGTGTGTGTTTGTGTTTGAGAGAGAGAGAGAGAGAGAGAGAGAGAGTAAAGGAAACACTTCTTAGCAGTAGGTCACACACACACACACACACACACACACACACACACACACACACACACACACACACACACACACACACACACACACTCACACCCCATGAAGGCTGAGGCAAATGTTAGTTTTCAATTATTCAACCGCTTTAAATGGCAATCTGCACAAAGGTAGAGCTGGAGGAGGAGAGATCCATCACAATACGGCACTCTATGTAGCACAAAGTCGTTCACTATATTTGTTTACAGTAAGAGAATGTTTTTGTAATATTTTTTATTTGACTCTCACCATGCTATCAAACTATAAAAGACAACGCCAGCAAGCAGCAGCAGCAGCAGCACATATTTAAACCTTAAGAAAAACACTTTGGTGCTGTGTCATTAGATTGTCACTTTGTGATTTAAGGATGCATATTGAACACATTTAGGAACACACCATTATCAGCAGATTTCCTGCACAGACAGCAGTCATTTGAGGGTGCCTCAGCTCTCATATGTTAGTAATTCAAAAAGCTACAGCAGACCATCTCATAGTCCTTCCGTATGCATTCTTTTGTTTTAATACCACATATTTATTTAGGATGATAGACAATCAAACATGGCAAAGCTGAGGCATCAACAGATGAATATTGATGAGGTCAGGGTAAATATTAGTCATGTGTTGATAGTAGAGATGATAAATGAGGAGAACGCTGACATGCACTCTGTCACTAAGCGCTCTGAAGCTGGGATCAGTTTGAGGCTACGCTTAAGGCACAAATTGAATACACACCAAACAATAAAACATATAACCTCACAAACTTCACCTTGAAATTCTGAGTTTCGAAAGTTCAGTGTGTGACGTTTTAAATGTAACATTTGCGATTGTTCTCTTAAGATTCAGCTTGAGGTTCAGCAAGAAAAATATCAATTAATCCTGGTGACTTCATTAGAAGTCCATACAGTGCTTCTGTGATCACAACTTATCTCAAAATATTTTTGATAATAATGATTGGCTCACATTTTCAAAGAGAATACTGAAAGCCACATCCACAAAGAATACTTATATATATAGAAATATACATATAGAAAACTATATGATTTAAAATGGTATATAGACGATATAAAATACCTTTATGCAAAACTTACAAATAACTATTGCTAATGGTAATGAACCATCGGACAATTTCAAATGACTTGACAAACTAGCAAAGCAAAAGTTGTTCTTGCAAATGACTTGAGAAGAAAATGAAAAGCTATAGCATTCCAGTATTACAAAAAAAGGCTTGTCAATATTTCATACTTCTGTTACTAAAATGTATTTAAAAAAATCTCATACAACACAACAGATAGTTTGTCTGCTAATGATGGTTGACTCATGCTGTTTTTGTTGCTCTTAACTGCCATCCAACTGATTTCTATCAAAGACAAAAATCAATTTTTGAACGTGTTTATTTTCATTAAAAAAAAATGTTTTCATAACCAACAGGATATGTACTTCTTAGTCATTTTTAGTCCAAGTGAGTAGTGTGTTTGTGTCTGTTTTTAAGCTGTAACACACATGTTCTCTCTGGCTCTGTCAGGTGAGTCTTTTTAGTTGGATCATCTCCATGATGTTTTTTGTTTTTGTTTTAAATATATTTCTTTAGTGTTAGAAAACCTATGACAGAATCAGAACTAATATATTCTATTTCGATTATAAAATTAAACATTCATTGTACCTTACTGGAGAGTGGCTGAATGTCTTTCGACATCATGATGTACGTAGCGTAGGAGTGAAAGCTTACATGATGAGAGGATTTGAAAAAAGTGAAGATTCAGGTCCGCTGTGGTGAAGGTGAAAGGTTTCAGTCGGGGCGGGTTCTCAGCACCTGGTTAACTGGTCTACCATCCCTCTCTTTGTATTTAATACAGCGGTGATGGGATAATCCTCCCACTTCTACACAATAAAGACGTCTCTATCCTCTGGCCCTTATCACACACACACACATACACACACACATACATGCAGGGACATCTAAGGCACAGTCTGTGTATTTGAGGTACCAATCTCATAGGAGCAGCTGTAGCCTACAGCCTATATGGAGATGGAGGGGACCCAGTCACCCTGACCCCGTCACCCCGCACACACTGCACAGTTCTCGCAGAACAAGAGGCAAAGGCTGGGGGAGGGCTGCAGTTCACTGGAGCTACTTCAAACAGCTCACTATAGAGACTTAGAGAGCATTATCTGATCTAGGTGTCTGCACACAGAGATGGTGGAAAACCTCTGTCCATCGCTGAGGAGGAGGTGAGAATAAGGTTTACAGTTGTTGAAGACTGTTGAGCTCATTTAATGCACTGCGATATGATTTGTAATAAATGTGCTGCATGATGCTTTCTTGAAAAATCAACAAATTAAATTGAATCAAAGAAAACTGTCATATTAACAAATCATCCATTTGTTCTATTGCTATGATCTGTCACGCAGTTCTCTTTTGTGTTATGCTTTTTTTTTTTTAAATCACTTTTCCCATAAACTCTAATTTACTGTAGATGCAAAGATGTATTAATTTGTGCCACCTCATCCTCTGTGATATTTATTTTCAAACGGGCTTAACTGAGGGGAATAAACACGATGAGTGTTTTATTGCATTACTACATAAAGAGCGTATTTGATAAAAGTTCATGCTCAAGCAATGTTCTTTCAAAGCTATAATGCTGATGATTCAAATTCACACCGTAATGAATCTATGCTGAGCTGCTATGATATTAAGACTCTTTAGAATCCCTAAAGAGTGATTTTTCTTTCTCAAAAGTGAAGAACACATTTCCCACAAATAATCTCTTTTACCGTGCGATGGCTTTTGCACCTTGAGTTACACATTTCTGTGTCCTCTACTGTATGTGTCAATCCTTTGCCCCGATCGTCGCTTCTGAACATGCAGCTCTCTTTAAATTGAAGAGAGAAAAAAAAAAAGGTTCCCTGTTTGAGGTAATATTTATTTTAATTGATTTATCGTGATGATTTTGCAATTCTCATATTAAGGGAAACGCTCTTCTAAGTTATGAACACAGACGGTAAATTATAGGGATTTGAACTGTTGTGTGTTTTGTTTTTGTGTCAATAACATGATGTTGTATCTCAAAATCAACACTTTTAATAAATTCTTTATACAATAGCAGAAGTATAAGCTGTAGGACATCCTGCTCATGCAATTGTATATTTAGATATGTATTTTGTATTTCTTTAAGAATTATAAATTCTTGTCAGTTAGGAATAAATTGAAGCTAAAGTCTTTTAAAGGACTGAATTAAATCATCATTGTTGCATGTGTATTCAATCAGCACACCATAACACAATTAATATTTCCTTGTGAAACCCGGTGATCAGTACAGATTGCAGTTGATTGCTGCATATCCTGTTGCGGTGATATGGTGGAGAGGCTGATGTTAGCAGCAGGTGCTGATACCATGTACCTGTGCAGAGCTCCAGTGAGTGTGTATCACAGCAGAGTGGTGACTGGTGATTATAAGGCTCTGCAGTAGGGATGCTCATTAATCACCCCGCTACTGATAATCTCATTTAGTGCCGCCAAATTACCTCAGGCTATTGCATGGGTGTGCATCTGGTGTGTGTGTTTGTGTGTGAGTGTGTAAACATTCGCCCCCTAATTATAGCGCATTACTTGCTGTCAACCCCCCTTTTTCTAACCATCAGCAGATCCACACGTAAACATGCACCCACCCACACACACACACACACACACACACACACACACACACACACTCAGAATATTATTGATCCTCAGATGATAGTGTGTCTGCTCAGCTGAGGAGGATGCTTGAGGTCTAATGACTCTATAATTACTAACATAAACAGCAATGGAAATCGGTCCCTGGGTGACACAGAGATGTTCTCAGATGTTAGTGTTTGCTGCCACCTATCTGTCAAAGTTAAAAAGTGGAAAAAGAAAAAAATAGTTTTCCCATACAGCCAGCAGAGGGTAATGCTGGCATCTAAATGGGCCACTGGTGGAAGTACTTTGATCCATTTTTTTTAGTTATAGTAGCAATGTGATGATATTCTGTTCAAGGTATTATCAACAGTACATTCTTATTAATATTAACAGTAAATGTATCGTTATTTTTATGC
Organism: Labrus mixtus; assembly: GCF_963584025.1. Taxonomy (NCBI): domain Eukaryota; kingdom Metazoa; phylum Chordata; class Actinopteri; order Labriformes; family Labridae; genus Labrus; species Labrus mixtus. Next base: position 14,313,076 of record NC_083627.1, read on the forward strand.
TCCTTTTACGCCTGTCATTTTGATATTAACATGGATAAATGACAGTGATGGAAAAAAAAAAAATGGAAAAAAATGAAAAAACACACTGTACCTTGATTGTGAGAAAAACAAAGACATCCCGAAAAAGAGATCTCGGTCTCAGTGGATCCTACCTGCTAAAATAAAGGATAGATAAAAAAAAGTACAAGGGCACAGTTTTGCATCACAGTACTCAGTTCTCGTTGCTGAAATCTCTTTTGGGAAAAAAGAAAAGAAAAAAAAACGACAGCAATGAAATTTCATTCTGGACCTGATAATGTCCCTAACATGTGGTTGTAAACAACAAGACACTCCTTCTAAAAAAGTGTTTGTGAGGTTATTTTATTCATATAAACAGAAACACTCAAGATAAGATTATTTATCCTATTAGGTCCAACAAGGGGAACAAATCTATTAGCTCAAAAAGACATCCTCAAGGTCTGTGGTTGATTTTTTTTTTTTTTTTATCAGGTCATGAACAAATCTTCAACTTTTCAAATAACCTTCCACTTTTTATTACACTCCTGCATTTAATTGGTGATTTTGAAAATACTCCACCCTGCTGCAAGTGCGATCAGCTTCCATACTGATATCTCCTCAAAGTTATTTTTATTGAATTTTGCATTATAACACACATTAACACGAACAGATTCCCACCCCCATACAATCCCCCACCCCTTTATGTCACTCACGTATAAAGACTCTTTCACTACCATGCCATATTCTGTTGACGGGTTATGAGGCACTCGGTGAAAAATGAATAACATAAACATAAACATACACAAATAAGTATTAATAATGACATTCTGATGTATAGATAATCAAAAATTAAATCTGAATAATAGTAACAATAATAAATAGATGAATTAAATAAAAATGAAAGGCCAGAAGCAGCACGACCAGGTCAGAAGATAGAATGAGTCAAGGGTCAAGGCAAAGCAAATTCACTATTTATTCCTGTTCATGTGTGGAGGGTTTGCCAAAGAATATCAGGAACGATTTCAAAATGTCATTTCATTTCTTTTCAGAACCACGCAGTGTGCATCTGATTTTTTCAAGTTTCAGGTTCATAAGTACATCCCTTATCCAATGAGAAATTGAAGGTGGGGCAGTATCCTTTCCATTTTAGAAGTATCAGGCGGCGAGCCAAGAGGGTAGTTAAAGCTACAACCCTTTTCCCCCTGATTGGTAGCTGCATCCCCTCGGGAACTACTCCAAAAAGAGACATTAGGGGGTCTGGGTCAATTCTAACAGCCAGAATGGTAGAGAGGGCTTCGGAAATAGCTTTCCCATACTGATATCTCATATCCTAATTTTTGGGAGTTACTAAATTTCACTGTCCAATCATTCTTATTTCCATGTTGTTGTTTTTTAGGTAAGATAATTTATTCTTTAAATTCTTTCTTTAAAAATGTTCTTCTTCTCTTTTTTCATTTTGTATCTGCAGGTGTAAGGTGAATTGAAAATGTTCTGGATCACAGTCATATATACTGACATTCCTTTTCAAATCCCCGAGCAATCTCGAATCTCACCTTCATTATGATTTTCATTCAGTGCCATCCAGGTCTTCTGAATATCATTACTGACTTCAAAGCCAGAGACAGGGAGACTTTAATCAGGAAGTTGAAGCCGTAGCGCGGCAATGTAACCTCAGGGTAGCCTTATGCAGCGGATTCCTGCCAAATGACTATGAAGATGAGGCAATGCACATGTGAGACGATTTCAGAAAAGTGCCAAGAAAGTGTATCTGAACTGAAAAAGTGATTCCTGATCCTCGGTGTCAGAGTTGGTGTTGAGTTTGAGAGGTCAAGCTCGTATGAACACTAGTTGTAGTTCTAGATGGCAAAAGAAGGGTACTTATTTCTGCAAGAATTGCACATTTTTATTATGATTTTAGAAAATGATAAGACCCAAGAATAAAATGTGACGCTCACCCACAGAAGAATCATATAGTCATAAAGTATTAACCACCAGGGGGCAGTCATATTCCACCATATCATACTTCTAATTTCAAGGCCAAAGATTGACTTATGAAGAATACTTCTTGTTTTTGCTGGAGGATTTCAATATAGATAAGGGATTGTACTTCTTAAATCAGCGTTTACAAGCCTGACCTGCACACCATGTTTGTAAATGAAAATATATCAAACATGATTCTTCTCATAACTGGATATGATCAGCTCATGATCAGAAAATTTGATTCTTTAAATGTTGTTTTAGATAAAGATTATATTGTTTTATTGGCTTTCTTGGTACGTGCTGTACATCTGCTGCAAAGGGGTTATGAGGGGTTAGTGAATTAGGGTAAGAGGAAATAAAGAGACATCAAAGCTAGAGGGACAGAGAAATAGCAAGAAAGGGCGAGAGAAAGTGATAAGGTGACAAGTTGTCCTTGCTTGGCGAAGCGTGTCTACACTGTGCGTCCATCCCCATGGCGACTCAAACACAGGCCTGATAAAAATGCAACAGGGCATCATCCTTCCTTCCCTCTATTACCTCCTCCCACACGCCACGCCCCTCCCCCTTTCTTATCTATTTTAATGCTTTACTCTCTGAACACGCACTCACCCTCCTTCCTCCCTCATCAGCAAGATAACAAAAAACTCATAACTCTCTCTCTCTCTCTCTCTCTCTCTCTCTCTCTCCCTCTCTCTCTCTCTCTCTCTCACTCTCTCTCTCTCCCTCTCTCTCTTTCTCTCCCTCTCTCTCTCTCTCACTCACTCACTCTCTCTCTCTAAACCCCCCCACCTCTCCCTCTCTCTCTCTCCCCCCCACCTCTCCCTCTCTCTCTCTCTCTCAGAGTATGAAACTGCATTGGTTCCTCTCATCTACTTTTCCTCTCTCTCTCCTCTTGAGGAAATGTGACCCCGGGGGCTTCATGAATGATCTCATTTCTGCAATGCAAACAACACAATGTACTGTGGCACAGAAGCAGCTTTGAAAGATAATACCTTTTTGTGAGTGTGCATAAAAGTGTGTGTGTGTGTGTGTGTGTCTACACCATGGTGACAAATTAAATTTTGTTCTAATAACAACATATCCCAATGATTTTCTACACCCATCTGATTGATTACCATGCCAACATTGGCTTGGCATCTACACAGTTTCCTTCAGCTGGCTGAAAATCACAGGCGACATGATTATTCTTTACTTAGCTAACCTGTATTGTTAACAGAATCTGATGAGCAAAAGGGCTTATGTAAAAACCAATCTCAATATAAATAGTTTAAATAAAGGTGTTGACTTCCGTCTTCTGAGAGTGTTTAAAGAACTTGATCTGTAAGCACATCTTTATCAAAGGTTTCTTTACCAGAAGCTCACACGTGGCAGGAAGCTGCTGCTGCTGTGACCCTGCTGAGTTGAAACTTTCAAGCTTTTTGCACACATCACCAAAACCCAATCAGTGGGGCACGGCGGTTTTAATCAGCTGTCAAAGACAAATTACCTAAGCAAAGTTATTATTCATATAAATGTTGAGCAGCAGCAGTTTTATGTTGATGTAAGCTTGAAAGCTGCACTGATCAACATTTTTTTTTTTTTTTAAAGTGTATTTATGTGATAAGTTCTACTCATTGTGACAAAACCACCTTGAATTATCAACTGGGTCTGCAGTCTCCATCTCTTTCCAGCAGCAGGCAAAATACATACATTGAATCTTCTCCTCAGCAGCTTGTTTACACAGTGACGCATGTAGCAAGCTAATAGCTTCTCAGCCTTAAAATAGATCTAATGTGAACATAAGTATTTTACATTTTTTAGGTCCATTACCTGCTACTGTGAAACGGTATTTGACGCGCTTGTTGATAAGGATTTTTTTCGTACATTTCTACGAGTATATTACTTCAAGTATTTGTGTGTCATTCAGCTTGTTGTTCTACCCCTAAGTTGTACAAACAAAATAAATAAGGAAGAAGGAATAAAAAGAAGGAGAAGAAGTTAACATTTGGAGTGAAAATGCTGAGTCCATTTTTATTTCATAGAGATAGAAACAACAACAGTGTGCTGTTTTTAGTGGAGGTGTTTTTAGCCACAGTGGTGAGTATTAAATGGTATATGTTTTGTGACTACTCACATTGTGACACCTCCACATTCTCACCCATTCACACACTGATGGCAGTGGTTGCTATAGTGACCATCAGAATGGACTAATCCCATTTAAACACATTCATACGCTGCTGACAAAGCAGCAGGAGAGACTTGGGGTTAAGTGTCTTGCCCAAGGACACATTGAACACGTGGCTTCAAGAGCTGGGGATCGAACCCTCAACCTTCCGGTTAAGAGAAGACTGACTCTACCAACTGAGCCACCCATAATTATCATTAGAATTATCAATTTGAACTAATGCCATGTACTTTCTGACAACATTAAAAACTCCTGAGTGTCTGACTCTACTGAGCCACTACTCTGCAACCAGCTGTGCCTCAGTGGAGTCAGTTGGCTCTCAATCGGAAGGTTGGGGGTTTGATCCCAAACCCCCGCAGCCTCATTCTGACACTGAACCCTGCTCTGCTCCCACTGCTATGCCGTCAGCATATGAATATTTCTGAATAAGTACTTCTGTTGGGCGGCTGGGTACTTCAAACGTAAGTAATATGTGAAAGCACTTTGAGTATTCAGAAATCTAGAAGATCACGATGCAAGTTATGGACCGTAAATAATTTAACATTTAACTAAAAAAAAAAAAAAATTGCTTAAATAGAAAGGTGATGTATGATTCCATGTCATATGTCTTCATCCAAACTGTCATTGCCTGATATTGTCGCTGTGTTCTTCAAATGAGATGGAATAGAGACCTTGCTTATTTCAATATAAAATATACTTTTATAACTTTATTCATTTGTTACCTTGAAAATGGAACATTTTTGGTTGTTATAAAATGTTTTTGGGTTCTCCCTCTGATTTCAGCCGGGAAATACTGGCGGTGAGTTGCTATGAAATGAACCTTGAGGCCAGTTGGGTGCAAAACAGTACCACAGTCTGGAGTTTCCAAATAAAATGGGCCAGACAGCGCCCCAGAGAAGGCCAGTTTGACAATAGAGAATACAGTATCAGGGTGATTAACAGATCAGAGCGATCAGGGGTGCTTTACACTACATGTCACTTCTGAACATAGCAGCTTTGACAAGAGACGCCTCCACCAGGTTTAGGAGCACGAGGAAGGTTTGAGCATCCAACAGTGCCAAACCTTGAGCTGTGGTTGTATGAGTTTAACCCCAGGGTGTCAGGAGCAAAGGCATGGCAAGAAATGCACATTGGTTGAATATAAATCAATTTATGTAAAAGTAACTGCTGCAAGCTTTTTTTTATTGCAATGGATGAATGAATGGATTACACTCTCTGCCGTGTTTAGAGAAGTGCATGAATATAAAACATTTTTTTATGTTCATTTTCTGTACTGACATCAACTAGCACTGTAAGAATTGCTATCATTTTTTATGCTGGCGATGCTAATGCAGCTGATCTGTTAGCAAGTGTGCGTCTGAACAAGCCCATCATAACTTTCGTCAGGGACGCTTGCTTTAGCTTCAGTTGCGGGCAAATCTCCACAGGATGAATGCACATGTAATGGGGCACTGAGACCCCAGTTCATCTAACATTTCCACTGAATACTGCCTGTATGACTCTAATGCCCTTGTAGTAACAGGTAATAAATGGCCCTACGATGTATCATGGTCCACGGAGAGAACACTAACATTCATTATGGACTAGCCGTAGGGTAAGTCATCAAGGTTGTAGGGCTCTAGCATGAACTGAAGAGGAATTTTTATGTGCACAGTATAATGCAGAGGGAGTGTTCATCCTCTTTTTTTTTTACCCTGCATTCAATGCTCCTTCTCCTACCATTTCTGCTCCATCCCCTCTCCTAAAGTCTGGTGTTTATCTTCACTCCTCCTCAGTCCCTTTCATCTTGTCTTCCCCAACACATCCTCCTCCGTCTGCTTTTCTTTCTCTCCTTTCCATCCCATCCCACCCCCACTCTCCTACTTTGGTTTCTCTTCCCAGACAGACCAGAGACAGAGACAGAGAGATCCCCCAGACATACTAGATCAATGGCAGTGATAGGAGCCTTGGAGAGTCAGGAAAGGAAATTACACGGCTGTGCTCACTGCCAGCAGATTTCTTATTTCTAAAAGCCTCTCAGTGCAGCCTCTCATCTTGATTTCTGGAGCTCTGATAAGTTCCACTGATGCAGACTTAAAAGGAGAAACTGGCTGGCAACGTGATGCCGTCTCTCTCATTCTCTCCTCTGCTTTGTGAAAATAATATCCACTTAATAAAGCCTTTACTCCTATCCTCAGATGATGATTAGGGGGCATGAATAAGAGTCTCTAGTGCAGTAAAGCAGCCGTGATAACATGTTGAGTGAATGGGACACTGTTTGTTTGGTGCAGAAGAAACCATACTGTACCACAGTGCCCTTGTGTGACCTCTGGGTAGGATGTGCGTATGGTGTGTAAATGTTTTGGGGTAAGGGGGGGGATGGGTAGGCTATCGGTTGTTGGACAAGTGACAGAAGAGAGCATCTGTCAGGAAACACACTAACAGACAACTCATACATTATTCACTAAATGGAGGCATAATACAGGAGGCGTGTGCATACAGACGTATGTGGGTTGACCAGCTTAGCTTTGTGATTTTTTTTTTTACTCATGTCCATGTGCAATGTGACAAAGACACAAATAAAAGAGGTGACATTCCTCGCATGAAATCAAAGGATGAACAATAAGGAAACGGGTGACAAGTTCCTAATACAAGCAAACAAAAATGTTGTCTCCTGTAGCTTATTATAGTTTTTAGGGCTGTTACCTCTGAAATTAAAATGATCATTGACACATTAAAAAAAAGAATATAGAGCCTGTAATGAACTGGTCATGTTTCAAATACACAAACTTGCTGTGCCTTGTACTCCGGGGGAAGGAATGTTCATAAAATGTACTGTCCATCTGACCCTTGCATGTCTATCGAGCTGTTTCTGCTAATTACAAAGATGAAGAAGTCTTAAGTTCAGGCTTGTTGACTGACTTACATTAATACTAGCTTGTCACTCTGTGAGATGGAAGAGGTATGGCAAAGTAATATTTCCATACAAAAACCAAGTGTCCAGTGAAATGTCTTTTGTAAAAACCAAAATACAATAAAAATACAAATGTCTTCACAGCTACAGTTTCACAAAACCCTTACACAATCATTTAGATCTTAGTGACTTTTTTAAAGATCCTAAAGGTCTAAATTGTCTTTTACATTACGAGAAAACCTGCTTGATGATTTTATTCATCATGACAAACTCAGTAGTCAGGAAAACAAAAACATCTAAGAGACCTTTTCTAATTTGAACTTTCATTCATCTGTTAATGTTTTGAGTTGAACTATTCATTTAGAAGCAGTATGTGACTTTACTGTCTGTAAATCCATTATTCACTTCAGTGAGTTTTGATGCAAACTGGAATGGATGGTTGATGCTTTCATGCTGTCTTTAACCGTCTGTCCATTACCTTTCGTCATGTCCCCAGAGACAGGCTTGTAGCTCCTTCTTCAGCATTCCTCAGACATCGTGCAGGGGGGTCGTAGTGACATTGTCGCAGTGACCCCTAACCCCATCCTGTCACTGAGCACATCAGCCCTTCTTAGATGCAGCAGAGCTATTGGCTCTCTTGTCTACCTCAGATTCCATCCCCCACTTCCCCTCCCTTTAACCTCACAGTTAATGCTTCTAGCCCAACATCCTGACTGTCCAACTGAACCATTCACTTGGTTTGTTGACATTATTCACTTCTTTGCAAAGTGAATAATTCATCTTTGTTTCATACGTCTCAAAGTTCAATTATTAACTAATTAGTTACGATAAATATCATGCAAGACAAAAGAAGAGAAGGTAAAACACTGAAATGTGACAATCCATTAGTGAATCTCCAAATTTAGCATAAGAAAATCTGAGTTGCTTTTTAGTTCTGCCAAACCTCCACAGCACATAGGACTTTTAGACATCTGATCGTTCATTTTCAATTGATCATACCTGTTATTTTATATATATATGATATATGTATTTATACAGGCCTGTATTTCCAACTATCAGCCTGTGTCGCTTACAGACAAACACCTTTAAGCTCAAGACTGTAATATGCAACAAATGTATATTAAAGCTCCTGTGAGAAGTTAAGCTGGTTATGAAACAGACTGAAATTAAAAGTAATGCCATAACCTTTTACATTGACTAAAGCAACAATTCACAGTGAGCGAAACGTTTGACTGTTAAATACACAAGATTTTCTTGTTGTTGTTCAGATACATTGTGTTGCCTTTTCATGGATCGATATGACTTTCTGAGGCTAACTGTTTTAATTTTTTTTAATGTAATGTACATAAAAACCCTTCTAGGGACGGGTATTGCAAACTACATCTGCTATAAACACTATGATACTTGCATTGGATGGCTGTTTTCAGTTTGTCCATGCATAATATATCTTTACCTATCAAATAAACCATCTAAATAAAACAAATACATACATGTGCTTCCTACAGGTAAAACATATATATCTGTTATCTACCACTGCTGTATAAGTACAAATCTAAAATGCATTTCAAATTTTAGAAATGAGAAGGTGTCACTTCAAAGATGCTTGTCATATTGTCAAAAAATACTTTGGACCATGGTTTCTATGGAGACTTGTATGTCTTTGTATTTTTCATTGATTGATGTTTTTTCATTCCAGTTTTTGACATAGTCACCAGTTAATCCATAACGTACTACAAATCAATACAGATTACTAATCTATTAATGTTTTACTGCCTTGTTCTACAGGAAGATGGAAGAGTGAAAAAAGTAGGAAGACGATTGGCTAATCTCTGACCATGGAGACAACACATTGATTTCAGTTTGGTTGATGGGATTAAAATTAGATTAACCAGCTTTAATTCAATTTCAAATATACTGATTATTAACTGATTATCCTTCATAAGGTTAGCAGGTCTGTGGCTGACTCCCATGTGTTCAAAAATAATTGTGTTTTCTGGGGGGGTTTGCCACCAGTAATCAAATGATCTGTTGCTATTTGGTTTCATAATCAATTCTTGCCAGTCCATTACACCAGTGATATGCGGGCCAAGATGTGAGTGGCTAGAAGCGGAAGCCAGTGTCAGCCCGAGATGAGTGAAAACATTAGAGGGATTTCCATGAAGAAAAAAAAACAGCTTCAATATTCCCTGATTTTATTTTGGTGCAGACTTAGCCACTGCCATTCGGTTGCTGATAAGCCGTTAATTGAATTTTATGGCGCATCTGCTGCCTTATGAAATGACATAAGCCACAGCTTATTGCTCGTGCCTTCATATCAGCCTCACTCTACCAAGACATGGAAACATGATGGATTATAGAACCGACAGTCACACAAACTAGTTTGACTTTGGTTTGAACCATGGGTCATTTGCAGCTGGTTATGGAAAGATATGATGTATAACCATAGATTGTAAATATTAATGGACAAAGCCTGAGTGACGTAAGCCATCTGTTACGGCAGGGGGATCCGGAGGCTCATCGGCAGCAGACGCCATGCCAGCTGAGGCTGGTTTTAAGCCTCTTGACCAACCGATACATCGAGTCCACCTGTCAATCATGTCAACCACGCCCCTAACTATGGATAACACATATCGCTCTTAAAAATCAAAACGGAGCCGTTTAAAAGAAGAAGAAAAAAACAGTGTACAGTGTGTGCCAGTGATCTTTTTTGTACCAGACTTTAAACAGGTTAATTTAGGCTGTAAAAACAACATTTTTGCCTGTTGTGTGTATTTGGCTTCCAGTGTTCTTGGAGCCAGCCTCACGCAGATGAACTGCAGGATTTGCAGCTTGGGTATAACCAACCACTGACAGCCATATAAGATGTCCTCAGCTCATGGCTCTTAACGTATTAACCATTCACTTCAGGAATGTATGTATAGGTGTGTAAAATAAAAAAAGACATGTCATAGTTGAGGACTTATTCAGTTACTTGTTTACGTATCTAAACATGTAAATTGCATTGCTAAACTTGTGTTTCAAACGACAAAATGCAGTAAAATATACATATAAATGCAGGTGTTTTACATTTACGCTTACACTTCTTGTGTTCTACATTCTTGGCTCGATGCTGACAGTCATGACTATTGAACACAATTCCCCAAAGGTACAAGGTCTTTATTTCTGGAATATCATTTAGCAGGGATATCACTTCACGAGAAGAGTTGGAGAAAAGGAATTAATAATTATAAATATATTTGATGAAATATGTCACTTTACTGGAATGTGTCCACAAGAAACTCTCAGAATTTAATTTCAAAATAATGTAATCTGATTTGAATTTCAGACTAGCTACCTGCTGTTGGCATCAAAATCAGTCTTCAGAAACTCCTGTTAGATGAGGTATAGCATCCTGTCTGTCTGTTAAGAAGGAACAATGTAAGGGAGGTCATAGGCAATGGCACAGGGGAAAAGACAAAGTCAGAGAGATGAATGAGGCAGACGGATCAAGAGCAAGGAGGAGAGGGGGTGCGCTGCAGAGAGATGTGGGCGCTTTACCGTGGTTCAGTATTGATCCGGTCTCAGGTGCTTGAGGATGGATCATGAACCCTCCCTCTATCTTCTCCTCCTCCACCTTCCCTCAAATCTCCCCTCCCACCTTCGCCATTCACCCATTTATATCGGTGCTCTTTACCAAGCCCAGAGTGTCAGGAGAGCTTGCAGGGCCAAAGATTTTCATTCCTTGCCCTTCTCATCTGCCCTCTTCTCTCATCAAGTCCCTAAACGCCTCTCTATCGCTGTCTATTTAGATCAGGCCACATCCAACATCACGGCTCCATCCTTGCCTCATCTCTGTTTTTTTTTGTTTTTTTCATGACAAGTGTAAAACACAGATAAACAACACACACTGTCAGTCCATGGAAAGCCGACAGTCAAGAAACATCTGGTCTTTTATTTAATGGGGGCGAGTGAAAAAAATAAATATAAATCATTGTGTCACTTTGTGGTTGTCATGGTAACCACAGGTACATGTGTCTCGATGAAGTTTTCACAACAGTGCCTCATTGTGGACAAATTCCTGTCTGCCTCGCCGTGTTTTTCTCTTTCACTTCATTATTTGTGCCTCTCTCATCACCTCACCTTCATCATGCTCTGACACTGACAGTACAGGACTAATGACTCAATTATGTTCTCCTGTCTTCTTCATAGCCCTTTCCCATTTTTTCTCTGGGCACAGAGCAGCATATGTCCCTGGTCGTGCAGACAGGGCTTGACCTGATTATTGACCAGCCGCCAGACAGGATAGGCAGAGGACACTGACTGGCTGCAGCTCAGCCAAAACCAGCACTCCCTACATTGCTCTCATGTTTAACGCCACGCCTGGACTCTGAAAGAGGCAGGTGGACCTGCAGTTATACAGAGGGTGAAGTGTGAGCGACACAAGCAGAGAAAAAGTGGGATTACAAGTGATTAAAAAGTGAAACAAATTTAAAACATGAAGGTCTGCCAGTCACGTTGTTTTATTTATCTTTATCACACCAACCACACAATTTAGGATACAGACAAATGCAGTTTACCCTAATTAGTTACTGCTGCTACTGTCAAACATTATTTCTCACACAGCACATGTGTAGTTTAAAATGATAACTGCCATATTTACAGTAAGAAATGATCAGTTATTCAGGAAACAAGTGGTCCTTCATTTAAGAGACACTCTAGCTATCTCGCTAATTAGGCTAACAACAACTCCATGATGGTTATGCACTTTACATTGTGTTTTAAAATACTATGTCGTATTCCTATTAGCTTAATTTACAAGAAACAGTGTAGATTTATGCTTTGCCTCTACAGGGCCAAAATAATACTAAACCTGGAGCACAGTAAGCTTGGAACAAGTGAATTAATTAAAGGTTGCAACAGACAAACATGCTAACATTTGCAGCTTATATTTCCCAGTTCATGCAACTAGAACAATATGTAGAATTTTATTAGAAATGTACACACAAATATCTAAATCAATATAAAGCTGATATGTTAAATATATATTTATGATAAGTACCTACATTACATCAAATATTTAAAACAGTTATCAAAGTCTTCTCGTTGTTGTTTTTGATTCTTTTGATTAAGACCACTCTGGCGGCAGAACTCACACTGTTGCTATACTGTTTCAGATTTTTTTTAAAGGATGATACAACCCTTGAAATTATTGGACATGCCAACTATTTCTCTCACTAGAATTTAATTCACCCTTCGACACTTAGTGAACCCACAACCGGCCATTTTCATTTGTTAAGCCATTTAGGAAAAGAAGCTTTTGAGGGAAGGGTTTACCAAATAATCCATTTATATGCACACCCATATGCATTTAGTCATCATTAACAATCCTGCTGTTATGGTAAGTTTTGCATTTGTGTATGTCCATATACACCAGCTTCTAATCCTGAGGGCATAGTGAAATGAAAACGTTGTTCACACCGTACCTGTAACCTTCAATAGAGCTGCAAAGTCACTGCGACGGTGAAAGAAAGAAAGAAGGAAAGGGAGGGTGTTGTGGAGATAAGACAAACACCACTCATATATATGAACACTTACAAACACACACACACACACACACACACACACACACACAGGTAATCGGGAAAGTCAGAGTGCAGGCTCTGAGCAAACGTGTCCTGCAGGGGTCTGAAAGCGCAGAGGAGGCTGGCTTAGCTCCAGATGACAGGGGTGAGATGAATAGAGAGAACTAAAGGAGAAAAGAGATGTGTCTGTAGTTCTGCCTACACAGACTGACTGTTAGACTTATCTGCATGGCTAAATACATAATAAGACAGACAGAGGTAAAGACCTGGGGAAGAAGGGGAGATGTGATGAGATGTGTGGGCTCATAGTAGAAGCAGAAGATACAAATAAATAATAAAGACCAGTTTTATAGAAGTTTGGCACTACATGCATGAATGTTCACAAAGGCCCTTTTATGCTCTTATGAAAACATGACATCAACCAACTATCTAAAGCCTCAAGCCCCATTTCCACCGAGCTGTCCGGTATGGATCAGTACAGTTTGGTACGGTACGGTAGTTTGTTTGCGTTTCCACAGCCAATCGTAGTTACCATACTCTTTTTTAATAGTGTGACATCATAGCAGCGCGACACAGTATACCCCGCTAATAAATTCGACGAAGAAGAAGAACGCGACACAGCAAACAAAGAGCAACAATGGACGACATCCAGCAATTCGTGGTCTTTCTCATTGGCTTGTGGTTCTTTGTTACAAAACGCAATGAAGCTTTGTTTCAGACAAGGCTGTGTGCCGCGAGGAAAAATACTGCCGTCCTTTATTAGCGCTGTCGCACAGGAAGTGAGGATTCTTTCGACCAATCAGCGGACTGCAGTGTTTAGCTCTACACCTTTTAGGCTCGGATCGGTAGACTTGGCACCCCAACAGAAGGCTAGCAAAAAGTAGGACGGTACGGGACGGTAATTCGGGCCTTTCCCGATTTTTGATAGTGGAAACGCCACAAAATGCGTGACGTATCGTGACGAACTGGACTGAACTGCTTGGTGGAAACGGGGCTAAAGAGAGCTCAAGAGCTCCCAGGAAAATAAGTGGTTAGTGACTGAGATTTACAGATAGATACATGCAGTAATATGATGTACTGTATATGCACAGTGAGGGAGAGAGAGAGAGAGAGAGAGAGAGAGAGTTAAGGAAGAGGGAGAGAGAGAGAGTTAAGGAAGTTAAGAGTAGTTAAGGAAGAAATCCATGTAATCTGAATTCTTGTAATTGTCTTTATGTGACACTCAAATGTTTCATGACATGGCATGTGGCTGATTCTGTTTTCAGTTTAAATGTCGATAACCTGCATCCAGAGTTTGTGTGAGTCATCAGTATGAAATATCCTCCCCTTCTCTTTAACATGAAGCTCAACATTTTTCATTCCAATGTTTCTGAATAAGGTCTAAATTACCCAAAGTAATCTGAAATCAATGAAAAAACATGAGAGAGTTTTAAGCAATATGGTACACACTGAATGACCACATGGCATCCCGTTGGTCACATTTGTCACGTGTTATGCAATAACACTCAAGTGACAGGTGACAGTATCACATGATTATTGTCTAATCTTAAAATGTGCATTATTTGTGATGAACAGTATGTGCTTATTTATGTTACTACCTTTCCACCTTATTGATGTATTTTATTTAGAACATGACTTTTTTAATTAGTTGAAAAAGTCTCTCCACCGTAATCAATCTACTGAAAGTAATTTTGCAAAAGACAGCTAAATCCTCTGCTGTGCATTGTTGCATTTGTCTCTGCTGCACATAATCATTGTCATCCATCCTTCCTGATGTCAAGACAGGAAATTACTCATGAAGCCAACTTCCTGTTTAATGAATTTTTAGAGTCACACAAAACACACAAAAGCATTGGAGTCCTCGTGTTGGCCACTTCAATGCCTGTTACACTGCATACACAGAACCCATTCTGAAGCCCATTATACTGCATTTCGATGAGGCTTTTATGTGCAACAGGAAGGCATGCGGTGGAACCTTTGTTCGGGCACATGGAATATATGACAAGAAAAAAACTAGACAGAAGACTTACGCATAAAAAAGGTAAGAAAAGAAAGACAGATGCAAAGGATTACATAATGACCCATACAACTATGAATAATGTAATACCTGTGTTTACTGTTATTATGAAAAATGCAGTGTGTACCTTTTATGTTTTTATGTGCTTTTGAGTGGCCCCCTGAGCTGTTACATAATCGGGCTTGGTTTAACTGTGCATGTGTGTGTTGAGATCAAACAAACACAGACAGATACAGGTGAGGCAGGGTTCTTTGGATTTCCTTTGAACTGTCTAAGTAAAAGAGGGCGAGGTGAAAAGAAAGAGGATGCAATAGAGACAGGGGAGAGAGAGGCAAATCAAAGAGCTGGCCTTCATGCTCCATGTTTCATTTTCTAACCCTGTGATCTTTCTCTACAGTTTTTTAGACTCCTTCAATTCTTGAATGATAAGAACTTTTTCATTTCAGTATCACATTCTATACAGCTCAAGGAATTCTTGATTTGTATAATAGAAGCTGCTGCTGTAAGTGTTGTCTGTTTTTGTCAATAAAATATTGAAACATTTGCTTTTTGACTGTTTTACCTTGTAGAGATGACGCTGAAAACCGCATCCAGCAAAATAAGCACAAGCTGAACTGACTAATGTTTCTGTTTCCTTCTGTTTCAGAAAAAATATGCATAACAAATATTATGTTAATAAAAATGTGATTCTGTTTAGTTTAATTCCACTGAGTAAGTGGAACTGTATTATGTATTAACAAACAGATTCATAAAATCAGCTATAAACAAAATCAATAATGGAACAATCGTACTGGTTAATTTCTGTTTGGACACATATACTTCCCGACTAACCCTTTGAGTGGCATTGGCCAAATAGAAGAAAATGTAAAAGGAAAATGGACCTGAGCTTGTAGAGCTTCTGTCAAGGTTCGAGAAAAACTAAGAGGAGGACCCAGATGCAGATCACACTGGGAAACACACAGAGGACAACTACAAACTAAATTATGAAACACTAAAGACACACAGAACTCAAGAATGAAACAAAACACATTAGAACATAAAGAAACAATAGGATATGAAGTTACAAAATAACACATGAAACACTAACCTAGAAAACACACAAGGGAAACAACACCATCAGGGAAGAATGAGACCTAAAAACAACAAGAAAACCTAAACTCTGAAAAATAAGAAACCAAATCATGACAGCTTCTCTAGTTGTCTGATCACTCAAAGCGCTTTGTACACCGCAGGTCACATTAACCCATTCACACCATATTCACACACTGATGGCAGAGGATGCTAAAGTGCCCGTCAGTGTTAACTAACCCCAATAAACATTCCCATGTTATTTTTGCGGGCCTGTCAATATCGCAAGTTTAAATGTTTCTCCTTCTGAATGCGGGGGTAGCCTTTTATTTTCAAAATATTAAAAAAAACTTACATGTGATGTTTTACTGAAAAATGTATGACTCAGAGACATCCTCTTGTTCACCTGTCGACTAATCATGTATTTATTGACACACTGCCCTTATTGCCCAATGCAAAAATGAAATGAAATGATCAATAAAAGTAAAATTATTTTACTATTTTGCCACCTCCATTTTGATGACCTCTATGGATTCATATCTGTTTATGTTGATAGCAGGGAGAAAGGGAGAGATATTGTCAATTGGCAAGATATATTGACTTTTAATGAGAGAGAGAACGTCGCACTACAATGTCTCTGTACGAAATGTTGTCAACAGAGAGAGTCTATTTGTGCTTTTACGACAATATAGAGACAATCAGATAAGACAGGGACATTCTGCACCACCTCCCGTCTTTCCTAAGTTGTTTTCTACGATTTGTCAGTCTCAGGAAAGATTTTTACAGCTAGGCTATAAAAAAAGGATGTCACTCTCTCACTCGCAGTGGCAGTCACTGTGAATGAGATGGATGGTGAAAAGGTGGACATACACTACATCCTTGAGAAATGTTTTCCATATGGAGCTCTCTCTCTCTGCACCATCAACAGAAGCCTCTGTCCAGCAAAGAGCCATCTGCTGCAGAGCAAACTAACAAGCGCCCACGCTAGTTATACAAGCTTTGGTAGCTTAAAGTGGCTGATTTGATTGGTCAAGACTTCACACATGATGGCATGATAATTCTAATGACTTTACATTATAATGTTGTGTTTTAGGTGTTAAATTGCATTCACATATCTAATATGATCTTTAAAAGTATGAGTAAGAAACGTCTACCATCTCCCAGATATTGGGCGGGGCTATTTGCATAAGTGGGTGGACCCAGTCCCTTAGGCTCCCCCATAACAACGTACCTGGTCTTGCCCAAGTACACTTCGACACGTGCTGCTGATCGCACCCCCAACCTCTTAAATCAATTGAGCTACTGACGTTTGTACAATATAATTATACCCTTATTATATATAATAAGGTTCAAAATGTAAAATCAGGGAGGCTGTTTGGACTTTTGAATAAGCCAATAGGAAACATCAAAGAAGATTTCATGCTAAAATTTAATTAAAAATAATATAGAGCCTTCCACTAAACCCTGACCTTCAAAACTAAATGTTTGATGATATAATATAAATAGGTGGATAATAATTTAAAAAATATATATATAATGCAGGCTGCTTTGGTTAATGTTTGTTTAATGAAATGAATAAAAAGAAGCAATGTTCTATCAAGTGTGATCCCAGATCTCACGTTCACACAAATGCATTAACACAGAGAAATTGATCTCTGTCATATCGAGTCTATCTTTCCACCAATCTACTTATTCAATATGTACAGAAAATGTCCCCACAAATAAGGAATATGTAGCTGGGTGGAGAGATCAGTGGCGTCACCAGCCGTAATCCTGTACTCACAGTGGATACATTTTTATAACAAGTATAATTATTTCTATGAAAACCAAACTGTGGCAACATCAGACACTGAGTTCATTGTTTTTCATGTTTTCTCTTTTCTTTCCTTGTGTTGGGGACTATGGCTGTGTCCACTTACCGATGTCTATTTGTAAATACATGTGATAAGGCATATGATTGGTGTATTATCAGGTAGTAATGGTGACGGTTAAGGGTTATTTTTACTTATCGCTCATAGTCTGAAAATGTTAGAACCACCGATAGCCAGCTTGTCCATGATGAAGTCCGGGAACAACATAACCTCACAGATAGACCCATCAGTGACTGTTAAACACAGAATCATTGACAATCATTACTGCAAGGACCAGACGAGCCTGATATTTCCCCCACACTGCAGCATATACCGCATGTGCTACCTCAGCTTCTCCAGGTGACATTTTGGCTTTATTAAATGAGCAAAAAAGGGCATCTGACTCTGTCAAACTACATATGTTGCAGGCTTCAAGCTCAATGCCAACTTTTACTTCACGTTTCTGTGGAATAGCTTTTATGGTATACATTGTGCCCAATATTTAGCTGGCTCTTGTTTTTTAGGCCAGTTGTCTCGCTATTTGAGGTCAATACAGATTTTAGTGCTGCATAGGTAGCATCAATGCGCTCTCTCTTTCACTCTCCTGCATGTTTAGTCACATACCTAGAGTGGTAGTATGTGTGCAAGGGACACTAGAAGATAAAGGTGTGCTACAAACACTGGAATGGTTCTTGTGCATGTTATGAAATGAAATCCTGTTGGCACCAATTGGAGAGATAGTCTCTCCACTTCGAGAACCACAGTTACTATGTAACCTCCATATGTACACACATGGATATAAACACACATGCTGCCTTACCCAGAATGTGATAACAGATGTACAGAAACACACAGCCGGAGATTAGCAATGATCATCCATCTGGACTGAACTCTGCTGTGTGTCATAAACATCACCGGTGCATGACGTGGACATAGAGGCAAGAAACTACAATAAAAAAACAAAAACAAAAAAAAAGGTGAGGGAGCAGAAATGTGTCCAGGCATGAGCAATCTTCCCCCCAGTCCAAAGGCATATTTTAATCTCTCTCAGCCCACCCTATGCAGCAAGTGCACAAATGTGATCTCAGTTTTTTCTCCCTGCCTTTGTTTTGCCAGTCCTTGTTCTGTTTTTTCTTTTTACTGCTGACCGCCTTTGATTTCTTGCTCTCAGATGCTTTGGCCGGGCTGAAAGCAGATAACAGAGACTTCTTCAGAGCTTTGCACTGGTCCCTCTCTCGCTCCTCTGTGCTGAAAAATAAAAAAAGACATAGACGTCTCTCTGCACTGTCATCTTTAAGCTTTAATGTTCACTGAAGGCTACTTTTGAAGGTCTCACAGTATGAGATGTTTCAGAGGCTATAATGTTGAGCAAGTGAGAGCTTAAGCTCTGCTACCTGATCTGTCTAAATGGGGACAAGGGGAAAAAATGCACATTTAGAGAGGCAACAGTCCAAGTGTGACCTTTATATGCCCCTTCAGTGTAGGTGTCGATTACAGATTGGGGCATTTTTTTTTCCTGGATCATGAGCCCACAGACTGAACAAACACACACCGGGTTTGTTCTCAGTAGGAGATCTGGTGGTCAAATATGCCCAGCTGAGGAAGTCACCCCACTACCATATGTCAACCCATCCGCCCTGATTAGCACATCCCCATTAGTCACTATAATACAACCCCAAAAACCAAACCACCATCCTCCCTCATTGGCAGTTGAGCAGCACTTTGCCTTTAGGCTCCATATAACTATGTGGTGACATCATCTGCTTTCAGCCCGCCACTGCTCTGAAGCATGACCACTCTGTAAATACAAGTAACCAGAGTGACTGTCTGTGACACTGACTCTTTTCACAGGTTCCACCTATGACTCGATTGCTCTTTTCTCACTGGAAGTGGAGAGAGGACCAGAAAGACAGTATCTGACAAAGTGATAATTAGTATTTAAAATAGACACCAAATGATGCCATCAGAGTGGCTTAGGAATTCTCATGTTTGTGGCTTATGTGTTAAACAAGAGTGAGGCCGTGAGTGCATTTTTAAATGCAAATTTGATTGATGTGTCTGATGTTATAGTAGTATAATAATAATATTACGTTTCATCAATAATCTAGTACGTCTATACTTCTTTTGCATTCCCATAATCAGGGATAATCAGTTACCATGCAACGATTGCATCAAAATATGTTGTCTTGTTAATGTCTTATGTACACTGTATATGTTAAGTTTTTTTTCCTTTTCCTTTATATTTAATATAAAAGTCTGTACACTATTTGAAAACCATGCCTACCTACATATACACCTGTACACATAAAACATCACTTAAAGTCTCTCAGGTTGACATTGTATTGTCACCATGTTGCTGAAATAGAGCAGGGCCAATAACCACACCACAACAAAAAGCTGAGGCGTAATCAAAAGTCCCTGACAAGACTGTGATGCCAGGCTTAGCAGAGTAAGCTGAATAATAAGCAAGCTACATATTTGAAATATTGCTCAAACTTTCAAATAAAAGCACATTGTATATGTTTGTTTATTTTGAAACACATGTTGTTGGAAAACCTTAACCTGATCTTTCCAACTTATTTGTAAAAGTAAGTAAGCAATAGGTGGAAATACTCCTGAGAATGGATATTTATGTAGAACCGGTTGCTGGAAAAATTACAAACCTGGCAACTGTTTCTTATCATACCACACATATATACTATATATATATATATTATGACATTTTTTATTTTAACTGAAAGACATATGGACACAGGAAGATCTTTATGACATTCAATAAATTGTACTTGATTGTTTATAATTGTCAAAAAGTTATTTAGAAGTAAAAATCTTCATGCAATCATTTCCTCACTCTTGTTCGGTCACATGTCTTGAAATAAACTGCTGAAGAGGCTAAATGGTCGTTAACAGTATCGCCTTATGGGTAGATTATAAGTGACGGAGAAAATGAAACGATACTGCAAGTATTACAATTGCTGTTATGTTAGATGGCTCTTATGAGAGTGACTTTGATAAGCCTTTATTTCTTGTTCTTACATCATTGTTACATAAATGTTGAGAGGCTGCGTAGTGCAAACATGGGCCTGCTGATTTAAAAAAGGAGTTTCGTTTCTTTGACAAGATCACAGACAAAAGTTCAAGGTTAGGTTGACGATCACATGGTAGATGGTAAGTGAACTTAAGCTTGTACAGCCCGTTGTAGTCATTTGACTACTCAAAGCACTTTGGGCGGCTGTGCCTCAGTTGTTTGAGTCGGCTGTCTCTCAACCGGAAGGTCGGCGGGTCGCTGCCGCAGCTACAGGTCCAACGTGTCCTTGGGCAAGACACTTAACCCCTAAATAGCTTGGCGTGTGAATGTGCATGAATGGGATAAGTTACTTCTGATGGTGACTTTACACAGCAGCCTCTGTAATCAGTTTGTGAATATGGTGTGAATGAGTAGGTGTGACCTGCGACGCTTTGAATGGTCAGAAGACTATACAAGCTCAAGTCCATTTATCATTTACTTTTACACCACAAGTCACACATATCTATTTACACCCGCCCACACACTGATGGTATGCTATATAAAGTCTTATCCAAGGATACATCAAGATGTGGCTGCAGGAGCTGGGAATCAAACCCCATACCTTCCGTTTGAAGGCCACCAACTCTACTACCGAACCACAGCCGCCCGATGTAAAATAGTTGGCTGACTGATTCAGTGAAGAGCTGTAGTGAGGCACTGATGTGGCTGAATTGAGAAGAGGAGAGCAGAGGAGAACTGAAGTGCCATACTCGCTTTCCGCTCTCTTTCGTCCCTTTTATGATCACGATTAATTTCTATATCACTATGGTAACTGAGAGGCCATAATCAGTGAGCGGTGTCCTAAGTGGTCCCTGAAAAAAAAGATTAAATATAATAAAAGGCTGAAAAATAATGTTGACTTTGACGGGAGAGAAGTAATTAAAAAAAAAAAACCCACAATGGATGATTTTGTATTGTTCATGGTGAAAGACTGATTCAATTAAGTATCGAGTTTAAGTTCAATTTAGGAGCCTTGGATAATTCGAGAGGTATTATCGGATTGATTATAAGTAAGAGGCAATCTGTCATCCTAAATGGCGGGGCTGCTTTTGGAGCATTATACTGAATGAACTCTTAAGCTTTGCTGGGCTTAAAAAGCCAGTTTGCTTTCTTTGTTTGATGTGAAGAAAAGCCTGTCAGATATAAGCCTGCCATCAGTGTGTGAATGGGTATGAATGGGTAGATGTGACCTGCTTTGCAATCTCACAAACTTCATATTGATCCTTCTATTCCAAGGACAGCCACTTGTTTGGAAAAAACAAAA
Organism: Labrus mixtus; assembly: GCF_963584025.1. Lineage (NCBI taxonomy): Eukaryota > Metazoa > Chordata > Actinopteri > Labriformes > Labridae > Labrus > Labrus mixtus. The sequence continues at coordinate 14,334,937 of NC_083627.1, forward strand.
AAACTGAAAACCATTGTCTCTTTTTGGGGGTTTGTTTGCTCACACAAATGAGTTAGCAAAAAGAAGAAGAAGAAGAAGAAGAAGGCATCACAACAATGGACAGCAGGTGGATTAACTGCAATAGGAGCTCTGGGGACACCAGGAAACGGCCCAGAGCAGGTGCCTCTCCCAAAATATCCCCTCAGCCAGTTTGGCCCTCAGCAAAAGCCAAAGAGTTGGTTTGGGAAGTTAACATGGCTGAGGTACTGTGTTGCCAGAAACTCATAATTCTGCTTTTTGTGTCATCTTTCAAAATAGCAATCCTGTCGATTCCAAATTTTTCTACCAACCTAAAAATAGCAACAATTCTGGTGGTAGAAGTGGAAATTAGTTACCCTAATCATTGTACTTTCAAAATGGTTTACACAGTTTGAGATCCAAAATGTAGACCCTAAAGATTTTTTTTTTTAATTTTAACCGACACATTTTCCCTATATGATGTTAACATCTTTTCATCTAATCATCTAATTTCAGCAGCATTGATATTAGACTATATACACTTATGGTAATGACCACACCAAAAATGGTAAAAGATGTCTACAGCGGTTTGCCAGATAACCAGAATCTCACGCTCTCGATTGAGTGGCCAGAATGATGACACATGGACAGACGCCCCCTCACCTCGGTGAGCAGATCGGTGCCACAGCAGGATGGAGATATGTCCAGCACACCCTGGGGAGGAGTATGTGTGTGTGTTGTGCTCATGTTTGGGCATATGTGTGTGCACTGAGCAGCATGACGGACTGGCAGCATCAAGCTCCCCACTGAGAAAGGAGGAAGACAGAAACAGAGGGTTAAGTATCAGTGGGTGAGGGGCTGAAACAGTACTGCAAGAGAGGTACCTAGAGAAAAGAGAGACGTTCAGATGATTCTGAAGGATGAAGGGGCGAGGGAGTGGGATTTAGGCATTCATAAAGCATGGTTTGGAAAAGATGCAGATGACGAAAATACATTTGGCAGGCGGTAAAAGAAGATTACATAAATGAATGTAAATTAAGATGAGCAAGAATATAAAGGGAACACATAAAACAAGTGTTATTGTATGGATGGCAGGTTATGTGGGGTGACTTGTTTGGAAGGCAGTTAGGGAGATGTGTTCTTATCTGTGCGTTTGTCTGGATTGAGACATCATTAATAAACAGTAAACACCCATTGAATTATGAACCCTTACAAGGCGGCAATGCTGCAAAGACCAAGTGTGAAGCAAGTTCACTTGGGCAATAAAAAATGTTTTGTTTTATTTATTTTTATATCTAAATCAGTGGTTCTCAGCTGGTGGGTGGGACCCAAAAGTGGGTCACGGAGCTGTTTTCAGTGGGTTCCGAGCGTGTGCCTGGAAAATAACCTGTTCTCAAACTGACAAGAGCTTTTTTAAATGTGTTAGCTTAGTTTCGTATTCCTGCTTCCGTCAGATGTTTTTACCATCTTAGGTACAAAACAGTTGACAGAGGCCGCAAACTGCAAAAACTGCAACATTTTTCATTACATCAATCTGATTGGTTGTAAAATATCAACATTTGGGTCGTGATTTTTCAGGGAGGAGTTGGTGGAGGGTCCTGAGGCTAGGCGAGTTGAGAACCACTGATCTAACTAGTCCCAACTTGTAGTTACTGCAGAGGAAAACATCTACACATCTCCCTATCTCTGATCTGAAAAAAAAAAAAACACACACTGAGGATGAAGATGACCTCCCCCCCCCCGTTGGTAAAGCTATCCCTCTTGGCCAAATGTCATTTTTCTTCATTCCTCTGTTGTTTTTTATTTGGCTCTCGCTTTCTGTGCCGGCGTTTGTTTTATATTTAGATGTAAGTGTCATAATTGCATTAATATTCAGTTCCATTTTTAAGGTATTCGTATCACGTCTCAGACCTCTGTGTTTCATTTTGTAATTAGGAACTTAATGCAGATTAAACTCAGCAGGATGACTGCAGTTATTCATAGGTAGATATGTGTAAGCTGGCATAAAGGTTAACAACAAGCAGAACCACAATCAACAATGAGGGTTGCCAACCGTCCTGTATTCGCCAGAAACATCACTTAATTTAAATTAGATTGATTTGTCCCGAGCAGGTCTACCATCGACACTTTGTGATTTTACTTATATACAATTACAAGACTACATTTTACTGATCATAGATTATATCATTAGACACAGTCAGTAGTCCGTCATGCACTGATCACGGCCATCAAGTGACACTTGTCATCCAATCACAGCCCCCTCCCCTGCTTCAGACATACATACAGCACGCAAGCCGGAACCTACGACTAAAACTAAATATCCAATACACATTTCTTGCTATAGTCACACATCATAGCCACACCACTGTGACATTTGTTATGCCATGTCCTAAGAAGGCCCTACGGGGCTAACAACAACCCACAATTTGACCCAATAAAACACATAAAACACCTTCACGAAATCAAAACCAAGGGATTTATTTTGAATAGACGAACAACTAAATCATACAACAAAGATCCACTAGAAACACGAGTAATTTGTTGTACTTGTCAGTGACAATAAAGAAGCCAGCACTGAGGCCAGGGGCACCTCATTGTGCAAATAGTAGCTTCACCTGGGCAGAGCTGGAGACAACAGAAGAGGAAAAGGAACAGACAGCACAGGTAATAAGATAGAGTCGTAACACCCTCACCCTTAAATCAATGAATACCTCTCCCGAGGTAAGATAAAACAACGCGGAAGTAGCGGACTGAGCAACAGAGTCCGCTATACGACGCTATAATGAGAATATTTGCCTTTATATCAATGTAGTCCAACGGAATGACAACATCAACAAAAGAGCGGCGAACAACATACTTTCGAAAAGAAAACGTAATGCAGCCGTTTAATTGCGTGCAAAGAGATCGTAGTGGTCGCGTGCAGACCAGTGGGCGGAGCACTGCAGCTGCTCCCACTCAAAATCTTTGACGCCAAAATACGCCCCTCGAGGGCGCTGCCGTCTTGCGATTTTGACGTCAATTGGAGCCAGAGTCTGCGCAGTAGGGTGTGGCGGGAGGAGCCCTGGTAACACGCCCCGCCCATTTAGCGTACTGCCCTGATGACTTACGCAGCCCAGCTACGCCGAAAGCGCTCTGCCTGTCTACGAGTCTTATGAAGAAATGTGTAAGTCCTAAAAACAACAGTTATTGGGCCTGTCATTGAAACACCTATGAAGGAGGGGTCCCACCTGATGACCCAGTGATGTTGTTGCCTCCCTATACCCGCCTCAAGTACCCACCATGGTAACCCCTTTTGTTATGCATACTGCTTATAATTGCAAAGACTTCGTCAGGGCTAAAGTATAGTACAGAATGTGCTAATTAAGTTTTTTGCACCCTATCTTCAGAAAAAAAACATCCAAAATTAAAAACATATTCCAAAATTGTGCTCTCCCATAACAAACAGTAAAGAGCTGCTTTGAGGTCCCTTGATTTCCTCCCCCACAAAAAACATTTGATGGAAATTTTTGATTTAATCACTTGTTGAATTATAGACTTCAGTCAGGTGTATCCATTAAAGGCTTCATTTATACTTTAAATGTTTACACACTGAAACACTCATAAATGGTGGGATGGTGTTACGCTGTAATGTACCTTCTACAATTTTCAACACTTTCTTAGCTCAGTTAATGGTCTTATCTAACAGGAATACAGTCTGGGAGGAGGGGAGGCAAGTCAAACCCTTAAGTGTGTGTGCTAACGCCACAAGGTTTAGTCTGCTTAGATTGCTCTGATCAATAATGCAGTGAGAGAGAGGGAGACAGAGAGAGAGCATCATCTCTGATTCATCTGACTCACAAAAATATACTGGAACAAAAGACAGGATAAAGAGAACGAGGAGAGGAAAAGGGAGATGATTAAAGATGGGAAACTGAGCAAACAAGAAGCAGAAAACCAGTTTGATGAAGAATCCCTGAAACAAATTTTTTTTATTCAATTAGTCCACAATTAGCTAAATATTGATGACTCTGTTATCACTGTGTAAAATCTTGACTCACAGCCCAGCCAACACACTGATTCATCATTTTTTCCTTTTTTGCAGTAGAAGTGTTCGTATATGTTTGTATTTGCAAACACACACTCACACATTCATGTGGGCAGACACTTAGTATTTGTGCGTAATGAAGAATAAATTCTAATTACAGCTTTGAACTAAAACAAATATTACTTCTTACCCACAAGGAGTCATTGAAGATGTCTCCAGTTAGAAGTCATAAAGTCAGTATCAGCTTTTAAATATTAAACTCCCTGAAGTTTCTGCTGTGATGGGTTGACAGTCACAGTGTTTTCTGGCTTGTCCACAGCCCCTCTGTCAACTTTGTGCCGTGTATTTCATGGATTTGAAGAGATGCTTGAATATCACTCATCAGTGTGGGTCTTTACAGAGAGCTGCAAAGGGGTCTCTCATTGTAACAAACAGCAGCATTCCAAGTCAGCTTGGATTCACAGCTGTTACAATACAAAATGTCTGTAGTGCCAATCTTCATGCGTAGTAAAAATGCACAGATGTAAGCAGGCACATAGGTTAGGAAACATGATCCCTGCTTTTACGTCAATTTGACATCATTATGTTTCAGTTTTTATTGATATGCTCCTTGATCTCTTACTTCTACCCAGAGTTCTTAATCTGGTAAAAAAAATAACAAGACATTACACTTGGTACAAATGTTGTGCTGTGAATACACCAAGGTAATGTTTTGACTGCATGTAATAAGTAATAAGTCTGAGAACTTGGTCATAAGATCACACATCACCTTGAACATGCATATCAAGTAAAGCTCAGGTTGTCTTAAAATTGCTTAGCTAAGTTAAAACATTTTATAAGCTTAAACTATGTTTTTGTGTAGTTATATAAATAAATTATATAATTTACACAACCCTAACATTAATCCGCCATGAGCAAGAGATGGACCAATTCAGATATTATTTATAGCCGTATATGCTTGTTATTAACTGATTTTTTTTTTTTTTAAAGAGTAAATTGAAATGTGCAGGGGTTATGTCAATTTAGATAACAGTCTTGGTAAATATCTGGTTTTAGAGCTATTTCTCCCTTACCAAAGTTTGAGGATGATCCGTACCAGTTAAGAGTAGGAGGTTACTTATGTTGTCTAAAATGTTTATCCTGTAAAAACCTTATGAAATCCTTACAGCTGAGGGCCAAAGGAATGAATGAAAAATAACAAGAAAGCTCAATGAACCTGTGACTCTCTGTCAACCTCGATTCAGTGCAGAAAATTAGGATTGTTTTTATTTTCTTCGATTAGTGAGGAGTAGCTCAAGCCTGTCGAAGGGTCTTCATGTATTTATTATGACTATTCGGAGAAAGTAAACATGATAAGTAGAGAATTCACAGCTTAAACTAACTGCAAAGTAAAAAGAAAAGCATGAGCATACAAAGAAATACATGCATGTTATAACATGCTGAATGCCTTAAGACATTTGTGTTTTTCATCCAAGCTAGTCACTTTAAACAAAAGCATCAACTACATCCCCTATTACTGATACGCTGTAGCTTGCTATAGGTCATTACTTCCTATGACTCACACTTTTTCGATTAAAGCATTAAATGAAAGCGTATGTCTATGAGTCAGAGTGGTTTGAATGTAATATGTGGAGACTCTTCGACAGACCTTGAAAACTATTCAATGTACACTATCAAACTCAGCTTATTCAAACACTTGTCAATGAAGAAAACATTCACAAACTTTTAGTTCCAGACTCAGGCCGAACCAGAGTGCTTTGTGTTTACAATTATGAACAGACAAAGGTAAGGCAACTACACTAAGTTTTTAAGAGATTAAACATTGTTGTGTCTTTTATTAACACATCAATGCATGGACATCTTGCCAAGACATTTATTGTTATCTCTAAGCATAATATCTGTCTTAAACATTGTGAATATACAAACACACACATACAATACAAGAACACATGCTTTATAACACAGTGTGTGTAAGCACCTAAAACCCTGAAGGAATACACTTATAAGGCATGCAGGGAGGAGAGGGACAGAGAAAAGCCTAGTTTCTAGAAGAAGTGTGTCATGAGAGAACTGAGCTCTGTCCAGCCTTCCAGGCCAAGAGAGGACAGTTACCATAGACACAACCATTTACGTATACAAGTGTGCAAACACCAGAAACACTTGAATCCCCCCTACTCCTTCTCTGTCTGTCTATCAACCTGACCCAGATACGGTATAGCTCAAAGAGCAAGAGAAGCGAGGAGCCTGCAGCAAAACAAAGAAACAAATGGTAAATGGACTTGAGCTCGTATAGCACTCATCTAGTCTTCTGACTACTCAAAGCGCTTTTACACTGCAGGTCACACCTACCCATTCACACACTGATGGCACAGGTTGCCATAAAGTGTCCATCAGTATAAACTAATCCCTATTCACCCGCTGCCAACAAGGCAGCAGGAGCAATTTGGGGTTACAGTAATGTCTTGCCCAAGAACACTTAGGGCATGTAGCTGCAGGACCTGAGGATCGAACCACCGACCTTGAAAGATGACTGACAACCACTGAACCACAGCAGCCCCAAATCATTCTGGGATATGTATATCATGAGTGTCTAAAAATAATTTCATCACGAGCTGCATCACACTTTACCCCCCCCCTCACTGAGGCTTTTTTTAGAACCAGCTATGAAGTTGTACTAACATGTTGAAGGGTTGAGGCTTTGTGCAGTTGGGGAAGATGCAGGTTTTTTTTTTTTTTTTCAGTTTAGAATTTAGAATAATTTCCGTTAGATATAAAGAAATGTCAAAACACCTATCTCTAAATCCTCTCTCATCCACTTCTTGTCTCTATATCTGACTTGTCTTCCAACCTGCTAGCTCCTCTGTGTTCCAGAATACAGTTCAGAGGGGTTTGAGCAGCCAGGCATGAGATTGGGTTCAGAGGGATGTGCATCCCAGTTTTCCTTGGTCTCCATGTTCTCACTGGCCCTGCAGGTCAGGGGTCAGCGGTAACCCACGGCTGTATAGTGACACCTCATTAGTCTTCCCCCTGCTGCCCGGCCACCACGATGTGTTGTTATGGTAACAACAAGACAAAAAGCTTATCTTAATGCTGGGAAAATTTGCACCTAACACCAGGGTGTAGTTTGTGCACATTTGTGTATGTGTGTGTGTGTGTGCATGTCTGCGTGTGTTTGTGTGTGTGTGTGTGTGTGTGTGTGTGTGTGTGTGTGTGTGTGTGTGTGTGTGTGTGGGTGTGTGTGTGGGTGTTTGTGTGTGTGTGTGTGTGTGTGTGTGTGTGTGTGTGTGTGTGTGTGTGTGTGTGTGTGTGTGAGTCAAGGCATATTGTGTTTGCTGCATTGGGAGGCTGTGGGCAGAGCTGAGAGGAGAGCTCCCCTCAAGCTGTGTAATGTCCATACACCCCCACAGAGATGAAGGTTTCCAAAATAACAAGAATAAGGTGGAGGGCCAGAAGGTAACAGTCATCAAATAAATGTCTATTCATGACCAAAATTGTGACCAGAGGGCTGAGATTTGGAGCGGTGAAGGATCTTATCTTCTTAGTCCCATGCTCCAAATTGTACTTTGAAATCTAGAGTGATTCTACATTCTGTAATTATTAGAATTTCAAGAGATTACAGTGATAGGAAAGGTCCTTTGTATGAAAACGCACACACATTATCAGTCTGTAATTAAATTAAATGCTTTTCTCTGAACTAATTGAGAAGACAAAGGCAAGTTTGTGGTAAAACTGGTCACTGGCTGAAGGGTTTTCCCACATAAAAGAAGAATTTTTATTCAAATATAGTACAAATGAGTCTCCTTGTTAGCTATTTGCAATTTTTTTTTCCCCACAGAAAAACTAATGCTCTTTATAGACCGAAGCAAGCACTTGAACAACAACGCTGCTTTTGCTATTGGTATAAATGGGTCTTTTTTTTTCCAAGTAAACAACCTGGTCCACAATTTTGTTTCCTTTTCTAAGTTCAATGGCCTTGCTCGGCTTTGCTTTGCAAGAGACACCTCGGAGATGTAACAGCTATTAAGTAACGAAATTGCAGCTTGCGCTTACAAAGATTATTTCAGAAATAAATTCTTACGGTGTGCTTTTATAAGGCTGCAAAATGATTAGAATGAAGAAATCAATGCATCAGTTGATCTGTAATGTTGGTAGTAAGGAAGTAGTAAGGTAGGAGTAAGAAGAACTTTGTTAATATTCATAACAAATATCCATTCAAATATATCAACTTTTAAATCTTACATGCATATTCAGGTGTATTTTCAACTTGTATTGTTGAGTATGTCTGTTTAACCCACTCTACGTCTCATAGGTTCTGGAGGAGTAAAGTCGTGAGCATAATTGCACATAGCAATGTTAAAATTAGAATAAAATAAGGAACATCCAGTAAATCGAAAGGTTATGACATTAGTTTAACTATCGTATGAAAACAAAAAAAATGTTTAAGGTCACATGGTGGATATTAATTTTATTTTGTCAACGGAGCTGTCCGGGAGTTTTTTTAAAGTGAAATGAGCCATTCAAAGGCGCAGCAGTGTTGTTCCTTTTACCTGACTGTGACTACAGTAAGGCATTACAAAGACTTACAGTGTGGCTAAAGGGACAAAATAGCATGTGATCAATTTGATTTAGAAAAGATGTATGCATTCATTTGGGCCATTACTAATGTCAGCCCTACCATAGATGTAAACTCATTTCATGTGCTCTCTACACTCTCCTACTCTCTCCCAATCTTTCTCCAAACATTTACACAAACATGTATTATTAATAAATGAAGACAATGGAACTCCAATGATTGCAAATCCCACAGGCAGTGACATGTGTCTCCCTCCCTTTAAAAGTGAACAATTGTGGGAATTTGATAAACACAAACATGCGTCCAGAAGTTCGAATCACAGATAAGGTGAAGGGAATAAGAGAGGCCCAGACTTTTAATTGGGTGCCTGTTTTCTTTGTATCTATTTGTCTCTAATTCTCTCTGGCTCTTTGACAATCCTCTTATGGTGGCGGACATGTCCACTGTGCTCTATTTTTCTACAAAAGAGATAAGACACACCCACCCAGAATAGTTCAGCCTGTGGACAAAATCAGCTGATAGCACAAGTGACCTGTCCTTCAAACTCAAATGTACCTGTCAAGCTTCCATTGAACAAAAGCAAATCATTCAGACTGATGGAAACCCAGCTGGCATGAAGAGAGAGACTCACTCTTTTGTTATATCTTTCTATCTTTGATTCCTGTCTCCTTGTCCTGTTTGCTTTCTCGAATTATTTCTTTTTTCATCAGATGGTCTTATCCATATTGAGATTTCAGTCTCCATAAATAACAGAAACAAAATAAAGCAGCAATAAAATAGTGAGACAGCAAGAAAAAAATAAAATGCACAGCAAAAAAGACATTGCCTGCCAGGCTGAAAATGGAGGTGTTTAGCTTTGTATCTGATCTGATGCAATTCATTTCCCCTCATACCCCTTTGATATAAATCTCCATGGTGACAGTGAAATGTATCGTCCCTAATAAAAAGCAAAGCAATGAAGGACACTTAGCCACGTATCTTCTGACAAATTTGTCTATTAACTATTTCGTTAGATTTAGATAAGAAGACCGCTACAGTTGCTTAGGTGGTAAGAAAACATTTACCGCCCAAGCACCTTTGATTTGTATTGACAAAGGTACACTGAAGTAAGGGTGCGGTACTGCTGGTAGTACAGGTTTCCCCTTGTTTCAAATATTTATGCTATGCTATGCTAACTAGTTGCTGGTTATAGCATTACTGCGTCTAAAGACATGAGTTTAGTTCAGATCTTCTTATCCGGCTGTAACTCATCTACCAGCAAGACAATTGGAAACCATGTCTCCCTATTTGAAATGTTCTCTTTAAGAAGAAGCAACAATAATAATTTATACATTCAGTTTTTTTTTTTTGATGTTTGATGTTTATTTTATCCCTTTCCTCTGAACCAGCTCATAAAACTCCACCTACGACATCTTATCACTGTATTCTTCCATCACCAGGAAACACAAGGCTAACACTAATGTGGGTTATTGCCTTCTCTGCTGTGTGTAATGCTCATCGGCTTCTCCTAATGCAGACTGACGATAGTTGCCATGGAAGCCAGAAATAGATAGACACAGTGCTTGGAGAGTCACACATACAGAAGCTAGGTGCACCAAGCTGAGATGTAATTGCATTATGTTGGTCTGGCTGAGTCCTTGAAGAGCATACTTTATATCAGTCCTGAGTTTACTGTAGGAAAGGTCTCATCATTAATTGAATCTTTACTTAAAATATGTGTTTGTTTAAAAAGGAGGGAGAGTGGAGTTGGAGGCAGGCATTCAGAGCTAGATTAATATTTTATCATCTACAATCATAATATTTGGACATACCAACAGTATTCACAGTCAATGCAATGTTACTGCTGAGTTGACTTTTTTTTTTAACTTCAAGGTTTGCAAAATCACTACAGGCTTATCCCTAAGGTCATCGGTGATGTCAATAGCTTTAGTAGATAGAAATCTTTCATTAACCTTTCATTCCATTGCCTCCCCCTCCAATATTCAAAGAATGCAAAACTGCAGCTTTCAATTTATTTTTGCAGCAGGAAAAATAAAAGAGTGATGGAATGGGTGCGAGGTCTTTTTTAGCTATCTTGGTATTTACTGTAACTGATTCTAAAATGTATTGAGACAGCATTATGGCTTTACATGGAAGTCTGATTGCCCCTGGTTTCGGCGAACTGAGGAATCATGTTGTTACAATAAGTACAACAAATGCAATGCATCTTTCCCCAATGATATTCATAGAATATTGTTTGTTTACAGTGTTTGTTTTTAGGACAGAAGTCAAAAGCGACAGAAAGGCTGGGGATTCAACAACACAATAACCAAAAACATCATAAATTTGCCAATATGCGGGATATTTTATTTACCAGCTCAGTCAATGAAACAGATCACTTGGGGTCTGATCTTGTTTGCCTTTACAGAGATGAGAGAAGTGAGTGCCAACTGTCTGGATAAGATTTACAGTAACACAGAAAACCCACTCGCTGATTTGATTTAGTGGTTCAGACTTGGATGATTTCCACTGAGTTTTGACCCAGACTCAGAAATAATCTTGGGGCAGTTTCCACTCGCGGGTCATGAAATATTCACCTCATATCATATCAATTATGAATCAAGGTTTGCTCACTTTCACTAAAATCCTGTTCCAGTGCTTTGTATTCCTCTATGTCTATTGTCACAATAAAACAAAAGTGAACTGCATCTCCAGAAATAATGTATTCAGCTGGCGTATGAGTTACACAACCAATAATGCTGTACAGGGACAGGTAGTTCTTTTATAAACAGGGATGTCTATTGTGATGTATGATGACATATTCTGACATGGATGCATATAGCCTATTCTTCTTTAGATGAAAGCTCAGTTTTTAAATCAGTCAGAGTCTAGATGGCTTTTAACCCATTTCCCCCAGAAAAGCAAACAGCATGTTGATTGTAATGGATTCTCCTTCACAACATGTTGTTTTTACATGTTTTACATTGCGAGTGTTATCTCTGCGCAATTCATTTGATCTATCAGCATGTGCAATCCATTCCTATTGGATAAATCGTAAATTAGCTTGTAGAGCAATTTTCTAGTCTTCTGACTAACCAAAGCGCTTTGACACCGCAGGTCACACCTACATCCATTCACACACGAATGGCAGAGTTTGCTCTATAGTGTCCATCAGTATTAACTAATCCCATCCCAGAGCTACTTAACCCCAAATTGCTTGTGGTTTAGTGTCTTGCCCAATACACAGTGGACACAGTGACAGTAACTCTACCACTGATTAACAGCCATCCTGATGTTGTTTTATTCTGAGGCCATTTTACCAAACTTCATTATGAATTTGAATTAAAAAGCTACTTATTTAGATGATATGATGAAAGAAGATTTGAAGAAAATGGTATTCACAATGGGCAAAATGCATTCAGTAACCACAGAAGCAACCTTTTTGAAAGTCTGAGGACAACAATGTTGTACCTTTATCTGCAGCAATAGAGATGAAATCCTGACTCAGTAAAGTCATGCTTTGAGGTTTTGATACACCTTGCCCTGCTGCACTGATCCCCCTGGGGCCAAGGCAGATTACATAACTGGTCCTGTCCTTTGCTCTTTGTTCCAGCTCATCCTGCTCCACGTCCTGTCCTTTCCTGTCCTGTATGTTTCCATTTTCTCTTTGGTTGCACCTTTTCCCACTCTCTCTATCACATTCTCTACAACCCAACACATATATTAATTCATGGTTGTCATGGATGGGGACTTTGAAGGTAATGGTGCTTCAAGTGGCCAACGGTACTAAGAGTTAAAAGACCTAACTGGTGTTTGCTAGAATATTCTCTCCTCACTCTTCCCTGTCTTCCTTTCTTCTATGTTACTTCACCATCCTATCATCTCGTCTTATTTTTTTTCCTTTTTTTATTCTTAAACTATAAAAAAACATTCATTCTTCCATGGTCCTCACAGCATGGTAAAGTTCACTATATGACAGTCAATCAAATATTAATTGCCGTCTCTAAGAAACACAGCTCTGCCCAGCCGTCGACCCCTCTCTCTCACAGCCATTTTATTCAACCGTTTTTTTCTTTCTGCTCAACCGATGCACTTTCCAACTGTCTTTATTGCACGTATATTAAGACTGTGCATCACAGTGGGTGCAGACGCCACAGCTTTCTTTTTACAGGTAGAGTTGTCTTTTGACAATCATTGATTGGGCAAGTATTTTTTAGGGCTGGTTTAAATTTGTAGTAATTCATACCTTCCAAAAAGCCCAGTGTCACACTGAACCACGTGGATGAACCAAAATGCACGTCTCAAACGTCACAAAATAATCAAAAACCCAAGGCACAGGTGTCCAAACGAAAGGCTAAAGGCTATATTTAAAAAAAAGACAAGAAACAGGTCAGATCAAGGCTATTAGAAAACACCAGGAAATAATTGCAGGAATGCCGACAGCACTGTCAAAGAAGAAGGGGAACATGATGCCCCTTTCTGTATAGCAACAGTTCAGTATGCAGTGTTTACTTTTCAGTAAGGAGTTTCAGTAGACTGAACCCTCGTGATCATTCAGTAGGCATTTTTTGGGTCTACCTCAGTATACTGAACATTTCAGCATGGATACTAACTTCCGGGTTTTGTGCAGTATGGATCGGATGCATCCTTTCAGGAATTTAGTTTCATTTTAACACCCACAATGCTGTGCGCCTCCAAATCAAAACAAACGAGCGTGGATTAATTGAATCAATTTTTAATCTAGACTTAAAGTCCCGACTGAAATCACTACTTTAAATTAACAACAAAAAATGTAACAAATGTCTGCATTATTATAAAACCTTTTCCCCCCGAGACCTTTTAAATAATGATTTCCTTATTTTTTGTATGCGTCTTTATTGGTTTAATTTACTTGTATAATTACTATATTTGTACGTTCCTTTATGTACTGTATGTTATTTTATTATTTAATCTGTTGTTTACTTGAGTTACATAGTGCTACTGTTTTTTTTTTACCTGACTGTATATGTGCATTACTCTTCTTGAATAAAGCTAAACAAAAAAAACAAGGATGGATGGATGCGGCCCGGTTTGGGAAACGCACCTTTCAAATGAGGTCACTTCCACACTGAATGAATCAGATGAAGTAAGAACAAATATCAGCCTACTGTGCGCACCTACTAAACAGTAGGTCCTACAAGTATACAGCACCGATAGTAGGGACTGTCTACTGTCAGATTCTGTAGGCACTTTGAAATTCGGAGGCACCCAAAGACTCAGGAACATGACGACAACAAGACACAGGAGAGACACATCAGGTAATCACAGATGCAGGAGACTGGAAGGGCAGGAAGGATCAGACCTGAAACAAAGAAACAGAGCAAGTAACCAAAATTAAACAGAGAACATAAGACATGAAACATAAGGATAACAAAATGAAATGCACATAACTACCATGGAGCTGTTACACACATATTACTTACTTATTACATATTCCTGGTTTATAACATTTTTACCCGCATCACGTTCTGTAGATTTTGAGATAACTGCTTGTTTGATATGTGTGAATACTTTAGAAGACCAACTAAACACCGGGGCTTTCAGGAAGCATTCATTTCAAAGGTTAAAGAAAAGTAAAACTTTGATTTCTTTTTAAATATGTGATCACAAAATTGTATTTTCTTTTACTCACAACATACATCAGAGACCCGAATGTAAATTCCCCAGGGTCAAAATGTAATAAAGGTAAAGTTTTTGCAGCATAACAAGAGCTTAATCAAACACAGATGAGAACTTGTGTTTATTCTCTGTACCCATTTTTGTCTCTCTTTTTCGCTGCCTCTTTTGTTGGTTAATGCTTTTCCTTCATAAATGTAGTGTTTCACTGAAACTAAAGTATTGACGGATCGATAGATGAATAGATAGATGGATGGGCATTCATTCAGACAGTCCGTCTGGAAATACCATATCTACCACTCCCTTGAGTGCAGTGTAGACTAAATTGACTACACAGAAGCCAAGGAGCAATGCTATGATAATGCTATGATAATGATATGATAATTGCGTGTAAAATAAGGTTGGAACTGAACATCCGCCTGGATGCATAATTACGGGGGAGTCTCAGGCTGTTTGATCTGATGTATGCTAATATGAGGCATGTGAGGCATGGTAATTTGATAGTATTTCATATTTGATGGGGCTGCTTCCCACCCCCAACTCCTCCCCCAATCTTAACAAGTTAACCCATCCTTTTCTCAAACCTCAGCACTGGAGAAATGTCTAGACGTTATGCTCAGTTGTATACATCTGGTATTCTGAAAGGCAAACAAATATTTGCCTATTATACTTCATAGCCACTGAAAGGTCAAAATAAAATGTATGAGGTCACAGCTGTAAATTTAGTATTGACAAACATAGTGTTTTTTTTGTAAATGGTAAACAAACTAGAGATCGTACAGTACAGTAATTTATTGCGCTTTTCTGACTACTCAACGTGTTTATGTTTAAACGTAGGTCACATTCATCCATTCAAAACACACTGATGGCACACGTTGTAATGTGTCCATCAGTATGAAATAATCGTATTCATACACACCCTCACCCATCATAATGCAGCAGTGGGAGCAATTTGGGGTTTAGTGTCTTGCCCCAGGACACTTTTAACATGCGACTGCAGGAGCAGGGGATCGACCCCAGACCTTCCGGTTGTGAGACGACCAACTCACCCCTCATGTGGGTCTAGGGAGAAGAGTTAATTTGATGTCAGCTTTTCATTTTAGAAAAAGGCTTTTTTTTAGGTTTTCCTGTTCTCGCCGAAACTTTTTTTTTAAGATGAATTCGTGTGATGTCTTTTAACACTGAAAGTTGAAAATAATTTCTGCAAGAGCAAAAGAGCGACTAAAAAAACAACTTTTTAATAGTTGAGTTAAAGATCTCGGGTGTGGAGGTCCTTGAGGTTAATCGATTTTTTTTATACTTCATGGGAAAATTGTTTTTGTTCTGCACTGGTTTATTTTCATGATTAATTAAAATCAGGAGCAAGCTTTAATTGGGTTAGATTATTCAAATAACTTGAAAAGGCTTTTTGTCAACTGTATGAATGCAGTCCTTCTCCAGTCATCCTTTTGAGATGTTGCTTTGTTTCTTTAAAACCTGGAAAATGCTTGCCATTCAAAAATAAATTTCAGATTTTTCACCTGCCTTATTGAAGTAATTGCCAATTTTCTGAAGGTGGGAATATCTCTGCAGAGCTGAACAATGAGCAACTGATTTTCTGACAAAGAAGGAATGATTTCCAGATGACAGCCCAGCGATGTAGTGCTTCATATAAACTGCAACAGGGCCTGTTGTCTGCAGCTCTTCATCAGCAGTTCTTGGAACTCTTCATAAAATGAACTCTGGACCAAGTAAAGCAAAATAGGTCCATATCTTGTTGTTCACCTTTACTGATTGGAAATAGTGAAGATCCATTGAATCTTTAAAAGAAAAAATCCTGTATCTGTTTCACAACCTGAACTTTTAAATTTGAGCAATACAAAAATATTGTGGCCCATGAGGTAAAGCTGATGTCACACAATCACATGACAAACTGAACAAGATAGGACACAGAGTTGAACTTGTTGAATCCCGTATGACTTATGAAAACACAGATCAGTCTAACAATTCTAAAATAGGAGCTTCTTTGAAATAGTCGGAGAGAACAAGCCAGAGGAACTTTTTGTTACATTGAGATCCGACAAGGGGCAGTGACTTCTTAAAGAACTTTTTTTTTTTTTTTTTTTTAAATTGAGGTGTTTAGTGTCATATCCTCATGAAGATAAATGTGTATTTGACTCAGTATAAAGCATACTTACAGTCTCTGTAAAACCTAAGACAACTTCTGCTCTTTGATTATGTTGAAAAATGTATTGCTCATATTAGTAGTTTTCCTTGTATGAAACATTAGAATTAATTACAAATGTGTAATTACGATGCATAAATCTCTAGGAGGACAAAAAAATGTGTCCTCCTACATCCCGCAACGCCACCCTGAATAAGGTCAGAAGCAATTGTAGGAAACAGTATGCTCCCAGAATGCAGGCCTGTTTGTAGTTCCTACAGTCTCTGAATGTACTATGGGAGGTAGAGCCTTCAATTATCAGGCCCCTCTCCTTTGGAATCATCTACCAGTGTGGGTCCAGGAGGCAGACACACTCTGTACTTTTAAGAATAGACTTAAAACATTTCTTTGTGATAAAGCTTATAGTTAGGGCTGGCGCAGGTATATGGACCAGCTTCTAGTTATGCTGCTATAGGCATGGACTACTGGGGTTAGGGTTAGGGTTAGGGTTACACTAGGAACTGGCACCTTGAGCTCCTATCTCTCTCTCTCTCTCTCTCTCTCTCTCTCTCTCTCTCTCTCTCTCTCTGTGTATTCACATCATATTACTGCATGACGCTAGCTATAAATCTTATATAACTAACCAGTCTTGTAGGTTCCTCGGGATTGTTGGTGAAGACAACCTGCTGCCATGGAAATAGCAATACCAACTCGTTGGTTCTGTAATGTTACACAATCAAAAAAGTTCAGGGTGCCAAAAAAAATGTTTTATTACTGTGTCCTGTCTGGTCCTGTCTAGACACAGTACTGCCTGGTCGATTACCTCTGTTAAAATCTCCAGGCTAACTCAAATCCATCCCAAATTGCACAAACAGTGAAAAGCCAATTGATTACTGCATTAATGCACTCTTGCATGGATTTATTCAACAAATGATGGGTCAATATTGAACCCATTGCTCGTCTGGGCTGCATACAAACAGATTATCAAGCTATAAACAGACACAGGCACTCTGAAAACACTGAGACATCTCACAAGGAGCCAAGTGTGGATGTCATCTTAATATAGCCATGAAGTGACATGGCATGGCCACTGTGTTTTGTTGTGTCATCCTCAGCCGTTGGCCAAATAGGGGGAGAATCATCCAAGACTTATGAGGCGACATAAAGTCGATTACATAAGTCCTGCATTGGACAGGACTGCACCAGAGCGAGACAAGTCAGTCTAACGGTTTACTGGCTGGCGACAAGCAGCTATTTTATGGAGTTACACATGTGATTCAATTGTGTAATTTCTATTATGTAAGGTCTTATTCCAATTAACCTTCTTAAAGGATTTGAATGAACACTCTGAAGAGAAAATTCTTAGATCCCCAAAAAAAATCTTCATTGATACTGTCTGATGGAGAAAAGAAGCTTAGGCCCATTCACAGATCGGGAGCCGCGTATTTGTTTGTGTGTATCTGGCTTTAAGCAGCTTATTAGGGCTATTCTAGTCTGTAGTGACTGCAGCACACAGGTTCTTACATAAGCTTAAGGAGCTGAAGTGCACTAAGTGATCAAAACACTGGATGTGTATAAGTGTGTGAGTGCGTGGAGTCAGGCTGACCTCCCACAGTGACATTCAAACTGAGCTGAAGGCCAGATGACAGCCTTTTGCGTCACATATACGCGCCACACACTCTGACTTTACTGCACTCAATCTGTGCCTCCTTCTCTCTCTCTCTCTCTCTCACTCACACACACAATATCACATACGTCATCACACACATTCAGACATGCTCTCTGGGTGGTGTATTATTGGTGAGGGTGTTTACATGCGTACATAGGCCTCCTCTGCATATGGAGCGTGACCGGCACACATGGATTAATTAACAGAAATAGAAGACATGTGCACACAAGCCCATCAATCAGCATGCAAATGATCCCACCAACACACTGTCATGGGTGATATGGCACTCATATTCACACACACACACACACACACACACACACACACACACACACACACACACACACAATTGCACTCTTCTGTTCATCAAAAAGGTACTTTCGCATTCATTGATGGGCTTTCAAATGACTATAATTTCTGCACAATTAGTTTTTTTTTATGTGTTTGCGTGTGTGTGTGTTTGCATGTGTGTGTGTGTGTGTGTGTGTGTGTGTGTGTGTGTGTGTGTGTGTGTGTGTGTGTGTGTGTGTGTGTGTGTGTGTATATAAAGGATGTATTGTAGTATTAATGTGCCTTGTCACTATCCCAGCAGCATCTTTAAGGCTTAACCTCTGTTAACCTCCATTACAGAGTAAAGTCCCAGCAGTGTATTCTCGAAAAAGACCTACTGGAATTGTGATTTTGGGATTACACACAAACAGCAATATGATCGACAGACTCAGTGTGTCCAGTCACTGACTTCTTAAGTGAAAGGCAGCAGGTGGTCCATTATTTAGAAGCTGGCTGAAGTTGAAAGGGCAGAGGGATGTTTAGTACACTTTCTGAAGTAGCACTCTCACTTGTCCACTGTATTCCTGAACCATCAAATGAAACCAGATGGCTGTTTGTGCTGCATTGTTGTATATCAGCTAATGTGTGGAATTCTTCTTCCTCTTTCAGCAATGATACAAATCCATTGTATCAGTTGAGGTGAACAACCTGCAGCCAGTGAGCTAACTGTCAATAAATGACATTGATGTAATAAAATATTGTTTTATAAAAATTTCAGATCAACGGTTTACTTTGTCAAAATACTTTGGTTTGTGACCATCACCAATTCAAAATGCAGCAGCAGGGATGCTAACAAAGACCAGAAGGAGAGCTTATTCTAAACTCTTGACACTGACTGTCTCTGACTTTTTGATTTGATTTTAAACATTTTTGTTTTGTTTATGAGGCACTTTATGGCTTTGCACCAGACTACATCTCAGAGATGCCGGCTCTTCTCTTTTGTTCCACAGACTCGAACAAAAAACCTTGGGTGATGCTGCTTTCAGCCATAATGCTCTGAGGCGCTGGAACAGTCTGCGGGAGGAACTGAC
Source organism: Labrus mixtus (assembly GCF_963584025.1). NCBI lineage: Eukaryota > Metazoa > Chordata > Actinopteri > Labriformes > Labridae > Labrus > Labrus mixtus. The sequence goes on from NC_083627.1 coordinate 14,354,338, forward strand.
AGGAGCTGGAAATATTAATCCTTAATATATTAATTATAAAACGCAAACTAAAGACATAACTATTCAGTCTGGCTGCTATGTTGAGTTTTACACTTTAAGTTTGATAGTGTTTATATTGATTTGAATGTTGTTTTATTTATCTTTAACTATGTATCCTTTTTATCAACATGTTCAGTGCTTTGATTTATATTTGTACTCTTTATCTTTACCCTTTATTATTTAAATTATTTATATTGTTGTTAATTTTTAATGTTTTAACTTATTTTTAACTCTCTACTTTTATTGTTTTAACTATATATGTGTTATTGCTATTAGTGTGCATTAGTCTTTACCTTAGAATCGATTTTTGTTTGTACCAAGTTTCTTCTCGTTTCTCAATCACTTCAGTTGATTTGTACGAAAGGTGCTATATAAATAAATTTGAATAGATGGATGGATGGATGTATTGATTGATTGAAGAATGCTCTGCATGCATATATCAGCATAATGTTTTTTCTCTATGGAAAACAAAGCCTTTAGCATGGATCTTATTGTTTTGAAATTTCAGTAAACTTCAAATTGGTGACAATTATATCCCTGGTTATCTTCAGTGAGTGGTCTGGACTTTTATTGGGTGCACCCTGTTTGTATTTAAACACATTTTCTATCACAGCATAGTCTCTTCATCCTGCAGTCATGTTGGCAACAGATGAAAGTTAGGTTATATTATCTGAAGGCTGGATATTAAAAGGAGGCAGCCAGAGAGTCACCCCATAACCGGAACAAGTCATGGTACCATTTCTTAGGCACCTACCTCTGTTATTCTTAGTTAGATGATATTAATGGTAGTAGTAGATGTTTATAGAATAGCTGTTTAATATAATATATATAATGTGCATATAACTCATTGAGAGTTGTGCATTATTGTCTTCAAGATCTCCAAAATGTCCAAATAAGAAATCTGTGTGTTACAAGTAGCACATCCCCCCACTATTGCCAGTATTAATAGTGCTATTCCACAAAAAAAAGGGGGGGTTTGGTTTAATAAATAAAGATGAACCTACTTTTCTTCAGACCAAATGGAAGCTGAGGCAAAGACACATCCACTTCAACTGAAGTAGTACTCCTCATTCTTTATTATTCCAAGAGCCCCTCTGATGCACTTTCAACAGCGCGGGACATTTTCCTAGATCATGAATTCATGACATCACCATCTAATCCATCTTCATCCAGTCCTATTCCTGTCAGGTGAACAGCATGGAGTGAAGGAGTGAGGCTGACCTCTGTTTCTAAATAAAGATGCAGAACCTTTGGCTAGACGTTACATGGACACCACACATGTTTTTCTCTGTGAATGTCTAAATCAAGTCAAAGCTAGATCCGAGTCTCTGTTGGGATCAGCACCCCATACAGACACTGTGGGATCATGGGCGGTTCTAGGCAGGGGCCAACAGGGGCCAGTGCCCCTGTAACACTGAGCTTGGTCCCCCCTTGTGGCCACCCCTCCAAAAGGAAGAGCCCCCCTTATAACACATACACAGTATTTGGCTCAACAACCGGACTCACAGTCTAGTATTAAATACTGTTACTGAAAAAAATATAAATCATGGCATTTTATGTTGTGGAAGTTAAGGATGTGCACTTTTATTTGGCATAATATTTTTTTTCTTTTTTAAAGTGAGGGGTTTAATGTTCCCCTTCACAGATGTTTATGCTTTGATGCTTAGAAACATAAGACATCCCATCAGATATGTGAAAGCAGCAGCAGGTTTCAGACAAAGATTGAGATATTATTAAGAGTTTTTTAAATTGTGAGTGAGGAATTTATAGGAAGAGGCATTTGTGCAGTGAGCATGCGTGCACTAATGTTACTGTGTGTTTGAGAGTGTGTGATGGTGTGAATGAAGTGTAATGGGAGAGAGAATTACAGTAGTTGTTAAGTAAGGCAACGAGTTAGATACTGTATGTATGAGGCATAGAGCAAAAGGAACATCCCCCAAAAAATCATCAGCAATAACTGCAACATAGCCTCTGCACTTCAAAATTCGACAAAGGAAATGAAAAGCTGTAAACCCAGACCGATTAATTGTCTTAAATAAGCTTATAGACATGGATGTGAAAAGCCAAAGACATTCTTACAGCAGCACTGCTCCTACTTTTCATTATGTGTAGTCCTGAGGAGGGGAGCAAGTGGGTTAAAGGAAAAGAAAGATGAAGACAGGGGTATGAAAAAAATAAATGCAAAGCTGTTAGGTCTTTGAGAGAGGATTAGTCTATAGTCCCTGCACACTCACAAATGATTTGACAAGCAGTTTAAAACCAAGCCCTTGCACGACAATTATAACCAGGATTAATAGATTGATATACAAAGGTCTCAGATATATTTTCTTGTGAAAGCGGGTATGAAAAATGATTGCAGATCAGTCAAGTCTGACCTTGACCTCATCAGCTCTCCAAAGTGTAAAAGAGTAGTGTTACATTATAACCTGAGACATAAATCCTGCGATTGTGAATAATATGAGTAATAACTGCATATTTAATCAAATAGAGATTAGATAAAATACAAAATATATAATGTGTTTTTAATTTCAGGGGCATTATCCTTTTTTGCCTTGCAACTCATCTCTTAAAGAGACACTAAAGTAATTTGAATTACATGCCCTTAAGCCCTTGGTTTGCTCAGAATCAACATATTTATACTAGACTGAGCGCCTACAAAGCTCCAGTGAGCAATAGCCGTGATCGCAACATTAAAATTTGATTGAAAACATGTTGAAATCAGGTTAAACGTCTAAGTCTAAGACGGAATTTCAACCATTTTTCTGACTAAAATATGTTTTTCAGTTTTTAATATAATTTGGCATGGTAAGGAGTTTCAATCTTAATTTTTGCAGAGGTGGGTGCTGTGGCCATCTTTGAAGAGAAACTGGTTTAAAAATAAACTTTTTTCAACAACAATTGAAGAAGCAGATTCAATGTCTATGTCGGCAGGTATCAGCCGTATCATCAGCATGTTTAGATTAACTTTTTTTAAACAACTATCATAAACATGGTGCTTTATGAGTGATGTGATGTCTGTTTAAGAGACACCTTAATGGGACCTTTTAAAACATTCTTCATGGGAGTAAGAGCTTCAGTGCTCCAAATGTTTCATTGTTGAATGTGATGCACTGCTCAGTAATACAATCGTTTTAGACGAGATACATGAGATATGACTTGTAAATTGCAGATAATGTGACCAATTGATTGATTGAAGTAGATTTCTCATTGAAATCTGGTTTAAACATAAACGTTGAAACAACAAATGCTCGCTGGGCATGATCAGGGGGATCCTAAACGTACACAGAATATTGTGTCAGTCCATCCTGGAGAAGTGGAGATACCTTTTTTTATGAGTGGAATCCTTGACCCGATGATGGTTCTGGATGAAAAGGTAAAGTCATCAGGGTTGCTCCTTTGGGGGACATAGCAATCTGCACTAAATTTAATGACACTCCATTCATAGCCAGTGAGCCATCACGCCCGACAGTGTGTCGCCTTTTTGTAATGCAAACTTTCTTTTATTCCTCAAAAAGATAAAACCCTGATGACACATTCAGAGCCAGAGAAGACATTACACCGCTATTTCCACCGGCTGAGCAGTACCCCTCACGGACAGTGAGCTGATCTTTATGAGTCAAATTAAAAGTCCTCCTTTAATTGTATCCAGAAAAACTTAGGTAAACTGAGGGAGCTGGGTCTCTGCTAATTGTGACAATCTTGATAAGGTGTGTCTTTAAAAAGTGCTTTTTCCACTGGAACGTCCCTTATTCTGCCGCACTCCTTAGCTCTCTTAATTTATCAACCTGTGTCTGCCCTGAGCAGACAAAGTACTGACATTGTAGTAAAGTCAGCAGTTTTCTTCCAGTCTAAATTTGGCCATGAGCTCATGACGGTGTACTTTAAAAATAACCCCTCCACCTCCCCATCAACACCCTAGAGGCTAAAGCCCAACCAACAAGGCAATTATAATTTCCTCCAATGTAGTTTCTCAACATCACACAGTTAGCACTGTCACACAGGCATGTCCAGAGATGCAAGAACAGACACACACACACACACACACACACACACACACACACACACACACACACACACACACACACACACACACATGGTTGTGCATGGCCTGCAGCATGTAGACAGGCAGAACTGAGGCCTACTTTCAGCCTTGTCTTGAAGTTATATTTTGGGGGAGTGCATCATTACTGTTAGCGGGTGTTGCTGCCTCTCTGCTTCTTTATTAAGTCACAGTCATCAATTTCTCTAGACCTGCAGATTTCTTTTTACAGCCACATCCATACATTGAGGGAAGCAGAAAAAAATGTATGTCCTTTTAACCATTTCAAATACTACCCAGAACAAATGTGACTTATTCATGAAGCTGACGGAGTGCATTCTCACTAAAAGTGTTTGGTTTGAGGCTTGAAAGGTGAAAAAAGTCCAACGTACATGAAAAAATATTAAATATTTGATGATCCTGTCTATGCAGGTTTTCCCCAGATCTAATGAGTCCAGATTTACAACAACGATTTACTCAGAGAGGTCTCATAAGGACAGCCCAAATCGTACTTTGAGACTCACTTTTGTAAAGGCTAAATACTGGCATAACATTAGAATTATGTTGTGATACCAGGAGAGAAGCCTCTCAGCTGTGAATTAGAGTGGACTGCTACGTCCAGTTCCATGACGTATCGTTATGTAACTTTATGCCAGTGTTGCCACTGACACTCTGCCAGTCAGGACAAGCCATTAAGCTTCTCAGCTTGTCAGTACAAGTTAGCTAGGTCTGAATTTGCCAGCTCAGTGTCTGGGGGATGACCATAGACTCTGTGGTTTAATTGGGAACCAGGTTATTCTAGAATCATGCAGTGAGAAAATGTAGACTATGAGTTTGATGAACAGCAGGTGTGGCAACCATGAAGGTAGCACACAACAGGATTTAGACATTTGCACATGGCACATCATAGTAAAACTATGATGTACCATGCTGATGCAGCAGTCTTTCCTCAATTGCCACATTTTTGACTGGCTTGGTGCGTGATTCCAGATTTAGCTCTTCTTGGTTGCGTTCCACCAAAACCACATATGTGGCTTCCATCCAGGAGGCCGTTTCTACTGCACTCCAGTCAACACGTGAATAACTCAGAAAGTTGGGACTTGTTTTTTTTAAACTATCAAAAATAAAACGGGAAGCTTCCTCTGCATTTTTGAAGAGCAACGTCTTAACCCAGAAGAGGAAACTGTGATAAACCCATAAATGGGATTACAAAATTATTTTACTGAGTATTGATTGTGTTTACTTTCATATTTGCTGTTGCAACAACAGTTGTCTGGAGAACAACAGAGTTATGCAATAAAAATAGATAATGCAATTATTTGAAGTGCCAGATTTATTTCCTCCTTTTCGTCCATTAGAGCTACATCACCCGTTTAAGTACAGTTACTGAAGCCCACGTTGTTACCACAGCAACCCATGCGGATAGGTTGGTGGTATCTGGACACACAAATCACCTGCAGGGATCACCTGCAATAAAACAGTGTAGACAGTTTAGATCTAATCTGAGAAACAAATCTGATTTACCTGTACTCAAAAAAGGCAAGGGAGAGGCCAATCAAGAAATCAGTTTGCATATTGTCTCCAGCTTTGCAGTCAAGAACAGTTTTTGAGAGTCTTGAAGTTGAAGGTAATTTTCTTAAAGATCCCCACAACTTTAGAACAACACCATCCAGGACAAAACGCCAAAAATCACCACAAGAAACAATAAGAAGTTGATGAAGTTAGAAATAGAAATCATTATGAATCATTACTTTTATTAAGGCTAAAACAAAAGTTACAGTATGGCTACAGAAAACTTCAGCAAAAAACTGGAGTCCACCCATCAACGAGGTTGAACCTGTCTCAAATAGTCGCATAGCAATAAACATGATGTGGCCAGCCACTTATTGGGCAAATCAAAGTCATACAGGTGCACTAAATGTTGGATAATACCAAATTATATGAACACAGATGTCTTCTGTTTACCTGGCTGTCATCAAAAGATCCAATCATGGCACTCTGATACATTTCCAAAACATTAAAAAATCGTATCTGTTAAAGGTCTATTGACTGAAATCCTAATATTATGGCCTCAAGCAGTATTTACTATCAAAGATAAACAGCGTTATCTAATAAAAATCTGGAATGCCTTACCATGGAGTGTAAATACAGCCTTAGACATCTAAAGGGGTAATGAAACCCAATGATTAATTTGATTAGTTAAGCTACTAATTCATAAACCAACATGTGGACCCCCTCCAGAATCCTTAAGTGCTTGAAGAATCCTGCAAGAACATCTCGATCAAAAGCCATGAAGCAGGTTGTGGGCACACATCAGCGTGATCCTTCCACCTTGGATGAGGTCAGGAAGATTGGACTGATGTATGCACGAGTTGGAAGGGAGGCAGAAAAAAAGAGAGTGGGAGACAGAGAGGGAGGGCTGATTGTGCTCCTATTGTCCATTCACTACTTTAGAATTAGTCAAGTGTAGGCAGCAGGTGGGTTCAGGCACTGTGTGTTTGAGTCATCCATGAAGAGGTGTGTGTATGTGTGTGGGCAACATAGAAAGACAATTTGGTCCAAACTTACACCTAATAGATGGGAGGAGCCACAGGAATTGAACGAACTGTATTGTGATAATCAGATAATCAAAGGTCTCTCTCTACACCTTTATGTTTGGCATCTGTTTTGTGTGTGTGTGTGTGTGGGGGGGGGGGGGGGCATCTGTTTTTGTGTGTGCATTACGTGTGATGTTCAGCTGGATCATAGGGTTTTATGATGTTGCTTGTTCACACTTTCATTCTTGAATCTTTTACAGTATCAAACAGTAAACACTTGAAAATATGCACACACTAGCATACAGGGAAAAAATGACTACATGGGGGGAAAAAAAAAACAGCAACATCAAGAATCCTCACACCACGGACAGTGATTAATGAGCCTTTGTTGTTGCTGTGTTACACAACATCTGCTGCCACAGAACTTCAACACGAGCCGGAAACAATATGGTCTTTTTGGCCCATTATGCAGTGGCCTGTCAGATTGAAACACATAGGCGCACATGCTCACAAAAACATAGACACACACACACACACACACACACACACACACACACACACACACACGCACACACACACACACACCCCTCTGCCCTCATTATGCTGGTGGCAACCTCATTTTCTCCCAGACCACCCCCTTCTACACCCCCTTCTACACACACACTCGCACAGACACATGACCCCTGCAGACACACACATATGCCCATTATACATTTTGTATCCATCATCTCTCTCCCCCCCCACTCCCCCCCCCCCCCCTAAAGACCAGCATAACCTGCACCCCTAAGAACTCCTAGAATGCTTCATTCATGGTTTTTACAAGGAGTCCCCGCTGACTGTAACCCGCAAACAATCTCAATAACATTGTGAACAATATCATAGACCAAACCATCATAATAGTCTCTTTATGTTTGATTACTTGGCAGGGAACAGCAATATAGCGTTTTAATAAGAACTACAAGCAAACAAAAATAAGCAGAGACGGCAGTCAAAGAGAGGAAAGAATAACAAAATCGAGAACATTATGAAACTGTCGACATTTAAAAACCCTTCATATTTCAAACAAAGAATACTGCTAGTAGTTCTTCAAGTAAAGTCGAATCCTCTGTGTTTTAGTCTCGGACAACACACTTTCATAATCAGAGAGTTTTTTTTGCATTTTTGCTCACTGTGTCTGTTCCCTTTCTGCCTTTCTGCAGCCCTCTTGATGCAAATGGCTGGCATGCGGTCAGATGTGCGTGGGTGGAGGTTTCTGTGATGTGCATGTGGCCAGGTCACCTTGTGTGCGTGGTGGGGTGTGCGCTGCATGTTTGTTGGGGAGGGGTTCAACCGGCTTGGCATTTATGTGATGACCTCCGAGGGGTTCACATCAGAAGACAGAAGTTGAAGCCAAATGGCGAAACAAAGGCAAGGCGTGGCGGTGAATTTTATGGAGCCTGCAGAATGTGTGTGTGTGTGTTTGGGTGTATGTGTGTGCGGGGGTGTGTATATGTGTGTGTGTGTGTGTGTGTGTGTGTGTGTGTGTGTGTGTGTGTGTGTGTGTGTGTGTGTGTGTGTGTGTGTGTGTGTGTGTGTGTGTGTCAATGTGAGGCCATAAGGATAAAAGAGACACCCTGAGGACAATGGAGGTGTGTAGCAGCTGACTATGGGGGAAATTATTCACGAAACAAATTAACATTTCACTAGACCACTTGGGACACTGGGTGTTAATGTTTCATTGATATCTTAAAATGATCTGCAGCATTTTATCTGAATTAAACCTGGGTTATTACAGCTTTTTTAGTTCTTTACAAACAATGCACCACACAAGATATAAAGTGATGTTTTGTTCAACCAACAGTCCAAAACCTACAGATATCAATATTTCTGTAATAAAGAACAGATCAGATTAAATTGGGCAATGTTTGGCATATTGGCATAAAAAAAAAATTGGAAATGATTATCAGAAATGTTTCACTTGATTGACTTGGTATTTGCCGTCCAGAGTTTCCTAACCTGTCAATAATCCAAGAGATGGTTTAAAACAAATACAATATTTCTCTCTGAAATTAGTTTGAGGAGAAATAAAGAAGAGAAAATAAAATGTACTCACGTAGCTCCAAGTTCAGAAAACTGGTCTTAAAGTGTGCTGCCATATTTTTTTACATAGATTTGTATTGATTTGTTTTTACCATTACAAAGATCATTTAACACCCTAGTGCTCTTACATTCTCAGCAGTAACAATATGAATAAATTACAATATAGTACAATTAAATCAAATCAGAAACAAACAAACAAACAAAACATAAAAAAAGCCATCATCATCTTATGTAACACACGCAGAAACACACAAGAATGAAAAACACAAACTTGCAAGGCCCATGACTGTCACTTCATCTTGGTTCATTTTTTATTTATAACATATTAAACTGATATGTAGCAAAATAAGCCACAGCTTACAGGGGAAAACTGATCCCTTTAAGAAAGAATGTTACCTGAGGTCTTGTTTGCAGATATTTGCTCAAACTAGAAAAATGCAGGTGCGAGTATTAATAACCAGTATGTTCCATTAGGTGAGTCAGTTAAAGTGTCATTTTATTCACTATCCTGAATTTACTCAAACACTTGATTGGAAAAAGCTCTCCTTAATATTATTAGTTATATCTCTATTTATCACCCAAAGGAGAATTTCTGCTGTCCAAAGGGTAATTTTCTGTTTAATAGCGAGAAACAGAGCAGCAGTGTCAGTAACTACAAGGCATACACTATTTGAAACAAAGAGACTAACAACAGCAAATATATAATGAAGCAGAATTCCCCCAGTATATGTCATGATATCATGAGAAACACATGGCCTCAGGCCAAAACAGCCTCTGGCAAACACTGATATCACAGAAGGTTGTAAAAAATGTGAGAATTTGCACTGATTGTCTTCCCAGGCAGAGTTTAAAGAGGAAGGATTATTTAGGAGGTCTATTCAGAAACGGTGCATCAGGGGAAGCAGTGCATGAGTGTACAGTAAATCATAACTATGAATATGAGGGTTCATTGACTTGTATAATCACACAGTGACAGAGGGTGATGAAAATGATCGATTTCACCTCTTTTAGTGTGTAATGAGCAAACTTTAAACATTACATTGGGATAAGGTTACTCGCTTCTCAACAATGCTGCTGCGTGATATACTTTGTTGTCAGTGCAATATCTCATACACAAACACAGATACACACAGACAGCCCACATTTTCACCTCTAACATTTAACGACAAGAGAGAAAGAGTAGGGCTGTCTACAGACTCAGATAATTAAACCAGAGGGAAATTATAAAGCTCTCTCTCTCCTCCCCCCACTCCCTCTCTTCTCTCGTTCTCTCTCTCTCTCTCTCTCTCTCTCTCTCTCTCTCTCTCTCTCTCTCTCTCTCTCTCTCCCTCCCTCTGTCTTGTTCGCTCGCACTCTTACTGCTTGTCAGCAAATCAGCCTGGCTGCAGATGAAAATGGCAATCCTAAAAAGGAAAGTAAAGTGAGAGGAGGAGGTGGAAAATACACATGCTGGCAGTTGGGCCACAAAGAGGAGATGAAAGTAATATTTTCCATCTATTAACTTCCATCTGGGGTGGGGGATTTTTTTGGCGCAGTTATTCAGTTTCTGCTGTGGACTGGTGCTTAGCTGCAGCAGGTGCGAGGAGCATCATACAGAAGACATCAGTGGGATAATTTATTGTTTTTATTTAGTGTCTTAAGCATCCCATTACTGGCCATTTCATGCGCTCACATGCCATAAATACAGTCACCGAGAGGGTCCACAGGTATAATAGTTGTGCTCCTCATTAAAGCTGTGTGTTAACTTTGAGGTACACAATAAAGCCATGCTCATCCCTGCAACAGGGCGTTTTGATTTGCCTCACATTGTGCAGCCATGTGTGTTTAGATGTGTGTTGTGTAGTTAGCTGAGGTGTCTGAATGTCCAGAGAGCAGCAGCTTGGAGTAAAATGCACAATGTGACGTATCATCCCTGTGGTCACAAACACAAATCAACTGCCACAGGAAAGACTAACTCACACGTTTAACATCTAACATACTCTCAGGCCCACACAAGCACATACACACGAGCGCACACAGCAAAGGCCTTTGTCCAGACAGGGTTGGTTATGGGGAATGGGAGGGGTGTTTCCATGGTGACCAGGGCGACAGAAGGAAGACGGGGTCCGCCCCTCGACCTTCATTGAGAAGGTGAATGGCTGTCACTGAGCTGAGGCAGGACAGCCAGTAGTCACAATGCTAAGACAAGAGCAGGGGAGAGAGCAATCAGCAGCTCTGTGAGGCCAGCGAGGCTGTGTGAGCTTCAGTGGTCAGTCCGAGGGTCTTATCATTCGAATCAGAAAGACATCATTCTAATAGGCTGAAAGGGTCCTGCCTTTTGTGTATCTGCCAACTGGAGGCCATTTATTCGAGGGTTCAAGCGCCCGCCTAAAACTCCCAAAGTATTTGCATGAAGATAACATTTAAAATAGAAAAACTAATCTGAAGTGTTTCATCAATGATAGAGCACAGCCAAGCTTCTAAAGGTCCACAGGATTCAGGCACTGAAGGAAAGGGAAACTGGAGAATGACAGTGCTGTATACATACCAGAGTACAATCCCAAACACTTATAATATTACCACGCATGTCTCAGTGTTCAGAACAAGGAAGACCAAATAGTTTTTGTTTTATTTCTTAGAAATAGTTGACACAGGGAACAGAAATATTCTTCCGACTGGAAAGGGAATATGGGAATATCTTCCAAGAACTATGTTGTTTGAAATGTACTCTGAGCAAAAGTTGCAAGTTACTGTTTATAATTCAAGACCATGAAACAAAATGATTTCAATAACAGCTTCACACTCCATTTATAATGTCACATGAGGCCATTAGTTTCACTCTCAACAGCATTAAACACATTTAATATGAAGTTAGATCAAAAATAAATAAAACGTTGAAATTCAAAGGGATTCGATCTCTAGCTAATCAGAATGAAATGCTTTAAATAAATTGATTACACAGATCATTGCAAGTTATTTTCCCTGAATGAACTATTCAGAAACTTCAAGGCAACAGATCACTTGACACTGCACTGAAAACTCCCTCACAATGTAATATCTGCAGGACAAAGGCAGCTTTGCATAGTATTTATGGGTTTTTTTTAAGCTATTTGCCAAATTGCCCATTACACAGCGAAATTGGAGAGTGGAGGGCTTTTCCAGCCAACAAAATGAAATATTACTCAATCTGGAAATCACCACCCTGTTCTATAAACGCAGTCCCCTGCAATAGCCTCCATAGTAAACATTGAGTAAAAAGGGGTACAGAATCCACATCCGTATGAATTATTTCAATCAACACTCCTTTTATTCCTGTGACACTTCGCTGTTCCTCGGGGAGAGGCGCCACAGAGAAATTAAAGAGGAAACATGGTTGCCTGGGTAAAAGAGGAGGACAACGTTGGAGGTGAGTGCTCAAGGAGAGGAGCCGAGAGGAGGGAACAAAAAGCAGAGAAAGGTGGACTCATTTTCCTTGGATGAGTCATTCAATACATGGTATCACCTCGTATAGAAACATATTTACAGTACAATGCTCAAGCATGCAAGCATCACGATGTCAATCCACACACAGTCGGTGTCTCCCTGTGAAAGAAATGTCACAGTGCACAGACACAAGCACAAACTGGATGAAAACGGCATTTCATTTAATTTCTGGTTCCTCTGAATTGGCTTGTTATTGGATTTGAAAAGGTGCCCTTGACCAACACCGCTGTGACTCACTGCTGTGGTAATGTTTGTCATCCATGGACAGAGAATAAGAAAAAAAAACAGAAGATGCTGACAACATTCAATGACTAATGTTCAGGTCTTAGTAAAAAAAAACAGGAATGTCTGCATCCTCACTGAAGGACAGGTATTGTCACATGATTGCCCCCTCAAGTACAAGCAGTTCACTCAGCCTCTGACGTCATCACAGAGTTCCTCTTTCCGTTGTCCACTAAGGGTTAAGGAGTGATGTGAGCAGCACTGCACGGTATTGTAATGTATTATTAAAAAATGATAACCTGTTTTTAATAAAATACCTTTTGCCTTGCTCAGATATTTATTTAAACTTCAGATAAGTAGTGCTGTGTTGACTGGTCTAAATGGTTTTTTAATGGCTTTTACCAAAATCAAAAGAGACAGCCAGCTGGTGGCTGATATAAGCAATGTCCTGTTATTCCTTATTATTTGATTCTTGCACCTGAAATCTTTTTAAAAAAAAAAAATAATGACAAAGTAAAACAATATTTCTTGACTTATTGAATACTAAAAATATTGTCTCTTGTTTTAAATAAATGTCAACAAGTGGTTAGGAAAAAAAACTGATCTCTGAAAGAACTTTAAGAAATCAAGAATGCACGAAAAGTTTGGTGGAATAAAGATTTTTATGTTCAAAAATCCTCAGGGAAGAGTGACAGCCGGGAAAGAGGCTGTCTGGATAACTCTCCAGAATATATCACAAACCAATAACAGGGCTCATTTCCCTCCTTGTGTCCCAGAGGATTTGCCTCAGGGGTCACAGGGGCGAGTCACCGTGGTTAAGCCCCAGCAGGAGGGGGGGGGCGGGTTTGGCCTTAAGCTGCCTCCTGACGCAGCCGTCTGTTGCCAAAGCAACTTCCCCTATCTTATAGGGCAACAGACATTTACAGGTAGGGTATAGTTACAACTCTAAATGTCCTGGAGTCGACACTTGAGCTGAGTGACCCTGTGGAAGTCACTGATGTGTCATCAAGTGTAAACAGGTCATGACCGCAGGTGACATATTTGAGGTCTTTTTGAAAATCACTTAGTTTCATGGGAAAACATACATACTTAAAAAATGACATTGTATTATTTGACTGAGAAACAACAGTAAAGTTTTGAAAAAAAATACAGGTATTAGTTTTTGTTTTTTTTCTCAGTTGATGCAGTTATCAGTTCTAAGGATTAGTTAATATAGCAGGTTGTAGTTCAAGTAATTAACAATTCTATGCAATGTAAGAAATTAATCATCTGAACCGCAAAAATCGGTCAAATTCAAAGCCTTCAAGCCTCCATAATTATTTATTCTAAGCTATTTCTTGCAGCTGTGGCTCAGTTGGTAGAGTCAGTTGCCACCCTACCAGAAGGTTGAGGGTTCGATCCCCAGCTCATGCAGATGTGTCCTTGGAAAAGACACTTAATCCCAAATTCGTATGAATGTGTATGAATTGGATTAGTTACTTACTCCTGATGGCCACTTTACATAGCAACCACTGCCATCACAGTTTGAATGGATAGGTGTGACATGTGGTGTAAAAGCGCATTTACCATTGCCAAAAATAGTCTTTCAGACAAACAGACAAAGCACGACATTAGTCCAACATGGATAATTTAATACCAAAAAAATATAATACAAACAAGTAACAAATAAAGAGAAGACTCAATTCTGACCATGTCAAGTGATCAGGCACAAAATTACCATCAATAACATTTGCGTTCAAAAGTCATGGCCATAAGAAACCTGAGATTGATACAAAATGTCTAGAACTACATGTGGTGCAAATGAATGTTGCACAATGATTAGGAAGCATTACAAAAGTAGAGTGCGAGGGTTTATATATACTGTATGTACAACCGATAAAAGGTCATTCCTTGAAGCACAATCAGAGGCATGCCTACCGTGAACATGTTCTGCTGTACAATTGTGAGTTGTAAGAAATGCTTCCAACTCCATACTCGATATGTATCAGCTGGAACATGAAAAACACCTCTCCATCTTACTTGCTGTGGATTTGTATTTCTTTAAATTAGGTTTAAATATGAAGAAATGGGAGGATTTGCCGAGCCAGGGTGTCGAGTAGAAACAAAACCTTCTCCCACAGGGTTCACTCCAGCATCACAAGATTTAGAGAATAATAAATGGGCTGTCGTCGTATTCTGCGACAAACCACAGATGATACTAATTGGTCAAACTCCATTCAGGCTCCTATCGCAAGGCTCACAGGTTAGAGGGTCAGGAGTCATGGCTCAGCAGCTACTAGGAGGGGGCATCTTCACCATGTATAGCCTTATACCTGGACATCTCCTCTGGAAAGACTTTGCCGAGCTCTGAGATAAGAAGACTCTTGAATTTCTGTAAAAGAAAGTACAGCGGTGGAGGTTGGTTTAATTATGATTTTTTTACATAAAAGTTGAACTAATGTTATTTATGTTTATGTTCAAAACAACTTAAACTTCATGTTTGTTAAGTGTAATCAACTTTGGGGAAATTTGCAATACCAAATGAGAGAAACTGGCTTTACAAAAAATAAGTTTCTAATGGACTACAAGAACTCCCCCTCCTGTTGGCTCGAGGTGAACTCTCCAGAGAATATCCCTCATGTAATGAAAACCATTACAGACAAAGATGTTTCTATGGAATTCCTAAACATGATTGAGAGCAGATATGAAGTTCTGTAAATTCATACGGAGCCTTTGAGTCAAGTTAGGTCAAAGTTTATTTATAATATAGCACATTTAAAACCATCTCAGCTTACCAAAGTGCTGTCGAGGTTTACACCATAATAAGAGGGATGAGCTCCGTATCTCTGGCATTATTTCTTACCGTCATAGTGTCAATCTTCCCTTTGACCTGCTCATTCCTCGCCAAGGCTCTCTCCAGACATTCCTTGGTGTACAGCTGAGGGTTTCGACCTTGGTCAATGTACCTACAAACAAAAGACTAAATATTAGTTTTTTTTTAAGTTTAAACGCACAAATAGGAAAATGTCTAGTCAATAAGTCACATCAGGTAAATTTGCCTTTCTTCTTATTCAAAGACTCCACCGATGTCTTCAATAAAATGATGATTTGATCATCTCAACTTAAGTTTTGTTCACTTAATTCTGTTAATTATTTTTGTTTAAACAGCACACCCATAGATGCAGTACAAAAAGCAGGGACATAAAGTGAACACATTTAAGAAAATATATATCCTAACTACACATACTACCTATTACTGTCATTGTAGCTATAAATCTTTTTTAGTTGTTGTTTTTCTGTCTCTCTCTTTCTGCATGTCCCTCTATCCCCTCTCAACCACATCACTGTTTTGGCAGATGGCTGGTCAACATGAGTCTGGTTGAGTTCAAGGTTTCTTCCTTCCTGAAGGAATCAACAGGCAGGCAATGTTGATTAGTGCTGTGCTCGTGGTGGATTGGTGGATGGCGGAAAAGGATAATTGAAGCAGTTTTTCTTTCAGTTTTGGATTATGGTGATGCGGTCTATAGGCATGCCTCTTCCACTACGCTGAAGCCCTTAGATGCTGTTTACCATTCTGCGATTAGATTCATCACCGGTGACAGCTACATGACTCACTGATGCATTCTCCATGATAAAGTTGGTTGGCCCTCCCTCACTGAGAGATGCAATAACCACTGGCATCTTTTTATCTATAAAGCCCTTACTGGAAAGCTTCCATCATATATCACCTCCTTGTTACATCTGAACCCTGGTCCATTTTTAACCCGTTCGAGAGAGAGAGAGAGAGAGAGAGAGAGAGAGAGAGAGAGAGAGAGAGAGAGAGAGGCTGGTTCTCCAGGTTCCTCATGCCAGGACTGACCTGGGGAAAACTGCTTTTAGTGTTAGTGCTGCAAACTCCTGGAACATTTTACAACAGGACCTGAATTTGAGCACTTTTATCCCTTATGGACACTTTAGAAATATTATTTTTAACCGCCCAATACCTGACTGTAACTCTTTCGTTTGATTTTAATTGCTGACTTATCACTGTAGTAATTTCAAGCTTCTAAATTATTTTAGTGTATATATTTTATTGCTCTTTTATTGATTTTATTTTCTGTGGTAGCTTCATCTCATTTCTCGTTGTTCATCATTTATGTATGTTTTCTCGGCATCACTGTAAATGAGCGTCGCCCTCAATGATCTCTCCTAGAACTCAAATAAAGGTTGATGATGATTAGTGTTGGGTGACGTCTTTATAAATAATATGATAATGAATGAAGTCTAGACCTGCTATTTTTAAAGTGTCTTGATGAAAACATTTGTTGTGAATTGGTGCTATACAAATAAAGATTGACTGATCTTACAGTTGAATTTATGAAACTATTATTTCATTATTTTGACTGTGTGTGTTTCTCAACACTTCAGAATAAAAGTGGTCAGATATGACACTGACTAACAGCTTTCCTTTCTTTTTTATTCTTCTTCTTATTATTATATATATATTTTTATTTTCTCTTCAGATTTTTTTCTGATTGTGTAATACTGTCTGGTTGGTGGGTGGCTAGGCTTGGGGGAGCATTAAGTGTGAGTGAATGTGTGTGTGTGTGTGTGTGTGTGTGTGTGTGTGTGTGTGTGTGTGTGTGTGTGTGTGTGTGTGTGTGTGTGTGTGTGTGTGTGTGTGTGTGTGTGTGTGTGTGTGTGTGTGTGTGTGGTGTGGGTGTCTCTGTGTTTAAATGTTTGGTATTATGTTTTGGATTTACCTTTTATTTTGATTTTGCATTATGATGATTAATCTACGTTTCGTAAGGACCCCCTTGAAAATGAGATGATGCATCTCAAGGGGCTATCCTTGAAATAAATTACAAATGTCATTATTTTGACAGTGTAAACATGCCGAACTGTGAAGCGTTTCTCAACACTTCAGAATAAAAGTGGTATGAGTCCCTGTGACCTTGTGACCTTTCCTGACACTGAATAACATCTTAAAAATGTTCGATTTTAAATGGGATTCAATGTGGCTTTTTTTTTTTCCAACTCCACGTCCGTACAGTTAATGCATCATATCTAGGAAAGTGTGCAGCAGAACTTAAGAGAAGATAACATTCAAAAGGTTACAGACATGACACTTGATGAGATATTAGACTTACTCAAAGACCTCCAGAGGTACATTGATCTCATGGAGCTGCTGACGACACTTCTCGATATCTTGCAGTCCAGATATCATGAAATTTCTGTAATGGAAAGTCAAGAGCACAGGTAAAGGTAATACTTAATGCAGATTGGTTTCGGTATAAGGTTGTATATAACACATGACTCACAGTTTCTGGTTGAGTCCTGTCTGACTGCTGGGCTGGAAGTCGCTAACTATGATCCCCAGCTGCCGAATATTCTCGATAAACTTCTCCAGATGCTCCTCCAGATTATCAAATTTTTCAGCCATTTCCACTAAATACCTTTGAATCAGTGGAAATGTCTTGAGTTTGTACAAATCCTTTAGTCAAAACGATCGCTGTTTACTGCTAGCCGATAGCTACCGCTTCTACGACACTCACTGAGCCGATGTGCTGTACGGCAACAAAAGAGCCAATCGCTGTAGGTACTCTTCTGCTACCAAGGCAACAACCAATGGCAGACTGTCGTGAACTGTCGTGCTGGGAAAAAAAAAAAAGCTTCTTTGTTAGAACCCTCTATGATCAGAACCATAAAGTGCAGAGAGTTCATTACTCTACGTAAAAAGTGACTCCACTCCATTCAAGCCAGCTGTATTGAAGTTGATCTTAAATGTGTGTAGATTGCATTGACAGCTTTGTATTTGTTTTCAGTTTATTTTTAAATATGGTAGGAATTAAACCGCACCATGCTGAGTAATAGACCTGACATGAACATGTGTTGCACTACAACTCAAAATCTGAATTATACTCTCTAGAAAGGACTACTTGTCGGATAAAGCTAGAGGCTATTATTTAGTGAGAGACCCTCAAGCAAGTTTCACATGGAGATAACAGAATTTGTATTTATTGCTTCATGAATATTGAGAGTCGTGAGTAGTATTAAAGAGAATAAAGGGTGTGTGTGTGGGGGGGCATTTTGCGGTCGGATGTTAAATATTTCTACTATGCAGGCCTATTAGAGACAGGAAGTTTTGGTCATATAATTCGGATGTCAGCATTTCCTTTGCCCTATATGGCCAAAAGATTAGATAAGGCAATGAAGAATGATGTGTATTTTAATTTACGAACATATTCTGTGTATAATACATTTTGCACCTTTGAAATATAATGTGTTGGGAGTCATGCATAGTATTGGGCTCCTAGTACAGAAATTAGTTTTACTTTTTTAAATGTTGCAACACATTCAGCACTCAATAAAAATGGGACAAAATAGCCTTAATTTTGTTTTTAGTAAGTATAAGATTTATAAACCTGCTGACATCACGTCAACAATACTGAAAGTGAAGGTTAATGTTGGTGGCACTAAGATGACAGTCTTCTGGCATTTTCTTCCTTGACTGTATTTCACAGGTATTTGCAGCAGCAGCACCAAGACACGCATTATTAGGCAACGACATGGGGAAATGAAAACCTGCCTTCAAAATAAAGGTCGGTCCACCATTACTTGCAGATACGACGCATTGTAGGTTAAAAACACAAGACTGTAAATATTACAGGTTTTTTTAATCTCTAAATGTGTTATGATGTTTTGTCCAAACCCAAGTTGAATGGTACAGGGATGTTTTTTTTGTATGATATAGGCCTGTCTCTTACTGTTGAATATTTTCATTTTCATCTTTGCAACACATTCTTGGCTCCACTGGATGTGTTAAATGTGCATTGTAATAATATTTTACTATAGGGTATTCATCTTTTTACCTGTTCAGAATCCAATTTTAGTCTTTTGGGTTGCGAATTGTATTATATCTTATTGATATAGCCTTTAGTTTGTAGGCTATGGTATGGACTTTTATTTTATTTATTGTTATTGTTTGAGTTTGTATGCTTTGTTCAAATGCTGCTCTTGTTTTTTTGTCAAATGACTTTGTAAACCTGCATATAGTGAAGGTGCTATATTAAGTTGTTTGTTATTATTACCATTGTTGTTGGAAAATTGAAATGTGCATTGCTTACATGTTGTAGTCATTATTAAATAATATCGACCAGAATATCTCAGTAGACTACTGTAACCTCATTTGTAGCACATTTCTCATTGTAGCTACCGGTGTTCGGTTTGACGAGACCATTACCTAACACTGATGCTTTTACTTTGAAATGTCGAAGCCGCTGCAGCGCCTCACCGGTGAGAACTGGCTGAGGACGATTACCGGGGGCTGGTTTGTCCTCGGCTGCATTAAAGCTGGAGCTGCAGCAGCTGCACACACATCAAAGGCTCTCCTCCTTCTTCTAATTCTTCTTCTTCTTCTTCTTCTCCACACTGCGGCTCCCACCGACGGCAGGTTCTTCTGGATGGTGAAGCCATTTTTTTTTTTTTAAATCTCTGACACACACAGCGGGGATCGGTGTCCGCTCCACATAACGGAACATAACACGGACATACCTCGAATTTCAGCCGTCCACGGTAAGCACGGGCTGCTGTCGGACTGCTGCTGTGTTAGTCTACTGGAGCTGTGTGGGCGGGATAACACATAAAGGACAATTTGTGTCTCGTATTCTTATAATAAGGACTTAAATTGGTGGCTGTGTATGTTTTAAAGCAGTGAGCTTTATGGGCTTTACGACATTTCTATCCACTGCTACATTCCCATATCATTTTGAAACAATGTGTCATTTATATAACTCGAGTAGGCTGCATTTGATTGAACAAATTAATATTTAAGCTACATTCATTTAGGCCTATTTCAATGTATCACACAGCCTGCATATATTTAGCAAGGCCCCATAGTCTACTGTGTCTTCCTGTCATATTTGAGATAATTCTAAAAACAACCTTTGATGCACCGCAGCCTAGTGTTTTCCTCCCCACATTATCTCTGATTCCTCTGCAGTATCCTGGGTTAAAATTGCTTTCGATTTCAATGGTGTGCGATATTATAGGATCACCTCAAGTGCTTCTGCGTAAAGTAGCCCATCGTCCTATCATAAAACGACTGCAGTCACAGTCATGATGTGGGCGCACTTGCAGGGGGTGAAATGATGAATTCAGCTGATCCATTTTTGACAAACCGTGTTGTGGCTGTCTTGTGCACAAATCGCCGTTAACGCTGGTGTGTTCCCTGTTTCTCTGTTCTGTCTTCAGTCGAGCCGTGTCGAGATGCTGCTCTGAGGAGAGAACAGGATCAGGGTCCTGCTTGTGTTCGTCCTGAGGCTGCAGTGAACGGAGCGGGGGATTGCGGCGCAACAAGGTTAACGACCAGCGTCGATAAAGGTCTTCTCTGTTAGCGGGAGCCGACTTCAAAGGGTGAATCTTGCCCCTGTGTGGGGGGAGTCGGCGGAGAAATTTAGATCTCTTGAAAAAATTATGGCCACCCTACTGCGGAAGATCGGTCTGATCCGCCTGCACGACCGGGACACCGAGGACCCGAAGCACCACCAGGGCTCGTTAAAGGGGACCAAAGGCAACCAGAAGAACAACGCCAACAAACACTGTCAGACTGCAAACGAAACCAACATCCTGAGCACCCCGGAGATCAAGGCGAGGAAGCTGGACCAGCAAGGCAAGGACAAGCCGTCCGGCAAGGATAAGCAGGGCAAGGACGCGAAGGAGAAGCAGCAGACGGGAGGAGGTGGGAGTAAAGCGAACAGTGCCTCCTCGATACCACCGCTGGCGCCTCATCGGCAACACTGCACCCAAGTCAGGACGCGCCGGCTGATGAAGGAACTACAGGAGATTAGGCGGTTAGGGGACAACTTCATCACGGTGGAGCTGGTGGAGGACAACCTGTATGACTGGAACGTCAAACTGCACCAGGTGGACAAGGACTCGGCGCTGTGGCAGGACATGAAGGAGACCAGCACCGAGTTCATACTGCTCAACGTCACCTTTCCCGACAATTTCCCCTTCTCGCCGCCATTTATGCGCGTCCTGACGCCACGGCTGGAGAACGGCTACGTGCTGGACGGTGGGGCGATATGCATGGAGCTGTTGACCCCCCGCGGGTGGTCTAGCGCCTACACGGTGGAGGCAGTCATGAGGCAGTTTGCAGCAAGCCTTGTAAAAGGACAGGTGAGAGGAGGGAGGGTCTGGGTGGGTGAGGGTGTCCTTGCATGAAGCACCATCAACCATAAAGCATTCTGTACAATTATTTCAGCCGTGCTACTCACTGGATGTGAGCACTTCCATTAGGCACTCGTGCGTCATGCGTAATTGAAGCGTAAATCTGCTTTCACGCAAACGCAACACAAGTCGAGGTTAAGTCTTACATGTGATGTTTAATTATAGTTCTTCCATGTATCAGTTGTATTAATAAACTCAGTGTCTTTTCACCAGTGCCATTTTGGGCACTATTGTTTTGCTCTCATATCCAATTTGAACCAAATCCAGTCTCTTTCAGTGTTTGTTTTTAACGGCTAAAAGATCAATTCTTTGTCAAAAAGGTGGCTTTGTTTAATGCTTATCCTATTCAGAGCAATATGTCGGGCTCAGTGTGAGCTCTTGTCAGTAAGGTAATATTTCAGGCCTTCAGTCTCCTCATTGCCTCTCAGTATTGTGATCAGTATTAATCTTTATGTGACTTTATGGCAGCCATTTCATGCAGTGCAGCCCTCACTGTCTCCTCCATGCGAGCTCTCCTCTGCAGCACTGATTTGCTTCTCCTGTTTTTATGGCTGCAAAAAAATCAGCAGCCTTTGACAACAAAGAGCAGTTTAAATGGAGCGTCCCTATAGAGGCTCCAGCGCAGCCTCGCTGTGTCTGTACGTCCCGATTCTGAAGGGGTGAACCCAAATGGTCCAGCAGGAAGTGTGACGCGCGGTGATGGAGGAGAGAGGTGAATAAATAGACACAGCAGGTTGCCTATACCTAACTGCAATCCACAGTGACTTAGACTGACTAGGTTATGTAATCCTGTCAAATCCGTTTTTCGCACATCCTCAGTGCACTGCAGCAGCAGCTCTGCTATTCCCATGGAAATGGCTGCATCCCCCAATGCACTCATGGCTATTTTTGTACCAGCCCAGACCTGATTTTTTTGTAGTCCACCTATACTAAAATGGCTGTTTCATTCATATCAAAAACTCACCTTTTTTTTTTTGTCCTGTAATTTCATCTGTAGAGGCTGCTTCTTTCTCATTGACTCACACTTTTTGACGTCAGCAGTGTGACGGCTCTGTGGCAGAGGAGACCTTACGTAAACTGTCACTGGGTTCTCCTGCCCAGCCCTACAAACCCTCTGAGATTTTTGTTTTTTTTTGTCTTTGATGATATAACTGAACGCTATCACTTGAGTCATCCTTGGTTATTAACGCATCTGTTAGCAAGAGAGGTCACGCAATAAACTGTACCAAAAGCAGAGAAAGAGAGAGAGAGAGAGAGAGAGAGAGAGAATGTGTTCATCTTGATTTGCTGCTTGAGGAGACGGGTGAGCAGCTCTGCAGTGCTCCCTAATTATGGTGCAGTGTCTTCCCTCTCCAGCTGGCTAATGGAAACAATATTGATTAATTATTTCTGTGTGTGTGTGTGTGTGTGTGTGTGTGTGTGTGTGTGTGTGTGTATCATTGTTGCCTCTCTTGTGGCTATGTACCTACAAAGATGCTTGTATGTGTTTCATGTTCTTATTTATCAGGAGAGAGACTCATCTCTCATGCATCATGGCCAACATAGCTTGCATGGCGCTATACAAACCCGAAATGCAGCCAATATATTTATTCACCCGTACGGCACTGCTACTTTGACAAGAAGTGGCTTGGCTTTTTGGAGACGCTCCTTTCCAGTGTGCAGTGTGTGAGAGGCTACATGTAATGACAGACTGCTGAGGCCAGAGCCAACAGAGACGGGTCTAAACCTGTGGATGTGAGGAAACACACACACACACACACACAAGATGACTTTAGTAATCCTTTCCAGAGGTTTGAGTGAACTAAAGGCAATTGGCAGTTCTTCAGTCTTGCGATTAAATGTCTAACGTTTTAAGAACAACAATTTTAAACAATCTGTCACGTGGTAAATCTAGCTTTGGTGACAGACGATGAAATGTCAGATTGTACAGTATGTCTGTTTGTCTACTGTACATAGACATGGCATTTAGTTAATTTAGTTCAATATAGGTGTCTTGATAGTGTGATTTGATTTTTTTATACAGCAGTGCTCAGAAAGAAAACATGAGTCATTCACAGTTAGTCTGTCGCTGACTGGCTAGAAGCTACCTCTTCTACTTTTGCACTGCAGACAGCTCTTTTTCCCTAACTCACACTGTTTATAGCTCCAACTCAAACAAATGTGTCAGTTGTTCAGCCTTCATCATGTTTATTTCTGCTCTGTTTTCACACAGTAGTTAGGCTTTCATTTCTCTTCTTTAACCACAAAGTGTTTTGTTTAATGTTGTTTCTGGTTGGACTGATAGAAATGACACTCAGAGTGAGACGATGGGACACACTGTTTCAGGATGACATCAATTTGTGGTTGATGATTAATCATAAAAAGTAGCTCGTGATGCAAAGTTGCATATTCCCTCGTACCACTGTTTCAAACCTTTGTTTGGCGTTTGACTGTTTTTTTTTTTAATGGACATTTCCCTGACTAAGCAATCATTTCATTTTGAAAATGTCTAAGACAAAGATAACTGGATGATCAACGTAGAGTAAGAATAGGTTGCAATCCCAGATGTTATCATTAAAATAATGATACAAATTTGCCAAACAAAAATTAAAGGGACATTCCATCAATTAATTACCCCTCATCCATGACGTTTGGAGACTCACATTAGTCAGAATTTAAATGAAGGCTGAACAGAAGACTATATTGTAGGACAAGTCCCAAAAGGATGAGGAATGTGACATTTCATGCAGCTGCATGTCTTTCATTCAGTCATTAATGCCTCTTGCATGCCTCTGAAACTCCAGTTAGTAGTACAGATGTTGTGTCTAAATGTCTAAAAGCACCAAGCCAAGATAACACTTCATGATGTCATTGTCATTACTGTTTTTGCAAACTTTGAAAAGTTCCTCCAGCAGAAGAAATGTTTTAGTGTTTTCACAGGTTGAGTAGAAGTCCCTTTGTAACTGATTGAAAAATCAGTTACGTCTGTTTAACGTCTCCTGTTTGATCGTTGCTGTTGAAGTTCACGTTTTTGTCAGCGAAGACTGCTCGAAGAATGCGATGCTGACTATGTACAGACAGGGACACGTCGAGCGACGATACTAACTGTAAAAAGAACCACGGCATCGCCCTTTAATGACCCCGCCATCAGTCCCACGGGGCTCTCCTTAATGATCTAATGACGATGACGACGACATTGATCTCTGTTTGTTTATCCCGTCCCTTTTAAGCACATGTCTGGGGTTACGCAATCGCCCTACCCCCAGAGCTCCCTTCCCATCATGCACCGGGGCTTTCCCTGCTCTGCCCATTGACTGATCTCCATTCACACGATTACCCAGCAGCCACTTTACACGAGTGTGTACCTCTCAACGAGCAGGCGCTTAGCTGAAATAGATAAACACTGACATGGCACTGTATAGGCCTGGGGCTCTCACTAAGCCGAGCCATATCACACACACACACACACACACACACCCTTTTGATTGCCTATTCTTTTTTTCATTATTTTCCTTTCTTTCTCCGTCATTGGAAGCATCATCATCTTCTCTTGAAGATCACAATGTACTTAATAATACTTCATTTGCCCTTTTTATGCTGAAGTCTTCTTCGCAATCTTTTTCGTCCATTACGCTGTTCTTAAGGTGTTCTCTCTCTCTCTCTCTCTCTCTCTCTCTCTCTCTGTCACACTTTAACTACTGTTTTTAGTCAATAAATTGTGCTCACACTGTTCATTGTTCTCAGAAGTAATAAGAAATTAACAGCTATTTTGCTGACAAAAGATGCTGGCAGACATCGATTTATGAAAAGATGTTAGCAAAGGGAATATTCTTTGTTGCCATTGATCGCCGTGGTAATGACACCTCTTTAACAATGGCCAATTGTCATAAAAAAATATACATCTATGACAGCAGCGGCCATTTTGAGGGTGGTGACAGCCACCATATGGCAGGGTGTGAATATATGTGTATTGTGAAGAAAAAGAAAAACAAACATATCCCAGATTTTTACCGATGACTGTAGCCAAGCGGCAGCTCTGTCTGTTGTTAGCTGCAGTAATCTGTATCACAGACGTCTGGCTGCACAGAGAGGCAGGGCAGGTTTTAGTCAGTGCTGCTTAGGTGTCACCCGGCTGGTTTGTTTTTTCCATTTTTTTATTTTTTTTTAAGGCTGTGTGGATCAGTCGTCTGAGAAAAGAGGAGGTTGTCCTTGAATGTGGTTCGGTAGAGGAAAGGAACAGAAACTAATCCCCGAGCATTTTGTATCTACCTAAACGAGCCACTCACTGAGTCGTGTATCGAGTTTCTCAATGCCTTCCAGGATTATTTATGTTCTTCCTATAGCCGTGAGATCAGCGTATTCTGCCGTGTTTTCATTCGCCGAGCAAATTTGAGGCGTCAAACTGTGTCACATTCCCATTAAGGACTTGTCATGTCTGACGTTTACAGTTAGGAGGATTGATTGCACTATTGATTGAAATGCATGTGTCACAAACACTTCAAACTGTACACTTGTGAGAGACACATTTAGGGAGAGTGCAGTGTCTCTAAGCCCTGCAGTGAAATGAGGCCAGCATTGCTACAGGAGTGGAAACTGTGTAACCCTAATCTCCAGATCATTCAATGTTACCACCTCATCTCCCTTTATCCTCCCGCATCACTTTGTCCCAAAATAGCTGAGCGAGTACACATGGGACAAACCGATCATCCATCAGATGACCTGGAGGCAGAGAACGGGCAAACAATAGCCAGAGCATGTTTCAAATACACCCTCTTTCTTATTGTGCATTAACACTGAAGTAGTGGATATGAAGTATGGTACCCATAGATAATCTTCTATGGTGCTATATACATGTACATGTCGTTTTAATGGGTCCAAATCACAAAATAACTCAGATAGTGGAGGATTTTGGGAATATTGTTTGGTCTCATTGTGCAGAAATCTGTCTTGGACACAATGCAGAATAATTCCAGATCTGACCTTGGTGTGGACTTTTATGTTGAACAGAATTAGAGTGATTTCTACAAAACTGCAGGCAGTGTCTGTGGATTATTGGAAACTAGATATCACTGCATTGCTTGTGGGACAGGACCGTTCATTCATCTGGTAAATTGCACATCAAACAAAGTGGATTGTTGCTTTTTTTTTTTTCTCCTAGTTTTTATTTTATTATTAAGATTTACTTTTGGGCTTTTTGTACCAGTTCTTGTAGAGCTAGGACAGTGGATAGAGTCAGACATCAGGGATAGAGAGAGCAGGGGGATGACACGAGCTGCAAGTCGGATGTACTTGGAGGACTAACAGCCTCCGTACATGAGGTGTGCGCACTAACCACTACGCTACCGTCGCCCCTTTCTCCTAGCTTTTATTCAAAATTAAACAGGATGTATCCGGCTTAATACGTGTGAGCTTTCAAGGTGTTTAAAGGTTTAAAGATTTTGGTATTTTAGTCCAGAGCCATTGTATTTTAGTTGCCCCTCCTGTTAGTTCTCAGCTAAGCAGCTACTTTAGCTTTATATTTACTGTACAGAGAGATAAGACAGTGTTGTTAATATTTCATACATTTCTTACAAGAAATCAGACAAGCACACTTCCCAAAAAGCCAATCAGATGGAAAATAAAACTGGTGGAAAATGTTCACGCCCTAAAAGTTGTTGGCTAAGACAAGTGTTTTCCTCTTTAAAACTTGACAGGAGCGCAGAGCTGCAACTTGCAGCTTAGTCTTGAAGCCTGCAAGACTAAGCTGCAGATCATCAATATCAAACAATATGAGATAATTTATATGTACTGCACTGCAGCAGCAGCAGCAGCAATGCATCACAACATTACATTTCATTAGCATTGGTTTCATTAAAAGTGGGGTTTACCTCATCTGCGTTCTACCTTCAGGGTTAGTTAATAACCTAACATGCTACAAAGAGTTAAATACAGCAGAAACATCAAGACTGACTGTGCAGGCTGACCTGTTCTTCACGTCTTTCAACCTGTGGTGTTATTGTGACTCTCAGGGATGATTTTTAGATAAGATATTGTGCATTCCAAACAGCAGTGATACTTGCCTGAGTCACATAAATGTCACGTCTGTGTTATGTTATGGCTGTGTATCTTCCTCATTGTTTTTATTCAACGTGAGGACAATTGTTTCTTTCTCAATCCATGCTCCCACCTACCCCTCCTTAGAGTAGACAGCACGGCTGCAAAAAAAACAGAAACAAAAACAGCTGTATCACATCTGTTCTCCTTTTTTTTTTCCTTCTTTTTTTTTTGTTGCCTGATATCATCCCACGCTTATTATTAGTCCCAGTATGAGAGGGAAGGAGGCGTCAGCAAGGTACAGTAGTGCCCGGGTGAAAATGTCTCTGTGGTGTGCTTGAGATGCTTTTCACACTGAGCATAAGAGACTGAGCTTGCCTGTATATTTATCTCCAGTCATATATTCAACCTTTTCATGATTCAGTGCAGCGCTGCGGTCTGCGCCTCTTTCTTCTCCCCATAGCCCGATGTAGTGGAGGGTATATTTTCACGTCTGATCGAATTTGACATCTTAAAAGCCTCTCCTCGTGCTTAAACATTGATCTGATGTTGGTCAACCAGCATTCGGGCTTCTTGTCGTGTTGACATCTCCCATGTGGCAGTGCATTCACCGTCAAGTTTATCATGTGGGCTGTGGGACTGTCTTTCTATATTTTGCCGTGGAAAAACTTTTTCAAAAGAGGTTTGCAAAAAAAACAGGATGAGCCCTCGAAGACCACCGACGTTCCTGATCAAGAGAGCCAGCTTTCCTTTGATCTGACACGGCTCATCCAGATCAGATGAATAATGTTTTGACATATGCCGGGTTTTCAAACGTTTCCCAAGTGATATTGTTTTTCAAGTACACAAACATAACTAGATCAACATCAACATGCTTTTTTTAAGCAAAGACTCCCAAATTCTGTTTACAGCTTAGACTCTTGGACTTTCTCTGCTTCACAAAAACAATCTTTTTTTACATGTAGACAATTAAAAACATCACCATGACTTTTCGAACTGTAGCAGTTGCAGCTTGAAACTGATTCACTTCAGTGACGTGAGCTCACCTACACATCCTAGATTTCAATTTAATTGGAGTGAATTCAGTAAGCATCTGAACAAACACAAATGGAGACCTAAAGAGAGCCTCTTTCTCTGGTAGATTTAAAGATGTGATTGCACAATACATTTCCAAGATTTGGATCATCTGCAAAAAATGATCTTGATTTTTGGCTCGGCATACATATTTGTTTCTCCAATCTTGTACGAATGAATTCATAATTTGTTCGTTTCCTTGTGACAGACAGCGAGAGAAACACAAATAATGGTTGGAAACTGTTTATTTTTCAGACTTTGTACTTTTTTTTTCTGGAAGTCATCAGCCAGTAATTTGAAAATATTGAGGCCTTCAGTTCATCTTACTTCAGAACATTATATTTGAAACATTATATGTGATTAGAAACACACTCAAAAAGTCACATTGTTTAAATAGTTCACCTTACTTTGAAAACCTTTGAAAGAACACTTAGATATTTGTGGAAATGCACCTAATATATGATCTTCAACTCAGATCTCTCTGTTACAGATCAGGCTAATAAAGGTAGCATGCACTTAGCTTAGCATGAAGATTGGAAAAGGGGGGTTGGGGGTTGGGGGGGGCTTAGCTCTGCCTAAAAGCACTACATTTGCTTACAAGCAACCCAAAAGCTGTCCGTTACAGTTACTCATTATCTCATACCTCGGCTAAAAGTAAACAAGTTTCCCAACAAGTCACTTTTTTTGTTTGAAAAACCCACCATGTGCAGTATGTTTGGAATTGTATAGCACAATAATCTTTAATATCCCTGGGGATTCAGTGCTGGACATGATCCTTATAGCAAACACACATACAGTAATGTATTCTTCATCATTCTACTCAATCGTAACCTCATTTCCCTCTCACCCTCTCCCTTCTCTCTGTCTTCTCTCACAGGGGCGTATATGTAGAAAATCAGGGAAGTCCAAGAAAGCCTTCAGCCGCAAAGAAGCCGAGGCGACCTTCAAGTCCCTGGTGAAGACCCACGAGAAGTACGGCTGGGTGTCCCCTCCTGTGTCTGACGGCTGAGCGCTCAAGCCGACGACCCTCCATCCCCCTGTGCTAGCTGGACGAAAAACCCCAACTAGCCCTGACACGCAAAACAACACACCACGCTAACTCAACAATCTCTCATCGTCACCTTTCGCTGATTCAATTCTTTCCGGTTTTGTGTGTCTGTGAATTTCTATTTTTGCCCTTTTCTCCACCAAAAATGCTCTGAGAGAAGACCCCTCGTCATCACCATGACTCCTCAACCAAGAAGCAACTCCCCCCCCCCCCACCCCTCCCTCTTTTCCAGCAAAGTTATTTTCAGAGAGACCAGAGAGGGAAGTGTGTGTGAGTATGTGTGTGTGTTGTGTGTTTGTAACTCCATTGGACATCAGCTAGGAGTGTGTGCACGTGCATTGGGGTGTCTGTTACTGTCAGTGGATTTATTTTTGTTTTTATTTTTGAATTCATGCACACACACACACGTGCAGTGGGATAAAGTTGGACAGTGTGGACCTTTCCACCCATGTGAAAGACTACTGAATGAAGAAGACTCACCCCCCCCTCTCTCCCCGCCCTCTTCATCCCGCCCTTCCCTCTTCTTCGTCCTTTGCACTGAAGTGGCGTCACTTCCCACCGCCACTCTCTCTGTAGCTGTCGGTTCATTTACATATAAATGAAGCTGTTAATGTTTAATAGACGGGCAGCGCACTCATTCACTCCTTCATTTCCCCTCTTTCTTTCTTTTTAACTGTGCTGTTGCTCACTATTCAATGCAACATGAAGATTGTAATTTACATGGAGCTGTGCTCGCTCTATTTCTCTCTCTATCACTTCCTTTTAGCTTGCTCGTTCACTTTGTTTCTCTTTCTCTCCGTCTCTTGTGGCTAAATTTAGAGCTCACTGTTGTGTAGATGGATATTGATTTCTAATGGAGAAATAAGAAGTCACATGTTGCTTTATGCAGAGACTATGTATGATAAATAGAATGACAGTCAGTCACCTCTCTTTCTGTCTGTCTGTGTGTGTGTGTGTGTGTGTGTGTGATTGTAGAGAGGAAGAAGACTGTAATTCCCATGATTTAGATACCAGATGGTACAGCTGAAGGCCAGGCCTCAGAATGTGTGTGTGTGTGTGTGAGAGAGAGAGCTTGGGGGGGACAACCCTTTAAACAAAAAAGATGATTTACTGTGAATGACACTAGGGCCCAAAGGGAGTGCTGTTTTCTGTTAAAGTACTGTCACTGTCTTGTCATACTTCCTAGGTCAGCCCCTTATTACTACTACTGTAAACACGTGCGTGGTTGTAACTGAATATCTACATGCACTTAGCCTCGTCTGTCTCTCTGGTCCAAGTGAAGAACTAAAGGTCATCAGTAGTATATACGCTTCAGATGTTTAGCTATGCTACAGACCCGTTCGCACACACACACACATGCTCATCCACACCTGCAGCAGTAACACTCTGGGATGAAGACAGACAGGGGATCGAGCGACGCCATACATGGACTGGTTGCTTTAAATGAGCGAACGCTTCAGAGCCCGCCTGACTGATGTGCGCTAGAAGGGAGGAAAAGGAGAGGAAGAGGAACAGAGGGAGAGGAGTGGATTGTGGGAGCTTTGATCACTGATGCTTGCATCTCTGAAATGTCAGGTGGCCTGCAAAATGGCCAAAGACAGATACGACTTATCCAACGTGCTGTGACTACTTAAAAGACTTCAAAAATGATTTTAATAAATAGATCTAATAATAACTCTGCGGACGTCTCAATCAATCAGACCCGCACTAAGCCCAGACTGTCTGTCCAGTCCAGTCCAGTCCAGTGAGCTCCTCGTGTGTTTGTTTTGCTATCTGCCAGTTAAATGTCAGAGCTGCTAATTGGTCTGACATTTCAGCAGAGCGTCATTAGAGAAGAGCAACCGAGAGCAGAAGGATGGAGGATGTCTACCTCCTGCTCTGCACTGACATTTCGTCACTTTTCACTCCTACCCTACATTATGAGGGAGGGTTGTGTTCAGGGACGTTAGATAAGTTGGTTCTGGGAGGCGAGGCGAGGAGAGGAGAGGCTGGGATAGGAGCAGCTCCATGCCAGTCAGTTCTTAGAGGGTCAAAACATAATCCGGGCGCTGGATGTGTAGACCTCTGAGCTGAGTCAGAGCCTCAAAGCCAGCATGCCATAATCTCCCCTTGTGTTGTGTTTTTTTCGTCAATACCAACTGTCTGCGTGTGAGTGCATGTGTGAGCAAATATGTGTTACACTCCCATCATGAAAAAATAGGCAAAAGAAAAACTGCAAAACACCATCTGGTATGTGATCATGTTCGAAAAGCGTGTTAGTTCTCTTTAAATTTGGCTAGATATTTCAGGGTCGATCGTAAAGTGATCTCTCGGCTTTCAGCAGAGAAAACTGAATTACTACTAAGAAAATGTCTGAAAAGCTGAGTGTTTGCTGGTTTCAAGAGAATAATTTTGTGATATAGTTTAGATTGGTAGATTACAGACACTAACTGGGTGAACTGATTATGTTGTAATATATCTGCATGTGATATGTGATTGGTAGCTAGCTACTGTATATCTTTTTTCAAGAAAAACAAGAAAAAATATGGGGAAGAACAAAAATGCAAATGCTTCTCTTTTCTTGGTCTTTTTCTTTCTTTTTTTCAATATGTATTGTATGTATCTTTTTTTTTTCTTTTCTTTCAAAGCGTCCTAAAAAAAATGTCACATTGTGTTTTATGAATGTTTGTGTTTTAATTTATTTGTGGTTTTGCCAAAATGAAGATTTGAAGCATGTTGCAGAAATTGTCACAAGAAAATGAGAAGGGGGGGGGGGGGGACTAAGAATTATAGCGTATGTGTTTGTGAGAGAAGGGGACTAATTTGGGGGGAATTCAGGGAGTTAAAAATGGACAGAAGGTTGTAAAGCCTCAAGATTACAAAGGGAGTATTTCTTTTATTGGGAGGTCATGAAAATGGATCAAAAAAATATTTGCTCCCTAGAGTACTTTGTAGTCCACTCAATGATGTCACTACTGTCCCTTACCCATTGTTCCTGCTCTAGATGGTAAATTGGCTTTTAGGTAATGCTGTCAACATGAAGATCTGGACTGAAAGTTCCCCCAGTCACAGATCGAGGATCAGTATGACCTCCCTATGCTTCAAATCTCACTCCTAAAGGGAATGTGCACATCTGACCTGTGATCAGTTACTCTGGGCAACTTCATACCACTCCTGACTTGAGTGTTTGGTCAAGACCGAGGTCTTAAAAGTTTTAAAGGTGAAAGGTCGTCGCAAGACCTAACAGGAATGTGCAATAAAAGTTTCAGCTTATTCAAACTCTGCTGGTTTGATTGTTTTGTTTCATATCTGCGTTGTGAGCTGGTTTGACATCTGGTACCTTTGTTTGCCGCTACAATTGCATGTTTTTTTAAGGACCCTCTTCAGGCTGCTGTGTCCTCTGCATGGCCACTGCAATTTCCTTTTACTTGCATTCGCTGCAGTCAATAAGACGTTCTTCATGTCTGGACTGCATACAGTACGAACAGCAACTTCCATTACAAAGTATTTATTTTGCACGCATTTTTATAACCAACCACAGCTCAGTCAAAGCTACGTATTTTCAACTGTGAATGAAGGTCTGATTTCCAAAAAAGAGCATGATGGCTTGCATACTTCAAATTTGTCATATTCATTTTGCACACAGTTGTTGGAATGAACTCAACCTTACTCGGCACACTACATAGTAAGGGCATTAAAAGGCAGCCATCGTTTCTAAAATCCTCGGTAAGCTCAGACTCTAATCATCTCTTATCTTGTGCTTTTATGAAATGGCTCTCCAACTTTACGGACGACCACTGGGTACACAGCGTTCCTTCCTGTGTGCGTTGTGGTCATCCTACTAGAACGTGCCTGCGAGTACATGTGTGGAAGAGACCGTGTTGTCTGGTGATGTTGAGAGAATAAGTTTAAGCGCAGCATTCTACCAGTTTTGTGAATTGACTTTGTATACACTGTTTTTCTATGTAGGGATGAGGTAATGTGAGAAAATTCACATCCTTGACAAAATTCCTGTTGAACTATTTTTACAAGTTATGAGAAAAATGATCACCAATGTCATGCTTTGACCCATCCTCATACCGTAACATATTTTGGAGCCTGAAAACACAAACTCTAGAATCCTTGTATACTGTATTGTAGATACCAGTCAGGATTTTAAAGATGACTAGGTGTGTTTATTTTTACTTTCAGTTCCATAGAGTAATAAGGAGATTATTGTTAAACCAGGGCTTTACTGAAATATTTATCTTCTGCCTCATTGGAC
Organism: Labrus mixtus; assembly: GCF_963584025.1. Classification (NCBI taxonomy): domain Eukaryota; kingdom Metazoa; phylum Chordata; class Actinopteri; order Labriformes; family Labridae; genus Labrus; species Labrus mixtus. The sequence continues at coordinate 14,388,282 of NC_083627.1, forward strand.
GATATGATAACGCAGGCCTGGTTCTAAAACAAAAGGACTCAGGGTGCATCTGAGATTAAAGGGGGTGCAGCTACAGTGAGCGGCAACAGCAATGAAAGAAAATCATAGGTGTTAAGGGTCTTGCATGTAAACAGACAGGTCACATGCACCTGTCCTGACTATCAGATCATGGATGTAATAAACGCGATCTGAGTCACTGCTGTCATTTGAAAGCTTTGATCACTTTTTTTTTGTTGTTGTGCTATTGTCAATTTAATTGAGAGTGCACACATTTTAATTAACAGTGCAATGCATCCTTTTGCACCCTCGTAGAACTGGGCCTGTGATAACGATATCACAAAAGTGCAGAGTTCAGAATTCAGTTGGTGAATAAATGTTATCATGACTGACGACATTTCAAAATGTTCTTTGTTTAATATTGGTTGAAAAGATAGAAACAGAAGGGCATGTCAATCCTTAAATATCATCAACAGCACAGTGTTTTACCACTCTTACTTTTGAAAAGGCAGTAGCAGAATATGTCATTGATATTGATGAGATATTGGAAACCAGACTAATGGCAGATTCCTTTAAGGGAAGAGTCTGGTAATGTGTGACCTACAGTAGGGCTGGGCGATACAGTATGAACTCAAATCAGTCACGATTAATTGAACATTTGACCTCCATTACGATGAATGAACGATTATCTCGTTTTTGGTTTTTTTGCCCTCATAGTTCACTGACATGGTCTCTACTGTAAATATGCTCAACTATTAAAGCTGGAATATTGTTTCTAATGAAAGAGTGCATATCTGATGAACTATTTTGTGGTTATTTATTGAGTAGTTCGAGCTCAAATCAAAACATCGCTCTGTTCTTACTCGAAAACTACTAGATTTCATCAGCTTTTTATTAGCTTCTTGCATTTTTCTAGCAAATCGTATGCATGTCATTATTCACCTTTGGAGACGCATATGACAACTGAGACACCTACATGAGGCCTAAAGGACACAAGCTTATATATTCTACAAGGAGAGCTGATGCACTTTTTTTTCATTGAACTAGTAATCCTTAGTTCAGGCATTGCATATCAAAAGAATAGATCACCTGACTCATCGGAGAACAAACGCAGCATGAACGGCACAGATGTAATCAATTACACTGATGATGACTGCAGTCCATCGAGTCGTTCCACATCCAGATTGTGTGTATGCCTTGCTCGCTTATCTGGCTCATACAGATACTTCACTAGCAAGGACCGCGCCACAACCATATGCGTTTTAGATATTTCATGATGGATCATGTGAACGATGAGACCGATGAATGTAAGGTAATGATCATGATGGAAGAGGATGTTGTCTGGAAGATAGGACTGGCTGCGGGGCAGAGGCGGGCTCAGGATGGGGGTTCTGCCTCAGGTGTTATTCTGCTGAGCACGACCCAGACTGTTCCTATAATAAGACGAGATGAAGGGATGAGGAAGGAGTGTGAATGGATGAGAGGTAGGGAAGGGAGGGTGGGTCGTCAAAGCACTGAGATAAACATGGAGGAGTGGGATGGCTCAGTATAAGTAGGCGTGTCAGGTTATTGAAGGTGTGGTTTGGGAGTGAATATATTAACTTCATTCAAATGAAATGGCTGCATCATTTAAGTGTCTGCTGTGGAAAAGGAAAATGATAGCCAACATTACCAACACTGCGGCAAACCTGTGTCTTAAAGGCGTGGTTCTACATTCGCTTGTTCAACCTTCTTGCTGAAAGTCGAGGATGAGAGGATGACACCGCTCTCAAGTGGGCATTGTAAACACGAAGCTAAGGCTGGCTTGGTGGGTGGCTTATTGTAGAATGATGACTGAATAGTGGCGAACAAAAAGATCTTTCCAAAGGTAATGTAATCGGACTGCAGCAACTTCCTTTCACTTCAACGTCAGAGTTGTCTTTGTCAGCACCGGTTCAGCAGGTGTTGGACAACATTTAACTGCTGAACAATGCAAGGTTGCTCGACTAAATGAGCACTCATACACCCGCCCTTATGCACGAAGACACCACAAAAACACACACGTCTTGCTTTCATCATTGCTGACACATGGCAATTAATTGATCCCTGAGCACTGTTTGTTTTTTGCCGAGCTATTTCCCTGCTGCTCATTAAGGCGGTGAAGACTGAGCAGTGTATGGATCAGAGAGAGCGTGCACGATATTGATGACGGCATTCTGAATACTCTGGCAGTAGCTGATTAGTTATCACCGGTTGTGCGCAGAAAAAAGCCAGTCCTGTTTATACGTGCATGTGTTTGTGTGCACTCCTGCTTGCGTCCAATGTAACAGACACAAACATTCATTATTCAATTGTGAGACACAGAGACTCCCCTGAAGGTTACCTTGACACAAAAAAAAAAAAACATCCAAAACAACGTCAGCTCAGAAAGAGAGAGAGAAAAAAAACAGAAGGCAGAGTAAGACGGAGAGAGCAAACTCAGAGAAAGGTGACCGTTTATGAATTCAGGTTACTTCTTTTCTGTTAAAAAACAACAAAGGCAAACCACCAACAGAGGAAGATTTCACATGATTTGTAAAAGCAGCATGCTTGCATGACGGAATAGCACCGTGACAATCAGAGCGATACGAACATATGGCACTTGTTTTCCTGTGGAAAGATTTGCTGGAATGAGATTGAAATATGGGGTAATGGAAATGGTGATAAAGTGTTTAATATGGGTGGTGTCATAGCAGGAGTAATACCTTAGTGGATATGGTTGAGAGTAAAACATTTTAAATGCAATCTAGCCTTGAGAAGTTCTTCCCTTCACAGGGTGAATCTACATCTGTGTGATAAGGACACAACATATATCACCTGTGGCTTTTTGTGCTCCTTTCATTTACCAGTCGTTATCTGTGTATAGACTTGTTTTACATTTGTTTTGAAGTTAAAGTCTACCAGATGTGTTTTGGGGGTGGTAAGATTGTAACCACATTTAAAATCTTGAAATCCCCTGGAGCGCCTTGTTTCGTGTGAGTCTCAGTTAAACTGCAAATAGTAGTCACGCAGAGGTTTCCCTCTGGGTTGATTCAGTGGTCTGAAAAAGAAAACAGTTTCCTTGTGATTTACTTAAGGGTATTTAGGTTGCCAAAAAAAAATAACATGAAGAGGCAGGTTTGTGAAAAAGTAAAAACGCAAGATTATTCACAGCTGTCCTCAGGACGAGAAGAAAAAGAACTTTTGAAATGCTGGTTGAACAAATGGAGGTCAGATTGATCGTTTCTCATGCATTCCAGGAAGTCGGACAATCTAAACGCTGATTAAAGTTCGTGACACAGCATCAAGCAGATTTGTGGCTCAAATTGAAAATTTGGTCCAATAAATGTGTTTCGCTGCACTAGCATGCAGATATCAGTTTATAGAGCTACAGTATGTAATCCACATCAGATTACTGACGCATGTGCTGGATTGCGTTCTGTCTGCTTGTGCTCTCCATTCCTAACTACTACTACTACAAACACCAACCATAACACTCCACATAACAAAATCCAGCCCCACCTGTGTAGATTCTACATTTTATTATGTATAATATGTTAATAGAGATTAATGTATGCAACTTTCACTTCATATTAACCAATAATGAGATTATTAGCCTGAAATATTTACTAGACATGTCAGCAAACCTTTCCTTTAATGTAAATTCCAAATGAGAGTAATGTGTCTGTCTAACTATTCTATTAAAACTCAATTAAATATCATTAGAAGGAAATTAATGCTAAGGGAACAGTAGGCTACGTTACATATTAACGTTGGCCCGTTTAATCTTGCCACTTTACTAGTTTAACCCCCTTTGAATTTAATGTGTTTATTCCCACACTAAGAGCAATTGCGAGCTTGAATACTCTTTATGGATAAATGACTGAAATTACATTACCAACCTCATTAAAAATGAACTGTATTAATTGTGTTTGAGTTTTAAGGTTAGCTGCCTCTTTGGGTCATGCAAGGGAGAGCAGAAAGTACTTAGTGATGTTTAGATGATGATCTGGTTACAACAAAAAAAAAAAAAGTTTTTCTTTTTATAAGTCCTGTGATCTTGGAACACATTTAATAATAACCATGAAAATAATGTGAAACAAGCTTGGCCCTTCAGTCTGCTCATCGTAATCAATCACCAGCATTTCGTCCATACATTTCTGTCAGTTAACGAACAGATTCATTCGTTTATCCTTTCAATGCTACCAGGAAACCTAAAAGTGGTCTCTGGTGGAGTTAGCACAGACAGTGAAAGAGGGGGACTTTTAATCAGTTGAAGGAGATATATAGACAAGAAAATAAGGCCACACAGAGCAGGGGTCAGCCCCTCCTCGCCATCTAAATCGAATTAGCTTCATTAGATAAGATGTGATTTGTGAGTTGCCCATTTCCTCTGTTCCATCCTCGACGAAACATACCATGTTGAGGAGATTTTTCCAGGCTGTTTCTGTGAGAGATCAACCTTTTAGAGATGCAAACAACTGCATTATTGGAAACACACTAACCTTGTCACCATGCTCACAGATACACTTGCTTGGTGTCAGAGTAAATGTCAGAAGACTCAGTAGATGCTAGAAAGACTGTAAAAGGGTCAGAGGAGATAAACCAGAAGAGCCAGGGGCCTCTTGGGAGAAGCCATCAAAAAGCCATGTGTTGAATTATAGATTCTCCCTCTCTCCCAATACATATAACAGTACATACATGATGTACACTGTATAGCTATCTAGTGGAGGTGCTGATATATAGATCACATAATATATAATCTGTTGATCATGCTAATATCCACAGGATGATTTACATTGATGCTGTCCTGGAGAATCATATGAAAAGAACCTGAAATGTTGCTTCTTCTTCACAGTTGGAAGAGTAATAGTAGTGTGTGTGTAAGTAATCCAATAGCTACAGTATAGACTGCAATGAGGCTTTATTGTGTGGAGTGAGGGGACACTTGAGATGTGATTTTATTCTATACAGGCTGCATGCATTATGCATATGCAGCTATGCCCAATACACTGTCTCACTTGGAAATATGGTGTTAAATAATGAATTGGTTTTCCCTGTTGATACACAGATGTATGGATAAAATGGAATGTGTATGTTTGTGGCAAGTCTTACATCTAGATAATGCATGCATTGTGCCTGTGTTTGAATAACAGGCCATGTAAAATGTATTTTACTCCAGGAGCCAACCTGTGCCTGATAAATTAGAGGACACTCTATGCGGTGCGTAGAATGGACGATGTTTGCAGCACCTCTATTGAAGCTCAGTTATACAAGCAGCTGTTCTTAATTAGTGCTCCCATGTTTCATTTCTCAAGGCTAGGAGGCATACTTTTTAAAAGGTGAGGTGATGATGCCAATGAAGAGCTTCTCACATACACCGTCCTCTTCAGCTTGTAGATTCTTCAAGTTAGTGAATCAACTGAAAGCTACAGAAAACAAAAAGTTAAAAAGACATTCTTTACATTGGCTGACTCAACAAACCTTAGTTAGAGAAGTATCGAGCTGATGGTTATCGACCAAGGTGTCACGATTTGTTTTTAAATTGGCAGTGTTTACGAGGCTGCAGAATGTTTCTCCAGGTGGAAATGTTCTGGCCTGCTGTTACACATTTCCCCTTGTTAGCTAGTGTTTGTTCACCAGCTATCATTCAATTTTGTTTTATCTGAGATGATGTCTTCCCAGACTACACAGGCAGACAAAGAGCAGTAGGTGTTCTGCAATCATGGAACAGTATCAAAGTACCTTTACAGCAGCTCTGATTTTCAACAGTCCTTAGAAAATGTTTTGTTTGAAGCTATATATGTTTAATTCATGCTATTTCACAATGTGTTTTATGTCAAACCTACAATAAGGCAGAGATGATTTGGGAGAGGGGACATGACACAGCGCTCTGTTGTGCATAAATGCTGGAGAACAAGATGGCAACAGTTTCCCGGTGTGTTGCAGAGGTAGTAAGTATCACATCAATCCATTTTTTCAGAGGTATGAATAAGAAATGTTTTAAATGATACACACTCAAGTGCTATTCAGAAAGATGGGTCTAGTTTGCTTCCCAATGCAAGATGAAGTTTGTAAATTGGTCATTTAACGTTTAGCTCAGTTAGCTTAGCATGACATCTGATAACAAAGGAGCCCCATGCCCGCCCACTCCAGCATGCATGACACATTTTTTATTGAGATACAGTATTTCATAATAGGTTGGACTAACCATGTGTTCAGTGCAATTTTTCTCAAGAACTTGATGACAAATATGGGTCCTCACTTACCCCTACCCAGACCAGAAAATACAAGTCTATTTAAACATTTAAAATTTGAGTTGCTCTAGTTTTATTACAAATCAAAGGGTTGAACAGTGCTGACCCATCAGATATTTTCTAGAGTGAAACCGTTCTGTTGTTGCTGTAAAGATAAAATATGACAGTGCTTTAAGCTCTGTACCACTGTATCTCAAACTGCAGTTAGCTCTTATGTAAGCTCTGGCACTTGAATAGACGCTACTGCAAGCTCTGGCAGCTATACCTCCCCTCACTGTCTCTGTTTCTCTCTCTATCTCTCTGTAGCATCTTTGTCATTCTTAGCAGACTGGGGCTCACTATAAATATTTTATATGGCACAGTGCATGTGGGAAAAATGTATTTTTAGCCTCTTTCATTGCTTTCACTGGAAGCCCGCTCTCTGTGTAGCTAGACTGCTTTCATGGTGTAGATTATCTTGGCTCGCCTTCCCTTTTGCATGTGTAAGCGCATGTGCAGCAGGTCCAGCCTTGATTCATTTGATCAATTCTGACTGCTGTGCACTGGCAACATTCACAGTATTGATTCTTACTGAGTTCTTTTGAGGTAGCATTATGGTTTAGCAGATTAACACTATAAGGGACCTGCATTTGATTGTATGTGGCATTTTACTCAACGTGATCCCTCTCTCTCTCAAAGGACAACTAGAAACTCTGATGCTGCAAGACTGTTTCTGAAAGGTTAACCAAGGAATAGGAGGAAAGAAAAAGCATTTGCAGATGTCACTAGTGAGGGATGGATGTTGATATGCAAAGCACACCCTACCCCTGTTCACCATGCATGCATGAACATTAGCAACAGACAGCAGACACACTCTGTTGAAGCACTGCTAACACCCGAGGATGTAGCTCTTTGCATCTGCTTAGACAAAAGAGATCAGAGAAAGATAAAAAAGAAAAAGAAAACAAGAGACACTCATTAGCAGTCCAGGCATTAGACACATAGCCTACTTGGATCATTAGCCACATCAGTGATGCAACTTGTGTGCATGGCCAAAGGAGGATCTGTTCCATTTTTACAAGTAAGACACAAACCATTGTCATAGGAATTTTTTTAAATGTGGAAGCTATAGAGATATAGTTTGGTTGACTTCTCTGTGTCTTTTATCTGCACCTGATCTGTGACAAGGCTGGCTGCAGTTAAATGGGTCGATTACACACACACTCCCACGCCCAGAGTGCCCTCAGTCTAACCTTGATCAATGCTACAAAGGGTCGTGATTTGATACAGGATCAGGTGCAGCACATCCAAGACGCTTTCCTTACTCATTTTATAAGCTCTCTGGAAAGATACTAAATTTAAATAAAAAGTCATTTAAAGCCATCACGGTTGGTTGGATTGGGGATGTCTGTTGAAACCGGAACAAAATACCTGTAAGAAACATGCTTCCATAGTCCGATAAGAAAGTGTCACAGAGCAACAAATGCTATTGCAACAACCTTGCTGCGAGTGATTTCACTGAATTTCCTCTCCCTCCTGTGTGCTTTTCCTCTCTAATTCATCTTTCTCCTTCTGCTTCTCCTTGCCCTCGTTTCCTCGTCTTTCTTCTGACAGGAGGACAGCAGCCATACTGACTGCTAATGAGGGACAGAGCTTTTGCTATTTGTGTGTGTGTGTGTTTGTGTGTGTGACAGAGTCTGGAGTAGAAAGACGCAGAGAGTGTCTTTGTTTGTGTGTGAGTGCATGCGTGCCCGTAATGGGATTTTGGAAGAGGGTAAGGCCAGGAGCAGAAAGAGAAAGAGTTAAAAAGATAAAGGGATGTGTGCTCTCCAGCGCACTTCCCTCGATCTGTTTCCTCTCTGTTACTAGGCAACACCTGCAGGCATGCACTAAATAAAGCCTTGTACCCACTATTCAACCTCCCCGCCTCTAACTCCAAGTCTAACTCTCTGTCTCTCTCCTCTACAACCTCATCCATCACTCCCTCTCTTGTTCATCCCTTAACTCTGTTAGGACCCTTACCCTTTACCCCATCATCCCAGCACTCAGATGTCCTCACACTCATCCCGTTTTCGTTAGTGTTAACTTCTTCTTCCTCTATACACCCCTCCAAACACCGAAAGACAAGGTTGTTGTTAATTCGGTTTCCGTTCTTGTATTACCCTGAACAGGAAAAACAGCACATGTAGGTTAGGGTCACAGTAAGCAAGGTTAAATCTTATTACAGGGTCAATAGTTGTGTTAAGGGATTTTCCCACTTTGTCCTGAAATCAAGTTATGCTTTCTTCAGGCGCTGCTTTTGAATCAAATCAACTATTGTAACTGACCCCTAAACTAATGAAGAAGGATTCTGGATATCTGGATTCAGTTGCTCTAACAAGTCATTCAATGTCCTGGTGTTGTAGACTAAAACAATAAAATGCCTAATCATAAAAAACTGCACTAAGCGATCAATCTTTTGTAAAAAAAAAAAAAAAAAAAAAGTAGTATGTATGCATACATTTAGACATTTGTGTTACAAAGTCAATAGTCTGATTTGACCGAGTACACCTTAATATTGTAATCCAGTAGGAGTGTAAAAGTTTGTGGAGGTCAAGGTTTGGTTACCTCAGTTGGGTACAAATTCATGAAGAACCCCCCTAAACCCGGACTACAGGTGGAAACTATTATCATTTCTAATTGTCTCGTGGTGGTTCCGAAGAGATTATTCCCTTTCATTCCAGCAATGGCATGAACACATCTCTCTTGCCTCTAGAAGGCTGAAAATGTGATTTGAGGTTCTTCTAGGGAAATGGGCACATGTTGCTTGATTAAATGTTTTTTTTGAAAAGGAAAGAAACAGAGGTCTTTATTATAGAAACCCATATCATAATGAAAGGAAGATGTACAGTGATTGGTTTACTTCATATAGAGGTCTACAAGTTGTAGATTAGTTACCTTTTTTTAAATATTATTTAGAGGGCTGACAAACGATTCATTTTTTTTATTGCGATTAATCGTAAATTTGAAATAAAGAAAGGACCTTTTGGTAGATCGAAGATTACGACTTTAACTTAATCACAGAAAAAATGAACTTGTTACAGATTAAAAACTAAATAAAAACGGAACGGTAAAAAAGTGGAATATTTGATGTCATAAGGTGGATATTACTTTTGACTCTTCAACTGAGCTGTGTGAGAGTGTTTGAAATGTAAATGAGCCAGTCAAAGATGCAGCAGTGTCATTCTTCTCCACCACTGTGACGACAGGGAGTCACTGCAGAGGATTATCCACGGGGCAAAAAGGGACAAAATGGCATTCGATTTATCATGATTAAAAAATGAATGCATTAATTTCAGACCTTAATGAATTGCAATTAACTAGTTAATGCTGACATGAATGTACCTTAAAACTGCAACAACAACAGAAACATTATGCTCACATCTTGTGAGCGTATCTGTTCCCAAAGATGGATCTGAATTGAGACGTTGCAGCTAATATAATTCTAGAGTTTCCCATGAGTATTCACATGCAGGGGGGACAGATGACCTGATCCGCTCCTGAATTCTACTCCCAAATGGCCTGCCAGGAGACTATTATTTTGCTTTGGGGTGATTTGTCAGCAGAGCCAGGATGAGGGCTGAGGTCACAGAAACACAAGACAGAGACAGATAGAATGAGAGGGACAGTAGTCAGAGTAACCCCAAACTGTCATACTGACATAATACCTTATCTGTCTATATGTGCTACTCAGGAGGATACAATTTGGACAGTATGTGGGATCAGTCAACCTGACAGGCATTACTAGTACAGTTAGTAAGAAATGATCCAGACTGCTTTTGGATCTGACCAACTTGATATAAGTTCCAATGATTTATTAAATTGATTCATGAAACATTGATATTGTCCTGATATTAATCTGTGTTTTTTTCTTCTTATAGGGACACTGATTGGTGTGTTGGCATGGAGATTCATCATGCTGCTCAGCTGTTGATTACAAATAAGTGTGAAGATGACTCAAGTGTATACCTCTCGAGGCTTTTATTTGGTCTAATGCAGGAGTGGGTGTTTGCTTAATCATGAGAGAAGAATTTATTACACACTAGTGGTAAATTCAGGTAAAAAGAGCCTTGATGCCATCCTGTGAGATTTCACATTCATCACCAAATGCAGACAAACACGAGCTAGAGAGAGACGAGGGGAGGGAAGAAATGGATGAAAGCCTGCGAGGCTGCACTATCATACACTGGAGGACAGAATGTTTATCTGATAAAAGTTCAAAAAAAAAAATCCCACAGCTCAGTCTTTGTGTATGTGTTGAGTGGGGAGGGAGCTGCCTTAAAATTGTTATTTTTTTTGTGGTTGCCCGAGCACACAAGGATAAGAACACACACGCTTTGCACAATAGCCCTATCAGACAGAGCCAACATCCATAACCAGAGATTTACCAGTGGATTTTAAAAGGGCGAGCGGCTGTGTTTGTGTGTGTGTGTGTGTGTGTGTGTGTAGAGCTGAGTGGGATTTGGTTTAATCCAAACATGAAAAACAAGATTCCCCCCACCACACTCACACACACTTTCACATTGCCCCCCCCCCCCCCCCCCCTCCCTGTTTGTGTGTGTGTGTGTGTGTGTGTGTGAATTTGTCTCCCTCAGTCTCTTTTAGCGTTGCGTAACAGCTTGATTATGTAATCCCAAACATATATGCATGTCCACGAGGCTGAGTGCTGTAGTGCATGAAGCATGCAAAAGCATCAAACTGAAGAGGGGATGATTTTTAAGAGGAGGAAGAGGAGGAGGAGGAGAAGAAAAGGAAGAGGTGACGAAAGGACAACTTCTCGACAACCCTTTGGTACGGAGGACATCTCTCATCTGCGTGAGAGCTGCAGTGACATCACACATGTACTCCTGTTAATGTATTCATGTCGATGTGAACTCAAAATAGAGGTGAGCAAAGGAGGCAGCCTGTTTTTATGTGAATGGTCTAGCTTTACATTAGCAACAAACAAACAAAAAAGATTTTAAAGGATGGACTTTTGTGTTATCATAACAAAAAATGTCCAGAAAAAAAGAACACCAAAGGATTAAATGCAAACCTACTTTATCTAAATTGATGTGATATATATTATCCTCACACAGGTTACAGTTTGTTTCAATCAAATTTAGAACACAAACTATCTTCAGACAGGGAGCAACATTAGCTTTGATTCGTTGTGTTTCTGGACAACTAGTGATGATTTCAGTGTTCTGGTGTGTGATAGCTTGTCCTGCCTTTAATATTGTGAGCAGCTCCTGGGGGAATAGGGTGGTCTTTAGCAGCCAGATTTGTGTCCGTCAATAGCAAACTCGCTAACTCTTTCTATTATTTCTTTGCTGGACTGGTAACAGAGAGTAGACCTGATACAACTTGTGGCTTTGCTTTATGTGAATCAACTGGTCACTAATGCTTTATACATTATTTGATAGGTGGGGGTTATTTCTGTAGTAGATCATGAAATTATGAAAACGTGAAACAGACTGTGGATCATCTTAGATTTATTCAGCCATGGTCAGACAACACAGAAACACAACACACATGGCTGACAAAGTGCAGACCATCGCTGACCCATGCTGACCAAGATCTCACAATCATTGACAATCATTGGCAAAGTGGCAGAATGGCAAAATCTTCATCACACAGTGTGGCTTATATTCTGCTAGAAGGTACAGCCCACAAATTCCTTTCCATTTGGGTACATCACTATAAAAACAATAAAGATGACATGACACTGATTTGTATACGTATCAGATGTAGACTCTCTGTCTAGCAAACAGTTGCTGGCAACATATAGTTGGCTCCTATCCATATATAGATCTGCTACTACTTAGGTGCTTCACCCATATAAGGTTACAGCTTCAGACACCCAAAAGTAGGATTACTGTGAGATGGTTGACACAATTTAAAGATATGTCCACAAAATTACCAAGATGAATGAATCCATGAAAATACGTACTAACATTATTTTATTACGTTTTTCTTGAATATAAAATATTCTCCCAGCAAGTTAGAGGTTTCCTTTGGTAGCCTGTATAAGCATTACATGAGTTTCACTTCACATGAAGGGTATGCTGCTTTCAGAAGAAAATAAGTCTTTTAACATTCTATACTGTGTAGAGTTTATACTGTAGATATTTGCAATAAACATCACCCTGCACCTTCCTGCACAAGTGTACAGTTTTTCTATTGCTCCTTTTGCACATATTCTACATTATATCGCTTTATATATTTTATTGCGTACACTTTATTCCACAGGCAGCAGGAGTACTGCTGTTTACGAGCCTTTTACTTTTATATTCTACTTTTATGTTTATTGTTTTTTTTGCACCAAAAACAATAAGACAAATGCCTTGTCTGTTTTAAATGTCTTTGAGAATAAACTACATTCTGATTCTAAAGCTGACATCTGATCTTTTAGTTAGCTTTTGTCCAGAACAGTGTGAGGGTCAGAGTCCTCCTACTGATAGAATAAAAGCTCTTTGCTTATAACTCCTGTAATTTTAACTAGTTATGAATTAATCATTGTCACTAAACAAATCCAAAAGTTGTATCTTTTTGAACAATTATCAGAGCTTTATTATTTATGTATTCCTTTGCAGAAGATGAGTGTCTGCTACTGCAGGAGAAAGGTTTGATGAGAGAGGAATTTGGAAAACATTAAAGACCAAAGCAACAAGCCAAAAAGGTGCTAACGTCATGCCATAGGGCAGGGCAAAGTTTCACTGAGACAGGATTCACCACGCGTACACTAGTCTATTCAATTTGGACAACACATTCATGAGTTTTTGCACACACCCAGGACTTTATAAATCTACCCCACATCATACGGACAGATAAAAGAGAGACAGGAGTTAACATTTGTTCAGTCAAACTAGTGTTGGAGGTTTTCAACTGGTTATGTAGCATTCTGAAATTACAGATGCCCCTTTATGACCTAGAAATGCAAAACCAGACCATCAGGAAGAACACTGACTCTACTATATTGTTTTCACCGCCGCCACCAGGTTAGTGTGGGACAAGGTTCTTTACAGCATACCGATAAAAGAGCTAGGGTTTACATTTATTTAAACATCATATTTCACATTGAGCCATGAATTAAACTGTTAAAAGGAGGTAAAATGAGGTTGTTTGTGAGATGATTCCACACACACAGACACAGACACAGACAGGACAATATCAGAAAAGAGTGGCGACAAACCACTTTGTCCCCAGGGGTTACAAAATTCACCACAAACTTAAAGTTCCTCACAGTTGTATTAGAGTTGTTAAATGTGTTTGTGTAGTCTTTCATGAATAAACGACACAATATAAAGGAGAGAGAACCTTTTGCTACCAGCTGATGTATTTTCACTGTATCCACTCTTAGACTATGAAGTGGTGCAGCTTTAATGTGCAGTAATACCATTAAAATAGATTGATTTTGAGCGCGAACATTTAGGTTTCAGTCATATGTCTTATTTTTTTCAATCTGAGGCGATGTCTTTAGAGTCTTGAGAAATATTTCGGTGTGCCATTTTAACTTGAGGGAAGAAGAACCAAAGCCCCTCAATAAAAACGATGAATTGAGGGAGAACAAAAAGCAGAGACTTGAAATTGAAAAAAAAACGTTTGAGAACATTTTTTTTTTTAAATCAGAGCTTTGTTAGGCTGTAAGTGCTTTCAGCAAGCTCCTCAAGGGTGAAGGATAATCAAAATGGAAAGAGTAATTGAGTGGTAGGATTCATGTTAGAGACAAGTATTAGATGGGAATTCAAAGAGGAGTGTAAAATGCAGACAGGACGGGAGAGGATGATGGAGAGAGTAAAAAAAGCTAATATATGTGTGGAGTTGATGTCCTTACTAGTATTAGTAGGTATGCATTAATGTTTAAGCTTAAATGCAGAAGACAACTTTCACACTGACAAACCAACACATGCACTTTAAACACGCAGAGACAGGCTTAGCTGGTCATACACATATTCACACGCTTTACTCAAACACCCACTCCCACACATCAGACAGGCAAATAACTCTGTAACAACTTTTGCCTTATCTCCAAACCTTTCTTTCTGTCCAATTCAATTTATTCATCCCCGCCCTCTCCTTCATCTTCCCGAGGTTTTTATCTTTTTTTTTTTTTTCAGCTCCTTCCATTTTCATACGCTACCGAGTTTGAAAAATTGAACGTTTTTTTTGTTGTTGTAGTCATTTTTCATCCTTTAATGACTCCACCAGCCACTCCCCCAACAACCTCCCTCCTCTACTGTGGCTTCACCTCAACCCCTCCCTCAGCAACGTTGTTCAATATTAACTGGTGTTTTATTTCCAAACCGCCTCTGTCATGTAGGATTTGCATTTATTAAATTGTAGTCAAAATGCTCATTTGTGTTTTTTAGGTAAATTAAAAAAAAAAAAAAAAGGCTGGGAGAACATGTTCTAACTTTGTTCACTCCGTTTCATCCTCACATGTAACCCCAGCCTGCTTTCTTGTTCCACACTCGTCCCCTTCTGCCTCCGCACACAGCGCTGTGCTGACATTTCTGCAGCTGAGGGAATTGACATGACAGCCACTCCACTGCATGGTTTAATACCCACTGTCAAGCCTTTTAGAGGTCACAGATCAAATTAAACAAAAAAAAAGTGAATAAGGGACAACAGAGGATGAAAAAGAAGAAAAGTGAGGAGGGACTCAGTTGGAAGAAAATAGGGAGCGGAGCAGAGGAGTACAGGATGCTCTCTGAGGTCCCTCTGTCCTCTTATCCCTCCTGTCACCAGAGAGAGGTGAGGGGGCTGGTTGTCATGACGGCTGTTGTCATGGCAGCTGGACTGCGCTATAAACAGGAGAGATATCAGTACATCCAGTGCAGTGAAGCTAAAATTGCAAAGATAAAAATATGTTGCAAATAAGCTGTTTGTCATTGGAAGTTAAATGTTGTGATTTTGACTGTCACTTTAAGACACTGAGAATTCCCTGTAGTCTGCATGTAAAGATAAACCTGTCTATAAATAAATTATCCCGTAACACGGAAAGTCAGTGATTCCACCAATCCACTACAATGTATGGCTCATAAGTTGTTTTACACATTCATGTCTACTAGATAGTTATTCCATGTGACTTTAGAGAACCAGAGTTTTCTTTGAGCAGCAACAGATTGAAGTTGAGGTTTCTTGTTTTTGTTTGAAGTGTCTACACATGCTAACCAAAGAAGGTGAATGATTAACCGGCTAGATGCTAGATGAGGAGGTTGTTAAACTGTTATCAAATTAATAGTGACCCCTGCATACACGTTTCACTCTGTGTTCTTTTAGCTTTAAACTGTTCTAAGACAAATATTAAACAAAAAATAAATCTTTACCGATGTTTTTTTTCCCTCACAAAATATCGTTTGGGCTCATTTGGCACTTTATTTTTTACCTTATGTAATGACAAACAGCACTAATCACAACTACATTTCCTTATGGCTAACAGGGTCTCAAAGTGGTATGGTGTTTTATGCTTCTTTTCTTTTATTCATCTTTGAAAATGTAATATGATAATACAGTTATTGTAAAAGTCAATCATTTAGGATTTTAATACAGTGAATTACGGAAATTTCACTTTGGAAACTGCTGCTCCTAATGTTTAAACCACCTAAAGAGTCTATTCAGTTCTTCATACCCCAGTTTGATAATGTCTGTAATTCACAGATTATAATCAGCCCTTCTCTAGCATTACTTTACAGTTCAACAGGCCCAGAATTCGCTTGAAGTCAAATAACTTGTACACTGACACAGTTGACCTTCAAACGCTTTAATTTCCTCCATGTTTGCTCCACTTAATTACAGGTGTAGAAAATAAAATGGCAATATATATAAACCTCTCTGAACATTAGTAAGTGAAAGAAAAGTCATTCCTAATGGTGAGCGAAATAAATTCCTAAAACATCAAAAAAAAATAAAAAACATGTTATAAAATAAAACAAGCCATTCAACTAAAAGATCCAGAGGGGATCCAAAATGTTAAATCCCAAGGGAGTTCATCTCCTTTTGCGTTGGCAGTGTGGTGAACAGAGGAACTGGTACAGGCACATCACTCTCCTCTTAAACACGATGTGGTCTTAGACCAGGTTAACAGCTCTTAGAGCTCTAATACAACTTCAGTCAATCGTCCTTTTCCCCCTCAGCTGCTCGCCTGCTTTCCAGAGTCCATCTTGGGTTGTGGTGATCCGTTTTCATCACCGGCCTCCAAGTCCAGCTCTTCCTCATTTTCCATTGCGCCCTCCTCCTGCGCGTCCTTTCCCACCTCGCCCTCTACATCTTCCTTTACCTCCTTTCCTGCATCCCTCTGTTTCTGCCCGAGGCCCTGTTTGTCTCTGAAGACCTCCACGCCTAACATTCGAAGGTAATGAAATCTCTCGTTGCGGGGGACGAAGGCGCGGATGGACGTCTTTCCCCTCCAGCCACACAGCTGGATAGGACACTGGGGCTCTGCTGGGTTACTGATGAAGAAGAGGGTAACAGCAGGTGTCAACAATGACAAAAATCCAGCACATCACTTTAAAAAAAGATAACAATGAAATATGCATGGGAAACACAAATATATATATTTTTTAAACTCACTTTGGGTTGGGAATGTACTTCAACACAATGCTGCCCATAACTGTTGAAAGAATAATAGATTAACAACCAAAAAGAAATTTCACATTATCATAGAATCTATTTGGACGTTAGAAACTACTCTGTGCTCGTCTTGATTGGAATCTTATATCAATCAGTAAGAGCTGAAAACAACCAGTGTAACAAACGTTTCCTTTTGATGAAACTGTTCAGCTCCTTTTAGGAGTTTTTCAGGTTAATACCTTGCTCAAGGGCAGCTCAACGCTGTTGTTGAGGAAGACGGAACATTACTCATGTACTCCTTTCATTTTATACCAGCAAAGATGGAAACTTAACATCTCTGACCCCCAATTCACACAGACTCCGTGCGTGCCACGGTCCGTCAGCGCCACGGTTTCGCTCCGTCGGACGGCTCGCGCCCATTCACACTCGATCCGTTTCTGGGACGTCAGCGCAGCGGAGCGCACCCATGACACATCACAGGAGAACTACAAGATCTCGCGGGAATAAATAGAAAAACATGCAAACAACATGTTGCTTTGTCTTTCTGAGGATGCATTGTTGTTCATTCGGTTCCTGTTTTGACGTAATGTTGATGAAGTGATGAAAAATACGATCGCGAGTCCTTATATTGTGTTTTATTTTGAAATTGACCGGATGCTCTGTGCGTTTCATTGTCTGACTTCCTGTCCGGGCTGTCATATTCTGCAGCGCACTCCGGCGAAAAATAGACTCACTGCGTATTTGAAACGGAGCAGAGCGCAGTGCCGTCGGTGGCACGCGCCGGAGACGGACCGCAGCGCGCCCTGTGTGAACACAATGATTGACTAGAGTGGAAGCTAAGTACAACGTAGTGCGCGGCGCTGACGGACCGCGGCGCGCACGGAGTATGTGTGAATTGGGCTTTACCATTATGCTGCTTCACTGTTTGTATCTGAAGAACTGGTTGCAAAATATATTTAAATGTATTACTAAACTGTACTTTAGTGAAAGCAGTCAGTAAGTTATTTTAGAGACAGGATAGTGGATAGAGTCAGAAAACAGGAATAGAGAAAGTGGGGAATGACTTGAAGGAAATGAGACACAGGTCGGATTTGAACCCGGGCCGCTCGCTTCGAGGACTACAGCCTCTATACGAGGGCGTGCGCCCTAACCACTTGGTCACCGGCGCCCTAAGATCTGTTATTTTTTGTTAAAAGAATGTTTTGTTTTTTTTGTGTACCAGTTTTCTTGGCCTGAGCGTGAGCATCGTGTTCCAGTTTGCTGAGGAAGGGGTTCTCTTGGGTCAGCAGCACTTTGATGTCCTCCACGCTCACTCGGATTATCCTGGAGCGGATGTATGGCTGAAGAGTGTAAATTCCCTTAAAGGGAAAAAAAAGAAAGAAGAACATGCGGTGACAATCAACAGACCAATAAAACAAGCAAATGATTTCAGCTAAACTGGAGATACAAACTTTATCATTAGTTTGAGTGTAAAATCCACCGTCTGGCTTCCTGGTGAAGTAGCTTACTTTATCCCCTTAGTGTTGCATACAGTAATGATAGTAAGATTAACTCACTGTGATTTTTCACACTTCAGTAGAAGCTGCTCTAACACCATATTCTCATGGAAAATAAAAGAATGTGTAGGGAGTTTAAGTATATATACAGTATATAAGTAAATATAATCTATGCTATATCACAGTGCATAAAACATGGAGCTAAGGTGTCACAGCTTTCCATTATAAAATGCTAATGTTGGCCAGTTTCTACTTGGAGATTGAACGTGTGAGTGATGTTCATGTCGATACAAAATGTGTGTTTTACCTCCTGAGCCAATCTGAAGGCACAGCCAAACTCCTCTCCATCACTGTTACGAGACCACACCTTCACCCCCGTATTAATGACCTGAGGAACAAGAGAGCTTATTAACAAACTGTTGCTTTTTAAAAACACAAAAATGCAAAGACTACTGACTTCAGTGTTTCCCCTAGGTTTTCAGCTTTTTTTTGGGGGTGGGCAGACGGACGCACGATAATGGTAGGGGAAACACTGGACTTTTATTGCACTCATTTATCTCTTCTGAAAATATAATCTAAGTAAAGGACTTATTATTATTATGCGACTTGTTTTGCAGTGTTATTGGTAATGTTGTAATTACTGATGCTCAACAAATGTCCTTGCTTAAGGAATCTGCTGAGCAACATAATAGAAAACTGTGGGCAAACACTGCAGCCACTCTTTAGGCTCTCAGCGGGGGTGGGAGACAACTGTCGGTGATTTGCATATTAAAAAACAACTTCCCTTCTGCAAATAAATATGCATGTTTGAACGCCTCAACAACCTTTGCTAAGTAGAGCAAGTTAAATTAACTAAACATTATTATTTCATTAAAGAGCATTATGACAGAATCAATACATGTATACATAATTAAATACTCTTCATTCTAATATTTAGTAAAGGGAATGTTCCCCACGTTGTGCCTGAATATCTAATCTGTGTTGATGGTAAATTAATCAATTGAAGCAATTAATTCCTCAGTGCACGCTGCATTAAAACAGAGCTGTGCCAACATGTAACAAAGGCTACTAATCCAAGCTGAAATAAGCAGACATTTTGCCACCAACAACTTCGACGTTCTTGTCACATAGAGCTCTGGTCATGAAAGAATTACAGACTTTCAGCTTCTCCTACTTTTACCCCAAAGACACAAAATGCATCAGCAACAACTGCAGCCATTTTTCATACCATATACACCATCACAGGTAAATAACTAGACTAGAGATGGTGTTGAAAATGTTGAAGTTTGATTATAACAGCGAAGTGGCCATAGTCTCCATTGTTCAACCGTCATATACAAGATCTACAGTTCTACAATTCACTTAGCAGACGCTTTTATCCAAAGTGACGTACATCAGAGAGTAAGTACAACACAAGCAAGGATCTAGAAAAAAGGAAAAGATGTCAGTAAGATCAAACGATCAGCTTTGAGTCCGATTGGACACACAGGTGCTGACAGGCATTGCACAGAGGCAAAGCACAACATTGAGGGCAGTTCTTGAGAGCTCTAATCAGTATAGAAACCATCTTATAAGTCGTTGTTTATCAAACAAAACCATCGTCAGAACCATCATCAATAATATCGAGACCATCATCATTAAGTTAGTAGGTATTCATGAAAGATCTGTTATATTAATTGTGCAGACATGTAATTAATTGCAGTTCAGCCCAATAGACAGTGAGACAAAAAATACAAGAAGGAGAACAAAGAAACTGACACACACACACAGACACACACTGCCACCTGTGCAGGTGCTCCAGGGTGGAGGACCAGAGGGACTTTGGATAAAAGAGGGTCCCATCTGTTAGGCTGCTTTCTCTATGACTGGCAGGTGACACGTAAGCACCCTAATAAAAAATAAAATGGTGAATCTCTTTACAGTGTGTAAAGTTTTATTACTAGATGGATTGTCTCCAGCAAAGAGTAGATTATTGATTTTTTTGTATCAAATTTTTTTTCTATTTCTTTTGAAATTTTTAAAGGAAAGCAAGAGAGGGATGACATGCGGTAAAGCCTGCTGGTTTGACTTGAACCCGACCCAACGCGTTAACGGCTCACCCTTAGAACACTGGGTCAGTGTTAAAATCGTTAACCAAAAATGGGATGATGAATGTTCGTCAATGACTGTTTCTCCATGAAGAAGAGACATTGACAAGCAAAAAAAAGTTTTTTGACAATAAAAACCCTGGAAATATGAAAGGGCGCACTTACCGTAGACCACCTGTACCATGTTCAAGTACATTTAACCCCCAAAGTCATAGTCAGTTTGTTTGACCAGTGTGAGTGCTCCGTGCTCAATCATGATGCACAGTCTTAGCCCTGGCACAGCTATAAGAGGTGGGCTTAGGCATGGGTCGAGTTGCTCATCCAGCAGTGTTAGAGCACCGTATCTGACCGAAACGTCTCAAAATAAACCACAAAGTCAGTAAAGCTGCACTCATGTTCGCCATTGTGCTGACCCTGAGACCGTGCTTCCTAAAAAAAGGACGCTTCATGATGATGTAAAGCCACATTCAGATATTAAAAATTCATGTGGGGAGCAGGAGGTGTGTGTGTGTGTGTGTGTGTGCGCGCACGCCTGGAGCAGAACCAGAAAGCCAACCCAACTTTTTCAATGAGAGAGGACCGACTCTACCACAGAGCCACAGCCAATCATGTTTTATCATTATTATTATTATAGGCCAGTGATGGGCAACTTTGGTCACAGCAAGGGCCACATTCATTTAATTCTGACTGCCAGGGGGCCAAATTGTAGGATACAAAAACAATTACAGTCAATTATGTCTCAAATTTAACTCAACATATACCAGTCATCATATATTATTATTGACATATTTCTGGTTTTCATGACAGATTTTGTCATGCTTTCTTCATGTTTCCAATTAATTGATATGTAAAAATTGACCTGAGGGCCACATTGAGGGTTGATGGGGGCCGCATGTGGCCCCTGGGCCGCCAGTTGCCCACCCCTGTTATAGGCTATTCGTTTTACAGCTGCATTACATATGGAGGCCTATGTTTAATTGTATTGCTGTAGGTATTGAATGTATTTAATGTGTTTTAAAAAGCAGTTTATACAACCTGCTGTCTTGATACTAATTTCTGATACCTAGGCTAACTAAATCATTTTAGAAAAGAGAAAACGTGTTGACTAAAAGAAGAGCATAATATGGGAGGACTTTTCATTGACTGAACGCTGACGTAATATGATTGAAGTTGTCGTCAACACTAAACTGAATCTAAGAAAGCTGTCAAACTTAACACTGCATACAGTATTGGACGTCCTCTGAAGCTGAGCTACCAAAGTTGACTACAAAGATAAATGTGTTTTGATGATTTTCTTTGGTAAAGTGTAGAATGATACAAACGCTGTTCACGCACCTTCAGGCGCTCACTGTTGTTGAGCAGCACGTTGCGGAGTTCTTTGGATACCATGTACAAGTGTCTTTTCTTTCCCTCGTGAGTCCTGGTTAGAACGTTGACCTTGGGAAAGTCGGGAGATATATCATAGAAAGATCTAGGGGGGAAAAAAAAAATATATTGATTAGCTTCATCACTATCTGAAAACCATTTCTACATCCAAAAGATAAAAGAGGTACCGACTGTATGCTGGTGAAGACAGGGTCATCTTCAGTAAGGAACACAAAGGGGTCTTCTTTGTAACCAAAAATCTTCATCTTCTTATTGGGTGGTGGTCTGTTTAATAGGAAAGAGACGAATAAAGACGTGACCAAATGTACTGTAACATGGCTGCAAAAATATTATCAATGTGTCAACATTTTAAAAGGAGCTTTCATGGTGAAAAAAAAACATTTATAGGAGCTTTTAACTTGATCTTAAAAATGAGAATCAACACTGCATTTTAAAACAAACCTGTAAAATGAGCGTGTTCTTCAGGACTAGAGATAGGTTCGTTGATTCAATATCTCATTTTTGTGTTTTTCATATTGATGATGGCTCAAGACCTTCCTTTGTTTATTAGCAAACCAAAACAGCAAGACTCACCCACAAACTCCCTCTCGTTTAGCTGTGCTCTCCTGGGCCAAGGACGCTCCTTTGGGCACATCCTCTACTATTCCCTCTGGTCCTTCTGCCTCCCCCTCTTCCTCCTCAGCTCTCTCTGGGAGGCAGGGAGCGTCTGTGGGGGACAGGGCTGCAGGAGGGCCTCCAGCCTGGTTCTCTGAGACGGACGACACGTCTTTCCTCACCTGGAGACGACAGGGTGGGAGATGAGCAGACAAAGAAAAGAAGAAGTCCCAGCTGTGGTTTGTGTAGCTGAACAGGTGAGGGATGTAGTGAGCATGGAGGGGGGGGGGGGGGGGGGGAGCTGACAGCCCAAACCCACGTCGGGGAATTCTGCTCCATTTTCCTCTTCAAGTACAACAGGCAATCTAATCATCCATTAATTCACTAAGTGTGGTGTGTGTTTGTTCCAGTACCTTGGGATATCTTTTGTTCCATGGCATTGGCGCTTTCTTCACCAGCACAGCCACAAAGAACCCCCCAGTGTTCTGGTGATGTGGCAGAATCCTCATACTGACATTAAAATACACAAAAACAAAAAAATCATGGCTTTGACTGTCATGGTGCCACCTACTGTGTGGAAAACAAGTTTTACAAGCATTAAATAATAATAGGGCTTAAAAACAATGTGTGACAATAGCTCCCTCTGCTGGCTAAAGTTGTATCATTCTGTAATATAGACAAAGCTGCAGAGTGCGGTGACATCATCACCGAACATGAGAGTGTGCAGGGGTGTACATGTATGTGCATCGATGCAGAACGTGAATGGGATTCTGGGAACGTGTGTGTAAAGCTGAGCCAAGAAAATAAGTCAGACAAATCACTCCGCAAATGAATTTGGCTTCAGTTAAATCAGAGAAGATTGAAAGTGTTTGTGTACAGTTCTCTGTTTTCATGAGAGCAAAATGTTCTCAGGTGGAGGAAATCAGGAGAATACATTTGCTGAATTAAGACAACGGTTTAGTCACAGGAAATGGTCCTACCTTTTGTACAAATAAAATCCCATTTAGCGCAAATTTCATGGATGAATAACATACTCAGTCCATCCCTTGCTTATTTATTATATATTATATATTTATTGCTTATTTGATTCTGATTATTTTGGTACTCGCAGGGCTTTAAAAAGACTTCTTGTTCTTGCTTCTCCTCATGTGCTTTGGCTAGAGAGACTTTTAATGAAGCTATTAGAGCCAGGTCAGCCAACCTATACTTAAATGATACTCTCACACGGTAACAAAAAACTTCCTGGATTTCTTTAGGGTGAGCTACATATGTGAACGCAAATAACCAGATTTTTCACTCTGACTTTTCTAGGACATTTTTCCTACCAGCCCCCTAAAAAATGATCCTAGTGAAGTTGCGGTGAGTTGATGTGAGAATGCATCAGGTAATATTCAGGACAATTCACCACAAGCAGGCGGGAGGGAAGGTGACGTTTATATCCTGTGTGCGACTACAGACTGTATGCACAAACTGGTGAAATCTCCATGTACATAATAAAACTGCTTCAGTATGTTTTCTGTTTGCCAGTATGTTCGGCTCCACAACTCAGAATGATTTCAGGGACAGTGTGCCTGACATCTTCTAAAAAAATGCATACGTTAAAACAGCTAAATATTGTAGGTTGGGTTGAGATTTATAACTAAGCAAAAGAAAAGTCATCAATATAATGCTCTAGATCAGTGGTTTCCAACCCGTTTTCCTCTTCACTGCTGTAACAGTGTACATTTCTCCGTTGTGGGATGAATAAAGGAGTATCTTATGTTATCTTAAATCCCTTTAGAATATGGATACACACTTTTTCTTTCCAAAGACCTTTGTGTGAATTTCCCAGAAATGTTTTTACATGATTTTATTTAATGTGTTTAAATCTAATTTTGAGCCTTGTTATCTCAGGAGCCCAGACCCCAGGTTAGGAACCACTGCTCTAGATTTAATACAAGGGCTTAGTTTGTTAAGTGTACATACCATCTCTCCAAATGCATGCTAGCAAGTTTCTCTGGGTCTGTCGGTGGGAACATGGTGGGGCGGATCTGTGTGTGACGACTGCTTGGAACATCAGCCCAGGTCGGGTACCACTGACCCTCTTTGGTCATCAGCTAAAAGAGAAAAACGACTGTTTAAATCTCATACTTAATCAAAGCCATCTACAGCACGGACATCAACTTTACGAAAAAAAAAAAATAGTCTGACTTTGAAGCTGAGGCGCTTTCATGATTTAAACATAGTTTTCCTTTGTGGTTTGTTGTAATGACCACCAAAGAATAAATGTTCCAGTACCTTCCAGGAAGTGACCCCAGGCATCCACTTCAGCCCTGGCAGATCAGCTGAGCTGTCAGCCAGCTCCAAAGCTCCTGCCAATGGGAACAGGAAAGACATTATTTGGTCAAAAAAAAAAAAAAAGACTGGTGGTTATATTTAGAAATAATTTTCATGTACCAATTTACGATACATTACACATCTTAGCAGTAGATGTTGGAGGCTGTAAAGCTACTGACCTTACGTTTCAGCAACAAGGAAGTGCTCCATTTACACTATTTTATGTTATCTTACTAGTTTTACAGTAATAAACAGTTTTACAGTAAAAAAATCACAGATGTCCTTCCACAGCAGTCTTCAACATGTCGCTACTATTACAGAAATGTCCCGTGTGGGCATCTTACTTGATAATATATTTTCATCCAAAAAGCCAGAGAGGGAACCCTATAGACCGATTCAGGGAAAAGAGAAAGTTGAAAAGTTGCCATTATGGCGGTGGCATCTCCCTTCAACAGCTGCAGATTTTAAAGCGAGCTGTCCTAAAAAGTGAAAATGTTCCTACTTTACTCATGACTTTCTATGTAACTTCAGCTTTTACAACAATGTGAAGGACTTCAGGAAGAACCTGTGGAGTTTTACAGTTTACTAACAGGTGGGGAAAAACAAACTGTATAACAGTGGACACTTTGACCACATTCAATGTTCGTGCTGAGGACTGAGATATTCTTCAAATGTGGGTCGAGACCCTTATACCACACTGTATGTTCACCACCCTTCCCTCAGGCAGACTGTAATATAGTCGACTGCCAAAAGAACATCAGGTTTCAGCTCTGATGGCAGCCTCCACCTTTGTCTTTGTTGAAACCTCGACCATGCACAGCAGAAATGGAATCCCAAAATCTACGTCAAGCTGACTGTAGAGTAAAGAAATGCAGCAGGGTGAGGCTAAGGCAGATGAAATACAAATAGGCAGTTTTCTACTTTGCATTTGCAATGTGGACCGTGTGATCTGATCACAATCAGACAGCTCTTACTGTTAGCACAGCTGTTCAGCCCTGGCCAGATCACGCATCTTCAATTACATCTTCAGTGACCACTTGTGATCGGATCTCACTTTCCCACTCCATGTGAAATTAAAAATGGAGCCTCATTCTGATTAGAACGTAAAAGGCATCAAAGAAAAAAAAACCTGATGCAGACTCGCAGCACAGAGCTCAGCGCACATGTGCAGCAGCAGAGAGCAGCACGTATCAAAACCTTGTTTGACTGTGAAGACTGACGTTCCACTACAGTTCTGTGGTTAATAAGTGCATGTATAAACGGAGACTGAATTCTCTGCTAACTGTGAAAAACAGACAAAAATATCTGCATGATAAACACAGATCAATGTTAGGAAACATCATCACTCACTGTGCTGCATTATTTTAAACTATGAACAGCTTGATGGTCATTTCTTCCCACAATGCAATTCAAGTAATGTTGAGACATTTCCACCTTTATCCCCTTCTCAAACGGAGGAACTTTAGAAGTGATTAGCACTCACACTGGGGTACCACAAAGGTGTGTACTCTCACCTTTGCTGTTCACTTTGTATACAAATGACTGTACAAGTCATCAGGATAACTGTGAATTAATTACATTTGCAGATGATCTTGCTCTAAAAAGGTCTTTAAATGACAATGAGACCAATAACAGAGCTGAGATTTTACAAGTGGTGCTCTGATAACTCATTGATTTTAAATACAAAGAAAACTTCATAACTTATTATTGATTTTAGAAGACAGTCATCTCTCTCCCCTGTAAATATGAAGGACACAGAAATTGACATTGTACAAGAGTATAAGTATCTTGGCACAATAATTGACAACAAACTGACATGGAACGCCAACAAAAATGCAAGATATGCAAAGGCTCAACAGCGCCTCTATTTTTGGAGGAAACTTAGACATTTTAATGTTGACAGCACTATGCTGAAATTATTTTTACCAGACTCTTATTGAAAGTGTGCTGACCTTTTATATTCAATGTTGGGGAGGAGCACTGTCCTTACAAAATAAGAACAAACTGGACAAAGTTGTTAAACTAGGCAGCAAGGTAACTGTGAAGCAAATGTACAGCATTTCTTTCCTGACAGACCGGTACACACTGAATTTAGCCATCAAGATCACAGCTGACCCTCTGCACCCCCTTTGGTCAGCGTATGAACTCTTGAATTCAGGGCGCAGGTACAGAACGCCCAGGATGAAGACTAAAAGAGGCATTACATCCTTTCTACTGCAGTATTCAGCTGCTTAATAAACTTTGATTATACAGGACGAACTCGGCACTTTATTTAACTTGCTGAAATTCCTCATTTAATCATGTGATGATTGAGTGTGTTTTTATGTGCTGTCCTGCAAATGTTTGTTTGTAAAGTGTTGTATGCTCTCTGTGCGAGTCAAATTCCCCTCAGGGCAATAAAGGCTTCATTCATTCAATCATTTTGAGGAACTATTTGATATATTTTTTAGGCTTTCTGAACCAACCAAGGCTCAGAGGTTTAAATTATGTTTAAAAGCCAGCATATATATTGTAACAGACTTAACAACACTAAAATATTAAGTAATCCCTATAAGATCAATGACATAGTGATGAGGATGTTAGTAACTACAGATTAAAGTTAAAAACTGGAGGGAATAAAGCAAAACCAAAATTGAGCTCTCCTCCTTGTAGCACTGGGATTGCCTTTTCTTATGCTTTTTACCTTCGCTCTTCTCCAGCAGTGCTGCGATGACAGCTTCGTCCTCTATAGGGTTGAGTGAACAGGTGGAGTACACCATCCTCCCTCCCACAGCCAGCTGTTCTACACCACGCACTGCGATGCGCATCTGGAGCCTGGTAACCACACACACACACACCCTCATAAAAACAGGCTCTCTAGTACTGCCAACTTTTTTTTTTTTTTTTTAATTAGCACCAAAGATCACATAACATTCCCTTGGTGTTTTGTCAATTTGGTCTACCACAGGAGTGCATGAATTCCTATGTTGTCATAATGGTAAACACATCCTCTCCCAACTCACCCATGGAGATGCAGGCTGTTGCTGGTCGTCCACTTTTTCCACACGTCTATGTTTTTCCTCATGGTGCCGTCCCCGCTGCAGAACACAGAGCACACAGCGGCATCAGTCAGAAACATCCCATGTTTGGCCGGGGGGCACTGAAGCCACCAGAGATTGCCGACACTTTCTCACAGGGCAAAAATGTCTGCCAAGCACAAACTGTGTAACTGCTGGGCTTTAGCTGACTGCTGCATGCATGCATGCCCTCTCCCTGTCTTCATTACTGCTTTCCTCCCTTCCCTTCTCCCCATGTTGTGTTTGGCAGGGCCTCCTGGCTTCAGCCCTACAGTTGGCCAAACTCAGGCAGCATTTGCAAACACTTGTAGTCCTTTTTTGGCAAAAAAAATAAATGCTAGATTTGAAGAGAATAAGAAGAAATATGTTTGACCACAAAGCTTGCACTGGAACATAAAGAGGAAGCATGATTATTAACCCTTCATAAAAGACCTGTAAATACCCTGCATCTGCTGGGGGGGGTTGGTCATCTCTATCTGTATGAATCTCTTTTCAAGCAGTCAACAAGCACACATTCAGCAGAGCTGGAAAACTATATATGTCTCTTTATCTTTTTCTTCCTAATTAAACCAATAACTCTCCTGCAGTGCTTTAATCTGCCTCAGTTTTGCAGACAGAACGCCCTGCAGCATTTTGCTGACCTGCAAGGCACGTCACACAGGATGCGGTCGTAGAAGAGAATGTCCTTCTTGCCCTCCGAGTCGATCTTCAGCAAGGGGATGCAGGAGGCGTCGTGGTTGACCACCATGATGCAAGGGCTGTTGAGACGCTTGGCCTGGTGTACAAGCAGGTAGCAGCGCTTATTGTCCACATCGTTGGCAATGACAAAACCCTCTGGGGGGGGGGGGGGTAGAGAAGAGCATTCAGGTTAACTACAGTACAAGGGGCAGGTACAGTGCTGATTTTCATCTCAAATTGTGTTTTGAGAAATGGTAAAAGTTGTGGGAAATATTCATCGATGTGCTCTGCGATTGATAATTACAATAAATCCTTATAGGGAAAAAAAACAACATCTTAACTGGTATGGGCCTTTCTGACCTGGAAAGGGCACGTCCATGTCAGCATGGAGCATCTCAATAAGCTGCGCTGTCTTTGACCCCGGAGCTGCACACATGTCCAGGATCTGCAGAAAAATTCGCAAAAAAACGCATGTCAATATCGTTCTCAAGAGACAGCTGTTCCTAAAGCCACAGGGCAGAAGATTTACAAAAAAATTGTCTGACAACTCACATTGTCAATTTTATATCACAGCAGCAGAACAAGGTTAAAACTGGCATCTAGGCTCCAACCACATGCTTCCCTGCAGATTAGTTTTACATGCAGATATTAGGGGAGTTTTTAGATTATATTTTAAACCCCCTTAGCTGGAGTCTGTGGTTGGATGTTTTGGGGGAGTGGGGATGAAAGACCGATGGCGGTACCGCAGTGTCGTTCAGCAGACAAGGGAAATGTGTACCCAAA
This sequence comes from Labrus mixtus, assembly GCF_963584025.1. NCBI lineage: Eukaryota > Metazoa > Chordata > Actinopteri > Labriformes > Labridae > Labrus > Labrus mixtus. The sequence goes on from NC_083627.1 coordinate 14,417,501, forward strand.
ATAGACGCTCAGATGTGGAGGGTGTCCTTGTCGAGTTTGTTTAACAGTACAGCTCAAGCTGAGTGCCTCAACTAGGTGGCAGGCGTTGACCATATTATTAATGTTCAGAGGGGGCTGTTCTTTTACCTTGTGGTAGGACTCAATCTTTAGGAGAAGAGGAGGAATCATACTGACAGCTTCCTGCCGGCTGATGTTACCCTGCAAAAGATAAACGCAAAAATTAAACGTGACACTTTATCAATTCTGACATGTTGCTTTCTTTCCTTTCCAAGGAATACTTTAATGCCTTTAATAAAGCCACAGTGGCTTTGATAAGGTAAGATAAGATATACTTTATTCATCCCAGCAGGGAAATTTAGGTGTTCCAGCAGCCAGCATACATACAAACAAACAACACAACACATATATACATACATATCCCACCCATACAAAAAGCCCACAATACAGTTTGATATTTGATATATGCAACTCAGGCTACAGTTTAAAAGTTTAAATGTCTTCTGTCCTTACTTAAAGGGGAGTCGTTATAAAGTGCAATTGCAGTAGGTAAAAAAGTATTTTACTGATGAAATGTTCTCATTATTTTGTGTGTCACTTACCGACTCAGTCTCGCTGACCAGAAACTGGTGGAACTTCTCCAGCAGGGGAGACTTCCTGATAACCTTCCTGCTCATGTTAGTGTGCCAGGCCTGCTCATCAGGATACCTGCAAATGACGAGACACAGTGTGCGGAGTGAGTTTCCACTTTAAGTCTCTGTTTCCATTAGACTAGAGTAAACCAGGAGATCTTACCAGCTCAGAGGCTGTGGAGCCTCCATCTTCTGGCCATCAATCTCTACCTCCTGAATATCCTTAAAGTACTTGTCCTTCAGACAGTGGAGGATTTCTTTGGCATGGCTTGAACATTATGGGAAGAAGAAGAAGAAGAAGAAGAAGAAGAAGAAGAAGATATTGGGCTTGGAATAAAAGTAGTAATAACATCAGTTATCAAACAAATCCAGTTTAATCAAACCACTGCCCCCAATACAAAAACAGGAGTTAAATCAAGATTATGTAGATGTTCAAAGTATTGGCTTTACTTCCCGATACCAGCCATGTCTTGTGCATTTTCTTTAACGATGATACAAATTAAGATTAAAGGAACTTTGATCCATTACAGCCAAATAATGTGATTTAACTGTCACTAAACACTCCTCAAATAATAGCGTTTTTCCACCATGTGTATGCGAAGTTGAAGTATGCAATACTTTCTTTTCAGGTCTTGAAAAGTGGAATTCGACTTATATAACAAATGTATCCCAGAAGCAAAACAAAACAGTACCCCTTTAAAGATATCAACCCTGGTTCCCTATTTTATTATCCAGGATAGTTCCTAAATAATATCCGGTATGTTTCTTGTCTTTGTTAGAATGAAAACGTGCATTAGTTTTACATCAGCTTGCATGAACATCTTTTACAATAAGGATACAAAAAAAAAAGATTTAAAGCAGGTTATACATACTCTCCAGCTTACCTCTTGTATCCTGTGATGCGGATCGTTGCAGGCAGCGGTTCCCTCATTGCTTGCATAAACTGTTCAAACTCTCCTTCAGGCACCAAACCTTGTTCCTTGTAATAATGCTCAAACAGCTTATTCTCCTTAACAATGTCAGCATAGCCTGCTCCCCAGCCCTGAAAACATGAGAACTCGGTTATGCCAGATATGTGAAGCCCAGCAATCTTAACGCTCAAACACAAATGGTGTGAATCTATAAACAATGATTTGCACACATGGCTTTGATATTTACAGTGTATGCTTTGAGCTGAGGTAGCTAACCAGCTAACCTTGGTGCTCTCTGGTAGCTCCAACACACTGCAGTGTTGTAGCAGCGTGACTTCATACATTTTGTAAAGGTGTAACAGTGCTAGTCAAGCTACCTACGCATTTAGTGATTAGAAAAAGTAATGTCTGGCTTGGTTGAGCACCTCACACCTGATAAAAACAGATGTTACAGCAGCACTTGTGTGTGTGTGTGTGTGTGTGTGTGTGTGTGTATCTTACAGCGTTATCTCTGTCATCCCTGCCAGAGTTTTGGTTTTTCTGCCGCTGTCTGCTTCTTTTCCCCATGTTTGAATAGCAGACAAATCTGGAGAAGAGCCTGAGGAACGACGTGGTGGGTGAACGCAGAGAAACTACAACTGTAAGTAGGATATACTCTGAGTCTGCTACACGCTTGAGGATGAAATGCTACACATATGTATGCTTGAAACGTGTTGCCTCTGACGCACATGAATGAGGACCCTTTTGAGACCAGTGTGAGGCTGTCCCTAGATCTGCCTGTAAACATCTACGCGGACGAACGAGGCATATTGAGCTTTTTTTTTTTTAATTCTTCTTCTTAGTATTATTATTATTATTATTATTATTATTGTTATTATTATGAAGCCGAAACTATGCTTTTGATTGTAAATGATTTATTAAATATTAATTTAATAGTTTAGCTATCAGAGGTAATTAATTTGTGTGTTTTTTAACAATTATTATTATTATTATTATTATTATTATTATTATTATGAAGCCGAAACATTGCTTTTGATTGTAAATGATTTATTAAATATTAATTTAATAGTTTAGCTATCAGAGGTAATTCATTTGTGTGTTTTTTAACAATTATTATTATTATTATTATTATTATTATTATTATGAAGCCGAAACATTGCTTTTGATTGTAAATGATTTATTAAATATTAATTTAATAGTTTAGCTATCAGAGGTAATTAATTTGTGTGTTTTTTAACAATTATTATTATTATTATTATTATTATTATTATTATTATAGGATAGGATAGGATAGTACTTTATTGATCCCCAGAGGGGAAATTCGGGCATTACAGCAGCACAGACAAGAAAGCTCGAAAATACAAAATACACATTAAACAGAATAAATAAAAATAAATAAAATTAAAAAAAAAAAAAAAACAAGGGGTATATACAAGTACAAAATGAATGATGAAGTTAGCAATTATGAAGCAGAAACATTGCTTTTGATTGTAAATTATTTATTAAATATTAATTTAATTGTTTAGCTATCAGAGGTAATTAATTTGTGTGTGTGTGTGTGTGTGTGTGTGTGTGTGTGTGTGTGTGTGTGTGTGTGTGTGTGTATGCGTGTGTGTGTGTGTGTGTGTGTGTGTGTGTGTGTGTGTGTGAGTGTGTGTGTGCGTGTGTGTGCGTGTGTTTATTATTTCATTTATTTTATTCCAGCAAAGAATAACCATTCGTTATTCCATTGAATTGTAACCATTTGTGATTTAGACAGTGGATTGTTTTCAATTAGATCAGTGCATTTTTAGTTGACAATGTATCACATTATATTTCGTAACCCACACATGGGAAGATTTTCATTGGTTGGGAAGAATGACATGTCATATCTGTTCAGGGATTGTGATTGGTTCCTGCCTGTAAACCCATCCATGGCGTTCTGAGTGTGCGGTAATACTAGCCTACTGTCGCCATTGTAATGCAACACATTGTCAAACAGTTGTAAATTGACATAAACTCAGTGTTTTCTTGTATAATAGTAGCCTTCCGTCGAAATGGACTCACTTTTATCTTGGCTCTTCTCCTCGGAAGAAGAAGAGATTAACATTTTGTACTACATGGCTGGCTTAATGGTTTTCATGGCAGCTTGCACCTTCGTTACTTTGCTCTTTGAAAATGTCCCATACGGTCGATATGCAACTAGCAAGTACGGGTTTCCAGTTAATGTAAGGTTTGCATGGTTTGTTCAGGAGCTGCCTGCGTTTCTAGTGCCTTTGTGTCTGGTATTTTGGACGTCCTCTGCGAAAACTTCACAACTGCCTAACCAGCTTCTGATTGCCATGTATTTCTGCCACTATGTCCAGAGGTAGGTGGGGCATACAGATTTTTAAAAAAAAGCGCTCTTACGAGTACTATGTAGCCTAACTTATATTTGTGTGTTCTGTTTTTTTTTTTTTTGGTCCTTTCCCAGATCACTTATTTATCCCTTTTTGATACGAGGAGGTAAACCAACACCATTCGTCTCATTTGCTCTGGCCCTTGTTTTCTGTCTCTATAATGGATACATGCAGGTCAGGTACCTGAGTCATTATGCAGAGTACCCTCCACATTGGGTTACACATCCATGTTTCATTGCAGGTAGGTGTCCTGTGTTTGCTTGCTACCCCAATTGTCAAAGGGAAACATGACTTGTTTGGTTTTGCAAGCCTTGGTCACCCTTTTTGCGTAAAATAGGTTTAGTTTTTGTCAAATGAATTACATATAAATAGGAGACATACTTTTTTTATTTTATTATTATGAATAGCTCTTAATTAATTGGGTTTTGATTACTTTAGTTCAGAACTAGAGTATAGGTCCCATCCGATATGTATAACAATAACATAACAATATATGTAAAACAGCAGTGGATCCTACAGTCTGTCTTCATCATGAACACTGACATTCCCCACAGTATCTCACACTGACATACCCTGGATTATGTCACTTATTTCATATTATTTCTAGATGCTTATTTTGATATTTATTGCTTACTTTGCATACTTACCCTATGTCTCAATGTCCTGTATAGTTTTTAGTGTATAGTTAAGATTGTATTTAGTGTATAGTGTACTTAATACTTGCTTATAATAGTGGTAAATGCATAATACCTTTATCTTTATTTTTTATTTTATTCCTATATATTCTAATTTTATATTGTTATATGCATGCTCTTCTTGTCTTCTACTGCTGCAACACTTGAATTTCCCCACTGGGTATCAATAAAGGATTATCTTATCTTCTATGGGATTTTTTTGGGGTCGATATTGGTTTAAGGATGAGGAAAAAAATCTGATAGCGATAAATATTATTGGCCAATATTGTTCTTAGATCTATCTTAGATCTGTAGAGATTGATAGATATAGATATACACATTTATTGCATTGATCCCTCAAATGTGGTGACCAAACACTTGCGGAAAATATATATAATGCCTGGTGGCTGTTTTGATTTAAGTCGCAGAGAAAACCTGAGATGTCAGTAGCTTTTCAGAGGTCTGTAACCAGGTTAATATTACAGGAATGACACAGTTATTAGTTTATTTAGCCATGGCTGTCCATTGTACAGCCCAGTTATTAACCAGGACAAATGAGTCAGAAAAGATTAAAGAATAGGTCTGAAATATCAAGTCATTTTTGTTCAATTTGACATAACAAAGTGAATTTTATTGTTTTTATGACGTCATACGTAGCCTTTATATGCCCTGCTCAACAGACTCACTGAAATGTGGTTTGCGAGACTTAAAAAATACGATGATAAAGATGAACACAGTGAAGGCATGCTGAATATTGTTTTGCAAAATGTTTATTTTCCTCAGTTTTGGGAGTTAGATGGGAAAAATTAGCTTTAACCTTCCTGTGTCTGTACAAACTGGGAGCTAAAGCTGGGTGGTGATTAGCTTAAATTTGCGCATGAATGGGAACAGCTTTCTGTTGCAAAGATATGGAAGAAGTGTTTAGCTGCTCATCTCACTCAGAGAGAGAGAGAGAGAGAGAGAGCAAGTTAGGGTATTTCCCAAATCATTAATTATTTCGTTAGAAACAGTTTGCTGACTGGCTCTTGGTCAGTAGAATGTCTTAGTAATGCAGCTTTTGGTTGGTCCGTCTCCAGGGTCCACGTTGTGGTTGGTTGGCTGGCTGATGAATATGCACTCCGACCATATCCTGAGAAACCTGAGAAAGCCCGGAGAGACTGGTTACAAGATTCCCACAGGTAAGGGCTTTAGTCATGAATTGCTGGATGGAATCATTTCTCTGACCACAGCGAACAAGTACACAACATTTAACTTCAAAGAGGTAAACTTAAGATTTAACATGATATATATATATATATATATATATATGTTTGTTTGATTCCATAATGCTAGGTGACAAGAAAGTGGAGAAAGCAGCAGTCACATCATAGCACAGAACTCTGTGGTCTTTGTACACAGCCTACATTCTAATTTTCCAGTGTGGTTGCATAATTATACAGGATCATGCTGTAAGTAGAATCACAGGTTGTCAATAATAGTTGTATTTTCTTCTCTGCCTTGCTCTCTGTGAGCCCTAACATTAGAGTTCTAAAAAGGTTCTCCTTGCTATATTTCTAATAAGCTCCAACTTTGAAAACTTTGTGTTTTCTCCATATTGAACAAACAAACATGTTTGTGTTAACAATGTTGTCATCTTGAAAACTATTTCCCATAATGTTTATTTGCAGTATTTTTCTCTCTATTTATGTTCCTACTGTTTATTCCTTTGTTATTTTTTAACAACTAGGTGTTCTTAAACTGCATTTGTGTGTGTTTTCTTGGATGCATTTTGGATATCTGTTTAAACAGTCGTCAACAGTCAGCCCTTTTGCTTATCTGGTATTTTTAAGCTTTTTTTAATTTATTGATTTTCCCTCACTCTGTTCACTTTCACATCAAGGCATACGACATATCACTCTGCTTGTATCAAGGAAATGATCGTTTCTGATATTTTTGTAAACAAGTCAATGAACAACTGAAAAAAAAACATAAATTGACAAAACAGAAAAGAGTTTTCATGGAGGATACAGCGTGTGGACTTTATTTGTGAAAATTAATTCACATTCTATAAGATCTGACTAGTTCAGGGTGGATGGGAGGGGTCAACAGAACTTCAAATTGGCTCATCTCCAAATTCCTTTGAGAATCTGCCTAAGGGGATGACATATAATGGGAAATTCAAATAAAATCCATAGGTCTGCAGTATTTGATCAAATAATAGGCCAATTCAAACCATAAGCTGGACCTTTTGTCTCTGCCAAAGGAAGCAGGAATCATTACAGGGTCACAGAGAGAGTGGGTCCCCTGATGGAGAACATAGTCACAACAATAGCACCTTAAGGCTTAACTCTTGGTGACCCTGTAAAAACAAACAATCCTGAACCCTTAAGAAAAATGAAACGGAGAAAGTGAGTAGAGAGGAAGCTGTGAGCAGGGCTTGAACTTCCAGGCATGTCTGGAATCTCCTTAGCCAAGAATCTGCCAATTTCACAGAGCGGGTAGCAACACTACACATGGGCCTGCAGTCAGATATGGATTGCTCAGCCATCTATGTCACTGTGGAGCTAATTATGTGAATGGCCTTTGAGTGTTTAGCAGACGCAGAATTACATCAAGAAATTGTTTAAATGTTTGCAACTTACTAAACTAAGTTTAGTAAGTTTTTAATGGCAGTCGAGGGAAATGCCTCCATTTTTTTGTTTATAGAGTTAAATATCTGGTATTATGTTGGCCTCAGTGAACTTATGAATAGATAAGTACAACTGTTTTTTAACCCCACAGGAGGAATGTTTGAATATGTGTCTGGAGGAAACTTCTTAGGAGAGATAACGGAGTGGGCGGGCTTTGCTTTGGCCGGCCACTCCATCCACAGCTTAGCTTTCGCCATCTTTACCACAGTGGTCCTTGCCAGCAGGGCCGTGGCCCACCACAAGTAAGAGTAATAACACACACACACACACACACACACACACACACACACACACACACACAGTAAGCAGCCTTTTCACAGAGTGTATGTATAGCAAAGTTTGAAGCAACTGTTGTATGAATAGAAGAAAGTTTTCTGAATCTTCTTTATATTCCAACAGATGGTATCTCACTAAGTTTGAAGACTACCCCAAGAGTAGGAAGGCACTCATTCCCTTCCTATTCTAACAACACGTTGGATACTTGAAGCCTGAAAAGGTATTGGTTCCCTCTGCAGGGTTTTTCTGTAAAATGTTTTTTTTTTTTTTATTGTCATCACTTCGGTAATGATGGCCATGGATCAAAACCACCAACAACACAACCAACGTCAACAACACTAACAGATTGTGAGAGTTTTGTTGCTTAAAAGGCAACAGAGGAAATGATGTCCCACAACAGTGATACAGTGGATTTATAACACTGCTCTGCACCAGCAATAAACAGTTTTAAGACCCTCCACTGATCTGCATATTCTCCCAGATGGAACATGAACTTGGAAATGCAAAGCAGACACTTAAAGTTTTCAGTCATTCTCGCATCATGTTTTTTGCCAAATGTGTGTCATAGGAAAGACTTTCCTACCTACCTCATCATCTCAAGAAGGGAAGCCACTCCGGAAACAAGCAGGAACTGCATCTCCGCTGTGTAAAGACTGACACTGTAGAAGGCAATTCTGCAGCTACTCTGTAGCAGGGAAATCAGATGAATATCAATCTTGGCCCTCAATAACTCAACCATGCCTGAAATGAGAAGAGGAGAGCATTGCCTCTGCACATCACTTCTGTCAGGGCGTCAGAGAAAGAGAGAGAAGACGACGACCTGGTTAAGAAAGAAAATGGAAAAGACACTAAATGTATGAGGCTGTGTGTGTGTGTGTGTGTGCATAAAAGAATACAGAAACAAGCGATAATACGGATTGGTAAAAATCTTAACATCTCATTAATTAAAGTGATCTTATTTTTCAAGTCGATCCCAAAACAGATTTGGATTGGAAATGTGGTATTACCTCACTACTTTTGCAACATGTTTACAAATAAACTAAATCTGCAAGGAAAAAAAAAAACCATTGGCTCATGATATTGGTAACTCTGAATTCTATTTAGGTATTTAGACGTAACCTTTCCTTCTTGACTCTATGCCCAAAGGTACCAGCTGCAGTTTCCTCCCATAACTCCTGATCAGGTTTCCATGTGTAGGACACCTTTCAAACACCAGTCAAGGCCAAGCTCAGGTCATTCTTGAGTGTAAAAAAAAAAAAAAGTGTTTTGAAACGATTTATTTTGTTATCATTTTGACACATGGTTTCATCACTAAATGAGAGACTACTTTGTCTGAGTATGATGAGAAATGAAGGCTTTGTGTTGCTGAAGGCTACGCAGAATGACATCCTTCCTATTCAAGGTCCACACTGTCTCACTCTTATTCTTCTTCCAGGCTGTTTCCGCTGTGTATCCTCTTTATCCGCGCCTCATGTAATTGCATCACTATATTACACAGACACTATTTACTGCCATGCCTTCTGACTATTATACCGTTTATCTTCAGGCAGACTCCATCGGATTTCCTTTTTATATACAAAGCCGGTCAGTGAGTTGAATATTAACTCCCAAACTTACACATTCACTCACTCCGGCTGTAGTAGCTCAAAAGATGTATTATTCAATGAACACACGCCAACCTGCAATCTGTAGTTTCAAATTTGACTTCTTGCAACACAGATAGAAATAGCCGTTTCGATTTTAAAGATTGTGACAGCTTCAGACCAAGAGTTCTAAAACAATTTCTAATTGAAATTGATATCTCCTATTTTTCTGTATAACCGTGATTTGTGTATGAGTTGTTTCAGAAATTAGACCATGATGCAAGTGATAGAAGAAACTGAACTGTTCTAACCATTCAATATTAGGGAACCAATCACAAAACTCAGTGACTTACAATGCTCACTTTGTCTCATCCTAAATCATTTCTGTGTGTGTCAATATGTTTTGGGTTTAAATTTGGTTGGAACCCCCCCCCCCCCAAAAAAAAAAAAAAAAAAAAATAGTTCTGCAGTTCTCACACTGCAGGAGCTGCTGCTACGCAGGTGATGTTAGCTTGGACAGTCAATGTTAAACTGTGTACTCTATAACCTTGCTATGGGGCTTACACCTCAAGCGATATGCTCAAGTGTAAAGATGTGAAATCGCTGTTGAAATAAGTGCTGTTTTCCACTAATGTGGGTTAACTATCTGGAACATGCTGCAGCCTCATTATCATTCAAGCCACATGCAGGCTCAGACAACTGCCTGCCTCCATAATATTTTTTGCTATTACTGTTAAGCCCGAGAGCAAACTGTTCCCTCCTCTAGCCCTGTCTCTGTTCATGAACGTGTGTCAGGCAACTGTCAGCTATGGTCCAGTCATCACCAATGTGGTAATCCCATAAAAGCTGACAATGAGGCAAACCAGCCTTGAAATCTCAGCCACACACACACACGAACACACACACACACACTGGCACACAGTCAGTGTTGGCATTAGGCTTGATCCGAGACTGTGACATGAGATATGAGAGGAATAACCCATAAAATCTGGTGTGTTGCACAGACGTCTGTATTTCATACAGTGTCGGACAGAGGGGGAGAAAAAGGAGAAGATACATTTCTACAGGCGTACAGTGGGAGTGAGCAGCTGTGTGTGTGCCTGAGTGTGTTATTCAGAGAGCAACATATCCTAGCTGGCATATAGTTTGCTCTGGGGGGTTTTCCTTGACTCTGTCACATGCTGCACGTGAGTAGAAAAGGGTTGGGGGTGGGCATTATGCAAGACACTCTCTCTCTCTCTCACTCTGTTGTATGCATACACATCTCAAAAGGTGCTGGTTTTGCTTAATCCAGCTGGCCTTTTTTTCCCACCACAGAGAGATTAATGGCTGTTAGTGGGTCTGCGATGATCAGCACCACCTGCTGCGTACTAACCCTTGAGAATTAGTATTTGGATTCAAGTGCCACGGCGTCAATCTGAAATAATATGCAGGAAAGAAAGGAGCTCCATTTTACTCTTACACTTCGAACAAAAAAAACCCCTCAGATTTACCCTGTGGATTTGAGATGATTTATCTGCTTTTATTTGTAGGCTATGTAAACAGGGCCAGAGGGGATTATTGGAGTATTGCCCTCAAGCAGTGTTTGAAATGCTACCTGACATCAGAATGTGGTAACCCTCAAGTTTATTTCAGATGTATTTTATTGGAATTTTGGTATTTTTTACTTAACAAGTATTTTAAGTAATTACAGGGGGGCATATATGGCATTTATAATGTTTGTATGTATATATAATTAGACAGAAGGAAAGCCATTTTGAAATACAAGAGTCAGTCCTTTTGCAATTCCTCTATTCTTTTAGATAAAACTAAGGGCTTCATGATGCTACAATATAACCTGCCACTTCTGCAATATTCAGCCACTGTTCTGCCTTATATTGATGGGGTATCCCCTATGAACCCACCCACTGGTGACGGCCGGGAGGTGGAGGTAGTGCGTAAGGGTTCTTTTGAGTCGTAGCTTCAAACCCCAATGAACCACTGGACTCGTATTCACTATATACGTTTCACCGTGTATTCGTTTGTTGTTCAATTAAACATTTATGGAATGGAAATGCAAACATTTATTCTGTACTATGTATCAACCGGGCGGAGTGATGGAGGAGGGGGGGGGGGGGGGGGGGGGGGCGCAGTCATCGTTTAAGAACCCCCTCGTAAAGCGCATGCGCGTGGATTTGAAGAGAATACGCCATATTGAATTCCCGTAGGAAACGGCTAGCTTTTCTCCAGCTAGCGGTGTAAATGGGCCACTTTATCAATGGTCCTAATTCGGTTTAATTTTTAAATACTTCCCCCCTTTAGTAACCCCCGGCGGACGTAGCGACCTCTAAAGGTCCGGAAGACGGCAGAGATTCACAACGGGGCTCGATAGTGTTAGATAGATACTTGCAGGTGGGGGGGGGCTACCAGAGAAAGAAGTTGAATGGATCCGAGGGTAGCTTGGATTCAGCCCGAACAGAAAGGACCCGCAAACGCCTTATGGATGCACGTCTGGGAGACCTCTCAGGGAGTACGGACGCTCTCCGCTCAGCAGCAGCAGCAGCTCCACAATCAAAACTACAACCAGTGTGTGAATTACGCTGCGTTGGATGTTTTAAAAAATGTGGTGGCATCGAGCAAGAGTCTTAGCAGCAGCAGCAGCAGCAGCATCGGCAGCAGCCATCACAGCATCATGAACGGGACTGGTGTTACCGGTGCTGCAATCTCCTCTTTAGGGCTGTCCAACGGGAACGTACATAACTCACTCACCACCACCACGACGACGACGACGACGACTGAACCAGGTGAGGGGAAAAACGTGCCCCAGAAGACGACGGGACCTGTCTCCTCTTCGTCGTCCGCAAAGGATAGCCCCCCGTCTGGCTGCTCACTTGATAGGACTATGGTTGGGAACGACATCAATAAAAATGTCGGGGGTGCCAATCTGCTTTTCAACGCGAGCGACAGAATAGACAATAACGTCAACCTGTATCACCACCGTCACCTGCAGGAGCACCCGGCTTTCAATTTACAGCAAATGTGCATAAAGCGCCACCAGGTTCAACCGTGTCTACCTGTAAATCACACACACCACCCAGGTCGAAGGAAAAGTGACAACAAAGCGAGCACTTATGGGATGAATTACTTGCTTTCAAACTGCACTAATGGCAATTATGCGAGCACTTTGACGCCGTGGAAGACGAGGAAGTACAACCCCGGGGTCCTCGGGTGAGTGGATATCTCTCACTGGATGTCAAAGCTTACTTTAACATTTTGTCTTCTGGTTCTAATGTTGCAAAGCCGCACAGTTTTAATTTATATGTGTATATGTAGTGGTGTATAGGAAGTGTTTTTTTTGTTCCCCTGCACAGTTAACTGGAGCCGGTTGTTGCAGGAATGGCTAACATTAGAGAGGCAACATTAAATATATGTTAGGTGTGTAAAGCTGGAGACAAATCGACCAGAGCAAGACAGGAAATGGTTTAGTGAAGTTTGAATTTGGCCGGTAAAAAAAAAAAATAACATCCAACAAACTTTTGTGAAGTAAAAAAAAAAAAAAAAAAAAGTTAGTGTGCAAGTGTCATTAAGTGTCTCCCTTTTATTTCTCTTTATTCACCAGTCTTTTCTATAGAAATATTTTATTTGCAAGTGTCATTAAGTGTCTCCCTTTTATTTCTCTTTATTCACCAGTCTTTTCTATAGAAATATTTTATTTAGAAGCTTTGGACCGGATATGTTGCTTTAGTCCATTTTTGAAAAGCTTAACATACAAAGTAGCTATAGCTGTCTTGACTACCCAAAGTAAAGTAGGGAACAAGCAATTAAAAACAAAACTAGTAAGCATTTGTCTCAGACTGTATTAAATTAACCCTAATTAAAAGTACAGTTTTAACTCACATAGAAGTCTTTAAAGGAATCATTATTAATATTGGCCTTTTTGTTTCGTCATGGCACTATAAGTATTTGCAATACGTCTAAAAGTATCAACATTTTCTTTTGTAAACATATTACTGTCTCATTACCATGTATACATTTGAACTATTTGTTAAGTGAGTATTATGGCCATGCTTTCACACCATTGTGAAACATTCAGATGAAGCTTAAGGCTAAACCAAAGATGATGCCAATTTAGAAGTGGGAAATAAAGTTTTTTTTGGATTCTGACTGGACATTGGGCATAAAAAGGTGTCGTGAAGGTCTAATAACAATTAAACTTGTTTTCAGGATTTGTCATGCTGTGTTGGATAACACTTCACTAGAGATGTTATGCAAGTCTTCCATAGTATTCAGTGGGTTAATAACCCAGTTAAATAAAGGTTTAATACAATTTTAAACCAATTTTGACCAAATAATTACAATTTACTTTGTTTGAGTTCAACTTAACTGGTGGGTTTTTTATAGTTTGATTTTTGTTATTGGGTATAAAAGAATGATCCGTTGGGGAATTGTTTTGCCCCCACATTGTTGAAGTTGTAAGAGCTATGTAACTAAGTTAATTATATATATTTTATAATATATTAACTCTAGTTAAAATGTACCCTAACAGAAGCCTTCTTTAAATACAAATGACCAAGAACTTCCAGATGTGTTGCAGGACCTTGTGATATTTGTAATGGCCGGTTGCACCAGAGTGGGAATATTCGGTACAAATTTGGTGTTTGTCATGTCATGAAAGCACTTGCACATGCTTTATGCAAGTTTCTCTAAACCACAACACAAAGTTAGCTTAAGTTCTTAAGTTTGGAAATGGTGACTAGATTGCATTTCTTTTTCTCCTTCTGTTTGTTGCTGTGTACATCTTCTAATGCAAGTTTTGGCTTGTGCACTCACTTGTCTTGCAGTATTTTGCCTTCAGGGGTTCCTTTGAAGTGCCGCTGAGATTTTCTGGCCAAATTAAAGAAATACACACAGTTGTGTACACCTTTGCAGATTCATGTGCATTGATGCCAGGATGATCATAGATTAAGATTTGGTTTATAGACAACTGTCTCTGTGTTAGTTGCTGTAAAGACGTAGATTCCACAGTAGGAGACATAGAAGTCAGTGGTATTGGGGCCCACGTTTTAAAGTGATGTTTGACTTTAAACTACTTTGTCAGTTAAGGCTGTAGTAGCATTTCTTATTTGGACTTTGGGGGGGCCTAACAATAACCATGCCCTCTGTCAGCGGTGGAAAATTGGCATGGATTTGCCCTGGCTTGTTGGCAAAGTGCATTCACCAAACAGTGGGCACATGGGCTGACTGCATTTCCTCCAAGGCTCTGGTAATTGATTGTGACAGTCTCCCTGTTCTGTATTTCACACTGACATCATGGCATGCATTCCTCAAAAAATGAATGGCCACAGGGTTGAACAGAGTTGCACTGTTCAGAGGATATTGACGTGTGAGAAATCTTTACATTACGTTTCCAAACAAACCACATCAACTTGGCCCTCAGTGTTTTACCAAACCCTCTTTGCACATTCCTCTTTAACCTCAAAGGTGTGCTGTATCTTGGTCTAGATCAGAACAAAATGTCCTCAGTGATAGAGAGATTAGAAGAGTTCTGCAAAGCCCGTCACTCCTGTCCTCACTACCATAGTGCTGTCTTTTTGGGAGGGGGGTATGAGGGGGTGGCTGCAGTTGTCATCATTAACAGGATCAACCCCCAGTCTAGTGTTAAGATAAACACATTTTTAATCCTACAGAAGTAGAAGCCTTTGAGGTTCCCTGTTACAACATACAATTTCACTAATTTCTGAAATAGCATTTGTTAAAAGAAGATAGAAGTTGTGAAAATTGATTTTTCCAACTTTTCTCCAATGATACTAAAATTCAGGACCAATTTTAATTAATTACAATATCAGAAACATTACCAACCCGATGTTGTACTTAGTCAATTTTTGTTAGGATTTTTTTTTTTCAGTTATCCAGTCAAGTTTAGTAAAATGTATTTAAAAAAATTTAGAAACAAAATATGATCAATATGAAATATAAAGTTGTCTGCTTGCCTGGCTCTGGCTTGATGGGGGTTAAGCATAACAGTGATAAGTTGGAAGCATATCTTGGGCCATCTGGAGACAGATGCTTGTTTTTGTTCCCAAAGTGTAAGCCTGGTCATATTGCATATTTCCTTCTAATAATCCATTTCATGCTGGACTGCGTGTGTGTGTGTGTGTGTGTGTGTAATATATATATATTTAAAGTAAAACCCTTTTCTGTCGCCCTCTTTCTTTCCAGACTCCATGAGGAAGTGATGGACTTCTACAACTTCATGTCCCCTCGGCCAGAAGAAGCAGCTATGAGGAAGGAGGTGGTGAACAGGATAGAGATGATCATCAAGGAGCTGTGGCCCACCGCGGATGTAAGATACACACACACACACACACACACACACACACACACACACACACACGTGCCTCTATGTTTCTTTCAGACAATTTCCTCCTTGAAGATTCTTTACATTTTCTAGTATCATACAGGCCAATCTGTGAAAATAAAGTATTGGGACAGTGACAAACTGATCTCATCTTGCTCATGAATCCATGTGCATACCCAGCGTCTGACAACATATTTTTTTTTATAAATGTGAGTCAGGGGTAGTACAAGAGCACCACAACTTGTATAACATTCATGTTCTTCTCTACATGCATCTCAACAGCTTGGCATGAATTTAGGAGTAAAGGTCAGAACTGGCTTTAATAATTTGGTTTCTCAGAAGTGAGACTCTGTTATAGCTGCTTGGGATTCTGCACAAACATAGAGGCGATGTTATCATGTTTAATGCAAATAGTGATATTTGCAAACGCTCCCTTGCTCATCCTTACAACTCTCCTCAGTGAGATTTTGGGGGGTTATGTATCTGGAGGGAGATGGATGTGCAGACTGGCACATTCCTTTTAACATTGCGTTCATATTCAATAATGTTGACTTTAAAACCCAGACAGACAGACAGACAGACAGGGACTAGTGGGTTTTGTGTTGATTCCCATTATGTTGTCTTTTTTTTTACATGTATATACAATTGCCTGGCTTGGACAGGTACTGATTTGCAAATTTGAATTTAGCGTAGTTGTAATAACTGTTATTTTCCATTGAAAGAAACAACTAAAGTATTAAAAACAAAATTACACTCAATATACGTTGCAGGACGTACTTTAGAGCAGAGCGTCAGGAAAGTTCACTTGAAGCTCACTAATATTGTCTTTGTTTGATCCATATAAAACAAAGAGTAAGGTTACCATTCTGCCAATTTATCACTTATCATTTGGGTAAGGATCTCTTTGGAGCTGCTGGTCCTGGCCAAGAATCTGTTTAATCCCAAAATGATTTCTCATTCAGAAACTCTTGCTCATTTCAGTGGCATAAGTGCATTATCTTCAGGTTAACTCCATCTTTTATAGACTGGCAGGTCTAAGGGTTGAAGCGACATCAACTTATTTAAACCAGTGTTTTAAGTAATATGTTCATTTTAATTTCTAACTTACGTACATGAAGGAATAGAGATGGAGGATTCTGCCGCTGGTTGTGTAGTGCAGAATTCTTGCGTTGATTAATGCCTCTCTTGTTACTTAATCATGTAAACCATGTACTATGGTGATTGCTTGGCTGCCAGTCTTCTCTCTCCAGTCTTCTGTAAAGCCAGACTGTCAGGTAAATGGATCAAGCCCCTGATTTGTACCAGCCTCCCTTTTGATTTCAACGTATTAATCCTGCGCTGTCTTTGTGCTATTGCCTTGTTGTTTTGACCAGGCAGAAAGGAAAAGAACTCCACTCTGCTTCCTTTTGGAGAGCTTTCACTTGCAGCCCCTAAACACAGCATTTTTTTCCTGACTATTGTATACCTAATGTGTCAGCTTACTTAACTTGGCAGGGTTTACTGCCTCAGAAATGGAATGCGGAAATACCTAATTTCCTGTCATTTGAACTGTAAATAAAACTGTACATCAACACGACAAATGCATTGTTGTACAATACAGGATCAATTAACTGTGAAAAGCTTGTAGCCAATCCCATTCAGTTAGAACAAAATGGATTTCTGGACTGTCTTTCAAAGATTTTTAGTCATTGTCTTCATATTTGTTCAACATTTTTTGTCTAGGTACAAATATTTGGCAGCTTCAGCACAGGGCTGTACCTCCCAACAAGGTAAGATTTTAGTATTAGGATAAAAGACAACTTGACCTGTTAAAAAAATCTTCCTGGTGTGTTTTGCTAGACACTATTCTAACACCTGACTTGTTTTTTTGCTTTCAGTGACATTGACCTGGTGGTGTTTGGAAAGTGGGAGCGTCCCCCGCTGCAAGAGCTGGAACAAGCTCTTAGAAAGCATAACGTCGCTGAACCTTTCTCTATTAAAGTGCTGGACAAAGCTACAGTGAGTAGTAGCAACCAGGGCATGTTCCACAAAACTTTTTCAGACACATGTCAAGCTGTATTCATATGGTCTCCTGAAACAAAGTATCACTGGGTTGTTACAACAGATCTTCATCACTCACACACACACACACACACACACACACACACACACACATAATGATAATCTGTGTTCTGTGTTCGCTGACACAACCATGTGGCACAAGATAATTGTGTGGCTGTTAACTTACGTTGTCCAAAAGGTTTTATATTTCACAAGACGTGATGAATATTGCCGCCTCAGTAAAGGGGAAACCAGTTGGAATGTACCCAGCCAAACCTAAATTTGGCAGCTCTGTTAACGTCCATGAAAGATATTCCCTGGACTTTAAATAGTCAAAAGTAAAAAGCTTTGGCTCGTGCACTCTTTCATCTCCATGGATATGTGAGGAGAAAAAAGGAAACGCTCAATTAGCATCTTCCATCTGTTTGCGTGAGAGGTGGCACACTCTGCCAGTTGTTTGGTCCTTTTCTGTTAAGCTATGAATACACAGTTTAAATACCAAAAAGAAGGCTTTCTCTGTTGTTCCACAATCATTTTTACAGCTACAATTGTAGGCCTTAAGCACTTGTAGTGTGAGCACCCACTCTAATGGAAGTGTTTCCCACAGTGGTTTAGTAGCACAGTAGCATACACTGTTATCCTGTGGGGTGTGTGAAAGACTAGGCAGAACCACTGCAAGCTACAATGCTGTCTTGACTGACAAGTTAATAAGTATGTAATGGCTTAATGTTCCTTTATAAGTCACTCATAAAGACTGTCAGTTTGAAAAGCTGATTTTTTTCCCCTCTGCTTTGTCAGTGACAGTGACATTTTCCATTACTGATGACTTCACTGTTACATTTTGTTAATACATGTTAAACACTTTTTCTCCCTCAAGGTGCCAATCATCAAACTGACAGACCAGGAGACGGAGGTGAAGGTGGACATCAGTTTCAATGTGGAGACTGGAGTGAAGGCAGCAAGCTTCATCAAAGATTATGTAAAGGTGAGGTATAAACTATTGTTTGTACGTCAAACTCAGGAGCAGAAGAGGTCAACTGACAAACACATCATATTGTAACTTTTGCGTATGTGTTTTAAGTCCAGATAGGGTTTGTTAATTGTAGTTTTCATATTAAATGAAATCCATCCAGAACATATACTACAAACATAGATATGAAGAAGAGTGCAGAGAAGGGTCATGTTGAACATTTAAATACATTTAAAAAAACATCAGAGGAGTCAGAAAATGACCATTTTACAGTGAGGTTTAAACTCAGAGGTTTGGAAATTCCCTTTGAGAAATAGTGGAGCCAGCAGTTTAAGACATCACATATGACCTCACTCCAATCTTGTATTGGCTGGTCTCATTTCCAAAGTAAAGCTGGAACCGACCCAAACAACCTCGCTCGGTTTAATCTTTACTTAAATTCAACTGAGTCTATGTGTTGCTGAAGACCTTGTTGCCAAATCTACTCAGTGAAGCTGCAATCCGCCCCGTGGCTCTTGACAGAATTCCTGCAGAAGGTGGATCTCTGTCTGCTTTAGTCACAGCTGTGGGTGCTCATGCAGGAGAGGAATTCCAGGTGCTGATGTTCTAGCACGCCACCAGGTTTTGGCTTTTGTGCTTTGTTGTTGTTACATTTTTGTTGTATTACATTTCTCTAGGGATACATGTCACGACCTGAAAGTTGACGACCAAACTTTGCATCAAGTCAGTGATAGTGGATGTTGTTCATGCATGGGTTTGACAGGCTCCAGTGCAGTCTTGTCATCAAAAAGGTCATTCCAAAGTTAATCCTCAAACGTCAGCTCCCCATGCAGACAGATGGAGCAGTGTACCTCGCAGTGTTGTTCACACTTCTTAAAAGCATATTTGTAAACTCACACAAGTGCTGCTGCTTTCCTGGCAAAGATTTGCACACACACACACACACACACACACACACACAAACTGCCAGAAGCTTATATACCCCTATTCATTAGTAACAAGTAATATTTGCAATTCCCATTCCAAGGACCCTCTAGGCTTTCAACATAGAATCAAGTGACAGTCTCTAGGAAACTTAATAGAACACCTACTTTTCAAAGCTGTTTACTGTTATACAATACATAACCTGAGGGTAAAACAGATACTCTAATAATATTACATCTGTTCCCTTCATAAACATGACTGAGAGGAGTCAGAAACTATGCAGTCCAATGGACCATAGTGCTATTCTGCAGCTTTGGAGAGAGGAAATGACCATACTGTCAGAGGGTTGTTTTTTTAAATAACATCAAATGGAATCAGACTGTCTCTCTCCCCCCCCCCACCACACACACACACACACACACACACACACACACACACACACACACACACACACACACACACACACACACACACACACACACACACACATCATTCTGATCTGTTTTTTCCCTGTTTCTTTTTTAATGAATGCAAGTTAGTAAAAGCCCAAAAATCGCACATTGAACAGGCGGTGTCTTCAACAACCACTGAAAAAAAAACAACAACAGTAAAAATCAAACCAGGTTTGACTGGATGAACCATGCTAATGTGTCTCTTTTTCCACTTTCAGAAGTACCCAGTGCTGCCTTACCTGATCTTTGTGCTGAAGCAGTTTCTGCTGCAGAGAGATCTGAATGAAGTCTTCACAGGGGGAATCAGCTCTTACAGCCTCATCCTTATGGTCATCAGCTTCCTACAGGTATTCTAAACAGTGCTCATGAAAGTGGAAGTGCTTGTTGTGGCATAGACAGGATGAAACATGGACGTAGTGTCAGTGAGGTTACTCGTTGGTTTCTGAAGTGCCCTTTTGAAATCCATTGATGACAGTCGCCGTATTGGAAATCAGGATGCCCGTGGAGTCTTACATTTAATTGTGTTACATCAAGGCCTTAAAAGACTTTAGTGGGTTTGAATGGTTATACATTTTCTTCTGGACTTGCGTAGGATTAAATAGATACCATAACATTGCAAAGAACTGCCAAACGTATTAAGTGTTACCTGTCTGTGTAAGAGTATTGAAGTGTGCACTAGTGCTCATGAGAATCAGCTCTCAGGGAAAAAGTAAACATCCCTGCCGCTTACAAGCTAGCGTTAGCACCTCGCCTCTTAATGGGACTTGTGTGTTTGACAAAATGCTGGGATATATACAAAAAAAAAGGCGAAAAAAAGGTGTTTTAAGCTTGTGTGCTCTGGTGCTGGTTACCTTACTAGCTGTGCAAGTACACCAGTATAGCTATGCTAATAAAGCTGTATTGTTATAGTATTGCTCATTATTTTGACCGAGTTATGCAGCCAGTACTTTGGAAACATGGTGCTTACATTTGTAATATTAGTCATGTCTATGTAAAGTTTAAGATTATTTTAAATCTAACCAATATTTTTCTAGAGTTTAAATTCCATGCCAATGTTTCATCATATTCTTCCTCCCTTTGCCAGTGTTGCAGTTATATTGGGCTTAAATTTGATTTTAAGTGGTCTCAAAAATATCATAATTTTTTTTTAATTTAACATGGAGAGTCATGGAGGGGTACACTGGGAAGGCTCTCTCAACCAAACCTTTGGTCAACCTAGTAACAGGCAAGCAGGTTCAGCTGAGGCGGCCTTAAGCCTTCAGTCATGAACATAAATATGTAAAACTCTTTTCCTTCATATAATCAAAACAGATATGTCATAAAACCAAATTCAAAGATAAAGACATGAGCTATACAGAACAAAGTGGACATTTTTATATGGGGTGTGTATGAGACTATAATGGAGCCAGCCTCAAGTGGACAATCGTGGAACTGCAGTTTTTTTGCTTCTGTTTCCTCTGCCAAGCTCCATTGATTGGCACATCTGGTTGATGTTGTTTAATAGCGATTGGCAAACCTTTTACTGACATTACCGCCACTTGGATTGGGGAGTGGATACTGCCATGTGTGGCTGCCTTTTTTTTTTTATCCACTCTGACCTATTAGTATGACTGCATGCACTGAACAGGGATATTTATGACAAATACACACATATCCAATGTTGTACATTGACATTAATGACAATCCTTACCAAAGTCGTACTTGACTTAAATAAACACTAATCCAGTCTTCTTGTGCTTTCCTTTCAGCTCCATCCTCGTATTGATGCCAGAAACCCCAATGAGAATTTGGGCGTGTTGCTGATTGAGTTCTTTGAGTTGTACGGCCGCCATTTCAACTACTTGAAAACAGGGATCAGAATAAAAAATGGAGGCGCATATGTAGCCAAAGAGGAGATCATGAAGGCCATGACAAATGGATACAGGCCATCCATGCTGTGCATAGAGGACCCACTTCTTCCAGGTGAGACCTCCACTATTCACTGTGAATATAAATGTTACGCACGCTGATATCTATGTACAATTGTATTTGTTTACACTTGCTAGTTAAAAGCATTAAGTGTGAATTTGCTCTTCACCAGAAACAACTAAATGTAATATGTTGAGAAACACTTAAACTATAATAAACAATTACGGTATTTATACAGTAGATCAACATTAACAGAAAACTAAAAACGCACATTATGATAAAAAATTTTTTGCCTAAGTAACTGAACAAGAACTTAAAGTAACAAAAAAATAAACTGTTGTAGTGCCATCTAGTGGAAGTTTCATGTGTAACACTTCAGAAAAGGGCAAAGTTTTTTTGATATAAGAAACATATTCACTACAATCTTTCCCTGTGTTATTTTTTTCTAAAGACATGCATAAGACATCACAACAAATCATTAAAAATGCTATTCCGATACATAAGTACCGATACTGATTCCGATATTTTTATATCTTAACTAATAATGTTATTGTTGTTGTTGTTGTTGGTAGTATGTGTAACGCTACACAAAGCTGTAGTAAATCCAGCATTGCATTGCATTGTGCTGGCTTCAAATACCAACAGGAAGCAGCAACAGCTGTCAGGTTTTTCAAATTAAATCTTTTAAACTGAAGTGTAAGAATTGTACTTTTGGAGCTGTTCCATCCCGTCTGTGTTGGCACGTCTTACAGTTCAATCTAAACATTCTCAGCTTGCACAGTCTCTCATTGAAGAAGTTTTAAAGTGCCCAACCATTTCTTAATCAGTGATGTGGATCGCTGTCAGTCCAATATCTGATACGTCAATTACTTCAATATCGGACCCGATACCGATATAAGATCGGGTCGGTCCCACCTCTACCATTTTTTAAATATAGTTTGGCACATTTTTAATTGTTTAACCAAATACTAACTTAGTTAGAGCAACTCTAAATCAATCATACGGTGCAATATGTAATGGAAACTTTTATATGATTTTGTGTTTACGCTCCACTGGTATGATTAGGTCATGGGGCATTAAGGACACAGCTTATCAAGAAAAATCTAGAATATCACAGAACTTACCGAAATTGTTAATAGTACTAACAAATATTCACTTGTTTGATTTTCCTCAATGCAGGTAATGATGTAGGGAGGGGTTCCTATGGTGCCATGCATGTCAAGCAGGTGCTTGATTATGCCTACACTGTCCTGAGTCATGCTGTATCCCCCCTCGCACGGTCATATCCCAACAAAGACTCTGAAAGGTTGGTATTCAATCCATTCAACACCTCTAAAGACACCTTGCATAAAGTGGTGCTGTTTTAAAACCCTTCTCTCCCTTACCTGCAGCACCCTGGGAAGGATAATCAGGTTGACACAGGAAGTTATTGACTACAGGGAATGGATTATCAAGAAGTGGGGGGGCAGGGATCTGACTCGAAATGACAACAGAGGTATGAGACTTCAGACTTAAATACACAATTCTACAGTACTGAAGAAAAACAGCTTGTTTTTTTTGGTTAAGTGTCTTGAAACCTAGACATTCCAAGGAATGAAGGATAAATGATCAATTCTTGTGTTTCTCAACAGTTTCACCGCCCAAGGAGCCAGTGTCCGAACATGATCCCTGTGTGCTAGAAGGTGGTGTCGGGTCCGAGGAGCAGCAGAGGGACTCTGCGTCTCCCCACAGTGCAGACTCCCCAATGTCCATCTCCAGTCCTCATCAGCACTCCTCAGCCTCCTCGGTCTCCTCACTGTCTGGATCAGACAATGTAAGAATTAGTAACAATTCGCTCTCAGAACCATCTATCCCAATAGTGGCACCACTATAGTTACCTGTGATTATATATTTGACATTTAACATAGTGGAGTGAATGGCCACTCATCTGATTTTATCCTTGGATCCAATTAGATCTTAATGAACCGCCATCCCATCAAGATGCTCACATAGAAACATATTGTAGTTACAAGTTGCACTTACAACTTTGCTTATTGTTGCTTTTTTTTCTCTCTACGATTTTCCAGGACTCTGATTCAGCACTGCCGTGTCCTGTCCCTCCTCCAGCTCTGCCACCGTACCGGTCTTTCCCACCTCTGGGCCTTGCTTTACCACCAGGCCTTAACATGGGCAAGCCAGGCATGGGAGGACACCATCTCCTCATGCCTCCAGGCTCACAGGTAGGCTACACTACGAATGAAAATAACAAAGTGGAAGAAAGAGCTTCTAGCTACATTTTTGAAAGTAAAGATGTTTTGTAACCAGACGAGAGATTCACAACAATTAATAACAAAGAAGAAGTGGATTTTTAGGTTCTTGGTAATGAATTCTATTCACTTTGTGTCCTCCAGGCTCGCGTCTCACTGCCCGGTGGTCTAACAATGCACTCCATACCTGGCAGACAGGTGTGTATAGACACCGGGCTCCCCCCCTTCTTCCACATGCCCCCCCTAGCCCATGCTCACCCCCCTGCCCCATCCAGCCCCCAGCCTCCGCTCAGCCCCCACTCCAGCCACACACACAAGGTAGGCGCCGGCTGCCTGAAACACATTGTCAAGGCATACCTGTCACACACACTCAAACACGATTTCTCTCACATACGCACACACAAACAAATACTTGTACACATGTAAACACTCATCCATTTCAGTCTGCTGTTTAGAAGATGTTTTTCTAAATTGTTACTCTCTCTCTCTCTCTCTCTCTCTCTGGTTTCTCCTCTTCTCCTCAGAATGGAGTTAAGTTTAATGTGAAGGGCTTCCACAACCCGCCACTGGTCAACAACCCTGTGATGGTTAACCGTGGACACACACACACTCACACGCACACACAGTATCACCGCAACACTTGGCGTCGCAGAAAGAGGGACAGCCTTCCGGTTAGCCTCAGCAGATAGAAACCACTCCTCTCCCCCCACTTCTCCTCCCTCTCTTCTCTGGCTGCGAGACTGTGGCTCATCGTCCGCCTCAAAGGAAGATGGACAGGCAGACAGAGGACCAGCAGAGACCAGCAGTTTTCACTCTGGGGCTGTCACCACATGGATCAACAGCCCTCAGCTCTGCTTCTTTCTTCTTCTATCTCTACCTTTCCATTTCTGCATGACTTTTGTTCACGGTTTTGTAGTTTCATTATTATGCTAATTTCAGTATTTTATTGATCTCAACTTTATTTCAGATCAATTCCTGTTTTATTTTTGTATTGTTTATGAGACTTGGCGAAGATGCCTTTGACAAGTTCACTTGACCTCGTCATAGCCCTTGCAGCCAAGCTGCCTGTGGTTCAGTGTTACATTTGTTTTTTTTTTACAGTTTATACACTTAAGAACAAAAGGTTTTTCATTTTGTGCAGTAATGTTGTTTTGCTTATTTAATTTGTTGTGTGTAAATGTAAAGGCATTTTTATACTGTTTTATTTTTGTAGAATTTTAAATTTTGTTTACAAAAAGGTTCCCCAGGCAGCATTGCTGGAGTATGTGTGTATGTCAGTTGTGTCTGTGTGTTGAGGGAGTGTATATGCCTGTTTGTCATCAGGTTTAGATGGACCTCACTTCTAGCTTCACCTCCCCCTTCTCTTCGTCTATTCCACTGTAACTTTTGTTTGATATAGAGGAGCTGCATCGAAAAAGGGATACAAAGCTCTTACCTTGATGTTCCCTTTTATTTTTCATCACCTGTCTTGTGACCACGGGCAAAGTGAACATGGAATTCCTTAGGGAAGTTTTGTTTCTCAGTCCAGTTAGTCAAAGGTAGGGTTGGAAATTTCCCACTGGGACATCCTGACAAACATGGGGAATGGATGTACTTCTATTTTGGCCTAAAAAAAAAAAAAGAGGTAATTCCTGGGCAGATAGAGATTTAGCAGTGATTGTAGAGATTGTATATGTGTGTTAAACTCCCTCTGTGTGTGTGTGTGTGTGTGTGAGAGAGAGTGAGTGAGTGAGTGGTTGTGTGTGTATTGGTGTCCCTTTGTGGGACTGTGCTGTTACCATATTTTGTCAGTCAGGGGAAGGCTGGCATTGGCCTGCTAGTTTTTTTTCTTGGCCATCTTTCTCTACACTGGAGGCAATTGTAAAAGAAACGCCTCCAGACTATGCAGAATGTTGGTCTCAAAGAGCATATTCTGTTCAACATATTGTGTTTCCTGTTTTGAGCTTGTATATTTTTATAACACATTGTAGGAAGGTTTGGGCCACGAAGGCTAACACTTATCTGACTTGAATCTGAAGATTAAGGTTTGGTGGCGGAAAGCCGCTGATTTCATGTCAGAGAAGTCCTCTTCCTTTCTCTGTCAAGTGGAGGGATGGGGTTGTGGAAATCTGATCCTAGGGCTAATGTTAACTTTGCTGACAGCTGTCAAATCTGGGCGGGCTAACACTACGATGCTTAGCGAAAAGGTTTTCTCCTTAGCGTCCTGAACGAAATAGAAGGAAGGAGAGAGGGGGGGGGAGTCTTCCTGAACCAAGGACCCTAATGAAAGGGAATTATATTTTGATTCCATTCCGGAATCTTGTGTATATTTGATTGCCAGGTACTTCCGCTAATTGTTTGCAATGCCTTTCTTTGTGTTTACTTGGAGTGTGTGTACGTCGTTTTCAGCGAGCATACCGTGTCACACAAATATACACACACTCACAGACAAAACTGTCGAGGGCTGTGACTCGCCCAGAACACTGCACTCGCTGATGTTATTACTATGCAAGTGGATATTTGAAATTATTGTGTCAACTCCTTTGCCCTTCAAATTATTTATTTTTTTCCAAATGACATACATCGCTTGTCGGTCAGAACCGTTAGTCGCTGACAGACTCACAAGCCAGCTCATGTGAACCTCAACCCCAACCCTCTGACGCCCCTGTATTTGTATGAAGGTCCTGACATGTTTCAAAATCTAGTTTTCTACATGTTTTTGTCAAATGTAAAGACTGGGGGATGTTAATGTCATTGGTTGGGTCTAGGTCTGTGTAGTGTGTGACATAGTGAAACGTGTGTGAGAAAGTATTGAGACTTATGGCACCACAGGTTTTTAATCAGACACCCGACGGTTTATGAGCCAGTGCACCCAGAGAGCGACTTGCACTCTGTCGGTGCGCTTCAGATGTGGCCAAAGTGTCCACCAACAATTCTTTTGCTCTTTTTTTTTTTTTTAACTGAGACTTTTCAGAACCATCACACTATTTATGTTTACTTTTCCTTGAAACCATGGCAACTCTGACCTTTTCAGTCAAACTACATCTGGTATCAATTCAATCTCAGATGACAGGTTCCTGTCTTGACTGGTTGCTCACAAGGCAATTGAAATTATGAGCTAATCTTCACCTCCATCAGAGAAATCCTTTTAGTTAAATGGTTTGACCAAATTGACACAATGAATGCAGCAGAAGGTAGTTTTTAGTGATGGGCCCAAAAATACCATCTTACCCATTTACCTTTTAATTCTCTATAGATGATTATTTCAAACCAACTGAACTGATAGCATTGGGGCATGAAATGATCACATGCAGTCCTAGCCCAGTATAATTTCAATGAAAGGAAAGTGGATGTAGAAAAGAAATCCTATTTGCATCCCTGACATCCATTTCTGCTTTTAGAGATTAGATCCAGTTAAAACAAGAGGCTGAAAATGAAATTGGTAATGGAAGGTTGTTGACTGGGTTAGAGTTGCCTGCATCTTAACATCTTAAGACTTGACGTGCAGTATCCTAGGAAGTCTGTATGGATTAACAATCTCTGTGGTCCTACACAGATCACTCTTTGTCTTCACCTTTCCCTCGCCACTATATTGCAATTGGATTTTAAACAAAAGTCTGGGTCTCGTGCTGACAAATTGCCTTCACTTCTCTCAATGAGGTGTAAGTGACAGGAAAGGGAGGCGTCAGAGAGTGTCTAGGACCGCTGAGTATTTTGGCGTACACATGTACATGCAGATGCCATGTAATATTACCCCCATTGAGATACAGTGAGGGATTTTAAACTGGCGGCTGCTGTTTAAAGAAAGGAGGCAGCCCATCTATGTCCTGGCTGATTCATGTGCGCAGTGGCCTGCAGATGGGCACCGAGCTAAAGGTGGCCGGAGGGATCCACAGCCCAGCAATTTTTTTTTTATGTTGTTGTTTATTTCTTTCTTTCTTTGACATTTTTTATGTAAATATATTTTTTTCTATTTTATTTTTTAATAAACATTTTAAAACTGCCATTCAGCCTGTCTTTTTTTTTGTTTTTGGGTTGCTTTAATAAAAAAGTTTGCTAACATGACATGAGATAGATATGGTGTTTCAGCGATGGTCATGTAGGTTACAGCGGGTTTATTAGTGCCTGATTTGATCCTGTGTTGGATATCAGAGGACAGATAGTGGGAGTGGAAAAACTAAATAAAAACAGTAACAGTGTACTTCCTTAACCAAATGATCTTAAAGGCTGAGGAGGAGAGGTACTCCTATCACATCACGACACCATTTTAACCCTAAAAAAAAATGTTGTGCAGCTTTGACTTCCCATCCATTGTGGTTATTTTTGAAAACAGGCATACCTCTTGAGTTAGTGTTTGTGTGTCATGTGGCTCTGATACCTTCAACAGTCAACATGTGATACTTCTCACCAACACTGGGGGGTGCTGTGTACTGCTTTTGGTGCTGATGTAAAAAGAATCTCTCACAGGCATACTGCTCTACATTGCTGAGCTCCCTCCCTCCTGATATGCTTTAACCCACAAATCAAATATAGAGGCGTTAACTCCACGTTGCCAGACTTTGTCCACAAGCTGTACATTAAATCCCTCTAGGCCTTTAGTGGATGTCAGGTGTTTGTATGTATGTGCATATGTCCTTGGATTAGGTGTTCTGTATGTGCTGATGGTATAGCCTCTTGTGATAGACTCTTCACTACATGCCCGGGTATCTTTTTAACGACCTGATCCACGTGTCTTAACCCCACTGATATTGCCTCTGAACAGTAATAAAGCTGAAGTGCAGAGGTAGCTTGAACAGATTAGTCCAGAAGCTCTAGTTAAACAAGGTCAAAGGGGCCAAAGAGTAAGGGCATTTTCATTCTGAAGGAGCTACCTGTTGGTAAGGTGAGTCATATCAGGAATCAAAGGGTTCACAAACTACGTGTTCTTAAGGTAAAAGAAATGGCAAATCACACAACAACAACATAAAAAACGAATAATGTTAACTGGAATGGAGAGGAATCCGTCTCATAAACAGATATCTGATATGTCTGAGCAGGGCCAGCCAAAAAAAACCCTAAAAGGCAATACTCTCCCCAGAGAACGCAGAATTTAAC
This sequence comes from Labrus mixtus, assembly GCF_963584025.1. Classification (NCBI taxonomy): domain Eukaryota; kingdom Metazoa; phylum Chordata; class Actinopteri; order Labriformes; family Labridae; genus Labrus; species Labrus mixtus. Next base: position 14,446,571 of record NC_083627.1, read on the forward strand.
AACCGAGTGGAAAGGCTTGATGCAAGACTGAATGAACAATTCCCTCACAGGCCATTGATTTGTTGCATCCACACTTTGATTTAAAGTGTGAAGTGGAGCAGAGAGAGGAAAGGCAGACAAGGCTTCTCCCAACTGACCATAACGCAATGAAATTACCTATTTGAGAAAGTGATCTTCTTTTCATTGGATGAAGCAGTAATACCGCCTCTTTTTAACACACGTTTTGTGTTATTAATAGTTCTTTGTTAAAGGGTACTGTAATAGATAAATCAATGTGATGATGACTTTTAAGTTCTGCTGTGGCTCAGTTGGTAGAGTCGCCTCTCAACTGGAAGGTTGAGGGTTCGATCCCCAGCTGGGCAACATGTCCGATGTGTCCTTGGGCAAGACACTTAACCCTGACTAGCTCCTGCTGCTTCGGGGGTGGTGTATGTAGGATTAGTTACTTCTGATGGATGATATTACATAGCGACCACTACCATCAGTGTGTGAATGGGTAGATGTGACATGCGGTGTAAAAGCGCTTTGAGTAGTCAGAAGACTAGAAAAGCGCTATATAAGCTCAAGTCCATTTACCATTCTTATGACTATAAGGTGAAAGGTGTCACTCATGTTACAAACTCAGTAAAATGATCACCAGACTGCAGTCCCGATTATGTCAATGGAGCATTTTGGCATCTTAAAATGTATTGATTTGGTTTAAGAGTTGACAAATGTTCTTTTTCTGTTTAATCTTTACACCCAACTCACCCCAAAAAAAAAACTCTTGAAACCCTCAGTAAGCTCTCTGCCTACTATCAAATCACAGAGAGGCAACATTACGCAGAACATTTGGAAACCAAAACTATTTTAATGTCATTTTACTTTATGTTGAATTGTTCAATATTCTGTATTATTTGTAAGCTGCAGCCGGGCAGAGTCCAAAGGAAAAACTCCCCAAGGGGATGATAAAAGTATACATTATATTATCTTGAGAAATATGTTCCTACTACGTTTGCCAGTTGGTGATTGCAGAGCTGCTCCCTGTGTTCTCAAAGTTCACCTTATCCAACATCAACATGTTTCTTTCAAGCTAGTTTTTGCTGCATCCAAGTGTCCCAAACATCTGTCAGTGCAAAGTCAGTTGTAGAGTTATTTCCTTTTCCAGATGTTTTTATGTGAATCAGCTGATAGGATTCATGAAGAAAAGATTACAGGACAACATTAAGTTGCGTCATGTATACAGCGTGTTTACTCCTCTTGTCTCTCCTATAGGAATCATTTACACCCTTTACAATGATACCATGACCCCTCTGACGGACCTGATCCGCTGGTTAAATATCATCCAACTTTCAAAATAACTGATAGGTCAAGTATAATCTTTCTGATGCAATATAATTTATTGTTTGATCATATCACTCAAACTTGATATCACAAATCATCTTATTCAGCTTTGTATTGACAGCGAAGTTGCAGAGAAAGATCAAAGTCTGTTGTATTTAATGATGTTGTGAAGTACCAGTGTTTATCCAGGGAGTCTTTTCACATAATGATCATTGCTTCTCAAGTCTTTGTGTGGAGCCAACAGAGCCAAACAACATTTTAACAAGCCTTGTTAGAACACCCAAAACAATAGTAATCATGGGCAATTAAAAGCCTGATTAGTTGAGCTTTTTGTCAAATACTTAATTACAGCATTTTTATCAAAGGATTAAATGCAAAAAGGGCTGAGTGTATGTGTGATTTAAAGCACAATTGACTGAGTAAAAACATCGCATTTCATATCTAATGAATCCCTCTGTGTTTGTCTTAATGAGAAATCAGGAGTTCTCTGTGTGGGTGGTCTCTCTATCTCTCTCTCTCTCTCTATTTCTCTCTCTCTCTTTCCCACCTTCCCACCTTGATTGCTACTTATCTAGGTCATCCAAGTGTTTTTTAATCACTGCTGGGTTGAGAGAGACCCAGTTAGATGATGAAGCCCACTTTTTTCTCATCAAGGTGGGAAATCTGTTTAATTTCTAGCACATCGGCAGTCCTGCTGTAATTATCATGGTTCGTGCTCAGCAGCATCTGGGATTGCAGCCAATTCAATATTCACAAGACGTTTTTAACCCAGATCATTTTTAGCCTTTAAAACTTTTCTTTTTTTTTTTTTTATAGGATAGAGAGTTGCTTGACCTTTTTTGTGTGCCCTTCGGTGAAAACACAAGACAGGATTGATCTCCATTCCGCTGATATCCCCGATGGAATAGTTGGATGTTTGACTCCAAGCTGTAATATCGTCTATACCCTGATCTCTTTGCAAACCTGGTGGGTGTATGACTTTGCTGTTAATACTGAAAACAGCAACACATTGAGTATACCGTTTTGTGTACAAATGTGTCTCTCGTTTTAAACTGAACTAATGCTGCTGCCTGCATCTAAAAGGTGGAAAGCTGCAAATTACGCTCAGCAGGCCTGCCAGCATCACAAATCCAAATGATTCATTCCATAACACAAGAGAGCTTAAAAAACACGTTCTGCAGCATAGGTAAAAATGTATTGGAGCAACATGTTAAAACCACACAATATTGAACTAGGCACATGCAATAGCATAATACAAACATGCCTTTTATTTCCAACACAAATCATTTGTACAGGGCAGATGTCACTGTTACTTTAAGGCTCTTGCTTATTGTTATTACCCGATGTTAAGCCATTTTAACTCATTGTTTTGGTTAACATAATAAAGCATTTAGCAGCAGAGATTTTCAGAGGGTGGAGATAAGCTGATGCTCTATATGTGGCTGACATCCTCACATTTAAGTATACATTTACTCTATCTACATTTTTTACAATACACTTTTTGGCATACTTGTGTAATTATATGTTTTGGAAAATCAAAATCAAATCAAAATTTTAAAAATCTAACAAAACTAAGGACAGAAACATGTAAACTTTGTAAACTTTGCAATCTGAATAAGGTCTGGAGCGTCAAACTGAAAAATCTAAAATATCATAAACATAAATATTATCACAGACATCAGCCTTACCTTTCACATTAGTAATTACCTTTTTATGATTGATCATAAACATGCACAGTATTTCCCACAGCACCTGAAGGCAGCGTCCCAATCTGCTCGTGTTTCCTCATCTTGCATCCTGACACTGAGCTTCTGTCTGTATGTGGGAGGGTGTTGATGCAGAATTAGTGAAGGACCACTTATCCTCAATGTACTCTCCTTCTGGGGCGCCTTGGGTATAAACGTGTGTGTGTGTGTGTGTGTGTGTGTGTGTGTGTGTGTGTGTGTGTGTGTGTGTGTGTGTGTGTGTGTGTGTGTGTGTGTGTGTGTGAGCTCTTTGAGTGGGTAGCAAGTGGTCAACAAAATCATACCTGTTGTTAATAAGATGGAGAATATGGGTTTATATAGTATACCCTATTTATAGCACAATGAATGCACAAATATTGATGAATGGGATGCAGTGTGACAACATGATAAAAACAGTTCTGTGTCCACAACTCTGTGTGCCTTGCAAACATATATATGTTGGTCTTGCTTCAAGATTGGGATGGCCTATGTGCCAGTATTTAGTCTAAATTACACTTCATGGAATAATTCTGCCACTTTGGGAATTGTGTGTGTGTGTGTGTGTGTGTGTGTGTGTGTGTGTGTGTTGTAGTGCTAAATATTAGGTTTCCCCTTACTTAAGTAGCTTTGCTCAAGGGCACATAAAAAAATAACGTTTATTACACTGAGCAAAGGACAAGTTAAACAAAGAAAGACTGTTCATCTCAGATGAACAATCACACACACACACACACACACACACACACACACACACACACACACACACACACACACACACACATACACACACGTATGTGTATACATGCACGTAGGCAGCACACGAAGAAATGTTAATCCTTAACTGTCCTGAGGGTTTGTGTGTGTGTGTGTGTGTGTGTGTGTGTGTGTGTGTGTTTGCACACAAGGAGCTCAGCTCAGTTCATTAATCTTGTCTTTGTTGTGTCAAGGAAGACCTAAATAGATTACATTACACATGCTTATTCAAGGCAGCCAAACAGTAGGCTTATAATGTGTTGCAATGTGGTCTGGCACACACCCACAAAAGTCTGTAAAAAATCAGACACCCAAACACTGCATATGAAGACCTTATCACACGTTTGTCAAATGCCTGGTCAACCACCAGAGGGGACGTTTGACGTAACAATGATACACAGATTCACACCAGTTTGAATGAGGTCAAAAATGCGAGATGTCGGAGCAGACTTGTTGTAACAAGAGACAGAATGAGCATCGGGGAGAGGTGGTCAATACAACAGACTTCATGTCAAACTAAATAATAACCTGTCAGGGGGTATCTGGGTCATTAGTTATTACCATGGGTAACTCTGTATGTCACTCATCTTTCCTATCGTGAAGATGTCTTTCCTGTTTCTAAAATAAATATTTGGGCTTCAGGCACTTCTGTTTTTTCACAGCAGTGCTCTGCTCTTCAATCAGGAGGTTATTGACACTGAGAACTTTATCCTCTGCTGATCAGCCATTGGTGCGGTTGGCCTTAAGATTTTCACACTGGAGTGCCTTGGTAGTGACGTGGTTACAGCACATGTCACATAATCATAACTCCAACCAGGGTCCTTTGATGAATTTACTGTTTTTCTCTTAGTAGTCCAACGATAAAGAAAAAGCCCCCAAAATAGGAGGAGTTCAGACTGTTTACTTGCTGCCAAGTTTGAGACTGCAGCGAGTCTTTTTTAGATGATGTAATAATAATAATAATAATAATAATAATAATAATAATAATAATAATAACAATAATTATAGCCAGTAAAGGGACCCAAAATAGACCCCCGGGGGACCCCACAAGAAAAAGGAGCACGAGACGGAGGAGCATCAATTGTGGTCTATAAAAATCTCAGAACCTTACTTCTTACCTTACTCAATCATCTCACTAGGCTTCTTACATTAACTTTAGCCTACCTTTTGTTAGGGTAATTTTAATGCTATTAAGTATATACTTAATACAGCCTACACTTTTTAACATTACTCTTGCAACTACTCTTTAGGCCTATAGCATTTCATTTTATTTTATTTCTAACACTTAACTTGCCCATCATTGCCATTTCTGCAGCATATTTTTTTTTTGATTCTGCCTCTTTGGTGGGTTATAAGTGTAACAGTGCTTATTATATCAATCCAAAGAGCAATATTAATGACGTTGTATTGTCTTTTTACTCATTTATAAAAATAAAGAGAAATGTAGGAAACTCAGCTGGTGCCTGGAATAGATTAATTTTCAAGAACAGTAGGCATGTTAAAGACATGAATATCTAACACATTTAAATAGGCCTATACAAATCTTTATTCTAATTAGCATCAAGTGATTTTTCTTTGATTTGAAGCATGCCTATTTCTGAGTTGAGTCTACCAGCTCTCATCATCTACTTACCAATAACTTATAAAGCAGGTGGTCGGACATGTTCTTAAACATGTCCGACCACCTGCCCCTTTAGAACAACAGGGAGAGCAGGAGCACATCACTGTGTTGGATGTTTGGCAGCTAGCAAAGTTAAAATCCATCTGTTGTCCTTTGAAATTAGTTTAGATTAAAACGGAACTCAAAAGTGTTTCTTTCTTTTCCCCCAGACGGCTTCAAACTCAGCTCAAAATTAACGCTAATTGCTTCTCTGTGTTACTGGTTTCGTTTTAGGGTGAAAAGTGTCCCCTCAAGGTAAATATATTATTCTATAAAGAATACACTAACTCTGTACAGGTCTTATAGGCTACTGTTTGGCAGAGCACATCCAATATGAAAAACATCCATTAAAAATACTACCGGCCTCCTGGTATGCTAACAGAATGAAGGAAGAAGGTAAAGTAATACTTCATTTTGATTTATTTTGAAAACCATTTCTTCTGGAAGCTTCTCAATAACCTTACTGATTTGAAACAGCTCTCCTGCATTTGAATTACCCTGCATGTAAAAAATATTATAGTCAAACAATTAACTTCTTAATCTTAGTTTTTTTTTTTTTTTTAATAATGTATTTGTTTACACAATTGTTGGACAGATGGTGTTTTATAATCTTCAGATGACAATCAACAGGCAGCACACACAGTACAGTAATAACAGCATCTCAATCAAACAATCAACAGCTTGTATTAGGCCTACTGAATTGACATGGAGTTAATATTTTAATATTTTCTTAAAACATACTTTTACAGACTTGCTTTTATGTGATGTCGTCTTCTTAATGTCTTTTCTTACTGGTTTTACTATTTTTTATCTTCTTTTACTTCTTACTGTCCTTTTATTTATGCTCTTATCTTAATCTCCTCTTGTGTTTTAACTTGGTAATTTCTTATCTTACTTACTTTGTCTATTTATGTTTCATATTTATATTTACTTTGTATTTGTATTAATATTATAGTTTTTTTTTAATCCTTTAACCACTTGTTTCTATTTCTTTTACTGCTCTTACCTTCTTATTGCTGTTATCTTTTTATTTGCTTTTAGCTCTTTTAGTTTCTTACATCTTTTTAAATCTTTGGTCCTCTTGGTCTCAGCTCGTGCTGTTGGGTTCTTGTGTTGCCTGGGTTCTTATGATGGTTCTTGTGATGGTCGGGGTTATATATGTCTGTTGGGTGTCGTGCACTTTGGGTTCTTTTCTGTTGAATTGTATTTAATTATTTTTAGTATTTTGCATTTGTTTGTTCTTGCTGTTGTTTATGTTCTTCTGTGTTTGCTTTAGTTTGTTCTTGTTTTTGCTGTTTGTCAAAGCACTTTGTAAACTTGTGTTTTTAAAAGGTGCTATATAAATAAAGTTATTATTATTATTATTATTATTTTGTATTCTGCAATGTGACTAAAATATACATATTTCATATACATTCAAGTTGTTTTAATAAAATGTATTTTTATAAATAACATGGCAGCTAGATCTTTATTGTGCAGGATGACACGATCATGTACATTATTATTGTTACCAGTGAAATGAATGGTTCATTTTGATTCTCAATCATTTTCTAACTAGGTCCCTTTGTTTGATTTCCCTGATTAACCGTTTCTGAAGTTTGTCACACAGATAAATGTAAAACGTAGACTAGCTGCAGCTGCTTTGTTCTTTGCACTCTTTGGTTAGGTAAAGGAAGCGACTCCATTGTGAAGACTTATTGCTTTTCTGATTTTTATGACACCACCCAAATGCATTCTGGGATTTTCCAAATTAGGCTTAATGCCTCACATGAGTGGAACTGACAGCTGGGATGGGATGAAATATGGTGAACCCAGGTATCTTAGTCATTTTCTGCCTTTTTCTAGGTTTTGTAGTGCAGTGTCTCAACAACAATTGGTTGGACTGCTGTGGAATTTGGTGCAGAAATTCAAGATCCCCAGAAAATCAGCCATTGTGACTTTGTTTAAATGTCTCTTCTGCTACTTTAAAAGCAGAGGTAGAAGTCATTTCCATCAATTTGGTGATTCTTTGCGTATTTAGCGCTGCAAAAGTCGAATTAATTGTCATTATTATTCCCTGATATTTTCATTAACTTTAGCTGTACCTGTGATCCTGTTTGGCCTATAGGTTTTGGTTTCATGCAGAAGAACAGTCTGTGTGGAGATAAGCATATTGCGCTGGCTGTTATGCAATCTCAGAACCCGTTAGCTATCATTGAACATCAGTCAAGCTTTCATGTCTCTTCAAACACATAGCAGCGTGATTGCAGATACGATTTAGACTTTTAACTCCTGTCTCCTAACTCCTGTCTCCGGTGAGGATGTAAACGATAATCAGTGGACAGACGTGAATATCCGAGCCTGGATATCTAACATGAGTTATGTGGATATCTGCCAGCTGTGCCAAAAGCCTCAAAACGTTGGCAGTCAGCACCAAAATTGGCATCAGATAGATGATGGGTTTCAAGAGTGCCTGCTAGGCAACCACATTTTAGCACTCTTATTATGATCATTTTGGCATATTGATGTCAGACTTTGGCTAGCTGTGTCCCATCCCATTATGCCCATAAATGTGGCTGTACAAACTGTTCATTTCGCAGGCGTGACACAAATACCAACAGGTTGGGCGCACTGTTCACTTGTATGCTTGTTGCTTTGCTAATGCTCATTTTTGGTTGACCATGAAGCTTCTTCTGTTGACTTTACTTTCACTCTAGATAAGATCAACCCTCAGCAATCTCCAGACATGTTAACCCTAAAAATTAAAAAAGAAAAATGACCCATACTGAAGTTCTATACATGATTATTATCTTTAACATATAAAATGTGTGCCCAGCATAAAATACTCTTTTTCTCTCCCTGTCTGGTTAGCATGCAGAAAGGACACTGTGGTTTTGACACATTGAGGTGGCCCGGCTATTTTCACACTTGACAGAGCATCACATGTAGACATGGCATGGAGGGGAGAGAGGAAGCCTGTCATTGAAGACAAGAAGAAGATCAAAGCTGGAAAAAAAGAGAGAGGACTCCTAAGATTCTGGTACGTCAGAACTTATTTTACTCCCAAAAACACAAACACACACACACACACACACACACACACACACACACACACACACACACACACGCAGTCACTCTCCAAAGTTCACTCATTATCAGCTCTCGCTTCCCTCTCCCACCCCCTGGTTGAAACACCAATCTCTCTTCCTGTCACACTTTCTCTGTATCCTGAGGTTTTTCCTTCCTGACTTTGTTTCTTCCTCCTCTCCCAACCAGTCGTTCCCAGAACGGTGTGTTTTCCTTGCCTGTCTTTTTTTATCTTGTCAGCGGCCGCTTGATGGCATTTCATTTCTCTTTCCCTGTTACTCTGTCTCCCTCCACACTCTGCGGCTCTTCTTAGTTTTAGCACAGCTGTTACAAACACCCTCCCTCTGTAACTTACTATCGCTTTGCTTTTTCATACTCACAAACTAAAAACACACACACACACACACACTTCTTCTTCCTCTCTTCACTTCTGCCAATTTCACACTCTCTTCTATTTCTCTCTTATGTAAATTTCCCTTCTTTTTTTTTTTTTTTACTGAACCTTGCAAAATCATGCACACACACACTTGAGTCAAATACCAGTTCTCTCTACGTTAGTTAATCACACATCACTATTCTCACATTTCCACCCGCTCTGATAGCCACACACACACACACACAAACACACACACACACACAAACACACACACACACACACACACACACACACACACACACACACACACACACACACACAAACTTTTACCCACAATCTCTCCCCACCACATACATTGGTACACACCCTCTTTCCTCTCTCTCCCTTCTCCCTCCCAGTCATACACATTCTCTCTCTCTCTCTCTCTCTCTCTCTCTCTCTCTCTCTCTCTCTCTCCCTCACTGCTCAGCTGTACCTCAGCACAGTAACATGTTACCTCGCTGCAGCTACGGCACAGAGCGCTGAGCTGAGGCTGCCTGCTCTCTGGCTCACAGAGCAAACATACAGAGCAAGGAACAAAGGATAAGGAGCTGAATGATCATCTCTCCTCGGTGGTGCCCTGCCATATTCTCTGAGAGAAAGAGAAGGAGGTGGAGGAGGAAGAACCCTTGGTTTTAAAGCTGTCTTGGCTCAGTTTGCATCAGAGGGACGAGGACAAAGCAGCGGCGGAGGATGCAAGGGAGACCCAAGGAGGAGAAAAGTTGCCTCTCTTTTGCTCTGCCGGTCAACCATCCCAAACAGGAGACCAAAGTTTAGTAAACGAGGAGAAGAAGAAGGAGGAGAAGGACATCTGAGGGTGAGGGGTACAGGGAGCAAAAGCATCCCTCATCCCGGTCACTTTTGAGTGTGTGGGTTTGGTCGGTTAGGAAGGAGGACCAGCACTCCGGAGGCAGCTTCCCATGTGGCAAGAGGCTCTGTGGACCCGTGGACGCTACCTGCTGGAGAAGAACGATGGCGGCGAGTGCACTGAGGGGCCCGAGAGCATGGTCGACGGGTGCCCGGGGTTCCAGGGTGAGGTGTATGTGGAGGCGGAGAAGCCACAGGACTGGCTGTACGAGTCCTACTACAGAATGAGCCAGCAGCATCCGCTTATCGTATTCCTGCTGCTGATTGTCATGGGAACCTGCCTCGCACTGCTGGCTGTTTTCTTCGCCTCAGGACTGGTAAGTGTGTTAATATATGTGTGTGTGTGTGTGTGTTGGAGAGTGTGTGTGTGTGTAAAGGTAAGTGTTAAGTGGATAAGTGTTTTTTAAATGTGAGGGGGAAATTATTCATGCAGACTGAAGAGGTTAGTTCAGGTTTAAAGCAGAATATTAACTGTCAATAAAAAGGACATGATAAAAGCCACAATTACAATGTGACGGTAGCAACTAATTTTTCAGATACTGTCACATTTAAATGTTCATACCATCAGACATAACTTCCTCAGAGTTGTCAGCATAAACAGACGAAGATCTTTTTGTCGTTGAAGGGAAAGTACTTCTGAACAATTTTTGTAAATTCTTTCGGACACTAAGATGAAGAGGAGGATGACATGTTCATTATTATTCCTCATGAATGAGTTCCGGTGATGACTTAAAAGACTGAGGGGGGGGGGGTCAGTTAGCTTAGCACAAAGAATGAAAATCAGAGGAGAGAAAGCTAGTGTTGGTTTTGACAATAGTAAACACAATCAGATAGTGGGTTAAAAAAAAGTGTTGAAACCAAAATTAAGGCAGCAAGTTGTTCCCCCTGCCTAACCCTAAGGTTAACACACACACACACACACACACACACACACACACACTATGACTATGACTTCGGTGAACTGAGCTCTCTGTAGAAAAAGTACAAAATGTAATATTAAACAATAAGCAAAAATAGGAAAAGACTGATATGTGTAAGACTAAATAAGACAACAGTGCAGTGGTAGGTAGTGCAAAAATGCTGAGATATAAATGATAATACAAATATGTAAATAAGTATCCAATGGGTTCATTTACATGAGGTAGAGAGTGTGCATAGATTGGCATCAGATGACAATAATAAAAATAATAATACAGTATTTACACGATGAAGTTATTGACCATAGAGTTAGTTGAAATAGTCTCATGAACATTTACAGTGCGTGTTGGTTTCAAGGTTACCGGAATATCACAGCGCCAGGTCTGACACTCTGTGACTGTATAGCGTTCGTCAGAGTGACAGCCTGGAGGGAAGAAACTGTTCTTATGTCGGGATGTTTTGACGTATTCATCTGTGACGCCTACCGGAGATAGACTACAGAGCCAACTACAGAAACCAAAAAAAAAAAAAGTATTGTAACCACTGAGTAACAGCCGATACCTCGGAAATGACGCAATAAAATAGTGTTGTGTCTGTAACAAGTTCCAAAAAATTCTTATAGCGATATAAATGATTTGTGTTTTCCACTCAAACCAGCCATCTTTGCCTCATTCTTACATGATCCTGTCGGTTATTTACATTTTTAAGCAGGTGTTATTTTAGAGCTGGAGCAAAGGTTTATTTTCTTTTTATGATTAACAAAAACTAAAATGCTTTTCCGAAGCGTGTCAGGATAAACGCCACGGTTAGCCCTAATGCTTTGTAATGCAACACATTTTTATCACATCATCGCAAAAGATCTGAGTGGTTAAAAGCTCCGTATTCCATTACCAAGCGTCAGATAGAAACCTCAGATCACAGAGGAGAGTTAGGAGAGTTTTGTTTTTGAATGAGCCGGGGGAGACCCCTGTGTCTGTGTGTGAATATGTGCGACAACATAAGAGGCTGTGAAGCCGTATTCGAAATTGTGGAACTGAGTTTGCAAAGTGGATCAAGAGCGGGATGAGAGTTTAGTTCGCAGCTGTGTGGGTGTTTGTGCTTTTGTCAAGTGAAAAGTGTTGTTTTGGCCACAAACACTCAGCCACAAACACAAGCCATTGTTTTTCCAAGTGCTGCTTTTGTGTTTTTATTAAATAGCTGTACAAAAGGAAGCCCACTCGTAGCTGTGTTTGTTACTGTTTCAAAATGATTGCTTTGCTGCTTTATGTGTTCCGGACAACATGTCGATGTGTGGCGTTGCTCTTTGCGTGCGTCATGTGTTTTCATAGCAGCATATTTGGGGGCAAGGGCAAAAAAGATGCAGCCTGACATTTAGAGAAGCCTTATGGTGGATTCACACAATAGACAAACTTTCATGGACAAAAACATTAGTTTTTTTCCGCTTTAGGAGGCATTCGATGAAGGTCTCTGCTCTTTTATGAGGCTGTCAGAGAAGCCCTGTTGCATTCAATGTATTTCAATAACAGGCTTTTCCCCGTAGAACCTCCACCTTAGTCGATCCCTTTACTTCTATTTAAGTCAAATCAATAGACGTTATTGCCTTTGCTGGTCGATGAAGTTCTCCAGGTTTTCCTCCTCTTATCTTACTGCAGACTTCCCATAATCATTTCCTGCGATGCTCAATATTGAGAGAAAAAGTCATTTTGTTTCTATTAAATGCAAGACGGATCTCCATGTAGCAACGGAGAAGTCGTTCGGTGAGGCACGAGTATTTACATCTGGTGAACGAAGAAGAATGTCAGGAATAAATAGTGTAGGTTTGGAGCTTGGGGCCGGGGAGGCGGAGGGAGGAGAGGATGTTGTTTTAAGTGTTCTGGCTTTATCAGTGAGCCGGCAGAAACTCAACCAAAGCAGCAGTAATGCCTCCAAAATTACTGCACGCTTTAATCTTTCTCCACAGATCAGGGCTGGAGCCAGTTTGGTGTTTTTTCATACAATGTCTTTTCCACCCATAATGTACAGTACGTGTGTGTGTGTGCGTGCGTGTGTGTGTGTGTGTGTGTGTGTGTGTGTGTGTGTGCTTCTACTTACGTAAATTTTGGCATGTGTTGTCTGGGTGTGTTTGTCTTAGGAAGTCTCTCATTTCCTTCTTAGGCTTATATGCACTTTTTAGATAAAATAATTTCTCTGTTTCTTTTTTGTTGCCTTCACGTCGTATGAATAGGAATGTGTGTGGGTATGTTTGTGTACAAGAGTGTGTGTTTGTGTGTGTATTTGGCTTCGTGCAGACAGAGCTCCCTCACACGGTGACATTTTAAAAGCCCTTTGACAGTTTTAACAGAGATCAATATTACATCTGGTAATGAGACATTGGAAATCTATAAACTGGGCATGAAAGTTCCCCATTCATTTTATGATTTACACCACTGATTACATAGTTTAGTGACTGCCGTCTTCGTCTCACTCCACGTTTTCCGCGGCCTGATCACTCGCAACCCATTTTAAGTCTTTGCATTTGAAGAAGGTGTTATTCCAGAAAAGCTTCTGAAACCACTGATTTTGTTTAACCGCGCTGACATTTTGAGCACTTTCAGGGAGGGAGAGTTCTGTGTTGTTGTTTTTTTTTAAATCACGGCTCACCAGTGTATTCTTATTGGGCAGGAGGTGAACAGATTAGGAGAAATAGATGTTGTGACATCACTGACTGAGGTGTGGTCAGCTGCAACAACACAAATCTCTGATGGTCTACATGCAGAAGGTATTCAAAGAAACAAAGTTTGAGTTTAATTTGGGGAAAAGGTGTTTGTTCCTGATGGTTACTTCCTCAATATTTGAGATAATCAAGTCAACAAAAGCTATAAAAACAAAACCATTACACCGCCTCCCTTTCCAACAACAAAAAGGCTAAAATGACATCTATAACTTTACTCTCTTTTGAAAGTGTGCATATATATATATATGTATAGCTCCAAAAAGAAAAGTAAGAATGTTGCTGAGGGGTACTTCTATTTGCTTTGTACACTATTTGTAGATTAGCCTGTAATGCATCATTCACATTCAAACTATTTCTAGAATATCAATTTTCTGCTACAATTTCACACCCATATTAACATGTTCTATTTCCCCATGTTCGGGATTTTTTTGTTATGTGCCTAGTGGGAATCTTTGCGTTTCAAACTGATTCGATCCACTCAGCAAAGCCATCCCACTCGACCCTCTGGCATCTTTTTTTTCCGCCTGATTATGAAATGACCATTTCTTTGCCTCATACTTATGACGTCCTTCCCTTGGGTGCTGTGATTAATTGACACAAGATCACTCAGATGCGATGAATTATTCCGATTAAAAAAATAGAGAGATATGTTTTGTCAAAGAAAAGTTTTGAATTGAAATGTGTAACTAAAATCCAATCACTGGAAGTATTATCAAACCTTTTCCCAGTATGAAAGTGCCAAGGGCTTCAAATGATCTTAGTCATAATAATTTTATTTATTATCCATCTCATAGTTGGTTGGGCAAATGCTGCATGCTCAGCAACCTTTGGCCTGTTTATGCTGGGTGTGTGTCTGCGTTCGTCTGCTCTACAAATGGAGCACTCGAGGAAAGCTTTGTTAAATATTGATGACATTCATAACCAAGCTGCGAGCAGATTGCAGAAATTTGCCACGAGTGCAGCCACATCATGCAGGCTATGTAAATATTTAAAAAATAAAAATACCCAATGTGTATAGTGCATACACTTCACTGCTAAACAATCAAATCCCTGCATGTCTCCATCTCTTTCTGCTGCTGCTATAGCTCCATGTTTCGCCTTTCCTCCCAATACAATAGCTTGGTAAGCTAGTCTGGGCTAAAAAAAGGAAAGAATTGTTCTGGATCACAATGCAGTATACTGCAGACAGGCACAGCTCCCTCCCTGCATGCCATGTTGAAGTGGCTTCAAATGGTTCCAAAAGGGGGTTTTAACAGGATTAGAGGACCTTCTATCAGAAATGTTCTTTTTTTTGTTTGTTGCTAAAACGTATACGTGATATAGGTATCTCATCGATGTTTGCACTATTGCTTATTGGGATTCAGCCCGCGTCCCAGGCTGACTGTATAGCTGGTGTGGCGTCAGCAGCCACATCCCATGGGATCCCTTTGCCAGACCCTGACTCATACTACCTCTGCTACATTCTGCTACTGCTACACTTATACACAGCAAAAAAAATCCTCTCTTCCTGCTTTTGCTTTTGACAAATAGCTTCTGCCATTTTCAGAAAACAACTTAAGTCAATTAAATTGTCATTTCGACCAAAAAGTCAAGAGTTGCATTCCTTGTCATTCACTCACATAAGAGCTGCCTCATTGAAATGACATGTTAAAAACATCAATCTGAAGTCATTTTTATGCCCGCTCTGATGCTGGTTTTTACTTTAAATTCAGAGACATCTAATAACATAGTGGCTTTCTATTTATCTATACAGCTACTGGACCTGTCAGGGCAATCAGGCTTTAGGAATAACTTAAAATTCTTCGCATGGGTGTTGTTCAGGACCGAGCCTGTGAAACTGTGAAAATATGTAGTCCTCTCCTTCTACAAATAATGGTGATCATACTGCTGTTCCATAAGTTACTTGGACTGAAGAGGGCAGAAGGACATACTTTACTCCTACACTGCCAACATTGTGTGTGTGTGTGTTGTTTTGGACTGTGTTTGTGTATAATCTGTATAATGGGATTTCTGCATAGTGAGTTAGATTTGAGTAAAAAAACAGAAGAGGTGCAGTACTTTTGACACAGACTGAATAATTAGAAAATTGCCTCAGGCTTTGGGCAGATGCAGAGGTAAGGGACAGGTCAAAGGAGGAAAGTGCTCAGGATGAAAACATTAACAGGGACTGAAAGGTGCTGCTGTCACTTCCTGTTAACATGAATAAAAATGAGACAAATTTGTCTCGGTGACATGAATCCTAACTGCACAGATCTTGGTTTACATTCGGTACGTTACAAGTTTATTTAGAACATTCATTTTGAGACGGCTGGAAATACACTTTGTGATCGCAAAAAAATGTAATGACTCATTTTTTTTCCGGTGATAAATCTTTTCACTTGAAGCTAGGGCGGGGGGGTTCTCAACTTTTGTCGTATCCAAGGGAGACGTCTTAACTTTTTCATAAGGTAGAGTGAGGAAGATTATTGCACCAAGATATAAGAAAACATTTTATAAATTATGATATGACACCTCCGGTAAGATTTAAAAATAAAATGAAACACATTCTGTTGTATATCTTGAAGTATGAAGTTAGAGGGGAAAAGAGGCTGTGGAGTATGAAGTGTGTGTGTGTGTGCGTGTGTGAGCGTGCATGTGTATGTGCTGAGAGCTTGTAACTGCTGACTTTGACAGTGTGAGTGCAGAATTGATGCTGTAGCACATTCTCTGGGCTCAGACTGTCTGTCTGCCAATCTGTGTGCCGTCTGTTCGTCTGTTTTAGCGAGTGTGTCATGTTGTACTTGTAATCTCTTTATGGCAACTAAATGCCTTCAAAAGGATACAGAAAAAGGGGGGGGGGGGAGGGGGGATCGTATGCTGTAGTGACTTTCATTGTACTAGCTTGGTTTGTTACAGATGTGTTGTGAAGCAGGTACTGAACTCGTCCATTTAACAAGACATGGTAGAAATGGTGTCTCATGCTTCAGCCTGTTTTTGAAATCTTATAAATGCATATCTGCCTTTTTGGGGCGGTTGGCTTTGGCTTAGGAGGACAGTGGGTCATCTTCTAATTGGAAAGCTGGCGGGGAAACCTCCTGTAGTAGGAGTCCACATGACCAAGTTCCCTTGGGCAAGACGCTGAACCTCAAACTGCTCCCGAAGACAGAGCCATCGGTGTTTGAATGTGGATAAATGATTTCGATAGTTCTTGCCGGGCAGCCGGGGACATTACACAGCAGCCTCTGCCCACAGTTAGTGAGGTGTGCGTGAAAGGGGGAGTGCTGACATTTAGTGTAAAAGTGCTTTGAGTGGTCGGGAAAACGCCAAAATCGCTCTAAAAGTGCAGTCATTTTACCACTTCAGGGTCAAGTGTCTCTCGGAAATCTTTAGGTGGTGTCCCATGATCATAATCGTAACTGTGCTGAGGTCCAGTGGTAATCCGAGTTTACCACAGAAATTGTCAAAGGGATTCCGTGGACAGTCTTTATGAGGACAAAAAAACAAACTGTGTGTGTTTGTACAACCGGCGTTCTGAATATGTAATCAGCGATGTTCTGCATGTTAAGCAAACCTTAACTTGTGTTAAACTATAATCCTTTCGCTTTGTGTGTTTCCGCAGACTACAGAGGATCACCTGACATTTCTGATCACTGTCCCCGCTGCTCTCTTCCTCTTCCTGTCCATCTTCATTCTTGTCTGCATCGAGTCGGTCTTCAAGAGGATGCTCGGCCTCTTCTCTCTTCTTATATGGGCCTGTCTGGTCACCATGGGTTACCTGTTCATGTTCTCAGGAGGGATCCTCAGCCCCTGGGACCAGGTAGAACAAACACATGTCTTTGTTTAATGTTCAATCTTATTTGTGTTAGTTGATGTTCCTGAATAAGATAATGTTTTCAGTTCAAATTACAGCGGACACTAACTCTGTTAAATCCGTATCTTACTCTTCTTGTTGTATTCATGAGTGTTCTTGTGATGCATGCAAAAGTGCTTAGAGTTCCTTAACCTGTTAATCTGTTGGTGTTTCTACCTATATGCATGCATGACTGTGTGTGTGTGTGCGTGCGTGAGAAAGAGTACAGAATTAATTCCACATGTGACAAGTGTTAATGAGGCCTAATGAGAGCTGGAGGTGAGCAGATCAGCAGACAGACACATTACTTTTCAGTGCCAGACACCTTCTCTCTGTCTGAGGAATCCTATTTTCTCATGGTAGCACCCTGTCTCCCCCTATTCATCAAATCCTATATTTCTCTTTCCAGCCTCACCAGCTGCTTTCTCCTATCAAGACCCCCTCCACAAACCCCTCCATGGCCATATTTGCCAATCCCCCTCTTTCCACCACTATACACACTCCTTCACTCCACTTTGTCCTCTGGGCTGGATATATTTTTAACAGTGGCCACCTGTGAGAGCATAATCATGTTGCATTGTTAATCACTCTTTTTTGCTCCCTTTTCTATCTATCTATCTATCTATCTATCTAACTATCTATCTATCTATATATCTATCTATCTATCTATATATCTAACTATATATCTGTCTATCTATATATCTATCTATCTATCTATCTATCTATCCATCCATCCATCCATCCATCCATCCATCCATCTCTCAGTCAGTCTGTCTGTCTGTCTTTGTAACTACTGACTGACTGACTGTCTTACTGAAAAGCAAGGAAGAAAGAAAAGAAACTGGTGGGGAAGCAGAAATCTGGTGAAAAGCGAACAGCTGGAATTGCATCCCGCCCGCTCTCAGCGGGTTGGATTGATTGTGATTACCGAGAGAACAGCATGTCTGATGGAGAACATAGAGCTAATAACAGTAAAAGAGAAAGAGTCGCTTTGACAGAGAGAGGGGGATGCAGAGAAGCCTGTGCATTGTTCCACCAATTACTTTTAACCCATCCACCTGACTCCTAACACGCCAGCCTGATCACTTACTTTCCGTACAAATGCTGAAAAAAAAATATATATATATATATGTTGTCAGCTGTGCCACCGTCTTGCTTCATTATTGTCTGGGCTTCATTCAATTCCTCTAAAAGCCATGTCTCTTACCAGAAAGGAGTCTGAGTGTGGCCACTGCACATGGTCCTGAGGAATCGAGAGCACTGTGTGGCACATACGTGGGCTCAATATTAATAGAGATCTTATCCCAAAATGCTAATGAGCTGCTTCAACTTATAAGTGCTATAGGGCGCAAATAGCCAAACACTTGTGTGTTGTGGGTTTTGTTCGAGGACATCTACACATCTGGCTGCGTTGAGGCAAGTGAGCTTGTTCGTCTGGAACACAGAAAAGAGATTGTAGACTATTAAACAAGAGAGAGAGAGAGAGAGAGAGAAAAAAATGTTATCAGAGAAGTGGAGAGAGATGATGGCTACAGCTGTTATCTGGAGGTGTTTGGAGGTGTACTAGGATTCAGGACAGGCTGCCATGAGATGAAGTGTGTGTGACTGCCTGCGTGGCAGACAGGAGCAGGTGACGCATTTGAAATTGGTCTGCCATTCACTTTGACTCACACGTGCAACCAAATAGACCCCAACTGCCTCCCATTTCTTACAGAGGTATGATATCAGGTGTAGGAGTGTTAGGTCATTATAGGACCTGCTGCTCTGACACCAGCATCTTCCTCTTTGTTATAGTGCCCTTAGCAACTGAAAGCCTGATACGAAACATCTTTCTCTCTGTTCTCTACGCACAGAATATCTTTTAGATGGAACTTGGTCAATCAGACAATCACATACATCCAATCCTCTGTTTATTTAAGTGCATCTCTGTAACGACATCAATGCATCACTAAGCAATCAGTCACTGCAAAATAATGCAGCTGCAACACTGAATGTAGCATGTGAAGCCCATTCCACCAGCGACTTGCTAAAAGGCAGTTAAAGACTTAGAAATGAAAGACGAACATATTGATGAAGCGCTGTCATCTCCATGTTTAGCCTATCCGATTCCCTCCCAACTGTCATTTTGGATGGATTCCTTGTTTGCAGACTGACTCTTGGAACTTGAAAGGCAGAGGAAATAAACAGACAGGCAGGAAGGTCGGAGTTCATCTTGTGTCCCAGTTAAAACTGTGACCCGTTCACGCTGGTCACCAACCACAACAGGAAGGGGTGCACTGTCCAGCAGGGGAAGTGGACAGGGCCAAAGCGAAAGGTTAAGTCAAAAGGATCTTGGACCAACCCAGTAGGAAGCAGATCTCTAGCACAACAAACAGGAATATGCACACATACAGATTTGGCTACCGTCAGAACAGATGGGAAGAGAGGACTGACTGCATTTAACAAGCAGAAAATGCCGCCTTTAATCCATCATGCATTGAGTAATACTTGTACCATACATCCTTTCTCTATTTTCCATCAGTAAAAAAAAATGTATTTTATTTGTATTTCAGTTTAATTCGGATGTTCCCAAGCCGTATGATCACAATATATAAGGTTTTGTGCTGGCATAGTAAAAGCAGATTGTTGTTGGAAGACACAGAACGTGAATCTCTGGTGATATTTAAGATTGATGTCGTCTTTGTTTTGCCTTTGCTGTGGTAGTTCTTGGCATTAACGCTGTCCAGAAGTGGTGGAAGATGTTACGCTAAATAAACGTCTACATTCCAGTAAGATTGCAATTTTGTAAACGAGGCAAAGAGTTCCTGAGCGTGATGGTGTTGAGATCTGTTTTGCCTGGATAGTTCTTCTAAATTGCTACTTATAATTTGATGCCTTCTCTTTAGGTAGACGTATTACATTTGAAAACGCTGCATAGAACCGTAATAAGGTTTCCAGAAAATAGGAAGCGACATCAAAGCCACTACACAGATTAGATTAAGCAGATGAACCCATTTCGACGCCCTCCTGTTTCCTGTTTGCAGGTGTCCTTTTTCCTCTTTATTGTGTTTGTCGTCTACACCATGCTGCCCTTCTCCATGAGAGGAGCCATTATTGCCAGTGCCATCACCTGCTCCTCGCATACTGTCACCCTAAGTGTCTGTCTGGCCTTTACCGTCACAGAACTGGAACCTCTGGTCTGGCAGGTAAGACTTGTTTTACCCCCTGTTGAATCTGAAGGGCTCAAAAGAAAACTGTTCGATTTACACAACTTTCTGCTTGTATGGAAGATGACTCTGCTCTCAACGTCCCTTTTTTTTGCCTAAGACGCCTACATTATTGCTGCCCTGCACTATGAGCAGCAGCAACACGGGTTAGTGTACTCATTTGGTAAGGCTGTTCCTTGCACGACTAAAAATGATGAGGTTCAATATTCTAATAGGGTCTCCGCTGTATAACAGGAGACCTCTCCTGCACTACGATGACGCAGCACACTCAATGAAGCCCCCAGAGTCAAATGAGCTGTTTTAATATACTCAGGATCAGCTTTTATAACAGTGGCTCTCAAGAAACTTAATCTCGATGGAGTAGTTGGGGTTACAATCTCCGCCCCAAAGCGCAAAGCTGAGGTTGCTCCGGAAAAACACCACAACACAAACAACAGAGTCCAACAGGATAACACACACACACACACAACATCTGTTCTACATAATAAAGATACAGTTATCAGGCTCACTGGAACTAATGTGGGTGTGTGAGGCGGACAAAGACCTACAGTACACTGTGAGTCTCTTAAACCATCCTCTAAAGCAAACACAATGATGACACTCAACTCCAAATAGTTTCTTGTGTCTCATGCACACATTTACACAGCGGAACAGCATACCAGCAATAAAACATGGTCAAAGAAGGTCATTGCCCGAGGACACAGAAATAAGGACAGCCTATTGATATGCATTGCAACAATTTAAAGAGCCGGAGGTTGACACAGCGGTGGAAAGGCACGATCGAAGTGTGTGCTCTTGCCTGCTTTTACGAGGTAACAATGTTGGCGTAAGAGGAAGGAGGCAGATGGCAGGAATATTACATGTTGAGGGCATATCTGGAACATGCGTCACCCTCCTGATATTATTTGAATGCTCTGTGTTTGTGTTTGTATGCCGGTGGCGTCAGATCTTAGCCAATGTGATTATCTTCACCTGTGGCAACCTGGCTGGGGCGTACCACAAACACCTGATGGACCTGGCTCTCAAACAGACCTACCAAGACACCTGCAACTGCATCAAATCGCCCATTAAGCTCGAGTTTGAGAAGCACCAGCAGGTACACACACACACACACACACACACAAAAGATCTAAATTAAATGTGTGATTTATTGTAAATGTTTACTCAAACCTGTTCCACTTTTTTTATATAAGATTTTTGCAATACATGATTACCTAATTTAACAAATCCTCTGATAGCTTTTAACAGTGACACATGAAAATGACAAAGAAACTCTCTGTATTCTCATTACAACTTCTTCAGTTTTTGACTGCGCCACAGGAATGTGAGACAAGCCGTTTAAATGGATAGTCTGTTCCCTCATTGACCCCCGCTCTTTCGAAATGAACAGGCACAAACAGTCCTCAATTACATCCTCTGAAAGCTTTTACAGCGATCCTCAATTACACGTTACTTTGATTGAGCCCCTGACTTTTTATGCAGCGCTCCAATGGAGTTAGCGTTTGTTACTCGGTTGGAGAGTCTATAAAACGATGAGATGCATTGCTTTGGAATTATGAACAAAATTTTGCTTTGTCCCCACACAGAACCATAATAGTTATGTTTGTTCTAAGGGTCCAAATAACTATGTTTTTCAGCGACTGTATGCGCTGCCTTTGGTTGTCTATAATTGGATTGCAGTCCTTTAACTGGCCCTCCCAGTCCACTTTCAGCTTGGTAACGTCTCCTTCATTTGTACTAAGTCTGTTCAGTTCATGCTTTTATCTGATTCCAGCAAATAAACTGCAATAATAACGTTTACTACTGTCACTATAGAGAAGCTAAACATTCAACTCACCTAGTGGGAGACAGCAGGAAAGAAAGACACTTTATAATGTTACTGTTTAACACTAGCAGCTTTTAAACTGGGATTTCAAGTACTTTATAAACTGCTCAGGGCTTCTTTTCATAAAACACATAATGAAACACATCATACATTATTTGTTATTTATGCTTTCTAATAAAAATCTGCCTCTGTAAAGTTGCTAATATTCAATGCGGCCATGCAATCCATTGACAGTTCCCTCCAAAATGTGATAAATAAAATGCACAATTTTACAACTTTTTTCATTTCAGTACTAGAGTAAATTTGCACGTAAATGTAATCTTTGCCCTGCCATTTTCTCTGACCTGGGAAATGATATGACATTTAAACTAGTTGTTCCACACCACCTCACAGAACTAGCTATGATTACTCACAGAAGTTTGAATTGGAAAAGATATGTGTAATAACGGATGAAATACAACATCATAATGCATCACATTTAAAATGTTTGTTTGTTTGTTTGAAGTAGTTATCCAAGTTGCCTTTCTTTTTTTTTTATGTGAAAACAGGTTGTAAAAATGTATAGGCAATGTGTGTGTGTGTGTGTGTGTGTGTGTGTGTGTGTGTGTGCGTGTGTGTGTGTGTGTGTGTGTGTGTGTGTTTGTTTGTAAGAGGATGCATGCAAACACCAGCACATGACTTATCAAATGACAAATCGTATTCAGAAGCTGAGTACGGATCCCTACTGCGCATTAATCAAACACATAATTATTAAAGCCAAATCTCCTCCGGCTATAACACCCCCTCTACTGCCTCACAGTAGAGTGCCCATATTGCTTCAGTGATGAATAAGTAAATAAGTACGGTTGGTGTGGGTTTCTATTTTTAGCAATCCCCTCACCTCTCTCCAAACCCTCTCTCGACTTAATTTGCTGCTGTGTTTTAGGAAATGAGCTCGTGGTGTGTGAACAATGTAATGACCCTCTCTGCTGTGAGATGCATTTATGAGTCACATCCCTCAGGCAGCTGCTATTCACTTTCTCTGACATGCACACACACGCACGCACGCACACACACACACACACACACACACACACACACACACTCACACTTTTGCTTGCATACACAGTCACTCTTAAACAGCCGTTCCACCGATGTGTATGGTGAGAAATCAAAGCCAAAAACCCACAACACGGTTACACAACAACAGCTATGTGTGCACATCTCCAGGAACTTTTTTATATGTAAAAATGTCCTGCTCTATATGATTGTGTCCTCTTTGTTATATAAGAGAACTACTGTTTCTTTGAAAGAAGTTTGAAGAAACCTCGTCTTTTTCTTTATCACATCCTGTTTGCTTGACTCTGCCTCGTCTGGATTTCGTCCCTGCCCACGCCCTGTCTCCAGGAGCGTTTACTGTTGTCATTACTGCCCGCTCACATAGCCAGAGTGATGAAAGCCGAGATCATCCAGCGGCTGCAAGGACCCAACTTTGGACGAACTGAGAGCACAAACAACTTCCACAACCTCTATGTGCAACGGCACACCAATGTCAGGTTGGGTTCCTTTATTCTCATGCATGTGTGCCTTCACAAAGTAAAGGTTATTCTGCTCTCATCTCAGCTCTTGATTTCTCATATACCATCTCATCCTCCCCCTCATCTCAGCTGCTCCCCTTGTCTTCTTTTGTCCTTCACTTTCCAGCTACTCTCACATTTAGATTGCTCCTATATGTTATCACTCCTAGGCCCAGCTTCATTCTACTCTCCTCAAAGAAATTCCAACCATCCTATCTTGTAACTCCTTTTTATTGTCAAGTCCAAATTCAATTCAGAGTTAATCCACCTCCATTGTATTGTGAGGTCACTTTGCCAAATGAAGAGGAGCCTATGTTCCCTTTTCTTGATGACACCCTCTTCTATATGGTGAGGTTCAAAGAAACATTCATGGCCACACATAAAGCCTCTCCTTATGTTGTCCTCTACAGGCTGTGTAAGAGGCTGTGTGTGCTCATAGGTGTGTGTGAGTGTGTATACAGTATGTGTGTATGCTCTCTTGTTGATCTTCCTATTAACTGATTCTCATATGATCTAGCTCAAAGTGAGGAGGGGAATCTCTCCAGAACAAAGACCGTACACCCGAGAACAGCTTGTATTGTGATTCTGCTGAATCCTCCTACACTAGACAGTTAGTCGAGAGCCGATCAAAAGCAGCTGCCTCCATTATCATGTCTGCTGCTGTGTTTGGTGGGTTAAATGCTGTGTTTTTTATTATTATTGAAATATCATCCTCATTCTTCGGGAAAAAGTCAAATACGTTTTGTTTTAAATTTGTAACATTTCTGAGGTGATAGAGACACAATGCATGACGTGATACTTTAGTCACACTGCCTTTTTAAATATCTGGCAAGTAGGTTGCTTAATCTCTTTTGACATTAAACTTAAACGCTAGCGTTGTTTTAGACTGCCTAAATATCTAGTGTACATTTAAATTATTCATAGGTAATAAAGTTCAAAAACAAAACTTGTGCAGTAAAAAAAAAGATAAGGTGTTTGTCAAGATAAATGAGCGACAGTCCTATTTCTTTTTCTACATAAGTCATCTTTTCTTCCTGTGTTCCCACAAACTCAACTGATTAGTTGATGATAACACCGCATGAAACAATCACATCAAGTGAAAAACACAAGTTACTGTTTTCATAGAGGGGGCTTTTCCCTCTTCTTTCTTACAGCAAAGAAGAACTAATTAAGCCAGTCCTTGTTTTATTTGATGGTTCAGTTTTTAAAGTTATGGAAGGTTATCATGTTTTTTACAAATCTTTTTTTTTGTTTTATTTTTTTTTTGCAGCATTCTGTACGCTGACATTGTGGGCTTCACCAGGCTGGCCAGTGACTGCTCCCCAGGCGAACTTGTCCATATGCTGAATGAACTCTTCGGCAAGTTTGACCAGATTGCAAAGGTAATGCCCATCATCATTTAAGCATCACAATTTAAATACAAGGACATGACAGCAATCAGCAGAAGTGGCTGAAAAATAATCATATTGTAGTCTTGGGTCTTGTGCTAGGTGCAACCGTCTGTGTTAATGATTCTTCCTGTAGATAAAGGGAATAAGACATAAAGAATATACCATTTTTTATTCTATGATGCAATTCAGAAGCACATCACCACAAGATGGAGATTTTCTTTTAGAACAATCAAACATCAAGAGAGACAAATCCACCTTCGTTTAGGTTCGATTAAAAAGTGATCTTTTGATGTGTTTTAAACATAAAGAAAGTCACAAACCAGGACAAAACAACCACAGCTGATTAAAGAAGACGTTTCCTGAAGGTGTTAAATACAGAGAGAATAGAGCAGTTCTTCATAGGAGAAAAACACATTGGATACATGGGACATATAGACTGTCCCCTCCCCTCCCCCAACCCCAAAAATAAATAATGAAACAATTAAAACAATTAAATTAAATTAAAAAACAGGGGGTTCATTCTAAGAGATTACTGTATTGAATACAACATGTTGTCATTTACAGATAGGTTGTTCAAGACATATAACAATGTTATGGGTTCAGTAGAGGAGATCTTAGCTGACGTTTCTGAGAGTTTAAAACAGTTGACCCATTTGGGAAATTGTGTTTTTACAAAAGAGCCTATGTGAGATACGGGAACCGTCTTGTGCTGTCTATCACGTTACAGCGTGGCCTTGAAATGAATGTCTTCTCTGTCCTGCAGCCAGTGACGGCCTTGGTTTTGTACTTTCTCATAGCTCTGTGCGCGCTAACAGCTGCAGGTGCAGCAGTGTGGGCTGGTCAGAGTGTATCTCGCAGTCTCATGGGTCCTCTGCTATTCGGGTTGAAACGGTTGAGCCAGGCTCCTCTCTGCTTTGTGTCCAGCAAGTCTGTCCTCCCGCCCGAGGAAGCTGCGGTTATATAAACCTGAAGCAACGATGAGCTGTAACACATCCCACATGTGGAAGAAGAGCTAATGGGTTATGTGTGTGGGTGTATGATTTTGGGCTTGATGGCTGTGACTGTGCATGTGTGAGGTTTGTGTGGAGGTGAGAAAGAGCATGCAGAAGTTTTTTGTTTTTTTTGAAAGAACCCTAACCAAAAAATGTGAAACCTGTCTCAAGTCACCCTTATTTTCTCTCTCTAAGGAAAACGAGTGTATGAGAATCAAGATCCTCGGCGATTGTTATTACTGTGTCTCTGGCCTGCCTGAGTCGCTGCCTCACCACGCCAGGAACTGCGTGAAGATGGGCTTGGATATGTGTGAGGCCATCAAGTAAAATACCAGCTCTCTTTCTCATTCTCTTTCTCTGTCTCGCTCTCGCTCTCACTCTCACTCTCTCGCAAACACACTCAAACAAAAACACAAACAAACACACGCTTGTCAAACAGATTGAACAGAAGGAATGCCGGGCTTGATTACAGCTCTGTTTGAGCTCTGGAGTAAACACAATGTGAATTCAATATGATAAGCCTCCCAACTGAACAAACAAAAGAAAATCCCAAACAAATATTCCCTCCCAGCCACGCTGCTCTCTGTCTCTGTCTTTTCTCATGCAAGACCATAAACATCGTTTTTTACTAATATGTTTCCTTTATGACATTAGCATTTATCCACCATCTGCCACTGATGTGATTCACCATTATCTCTATTCAAGTGCCGTTTTGGACGATTCCTCACCTGATAGAAAAAGGAAACACTGAATTATTTTGACTTAGATCAAAAAATGCTGTTTGTGTAAGAGCTGAAATCAGAAATATATCATGTGTTAACAGTAAATGGAGATGAACTTCAGGTGGTTTATCCTGATACAATAAATATGATGTGATTTTTAGGCTTTGGCTGTTTGGGCAGCTTGTGGTTAGCTGTTCTCCCTGCCTCCTGTCTTTATGCTGTGCTTGGCTAACAACATCCAACTCCATCTATACATCTAACAAGGCACTCGATGCTTATTGTTTCATGACACCCTCAGTAAAGTAAAACAGCTAAGGGCGCGGTCACACTGGCAATGTTGTCCCGTACCCCATTCCCCCGCTGGACTGCACGGCCTGCGGTCACACTGCTCCATGGCAAACCAGGCCTGAACACGGTTACCTCTTGTGCATAACGTCGTAATACTGCACATGCATGGCTTTATGTTATTATGAAGCGCGCTCAGTTTACAAACAGGCGGACTCAAGAAACATTTTTAAAAAGGGACGCGCAGTGGAGTCGGCGTCTGCACATCGGAGAACAACACAGAGAACATGACAGCTACTTTACTGACTTTGAGGCTTATTTTGAGTCATTTTAATCAGATACAGCCATTAATATATTAAAACATTTAAGGAGATGCGCGGTCTCTCTCCGAAGCGTGACAGGGCCAAGGAAGTGTACCGCCTTTGAGCACGGTACCGAGTGATCACATTGGTCAAACAAACTGGACTTTAGGGGTGAAGCGTGCTTAGGCGCGGCACAGATTGCCAGTGTGACCGCGCACTAAGACGCTGAAGTAGTGAACTAATACTAGTCTAAGAGGATATTTTTAATGCTTTGTGCTCTCCCCAGGAAGGTCCGAGATGCCACAGGAGTTGATATCAACATGCGAGTTGGAGTTCATTCTGGGAATGTCCTGTGTGGGGTGATTGGCCTCAGGAAGTGGCAGTATGATGTGTGGTCACATGACGTAACTCTAGCCAATCATATGGAGGCAGGGGGTGTGCCAGGGTAAGACATCACCAATACTTTTTGCATGTTATTTGTGTGTGTTTGGCAAACTAGGAGAATGAGCTCAAAGTTGCAAGATTAAGTTGGTAATCTGTAGAAGAAGCTTTGCTTTGGGATTTGATTTACACTTACTTCTAACAGTTATTAATCTTGACTAGCAAGTCAGTGAATTCCCATCAGCCCCACTACAGTTTCATTTGCTCTACAGCTTGACGAGCAGGTCCCAGTGGCCAAATGCATGGACTCTACATGTTAAGTGCAGAGTTGTCTTAACAAGTCTGTTTGAAGGCTTTTTTTTTTAATCTTAAAGAATAACACACTTCATTTTGTTTTAAATGCTCTTTTCATCTTTGTGGTGAGAAAATGTCAGGTTTATTAGTATTCAGCATGAAATGTCATATATCAGCTCCCATAAACAAAACAATATATCACAGCCTTATTAGTGTTCTTAATGTATGTTTGTTTAAATGTAGTCGGTATAGCAGGCGCCCCATGTACAGAGGCTATAGTCCTTGTTGCACTCAACTCCTGATCCTGACGCTGCTTGGAGCATGTCGTCCTCGACCCTCTCTCTCCATATTCACTGTCTCTTTACCTGTCCTAACAAATCAAAGACAAAAAAAACACAAACATAACCAAAAAAGGAAAATAAAAACTGTTAACCTTCTGCCTGACACTGAATATGATGATGCTACTGAAGGTGTGATTTTGGAGGTGAGGTACTCCAGTATCTCCATGAACAAGTTCAATCAGAAATCATCTGAAATGAATGTTTCTTATTTAACCTATTCTAAACATTTTAGACAATCACGGCTTCAATACCCTATTTGACCTATCAGCTCCACATTTGTTATGTGTCCATTAGGTCTGTCTGCATGTTGGAGAACATGGGAAAATTGTTTCCGGTAGTTATGTGTATTTTGCTCTAAAAATAGTGTAGGCATGTTGTCTAACTGCGCTGCTAATGGTCTGTCTCCCCTTGCCTGCTGAAAAGGTATCTGAAAAAAATAAACATATTCCCATCCCATCCTCCATCCGCTCTTTTTGCAAGGGTTTCTAACAAAGCTGAATACTGAAGTGGAAGGTTTTGTGTGGTTATAAATGTGGAAAGTAAATCATTTGTCTGACACTGTTGATGCCACAATATTGTAAGCTCCTAACCTCTCATTTTCTATCCTCTTATCCCTTCCTGTCTCATCTCAAGGCGGGTCCACATCTCTTCTGTGACGTTAGAGCATTTGAAGGGATCATATAAAGTGGAGCCTGGAAACGGGCAGAGTCGAGACTCCTATTTGAAAGAACATGGAGTGATCACCTACCTTGTCATCAACCCCAAGGTCAGTTACCATTTACTTAAATAGTTCTCTATGTGCACATATGGGCAGAATGTTTCATTGAAAGGATTACTCTCACACATGAAAGAGAAGAGGAAGTAGGCTTTTGTCTCTAAATCTGTACATTCTCGGGACATATTTGAAAGCTGAGTTAAGAAGGATGAACATAAACAGATTGAAAATATGATATTATACTGAATCCTAACCTGAAGTAGTACATCCTAAATTAGCTCATTATAATTCTTTAATTTAGTTACAGCTGCAGAGTTATTCTTTTTTATTACTTCATTGGTTGTTCTACAGTGACTGATCATGCTGCAGATTCCCTGTTATCCTACCCCTCCCCCAATCCTAGAAGAAATATTTCAATATATATAAACCATTTGAAAATCAAAATGATTTACTGAAAAACAAAATGTCACAAAGCTGTAAGAACGTTTATTGTACTTAGTTTATTTAGAACTTGTGTTTTGAACATATACTGTATTAGAAACCATTACTAAGGATGATATTTGAATTTAAACTCTCAGTACTTGTCGGTTTGAGCAGCAGAAACTGCTTATGGCAGGTGTGTTGGGTCATGGTGACATAATGAGCCTAAATGCAGAGATATATTATCTGATTTTCTATTTTCAGCACCGCTGCTTTAGAAAGTTTTTTCGATTTTGCAGGTCAGTTTAGTACAAAAGATCCCACGCTACCTTTTCATCCTGCCAAGAGCACAGTAGGCAGCTGAACAACTTTGACAGTATCAAGTTTCAGGAAAAAAGGGCAATGAACCAATGACATTAGGATGTCAAATAACCAACATTTCTACAGGTGTAAAGTAGTGCAATCCGCATTGGATTCTGTTGGATGTCGTGTTCACTCTCACTGCTTGAGGCAATGCGTTTGTTGCCTGCAACATCTTGAAGATTTTTCCTTTTAAACCAGGTCAGGTTGTTCAAGACTTTTAGAGATCTGCCTCTTCAGGGAACTTCATCACCACAACACCCATGTGTCTGATGTTGAAAAGCAGAACTGAGCTAGTATAACAAACTTTATAGCCATTACTTTTCTGTCAGTCTCATTATCTTTAAATGTTGCTTAAAAAAACAAAAATTTGCACCATAATTATCAATCTACAATCAGAGTGTGGAAAAAGTCGCTGTGACTTAGCAGCAATCATTTCTCCCAGTCTGCTCCTGTTGACATTTTCACTTTTTTGAATTGCTCACCAAATAGCTTAGCAGAGAATATTGAACTTGAAGTCATCCTTTCACTTTTATTACTAACGGTTCATCTTGGCTCTTCATAGCTAAGGTAAATGATTGAGCATGTTTTGTTTGCTAGTGTTATGATTTGAATTTGTCTGATTGATTGAATCTGTGCCAACATCTTCTGTGTTGTTGTTACCATGACTTGTTGGAGCCCGACAAGCTACATGTGATCAACTTGCTTAAATTAGCACTCTCTGGTCCCTGCAGTGTTTCATTTTGTGTGTAAGATAAGATAAGATAAGATAATCCTTTATTTATCCCACAATGGGGAACTTTACAGTATGTGTGTATGAATACATATAGCAACATGTAGGTAGAGACTTCATGCATTTACTTACTATGTTTAAATTGTGATACTATGTCTTCTTAAAACTGAACATATCTAATTGGAAATCTTTGCAAAATATGACAAGCTGATCCTCTGTGTCCTTGGGGTGTTTGTTTAGAAGATGGCTTTTCCATGTCCTATCAGACATTGACAGAAAAAAGGGCTGGGTATGTTGTGTGGCTTTTTGAAGTGGCCATGAATGGATCAAGGCCAAATATGGAGCGTGGGTTGCAGGAGGTGTCATCTCCACTGTCACTGACATTGATTGTCACTGTCAGAGCGGTTCAGTTCACCCGCAGGGAATGAACACCGACATTACGGACAGTGGTCTATTTCAGATCTTATGGGCCCATGTGCCTTGTTTGGTGAGTCACAGCACCTGTCTTTATCAGTAATTGAAATAATTCACCAGGGGAATGAAAAAACATAAAGCATCTGACAAACACAGCTAGCTTTTTCCTTTTGTACTTTTTTTTAATCAACATTAGAAAAAGAATCAAAATTGCATGCTTGATACAGGTCGATGTTTCTTTCAGCAGTGAAGTGGTGCTGTATTTGTCAAAGAGAAGCACTGTGCTGCACGGTGGTGCAGTGGTCAGAGCTGCGAGGAGGTTCCTGGTTTGAATCCTCGTCAGACAGGAGCCTCTCTGTATGGAGTTTACATGTTCTCCCCTAGCGTGCGTAGCTTCCTCCCACTGTCCAGAGACGTGCTCGTTAGGTTAATTGGTGACTATAACTTGTCCGTAGGTGTGAATGTGAGTGTGGTTGTCTGTCTCCATATGTCAACCCTTTGATTGACTGGCAAACAGTCCAGGGTGTAACCCCGCCCTCTCGCCCAATGGCAGCTGGGATCGGCTCCAGAACGGGAAAAAGCGGTCTAGAAAATGGATGGACGTGAGGATGACTGTTTTGAAAACCTTTTTAAAGAAATGGTTCATAGCAATGATATTAACATTATCTGGTTTTTGGTAGTATTTTGGTGTTCCTCAGACCGAGAGGCACAGCCCTGTGTTGGGCCTGCGCTCGCGTCCCTCTCTGGATGGCGGAAAGATGAGGGCGTCCGTCAGAATGACGCGATACCTGGAGTCCTGGGGCGCAGCCAAGCCCTTCGCCAACCTCCACCATAGAGACAGCATGACTACAGACAACGGCAAGATCAACACAACTGTGAGTACAATGCAGAGCTCGCTGTCTGTACCACACACATGCATTCATCAGGCCCTGAGACATAACTGGTCTGACTCCTGTTCCAGGATGTTCCAATGGGGCAGTACCACTTCCAGAGACGAGAAAGGTGAGCCAGATGAAACACTGCATTTGTAATCCTGAAGTATGTAATCACTTCAAATCTGTCGTTCCCTCCCTTTGAATCCAGGTCCAAATCTCAACGGAGGAGGTTTGAGGAGGAGCTTAATGAGCGAATGATTCGCACCATTGATGGCATCAACTCGCAGAAGTATGCAAACTATCTTATCTTGCACACATCTCATGTCTGCATCACTCTTTATCATTAATGTCACCTCAGAAACTAAGTAAAAGACAAAATGAAAATCAAGTCAGCATCCACAGTCAGAGGAATCCTCCTCATAGCTCGTTATCTGATAATGGGGCTGAATCAACAACTGTAAGAGACGTCTCAATTAATTCAAATGTAATGCAAAACAGATGTTATTTACTTTTATTTGACGGGGGCAATCATATTGAATTATAACAAAGTTACAATGGGCATATTTCTAGTTACTTGGCCTTAGAAGAAACACATTTTTTGGCTCATTTACGAACCAACAGGAACATACCACACAACGCACTCCAGAACCTGGTCCCTCTATATGGTCTGATCTGAATCTGTTTCACATGTGTACTCAGGCAGTGGCTGAAGTCTGAAGACATCCAGAGGATCTCATTGTTCTTTCACAACAAAGCTCTGGAGAAAGAGGTAGGCGAATGCATACAAAACTCTGGCCAGCGTTGCTGACTTCCCAGTCAGACAAATCGATAGAGTTGTATAGTTCAACGAACCAGAAGTCATTAAGGAGGAAGTACAACCTTATAGGACTCTATATATTCCATACTGAACCTTTGTCCTTAAATCTATATCTCATTAACTATAGATTTAAACTTAGCATTTATTTTCTGTTGCT
This sequence comes from Labrus mixtus, assembly GCF_963584025.1. Classification (NCBI taxonomy): domain Eukaryota; kingdom Metazoa; phylum Chordata; class Actinopteri; order Labriformes; family Labridae; genus Labrus; species Labrus mixtus. Next base: position 14,479,625 of record NC_083627.1, read on the forward strand.
ATGCTATGCATTCTCATGATGTTGTATCCATTTCCCATTTCTTTATCTTTGTCTCCCTTCCACAGTACAGATCTACAACGTTACCAGCCTTCAAGTACTATGTCACCTGCGCCTGCCTCATATTCTGCTGTATATTCATAGTGCAGGTCCTCGTCTTGCCTAAGTAAGTCTGCAGCCCATCACAGGATTTGCACAGCACATTCCCCTGTAGCATCAGCACACTCCAGCTGTGGCAGCGACTTGATGTGAAAAAGCCATTAGACGCCAGCTGTCTCGTCAGCAGGACCACGCTGAAATTGAAGAGGATGGGGGGGGGGGTGCTCTTCCAAAATGAAAGAGCACCGTGTTTGGTATGGGATTATAGATCAGGTGAATCGAAGTACATCATCCCTTTATTGGCAAGGAGAGACATTCTCGTTCATGCTAATTTACTGCCTTTGGTCGCCAGTGGGGTAATTTAGCTTCTGAAGCGTCATTGATTGTCTAATTTACCTCTGTCTTTCTCTTCTTTTGTCTTCGCTCAGTCCGTCGCTCTGCACATTAAGACATGAAATCATCAGTTAGATGGCAGGGTTCCCAAAAAAGAAACACCGTGTTCCTTCTTGGAAAAAGAGAAACATGAACGTGTTTATGAAGCCTCTCCACTATGCAGCTATTGCAATTGTCAATTATGCTTACTCAATGTAAATGGACTGCAGGTCTGAGGTAGAATACATTAGAACCTTCATTACATTTATTGGCCTGGATGGCACCGCAGAGGCCAAGGAGTGCCAAGTGGGATTAGAGTAATGTAAGTGTGGGTGTGTGTGTGTGTGTGTGTGTGTGTGTGTGTGTGTGTGTGTGTGTGTGTGTGTGTGTGTATGTGTGTGTGTGTGTGGGGGGGGGGGGTTATGTTGCAGAACTGCTGTGTTGGGGATCTCCTTTGGCCTGGCGTTCTTGCTGTTGGCTCTGATCCTGCTCCTTTGCTTTGCAGGTCACATTCTGGTAGGTCTGCACTGATTCTTTAGTAAATACATAAACACACACTTGTGAAAATGAACACACTTAATTACCTACACTTATATACACTTCAAGAGTGTAATGCAATGTATGTAAATTCCTAGATTTATTTTAAAGTCGTCTCCTATTTGCACATGACACTGTCAATTTTTCTGCAGGCCGATGTCAGTGACCTATCACTCTTTCTGTACTCAGGCCTCCTGTCGACAGGCATGCAACTCAGTTATCTATGCAACAACATGGACCTGTCTACTCTTTCATGTTTCAGAACATGGTCTCCCTTATGACCACACTTTCAGTAGTAAGCAGCTGACAAGACACCCTTTGGCCATTTCATAGTGTGTTGCATCACAAGATAGAATATTGACCTTTCATAAATTAACCGGCCTAAAATTTCATTTTCAACTGTGAAAAATGAATGAAAAGGTTAAAGCCCCTAATTTTTCCACTGCTCATCTAATCTTTGTGTTTTTGCCAATTATTATAAACATGGAACTGGTTGCTTGAGCTTTGGGTATCCCTTTTTTCATCTGATGTTAAAGCATGCAGCTTTAGTTTATAGATGTGTTGTTTCATATTGTCAAATGATAATTCACATTGTTTGGATCCTCATGTGGGTCTGTGACCGAAACATTGTGAGTCTAAAACTAGCCAGAACGTACACTTACTGCTTCCAAATCAAATCCATTTCTTGAACTTGTGATTTCTCATTTTGTAGAAAGACTTAACAACTACAACACTTTCCATTATTGGCTGAAAATCTTTCACCAAGATATAGCCAAACAAAATAAAGAGTCCTGTTTAACCTAAATATACACAAGTCTATCTCATGACATGACTGTAATTTGTGTCAGTAGATCAGTTTTGGAGCTTCCCTGTAAACAATATTGATAATTTTAACCATTTAGCTTGTTAGCTTCAAGGTGATAAATTGTTCTCTTGCTAGAAGGGCTTATCCTAAAGGGCTCCCCGTTATTTGTTGCTGTGTATCACGTTAGGTGATGTGTCTTAAGCATTCCTTTAAACAATAGTTCTTGCATTGATTTCTGTAACTTGTTCTCAAACACAAGTGCAGGCTACCTCTGACATGTGGTCCAGGTACTATCAATAAATGATTTCTACCAGAAGAGCTCACTTTAAGGTGGCTGAGAAGTGCAAATGCTCGGCAACTGTTAAAAGACTCACATTTGGCAAAGCATGCAGTGAATTCTGAAACTATGCAAATTCAAAAGCATGTGTGCAAAACAAATGCAATGACTGAAACGAGCTGCAAATAAAACATTATGCTGAAACAACTGCATTAACACTGGCAAACACTGCAAATCCAGTCTTCACGCGCATCCCTATGTAAGTCATTTATACTGTTGCAGAACGATTGCACTTTTCTGTCATACACGACGTATGATCATCTCGCTCCTCAAAGGAGTATTATTACCAATGAAGTCCAGCACTTTCTTATAAATGGAGAGTTATGGATAACCTTGAGCCTGCCCTGACCAACACATTAACTTTACACTCTGCTAATGTGTGGGTCGATGCAGACCCAAGGTCACACTCTGCTCTCTAACTGTCAATTAAACACTCAGGGCATGGTTCACTTAGAATGGACTGAGGCCGAGCATCGCTTCAAAGATTATGCATCATTGGCTCCCTCTATCTCGAGAGAAGCTATCTGCACCTTCAGTCTGCTCAGAGTTGCGCTCTCATTCTGAAGGAGTATCGTCTTTTCCACATGAAGATGTTGCGCCAGGAGGGGAGGGGACATTTTTTTTTTAAGATTATTGTGAGGCCAGTCTATAAAAAAAGTGATGTGAGTTGATGTGAAACAAAGCTTCCTCTCTGAATGAAAGCAAGCAAGGGCAACTGGAAGAAAAAACCAACAAGTTCAGCTTTGTCGCGCGCAATTACTCCAGATCTGTCCACACATGTAGATGATGACTGATTAAACCCCTGTTAATATTAATAATAGTTAAGTCAAAGACGTATAACGGTAAGGCTTTATTTATATATATTTTAGAGATTCTTAAGTCATACAGAGTCGGAATAGTTTTCCTGATCATTGCAGAGTTTGGGGTTTCATCTCCTGTATGTAATGCAGATCACATTGCACTGAACCCTTTGCAGGTCATTTGTGAATAAGACTGTCTTTTGTCATCTGCAAAGGTTTAAAGGGTGCAAAAGCTGTGCAGTCCTGTTGTGAATAAGGTTATGAACGTGCTCTTGGTGAATGTTGCTGTTGTCAGTAACAACAGGGCTAACTTACAGACTCTGAATTTGTGTGCGTAAACCCTATGTGCAAGTTGTTTATGTGTAAGTCAGTGACGAATGAAGCATTATATAGAAAGGAAGCGTTCTCTTCAACTGTGAATGAATGAAGAAGGTTGCTGTGGGCAAATACATTTCTTGAAAATGTTTCTTCAAGGCAAAGCACAATTCCATTCTTTAAGACCAGAAATCTGCTATAGGCCTATATGTCCTTGTAAGTCTTTGCTTGAATTGGCAAGAAAATGTATCTTTTTGTTTGTAGAATTTACCATCTGTCCAATAAGAAACTTCAATAAATGTACTTTCTCCTGCCCAGTTGATTTGGATTTCATATGTAGTGGCTTGTTTGATTGATAACCATTGGTGTTCTACTTTCTGGCTTTGTTTTTAATTTCTTGAGATGTAGTAACAACTTCATAAGGGAGCATATAAGCTACAGCAAAGATGACCCCACCGAAGTACAATTTACTTTTGGTAGGGACATGAAGAAGTAGAGGCTCTAATCATTACCTCTGTTTCTTTGCATCCTCAGCAGGGAAGAAAGGGGTCCTTCTGCTCTCTAACCTGGTTCCCCACTTCGTCCCGCATCATCGTAACCAACAATCCCTGGCTGCGGTTGGTCCTTACCATGACGACCACTGCTCTTATACTGGTGATGGCTGTCTTCAATATGGTGAGGAGTGTTAACGCCTTAAGATGTTGTGGATATTGTTGGTGCGATGATCTGTTCAGTTATTGTTGGACAGCCCAGCTCACTGCAATAGCATTATGGGATTGGCATTTTGATTATTACTTTATTATTTGATTTAAATCATACTGTTAACATGAAGATAAAACAGCAGGAAAAAAAAGACAAAAGGCACCTTAAAAATGATATATAAACTGTTAAATATTCCACAAAGTGAGATTTAAAAAACAACAACAACTAAACATCCCAAGAAAGTGTTATGCATACATACAAGCAATGAAACTTACACCAATTTGACATAGTCTTTGTTAAGATTTATTTCTTGGCTATGGTCTGAATAGGACAGCAGAAGTAACCCTTTCATTGCCTAATACAGAACTTATGTAAAAAGAATAGGTAACTATAATCCACCTGGTCTGCTGTGTCAGTTTCATCATTTCCGTAACATTTGTTTGTCTTACTGTTGTTAGTTTTATTTAACTGATGACAATGTGAGTAGTTATCATTTTATTCGAACTTGTATGTTGAAGTTCTTGAACAAAGATTTACATACATGAGGTCATTATAAAGAGCAGACCAATGTAAGCACACTTTATATCAAATGAGACCAAAAAATCATCAATAAGGGAATTCATCTTGACAGCACTGTCAGTGGTGCACTGTGTTTTACATGTCTCTGCTGAATCCTTTACTGTAAAGCACTTTGTGATGTCTGCTCTTAAAAGGTGCTGTATAAATGAACTTTACTTACTTACTTACTGGAGGAGGGGGCGGGGGGGGGGGGGGGGGGAGCGATACGGCATAGTAATGCAATATTTTGCGTGGTGATATTATATTGATACGCTGGTAGCGTAGCGGTTAGTGTGCTGGCCCCATGTACGGAGGCTATACTCCTCCTAGTGGGCAACCTGGGGTTCAAGTCTGTCCTGTGGCTCCTTTCCCACATGTAATTCCCCACTCTCTCACTCCCCGATCTCTGACTCCCTCAGGTATTAATAAAGTATGTTAAAAAAAAAACCAACACTGTCCTATCTCTAAATAAAGGCATAAAAAGCCCAAAAATAAACCTTTCAAAAAAAATCTTCTGAATGTCAAATTTTCCGTTTGCTTATAACAGCAGCATGGACTGGATAGAGAGATTCCTTTATAACAACCTACTGAAAGTTGAAAGGTTAATGCGAGTACAAAATGTCTCAAATTGCAGATTGAGTACTAAAACAAGTAGTACTTTACTCTGCTACATCCAGCCTTAAGTGTCCACCTGAAGGACACATCATTCAGCAGCATTAAGTAAATGACTTGTAAACGCTACTCAACAACATGTCTTCTTGGCCACTCTTTAAGAGTTGAAATGCAATGTCTATCAGTTCTGTGGAAGTTAGGTGATGGTTCAACTTTGAGCCCCCTTTTTTTTTGTAGTTCTTTGTGGAGGATCCAGGAGGCTCCATGGAAGAAGTCCAGACAACTGCTCCACCTGTGAATCTCACGAATCAAACCCTGTTGAACAACCTGGAAGAAAACCTGGGGGAGGACAAGTTTTATCTGCCAGTAAGTACAACAGGAACACAACAGCTGGAAAAGGTTACATTTTCATTACTGAACACCAGTATCATACTCATACTCATGCCGTTACAGCCTATGCCGTAACATTCAGGGAAACATTTCCCATAACCTAAAATAAAGCTATTTACATTACATGATGGCGTAAAAGCAGAATTGACATCTGCTGCAAGGCATTTGCTACAGCAGCCTCTCCCATTGTTCACTGTTACAAAGATGCATCTCTTTACTTTAAAGGAAAAAGAGCCAGCCGTGTCAATTCTCACAGTTTCACAAGGGAACTTTTGTATTGCAGTGGTTTAAATCTGTTGCGATACGGACGTGGATTCAAGCCAGACAAGAAGAAATAGTCCAATCTAAATATTAACTATGGACGTCAGTGATGCCAGGTTGTCTGACATTTGGGGGAATTCCTGAAGCTGGAAGTTTTGGTTGTCTTTTGTAAGCATGGGACTGGCCTCCTACAACACTGTATAGAAAGAAAGAAATGATTGTGTCTGTATTTAAATCTCTTTTTGGATGTGCATAAACAAAATGTGATGGTTATATAAGGATATTGACAGATTCTCGGGCTGGTATGTATACTTGTGTTCTGCCCTTGATTCCGAACAATACAGTAGCTTACCTGACTCAATGCTGTCAGAGCAGTACACAATAAAAAGAACCACACTAAACAAATAAAGCCAAATGTCATCTTGTCTTTGCTTGTATAACTTGTCGAGTACTTCAACTCTTCTCAGATGTGTTTCTTACTCTTTCCATCTCCAGTACTTCATCTACTGCTGCATTCTGGGCCTGGTGTCCTGCTCAGTGTTCCTGAGGATCAACTATGAGCTGAAGATGGTGGTTATGCTGGTCGCCGTGGTGATCTACAACATCATCATTCTCCAGACACACGCCTCACTGTTGGATGGATTTAGCAAAGCACTGTACCAAAAAAATACACTGGACAGGTAGCTGAAAACTGTGCAAAACTAACACACACACACACACACACACACACACACACACACACACACACACACACACACACACACACACACACACACACACACACACACACACACACACACACACACACACACACACACACACACACACACACACATAATTTTAAGTGATAAAGAAATAATTATTTGGTCTACCAAAAGGTCAATGCTATCTGCTTAAAGCCTCCGCCCCTCTCTGACCATGCAGCCAGCTTGTATAAGCTGAGCACAGAATACGAAAATGACTAATGAGAATGAACCCTGGTTTCCAGAGGGAGAGGTAATGCTGAGGTGGCAGTATCCCGCATGACTGTCAATCCAGTGTAACCCCGGGAGAGGAGGGTGATGAGTGGCAGAATGAGATACAGAAGATTATTGTATGGAGCTGAATACATTTTTCACATCTGACTGACAGTTGGGAGTCTCCAATTCCATTATGCATAAAAAGTTTTCAGAGCAAGACTGAAGGAGAAAGACCCGGAACTTTTTCAATCCATCATATTTCTGTTTGTTTTTGAGTCTCACTTTGGCCTCATAGCTGAGTATATAACACCATAAATATGACCGTTATGACGAGCTCCACTGACTTTGTATGCACTCATCTCCTGATGTACACACAAGTTATACTGAGTTTATTCATACCAACCATCTATTTCACTTGAGCTGTGCAGAATTCACAGTTTAGCTTCAGTAGAATCCTGCAGGTGTTAAAATATAGATTTCTAACGTTCCTTGTCATTTCATTGATCCAGACCCTTTACCTCAATATCAATGAATAGACAGTGAAAAGATTGAAAAGACATTACCAGGTATTTTTTTATGATAATGAAGTTTTACAAATAATAAGTACAGCACATTATTAACTGGTAGACCATCAATCTTGTACAAAAATTCAGGGAGACATTCAATGTATTCAAGCTCTCATTCATTTCAACGCTCATCTGAATACAGTCGTAGTAGCAGTCCGTACTAGCATTGTTTCTGCTGCCATGTTCTATAATCTTGTTTTAAAGATCAGTTTGATGTTTTCATGTAAATTATCTCATTGTCAACAGGTCCAAGAGAAAGACCCAAACACATTTCAGTATTCTGTCATTTAAACTTTTTTTTTTTTTAGCATTCATGCTCTATGATACTAAGGAAATAATAATTTGTTAAAAATAGTTAAAGACCTTTTAAAAAGTCTATACATTTTTTCTGTCTGTCTAAAATCATCAACTATCATTAAATGTTTTTTTTTTCTTATCATATTTGATGTCATTAAGTTTCAAAGGGGACAAAAATACAACATTAATATTATTACAGTATTTTCAGTTCAGAAATAGTTTTTTGGAAAGAGACATTTTTTTTTTTGAATTTTTCCCACTTACACTTTATAGTTTCCTCTCATTTTTATCTTGAAACGTTTTCTTATTTCATAATGACCTTATCTGTGGTTTAGCACACACAGCTAACTGGCTAATCTTAGTGGACGATAATAGTAATGCATGAGTCAGGGACTATTTTGGGCAGCCAGTTGATACACACTTGATGGATTAGTGGATATTTTTGATGCCATGATGTCCGGCTGACTCTGTAACAAACAACAGTACCGTTGTTGATGTAATCTAAGACCATGTGGTTTAGTGTAACTGTGGCTGATTCATTGTTTGAAACGCTTTTAGACAACACATGAGCCACATTGATGGGGACATGCTCAACAGGCTTTGACAACACAGATAGCACATAGTGGTAGAATCAATTCATTCAAAATTGATCAAAAATATCAACAAACTGACACCAGAAAATCAACTTTTGAATAATTTGTATTGTCTCTCTTTTTTTTGTCCAGGCCAGGAGTGCTTAAGGACCTTAAGACGATGGGCTCCGTGTCTCTTTTCATCTTCTTTATCACGCTGCTGGTGTTAGCAAGACAGGTCAGTTGTTTGAAAGTCTGAAATGATGGTCACTCATTTCCAAGACAAGATCTGGAAGCAAACATACGTTCAAGGTTTTGCTCAAACCAAAATACTTGTTCCAACGAACACTTCTTTGTAGCATTGGAAGAGCCAGCCTGGCCAGCTGCCTCTTCTCTGAGCCCAACCCCTCACTTAATATGTGAGCTAAACTCGGCTGACACAGATTTGGTGTTTGTGCTTTATCTTTTTGAGGTATCATCCATCAGCTCTGACCCCAAAGCAGCTGTTCTCAACAGAAAGACTCCCCCAAGAGCCTCTCACTCAAAACTAGGGCTTCCTGAGAGCCACATTTGGTCTAAAAAGCTCCATGTGTTGTTCACATTCTGGGTCACTGTCAACGGTAGGAGGGGAGCATTTGTTTGGAAGCACAGGTTTGCTGTGGTAAACTCTTTGTAACTGTCATATCTTATTCCGACCCGCACTCTTATTGAGGTCTTCCAGGATTAATTGGGTTCGTCCACTGGTCGCTCTTTGTGTATTAGCACACTAAAATGCCCAATTAATAATCTCCAAAGAATCCTGACAAGAGGTCGGTTAGTGTGGTGTTGCCAAAGGCTTTTGATGCAAAATGACCTAAAGCGCTGCCTGATATGAGGGCACAAAGCCTGGGGAGCATTTCACATGCTTTTAGAATACTATTAACACATTTGCCTTGCAAAAAAATTCACCATCAATCCTAATGAGCCCATTTCTAGCAATTTAGTCGGAGGGAGGAGAAAGCAGGTTAGGAGAATGAGGGGCATCTGTAATTCATCCCTCCAGAACAGATGCGCGATGGAGCAAAGCTCATTTACAGGCTTGTTAGCAGAAATGAGCAGCGTGTCATCTGGCCTACTTTCTAGACTAAAGGAGGAACTGGAGTTCCTCTCTCCTCAAGAGACGCAAGTACTCAAACTGAAACACATACTGTATGTATGCACCACATATAGTAGTTCATGCTAACTATCCTTAGAAGGTCATAAGCTAGTCATCACTTCTACTTCGGCCTCAGGCAATCAACTCAAAAGAACTGAACTTGAGCACTGAGCGGTATGAACCTACACTGCTGGAGTCTTCTAAATTGGCACCTTGCTTCACTCAGGGGAACAAGTATTCAGTGCACACATACATCATCCAGACTGCTCACCACACACATGATCTATATCTCATATGAGACTGAAACAGCACCCACATACTCTACTGCACATCCATACATACAGTGAGGGGCCAGCTTAATGGTAGCCTAGGGCTCTCGGATATATACGAGGTATGTTCCGGGGGAACCAATCTGATACACAAACAATGAATCCCAAGATCTTTTTCTCCCAATAAATACTTCCACCCCTCCAGCGTTAATAAACAAAACACTAAAAAGCTAATACAATGGCTATCCATTATGCAAAACAGTCCTGCCTGCTTAGTGTTTCCTTGGGCCATGAGAGCAAAGCACCTCAGTGTCAATGTAGTATTACTGAGACATTACTTTTCTATGAATACTAAGAAAGGCCTTCAGTCTCAGTTGGGTATATATTCGCAGAAATCCTACATACTGGTAGTTTCCATTTAGTAGAATCTAGCAGAACTGAATGCAGGCAGCTTATCGATGAGAAACCCCCTTATATCATGGACACATTCCAGTAACCACAGGAGTAATGTATTTGATGCTGACTCATCAACCTTTTTAGTTCCTTTCTTGATAAAGGTTTGGGTTTCTTCAGTGCCATGAAGCTTTGGAGCAGAGTACTGGGTGTTAATGACGCAGGTGTCTTTACTCTGTGTCCTCCTGTAACAGAATGAATATTACTGTAGGTTGGACTTCCTGTGGAGGGACAAGTTCAAGAGGGAGTGCGAGGAGATCGAGACCATGGAGAACCTTAACCGGGTTCTGCTGGAGAATGTTTTACCGGCCCATGTCGCAGAACACTTCCTGGGACGGAACTGGAAAAATGAGGTGAGTTCCTGGTCTAACTATCAAGCTTAGCATAAGTGGGGAAACAACTAGCCTGGAACTCTTGTTGCCACCCTGAGGTTGCCATGCTACATACAGAGACCCTGGAAATGTAGTATGGCTGGTCAACGCGCATTCCAGGACATAACCGCTTGTAATAATCTTGTTTTTTTTTCACATTTGTCTTTTGTATTGATTTGAAGTTATTTAGTCATTCGTGTGCTTTAGTCATTGTAAGTCTGGTTTTGTTACTTTTGGACAGAACCAGGCTAACTTTTTCATCTCATTGCATTTAGCTAAATTCGATAGCTATCCGTGGTTAAATCTGCGCACTCAGAGTTGTGTTTGTACACATATTTTGTAAACATATTCATTTGTTCTACTAAATTTTAACACATGACATGCATAATTTTCTCATTATAAAGTACTAAACACATTTTCATTTTATTACAGTTGACATGCTTGGTATGCTTCCTATTAGGGGTGGGAATCAGAGTCCCTACAATACGATATTATCACGATACTCGAGACACGATACGATGATTTTTAACATTTTGCGATATGCTGAGAATTGCGATACAATATATTGCGATTCAGATTTTTAACTGCATATTATGTCCACTACACTAAACTAAATCAAGAACTGTTTTGTCAAATAAGATAAATATTGTCAGTCTGTTCATCTCACTTAAGTCTATTTATTTGTATTTCAGTCTAATTGAACTTGAACATGAATTCTTAACAATGCAACTTGTTCAAAATTAATTGTGCAACCCCTTCAGCAGTTAAAAATGTAAAAAGCATATCTAAAATATCATATGAAAAATATCGATACTTGGTTGACATGAGACGATATAATATCGCTTCACAAAATATTGCGATACTGTATCGATTTTTTTACCCCACCTCTACTTCCTATGCATACAATTTGTATTTAATGCAGCCAACTTGCCACCTTTCCATTCTCAAATTCTTCTTAACTTGTTCCATTGCTGTACATTTTTCATCACAACTCTTAAACATCCATCTCACTCTCTGTCTTCCCTATGATGAATCCTGCCTCTATTTTGCTGCTGTGCTAACCCAGTGTCCCCACAGGGATGATTAAAGTTTCCACTTTATTTATTTAAAGAGCCGGTGTCATTGTTCAGTGTTAAGCCTGGCTCACACTGCAGGATAATCGGGCCGATTTGAGCTCCGATTCTTCCTTCCCGACAATCGCAGGGTCTCTCCCCACTCAAGGCTGCTCGGACCCGATTATCTGCTCAGATTATGTTGCAGTGTGAGAGGTACAAAGATCCAATTTTAACGTCCCCGATTTATTTCAAACATGTTTGATATTTAGAATTTAAAATCTTGACGATTACGTCATGAAAGTGTCCGGCAGAAGTTGTGTGTGTGACTACAATAGAGACAAGGGAGAACTGTAGTCATGGCGAGCAGCGGCAGGACGCAACCCAGCGTTTTTTTTTTTTAGTGTTCGGTACAGATCATCAGTGCAGCACTTTTCTGAAACTTGTATCCATGTATCTACGATTGTATCAACTTTCCTGTATCCCACAACAACTTCCACTTCTTCCCCTTTCACCAACCGCCGTCCATTGGAGTTTTCAAATGAAACTTTATTAACAATTGTCAACGCTTCATCCTGTTTTCACTCGTGCAGTGTGAGCTCTCCGGCCGTGCCCGACAATCGGGTCGTACAGTATGAGCGCATAAATCGCAAGGTCTGGTCGGGCGTCGTAAACGATTCAGTCGTACAGTGAGCTGACATGCCACCCCGACTTTTATACAATCGGGGGGAAATGGCACAGTCTGAGCCAGGCTTTAGGCTTTCACCTCAGATCTTTTTTGGGGTTTAGTCATTGAATACACAGAGCATTCATCTTTAACTTTCCTTCTCTGGTTCTCAATCAACACAACACACCCAGCTGTTATCTTCTTCTTGCTCATTACCAGGATCTTTACCATCAGTCATACGAGTCGGTGTGTGTGATGTTCGCCTCCATCCCAGACTTCAAAGAGTTTTACACTGAGTCGGATGTCAATAAGGAAGGACTGGAGTGCCTCCGACTTCTCAACGAGATCATAGCTGACTTTGATGAGGTAAACTCTGCTCACCCTGGCCATCTGACATGAAGAGAAAAATTTGCAGGAAACCATTATCATTATCAGTCAGAGTGTTATTTCCTCTTTCTGTGTGTGCTGTGTTATTTACTGGATTCTTTCTGCATTCTTAGCTGCTGTCCAAACCTAAGTTCAGCGGCGTGGAGAAGATAAAGACCATTGGTAGCACCTACATGGCTGCAACTGGACTCAATGTGACACCGGGACCAGAGTGCTCACAGGCATGCATTAACACACATGGACTCATTTCAAACATATTCACACACAGTTAGAATTGTATGAAGCATTCATATTAATATGGAGTGTTCACTGTTTCCTCCAAAATGGAGATCAAAGCTTTCAGACCGTCCAGTTTTCATTAGAGCTCATATTTGATAGTAAAAGAACAAGATTCTTTTTTTTTTCACATTCTCACCCCAATTTCAGGTGCCAGAACGGTGATCATTTTCAGTCAACTTGTCACTTTTCATCAGTGGTCACAACACACGATAAGGCTCAAGCATCAAAGTGTTAGTTGCATGGGGAGCTTTGTGTGGGTTGTACTTTGAAAGATGTGCCTCACATAACATTAAAGCATCCACTGATCAAATACATGAGGGAAGTCACTGCAAGGAAATGAGATCATCAAACAGAAATAGAGCAGCATATTTTTAAAGGAATCTCCTAGGTTGGTAGGAAACATGCCTAATTTTGCTAATGCAATCGTACAAGCCATTGCTACTGTAGCTCACCAGATGGGTTCTTCAATTTTACACAGATGGAGCCATCTTAGTCTAGGTGTATATACTGCTATCGATTTAAATTGCTCCTCGGGGACAAACACAGTTTTTTTTTTTGTTTTTTTTTTATGTAAACACATTCTTATTCAAACTTGGCTCAGAGAGTGGATTAAACACATTTTCTGCATCTCCCTCAGGAACATGACAGACAGTACATGCACATTGGCACCATGGTGGAATTTGCCTTTGCTCTTGTGGGGAAGCTTGATGTTATCAACAAACACTCCTTCAACGACTTCAGACTCAGAATTGGTAAGACAAATTCTTCACAGAGTGAATGTTTTGCTAGGTAATGCTGAGATCTTTTAAATCTTAGGTTGAGTTAACACAATGAGCCTATGAACCTATGGCCCAGTGATGAAAGCCCTTTCATGTACGGTATTCTTAGTTAGAATAATCTGGGTGTCACAAGCACATTGAAGATTAGTGCTTCCTCTATCTCGATACCACATTCTTGGCCAATCTGTTCGAGGCAGAGAGGTGTTCACCAATGAGTCTTGATGTGCTCTCGGTTTCTGCCTGTTACTAGTTTTGTCTGTGCTTCTGTTTTGATTTGAGTTCCACTGCATCTATCTGAATAATAAGTTCTGGACCTGCTGTTCTTTGAAGTGTGTTGATATAATTATACGAATGCAAATCTGTTTATTCATTTTTTGTATGTAGTATTTATTGAAGTGATATTCATAGCTAAATCATATCTGCTTATCCCTATGGATAACAATGATGTGATGTTGTCTCTAACAACTGTATAATTACAAGCTGCTAGTCAGACTGTAAACAATAGTTGTCTCGGACCGAGAAGTTCTGGGGACTTTTTAAAGAGGAACTATCCACTTGGGGGTTCCCTGAGAACTACACACCATGGGGACTTTTTTCTGTCTGCATTTGCACCGCCATGGTACCTACTCTGAAGCAGGAGATAAAAAGGTTCCTCTTAACAGGGTTCTAGGAACTAAAATAGTTCATAGTTCCTGCGGCGCAGGATCAAATGACGTTTTCGGACCACAGGAACTTTCTCATAGTTGAAACCCTACCCCTATATATCAAGTATTGTCATTCAGCTAAATAATATCGAGACATGAGTTTTGTTCCATATCGCCCAGCCCTAATTCAGACGAGACTCAAAACCATCAGACAAAAATCATACCTGTATTTCGGCATATAGCCGTAAGTTCCACCAAATGCAACAAGATCTTCACAAGTGCAACTTTCTTGTTTATTGCAGAGACTCAGCGATGTGGTTTGTGGTTTTCATTTGTTTTTGCTCAGGGATAAACCATGGTCCAGTGAAAGCAGGAGTTATTGGAGCTCAGAAGCCTCAGTACGACATCTGGGGAAACAGTGTTAACGTGGCCAGTAGGATGGAGACTACAGGGGTACTGGGAAAAATACAGGTGGGATTTCTTACAAAAATGCAAAAGCATGTCTCCCAGTATGCTAGTAGACTTCTAATTCCAGTCATTTTTGTTTCTCTTAATACAGGTAACAGAGGAGACAAATTCTATCTTATTGACACTTGGGTACATGTGTTCATGTCGGGGCATCATCAACGTGAAGGGCAAGGGTGACCTGAAGACTTACTTTGTACACACAGAGATGACCCGATCTCTGTCACAAGGGACTGTGATGCCTTGAATATGACAATAACAGAAAAATAAGACTTGAGAACACAAAACACAAACAAAGTTGCTGTAGAAGTGATTTGTCATGCTCTGTAGCTAACACCCATTATCAGAGGCCAGCAGTACAATGGATAGAACCACTTTTGTCCTTAGCAACACAATGTAGAGCTGTGGTGTTGAGGAGCACTGCCACAGTTCTCCAGTGCCGCATTTTGGATGCTTTTCACATCTCAAGTGTAACAAAGGACTTTGCTCCAAGGAGTCTCATCACTGTCTAAAGGAGTGCCTCACTTAAGAGAGGTTTGCTACATTAGTGCAGCTCTCGAAGACCTCAGTCACCCATCTGTACAGTACTAGTGGTGTGGAGCTACTTAGCCATGCCAGTGTTAGTGCTTCAGAGCCTTATACTTGAGCAAACTGAGCTGCCTGCTGAGCTGTGCTTTTTTTTTTTTTTTTTGTATCTGCCTGATTGGCACAGAGCTCTGGTTTGTTCCATTTTATTTCCAAATGGATGCTACAATAGTTTATTGTCATATAGAGCAGTTGATGCCAGTATGTCGCCATAGTGGTGGGTAGTTTGCCAAAAACCTGTGAATTGTATTTATAGCTGTAGAGCTGCATTTTGTGTGCCACTGAAGAGGAGGTGGACTCGGGCGCAGGATCCAAGTAGAGGAAAGTAGAGTTTTCTTTTCTAATTTATCTGGAGACAAACCAACAGCTATGAGTGTAATTGTTCACTGCCATCCTTTTGTTATTCATTAAACATTTGTATATAAATAACCATCTTTGTGTCAGTGTGTGATTGTTTTAGTGCATTCGACAGAAAAGCACCATAAAAGACTCTTCAAAGCATAAACCATTGCACGATCAGCTCACAGGAGTCTAAAGCTGGTAAGATTATTGCTTTGAATGACAGGAGACAATACACGTATATATTTTGCGGAGGTGTGTTTATTGTAATCAAAAAAAGCCAAAAAGCATCAGTAATACTGGGTTCTATTTGTACAGTAACAATGTAGCAGTATGTAATGTGTCTTTAGCTGTATGTTCTATTGTTTTTTAATCAACACTCTTCCCAAAACAAATAATCCATGTGAACAAGAAGGAATCATAAAAATGAATGAACTCAATTAGGTTTGAAGTCTTTGCTTTACACAATCCACTATATTTGACTTTTTCTACAATACCATGACATGTGTATTAGCTCTTAATCATCGTAAATGAACTCTGCACCGAGAGTCAAAGACTGCATTATTGCTCAGAATGTAGCCCAAATTTCTACCCGAGTAAAAAGCAAATGAGAGCCGTTTGTGCTGATTCTTATTTGTGTAGGAGGTTGATCTCAGTTGCGTGGGTTCAGAAGAGTTGAGTGATTGCACCATGTGAAGGTAACAAAAAAATCTAAAACATAAAAAAACAGGAGAGCCAATGTTTAGTGGTAAGTATGATCTGACTCAGAAATGTCACTGCCATATTTCTCATTTCTTCTTTAAGGTCTCTTGCCAGATAACTAAAAATAAAGTTAGACAAGCTGATAACTGGGGTTTATGAAATCTATAATAATTGGATTTCACAGTTACTCATTATTTTATGAAGTTATTTGAAGTTGGAATTTTTATCATTGACCCATCAAGTAACTAAAACATTTGCAAAACCACAGCGCTTTATTGGTGACTGCTTTGGTAACACATGCAGTGATACTTCAGGTTGTTTAAGAAGGGACTACTGATCCATATCCTTCTTCCACAGTCCAGGTAATGCCATTTTTCATGAAAAAATCTGCTTTAGTGCTTGCCACCCGTTTGAAAGTAGGATTTGTTTTAAAGATGTCAGGAACAGGATGTCGGCCGTACTCTGCAGATGAGCGCACAGGAACAACTCTGGCCTTCTCCTGGGATTAAACAGGACAAGGCAAATATACACACAGTAAATAAAATCCCAGCCTTATCAGCCTCAATGGGCCAATCACAGATTTAGACTGATGTCTTTTTTATTTTAATATATGCAAATAAATGTACTGTTTCAGATTTTTTTTTAACATTCAGAGCTTCTAAATTTAGGAAGTTCAGGCTCAATATGTGCAGAACAGAGAGAGTGCCAGCATCTGGCTGTAGCAGATTCACTGATTGGTTTTGTATTCGCATACGTCATTTTGAATTCATATCCAAATGTGAATTCCAGAACAGAAACGTCCTAACTCAGCGAGAGCTGTCACCAATGCTGACGGCCAACCTCTCAACTCTGTGTAATTACACGCTCAGCAGTGTGAGCGGTTTGCTTTGTTCACCACCCTCTCTGCTTTCAGTGACCCAGAAACGCACTCTGAGCTACTTTTCTTGACATGAATAATTACACGATGGAGATGAAACAGAATCAAAAGCAGCCATAAAACTCAGACATATATGTCAGGCTGCACATGGTGACAGTGTTAACAGACGAATAAATAAGGAGCGTATTAAAATGTATGTATGCCGTTTTAGAACAAAATGTCATATTCTACTGAAGTTCCAAAAGCTATATTACTAATAACATCTTTAAGCTGAAAAAGCTCAAATAAGTAGGACTCTCTTCTAGTGTTCAGGAAACAGTATATCAAGGTGTCAATGCTTATTTTCTTTGCTCTAGATCAGGGATGGCCAACTTTGGTCACAGCAAGGGCCACATTCATTTAATTCTGACTGCCAGGGGGACAAATTGTAGGATACAAAAACGATTACAGTCAATTATGTCTTAAATTTAACTCAACATATACCAGTCATCAAATATTATTATGGACATATTTCTGGTATTCATGATTTCATGGCTGATTTTGTCATATTTTCTTCATGGTTCCAATTAATTGATGTGTAAAAATTGACCTGAGGGCCACTTTAAGGGTTGATGGGGGCCGCCCGATGCCCACCCCTGGATTAGGTGGTAAAAGTTGGTTTGTGCTTTACTGCAGTTGTTAACATATTAAATCCAATGCAAATAATGTTTTAAAGTCCTCCCTGATAGAATAGAGCTATAGATTCAGCTGTAGGTTGACTCTTTAGTAGTGTCTGGGTTGAATTTATAAAATAAAAATATTAAGAATGAAACAAAGGTTAAATTGAAACAAGCTCAGGAGATGTTGAGCAGTTGCTCTTAATTGATCTTCATGTGATGAACTGATCATCTTGGGGCTGGCTGGCCCCTTTATTAGTTTTGTTTAATATTGGGAAGTATAAAATAGTAAAGTTTCTGAAATACATCAAATTGAAGTTAGGCAAAGCAACACCTTATTTGATCCATGATGGAATTCCGCTTCATCGTTTTCAATTCCTTTAAATGAAGATTATGAAAACCTAAAACAGTCACTCAATCAATGGAGTCATTACCTCTTCATGTATGTCTAGTCCTCTTCCTTTATCGTGTTTTCTGTCATCTCGGTGTAGTCGCATATCATGTCCCTCAGCCTGATGGAACACACGGTCATAGGTGGAGATTTCTGGAGCCTTGCAGTGGACAGAAAGTGGGCAGGTAAGTTTAATTCAAAGGGGGTACTCAGCCAGAGGCCGGAGTAAGACCTATCCCAGCATATTTCTTACAGTAACACCAAATCAACACTTTGGTAGATCAGTAACCAGTTGTTGTCATTTATTAATTGAAATGATCCTCTTACAAAGTATTAGTTTTACAACATAACTGAAGAGGGGTTTCCTTTGTGGCTATATGATCATGGAATATTCACTCTATTAAGTATACATGTTTGTCCTTAATAGGTTTTAATTTCTTTTTAGCTCAGAAATTAATGTTCCTAACTTGATAGAATTAGGTTTTGATGTGAAGACAAACATTTGAGGATAACTGTCTCATGCATTTCAAAGAGTTGTAAATGAGTACTCAAGTACCTGTGTGGATACATACAGTATGTTAGGCTAATAGAATACATTACATGTTAATAATATTACCTGAGTTCCATTCATAAATTAGGAAGTATGCTAAAATGTCCTTAATTCATTTAACTGAATCAACTCTCCAAATAGTATTAGCTTCGACAGCCTTTGTGAAGACTGTACTTAGAATCAATGTATTATTTAGATTGCTCAGGTAGGTTATCATGTTGAATCAATATACAGTCTATGGTTGAATCTAATGTATTTATCTTAAGGCTAACTAGCTTTATTAGCAGTGGCGTTAGCTTATGGCTAAAAACAACGTTCAAATCCAACACTTTACCTTAGAGTCTCTGTTAAAGTATGACATTTCTTTTGGTCCTTCACGGCGTGGTGGGATATGACTAAAGGCAGATATGGTGGCGATCGGTTTGGTTTGTGCCTCGAGATATACATCCATCTTAGTGGCTAAAAAACAAATCCACAGATAGTTTGATACCAGACTGCACGTCCCCTAGAGCGTCGGCGTCTTTGGTTGCTAGGTTACTGATTCACTACGCTGCCACGGCATGTTGCTGTAGGCCTTCTAGAACGACCGGAATTCTATCACAGTCTTTTTGACTGTTTACTAATTATTTGCATATAATTTCAATGATCAATATCAAATATAAGAATAAATGTATCTCTAATGTTATGATAGGCAATTATCCTACATTTCAGGACACCAAAATTTAAAATCTAATGAATGTGACATTATATTAGTTAATCCAGAATCACAGAAACAGATATTTTAATTACAGATTCAAACATTATAATATTTTTTTTTTTTGTCAAATAAAAACAAACTGTTTTTTCCTTGGATATTAGGATAAAATAACTTATAAAAGCAGCATCAATTTGCATTTCAATGCATAATAAAAATGTAAACATGTAAAACACATTATAGGCCTACCACAAATGGCCAAAACGGTCAATCGGATAACAACATAGGAAAACAACATACAAAATTGTGAAACTGCAGGAAAACAAGCTGATCTGGAAAACAATATTTGTTTTAGTGAGAACAGATATCATGCTGTAAATCATATTGAAAATATCGTGCTCAAAAATCACAAGGGATGTAGCCTCATTCTCCTGCTCACTTAGGTTTTATTCTGTTTCAACTGACCCTAGTTTACTATATTCTGCCTTTTCAGTGTTGTTTGATTCAAATGTATGTCTCCTATTTCTATTTAGTTTTAGGCTGGTAAGCTTTATTTCCTCCTTGGGTTGATCGTAAAAGAAATAGCTCACCTGCTCACCTTCAAGAGCGGGAAAAAGGAGCAAACACTAAAATGATACACTGGCTATAATGCGTGCGGTCAATATGACTGTTATGGCCTTTCAAGGTAGAAATACTCAGAACTCGTTTGAGTTTTGTATCCTGATCACAACCCTGATAACCATTTTTAAACATATCCCGATAGCAATTCTTTTTTAATGTAGCCTACCTATATCTATCCCCAGCCAATGCTAAAATCATGTCCGTAGCTATGAGGACACCAAAATTAGTGTTATGTGCATTTAATCAAATGGGTTTTTAGGATGCCCTACTTAAATTCCAAAGAAGCTGAACCAATCATAGAGTTTAATATTCTTTGTTAACAGACCGCTGATAGTTTAAGAAAAACACCCCCCAAAATCGTGTGGACTGATATTCTTTCAAATAATTGCTTACTGTACGTTTGTTTGGAGTCAACAGTGACAGCACACACAGTTCCACTTTTTGTGGACAACATTTGTCTCTTCATGGTCCTTCAGGGTTCTTCTACGGCATTGCTTGTAACTCTAGAAGCAGAATCAATTTATATAGCACTGGACAAACTTTGCCTCAAGCCCTGTGCAGAATCGGTGGCTATATAATAAGGTATAAACAGTCTACCAATCACTCAGCAGTAATGGTGCACCTTAAACTAACTGGCCAATCTTAGTCTGATTAGGAAAAAGGGACATTTCTAACAACACAACCTCTGTGCATAGATGTTTTATAGCCATACTGTTGTGTGTTAAAAGAAATAGTCTGTAGTTTAGGGAAGTTCACATTTTTCCTTTCTCAGAGTTACACGAGGAGATTAATACCATTTTGCTATTTCATATATGAAACTTCTGGCAGGTGATGTTGTATCTTAGAATAAAAACTTTCAAAAGAGGGGAATAGCTTGCCTGACATTAGGACAAGTGACTGCCTCTCTGCTCCTTGCCTGACAAGGCACCAGTAAGCTGCTGTGCCAAATCGGGAAAGACCCAGCGCGTAACTTTTGACAGTAATACACCATTTTTTATACTTTAGTTTTTAAATGAATGAATACTCTGCACTTCATTGCTATTTGAACCTATTTTTAGATACTACATTGCATCCAGTCTTCTCAGGAAATCTAATCTCATCTAAATCTTGTAAAATAAAGGTTGTTATATTTGTTTACCCTCTTCCATCATCGCTGAAACACACTTGCAAATACACTTTATCATTTAGTGTTCTCATCTTGCACAGTGATGGTGACATGAGAAAAAATGTTAGGAGTTTGATCCCCAGCTCCTGCAGACACGTCTGATGTGTCCTTGGGCAAGACACTTAACCCCAAATTGCTCCCTGAGTCCTGAGCAGTTGAGGCCCACTGCCTTGCCCAAGGGCACATTAACAGCACTAAGGAAAAGAAATGGCACCTTCCCCAGCAACCATATCAACACTTCGGTCTGTAAAATGAATGCTTATGAGAATATAGAAACCAAACAATCAATCTCACTGCTACTGTTGCCATGTCAACAAATAATGAGTCTCAGTTAGTACCATTATATATTGTAGATTACTTGCTAGATTGTAGAAACTTATATGGAGAGGAGAGAAGATATTAACACAATTCTTCCACAATCCAGCATTATGTTCCCACTGTGAATGAAAGCTGTAGTTGATCACAAGGACCAGCCTCCCCCTGCTGGACATGACCAGTAATACACCAAAATTCACATAAACTTAATTTCCCAAAGATAACACTCAATTCTCACTCAATTAAACAAATTAAATGACCGTGTACAAATTATATAATTTTCTTACCAACTTTTGGTCAGCGGCTCAAAGAAGTCTTATCAACCAATGATGCCAAAAAGAAAGTCATTGCATATATTTCCTATACTGAGACCTGTATCTATTGTCAGCATCAAGTCTTTGTGGCCTTGGCTCAGTGGTAGAGTCGGCCAACTGAAGGGTTGGTGGTCCTTTCGCCATCTCCTGCAGTCTCATGTTGGAGAGTATAAATTGCTCCTGCTGCATAGCCAGCAGTGTGTGAATGGATTGTACTGTTGTGCAGTTTGACACTTTCTAACAGCCTGTGCTATGTGGCTTTATTGTGAATGGTTAAATGTGACATGTGATGTAAAATCATTTTAAATGAACAGAAGTCTAGAAAACTGCTTTTTTTCTTTTTTGCTCCATCGGCATCACTTTTGTCATAAAGCAGTGGCATAAGGGGAAAAAACAACATTTTAAGCTAAACAATAAGCAAGAATTTCATACTCAATTTGTATGTAAGTTATCAATGCCTTTGCCTGATAAGAGCCATGTATTTCTAAATGAATTATTCTATAAGCACATCAGGCCACTAACCCTGTAAGATAAGAGAAATACTTTGCGTTTCTT
Organism: Labrus mixtus; assembly: GCF_963584025.1. Taxonomy (NCBI): domain Eukaryota; kingdom Metazoa; phylum Chordata; class Actinopteri; order Labriformes; family Labridae; genus Labrus; species Labrus mixtus. The sequence goes on from NC_083627.1 coordinate 14,502,069, forward strand.
TTTACAATGTGTTCTTTGTCCAAAGTCAAAACAAATATAAAAAATAAATAGCACGTGTTTGATAAACTTATTTTTGACTTATGTGTTCAAGTATGACCAGTACCTCATGGCTCCTCGTGATTCACTTTTATTAGCCGCAGGTTTAATAGAGTTAACGAAGTATAACCTTTTTTTTTAATAATATTATTGAATTATTGTAACTTTCCCCCACCTTCTTGAACTACTCTTATACTGAATGAGTTCTGTGATGTGAAACTGTCTGACGTGTTTGATTCTTTTTTAAGACTGGTATTTACCCCTGATAAAACCTTCACTATGTCTCTGATATTTATTGACATCAATATATATGCATGTCTCAATGGGTTCTCAATATGTTAATACATTGTTTAAACTAAGATTTTTTTTCATTATAAGGCTACACTTGTATTAGTCTGAATGAAGGAAAGTGTGTGCTAAATCTCATATAATTGTACAGGTTTAATCTTGATCTATGTAGGTTTTTTTTTTTTTAATCTTTGTTTGAGTTAATATAAACATATTGGAGGGGGAACAGCGGGTGTTTTTAGATGTAACAAATTTCTCTTGTCATGTGTGTCTTGTAAGCTGCTACTGGATGATTTGAATATCCCTCTGGATCAATAAAGTATCTATCTATCTATCTATCTATGAGCCTACAAATTCCTAATTTGCATAATACTATTGCAAAGAAACCTTAAGCACAAGCATCATTTTATAGGCCTACTTAAAAAAAAATGTTTTAAATTAAATACTTCAACCAGCAGATGGCACCAGTGATATACCTCCGCTAACTAAGGTTAAAACCTCAATCAAAACAGCTGACCTTTTCTGATTGGATTGTATCCGGTAGACTTTACAAATCCCTCTGCTCCTCCCTGCGTCTTAGTTAACTAAACATTCACACACTTTTAATGGAACTATCGCAAGAAAAACAATAAAACCATGCAACATAAGTGTGTTAGATATCAGAACTCCCTGTCTCTTCCTTGACAATTAATCGTCGCATAACCGAGACAGCCTTGATTTCACGTCATTTTAATAATTCCGATAGCCAAATGATTTCCACTTATTTTCATGTCTGTGTGTAGTTTTTACTACTCTTTGGATTAACATGTCTTGCTCTTCGGTTAAAGTCGGTCACACGCACGTACCGTAATGCACCGCCGTCGTTCCTCGATGACCCACCGACTGCTCATTTCCGAATGCACGGAGATTCACCGAGCAGCGACCCGGCCCCTCCCGCCCCTCCTCCCCCGCTACAGCCACTCTCCCCTCGGCTCCACTCCCGAGGAGGAACCCGGTGCCCCCCGGCTGATCGTTTCCAATTACGTTACCCTAAGATGGAGGTCTGCAGATGGCACTGCTAGCGTCTGCGAGTCACCGTAACCGTCTGTGTGTCTTTAATGACATTATTTTCGGGACAGAAGTGATTTTTGTGCCACCTTTCTGACATTTTTCGGAGGGATCTACTTGGGAGATACTGAAGCACGGTTCCGATTGTGGCAGCCATGAGCTCCGGGGAAGGAGCGGAGGAGACGACGAAGGACGCCAGCGACATAGCGGCGTTCTTCAAGACCGGTAAGCCAAAAAAAAAAAAAAACAAGTAAAGAGAGGTCGAAATGAGCTCAACATTGAGCTGCTCCCTTTGCTCCATGGACATTGTTACCGCTCATGTTGACTGCTTGGGGGGGGGGGGGGATCAGACAGTGAGGGGACACGGGTAGTTTAAGATGAAATATGTAATGCTTGATGTGTACAGCAAACAGAAATGACCAATACTGCTGTGGAAAAGGCTAAAAAAAACGTGTTTTGTTAATGCATTTTGTCTAACCAACATGTAATCTCAACCCATACGGGCAGAAGAGCCTGGCAACGCTAGCTGGAGCGCTAAAGGGCTGAGTTCCATCATCGGACACCTCTCTTGGATCCGGCTTAGTGGCTGGTTAATGTTCCGTGTACTTTTTAATCCTATATGTCCCGCATGACTTTAGCTGACTAAGACTACTGATGCTGTGACACTACAATAAAGAAAGTAGGTTTGACTAAGTGAAAGTTATGACTAAGGAAAATATAGGATCTATGTTGTACATCCAGCTCCGGACAGACTCAACCTTTAATGAAAGATCACAACTCATACAAATAAATCACACCTTGACATATCTTGGACTAAATACACTATTTTGACATGGAAAGGAGGTGAGAAAAAGGAGCAGGTCAGGGGTGTCCGATAATGGGCTGATGTGTTTGTACCATAAGACTGTATACTAGCGTTCAGTGTTAGCATGTGAGCTAGTGAATCCTGAATCAAGATTGGTGAATCCTGTCTGCTGCTGGTGAGCTAACAAATGCTAGCTCGTTTAGCATCGCTAGCTCGCCTTTGAGTTAACAAAGCTGGCGTGTGTCTTGAACAGCTTATTGGTGTATTACACACACGGTTACAAAATGTGCGTCTGTTTTGTAACTTATCATTCCGTGAACTCTAATTTATTTGTTTTCCCCTGTGCTGCAAAATAAAAGCAAAGCTATGCAAGCAATGTAAACAATACATGGCGTGGCATATACAGGCTGGGGTGTGCACTGTGCAGGGTAAGCTAGCTGTGTAGAAGCTATCGAGGCCATTGGGGCTGCACTGTTATCAACATCCCCGTCTGTTAAGCTGTGATAAAACGACTCAATATCAGCGACACTGATTTCTTCATTACAAGCAATATGCTTTTGGACTTGGTGTCATGCCGCCCCTTTGGTTGTTATGATTGTAACATTAGCTACATAGGCTAATTAATCTGCATGTAGTTGGTGTGACCTGAAGTCCTTACGCGGGCCTACAGTGATTTCAGAGGCTACAACAGACTAATAAACATTTAGTTTTATGGGGGTTGAGGGTCCTAAAATACATGTTAGCCTACGTTTTTTTCCAGCAGAGGTTGCATAGTGAAACCATGGGTATTGACGACTCATTTTCTATTAATTCCTACATAAATTAAGATCTAAATATTTTTTTATATGTCCAAGGAGTGTTTCCTGAGATGCAGCTTTATGAAATTATTATCTATGGTCGAATGCCTGTTCTTTGTTGGTCTTTGACTTGATAAATCTTGCAGACCTTAGGGGCTGAACTTGCAATGCCAGATAACCCTCTACCCATTTTTCACCGACTCAAAGCAGTGAAATAACTCCAGTGCCCGATGTTATGTCTGCCCCATTGCCATCAGTAACTCCACTGACTGTGCCACCTTACTGCTTATGTTCCTTAACTAACTGAGTTGACTGCTTTTTGTGGTCATAAATGTGTGTTATAAAAGTAGTTATTGAAAGTGTATATCTCTTGATGACATGTTCACAATTTGTGATGCTTAAAAATGAAGCAGCGGAATAGAATAGTAATGCACTTTATTTACTGTGTGCAAATCTGACTTTTCTACCACACTGTCATGTTTACCATCTACCTTTTTGATATTTTGAAATACAGTTAGAGGGGTGTAAACAAGGAAAACAAGCAAAGTATTTACATCCAGCCTCTGACTCCTGTGGGTTGAGATAATAAAGCACAGTATATTTATCGAACTTATTCTTTGGCTTCCTGTTCAGGGAGAGTGATGAGAGGCATCCTGAAAACTTGCTTTCAATCATACTTTGTATGTTTTGTTGCTGGTGTGCAGCTGCTGCCGATCTGCTGAATCTTTGTGATCAGAATGGATGCTCATTCGTTTGTGCAATAACAATATCATTTAGACATGCCACCAATTCTCCATCTGCTTTTTGTGGTTAAAAATAGCTCTTTATTTATAAATTGGGTATAGTTTTTTTTAGAGGAGCAATGGCTCAGTTAATTAGTTTAGTTTGTGATAATGGTTAGGTTCTGCTGGATTAAAATAAAATGTATTGTTGATAAAATCAAGCCTTTAGGGATGCGGGTAATGAATGCCACTCTGGCACTGGTTTAGAAATAATATTCTTTATCATCTTTAACTTTTCATGCCAAACTGCACTTGAGACAGTGTCTTTATCGCCCCAGTGTGGGCAGGGATTCAAATCTTACAAAAGACATTGTTGTTAAATGTTTCCGTTGTATCTTATTGGGTTCAACAAATATGTGTATTTTAAAGCTAAGTATTATTCGAACAATGATGGACATTGTGCCTTGAAAAGGTGCTATCATCCAAGTTTAATATCACTTTGCAATAAGATAATTCAAGAGCACATGGTTTAGTTTTTGTTTTCTTTGTTTTTGTTTTCACAAAGAGAAAAAAAAACTTGACTTAAGCCATACTTAGCTCCAGTTTATGCAGTATGTGTTACAGGTTGTAGGCTGTAGTCTCAAACAGATAGTGTTAATGTTAAATATGACGCATTTTCTTGTTTTTTTGTCGTGGTTTGTTGTACCCTGTGAGCACATTTTGCTGATGTCATTTTGTGCAACTGGACAGTGATTGAGAAAACCGTCTATTACAGTAAGATTTGTTTATGATAACTATGGACATAAAATACAAATGTACCTTTTGTCTTCTCGCAATCTATAGCAACGTTGGCTTTGAGAAATGCTCCTTTCTGATCAGAATGCCTGGTTTATTCTGTCCAGAATCTGTGGTGAGTCAATAAGTATGGGTATCAGAAAAAGCAGAACATCCTTGTTCAAAGGTCTTCTTGAGACATCTTGATGCAAGTTGTAAAACCAGAAGTGAAACCAATATATGCCTGAGATAGCTCTTTTACAGTAAGCTGAAGTTGGAAGGCTTGAGTGTCACATTCAGGCTCCCCTCCTCCTTGTTTTTCTCATGAACTTCCTCTCAACATATCTGGAAATCTTGTTGTGACATGCACAGGTTTGAGTGTCTTGCCACAAGCTATGCTCCCCCCCCCCCCCCCCCACTCTATTCCCAGCTCCTTTCTCATATCTTTTTCCATCCTTCGACATTTGGTCTCTTTGTGTCCCCCATGTCATCCCTCTGTGCTTTCTCCCTCTTTCTCTGTCAATAAATCAATCAATCTTTAGTTGTATAGTGCCAATTAATAACACATTATCTCAAGAGCAGGTAAAAGACCATACTCTTTGGTATATCTGTGTGATTGCCTGCTGTCTGACAGTTAATTTGCCTAAATCCTCCCTTCATACTGTGTAGTGTTGGGCCTCTCCATCCTGATGCAAAATGACAACTCGTGAAAAAACGATCTTTCCCCATATCTTTACCCTGTCTTCCAGACTGGAATTAATACCTAGTCCCATAGCTCTGAAATAGGGAGTTTTGTTGTGTCTGATTGTCAATCATCCAGTTATTCCTCTCCAAACATATATTTGGCTACACTGATGACTAAGATGCTGATTTAGTGTTGATTTCATACAGTTACTACTTGTCAGTGTAGGACATTTATTCATATGAGGAAGAAATTAATCTGCCAACCACACTGCTAGCCCGTCATGAATGAATGTTTAGAGGCTGCAACACGCAGTTCACAAGGTAGGTCTGTATGTTTGAATGAGCATCAGTGTGTATGTATGTATGTATGTGTGTGTGTGTGTGTGTGTGCGCACGCAGGAAAGTGAGTGAAACAGACAAGCAGGAGAGAGGGAGAGAAATGTGATCCTGAGCATGCATTTATGACTCAGACCCATTCACCCAGGATCAGGTCTGCATACACACACACACACACACACACACACACACACACACACTCATGCAGTCTGAGACTAATGGATATTGATCCAGGAGATGGAGACTGATTGAGGTCCCTCAGTAAAGGTTTCCTGCAGGCTTAAAGCTGCCAAGTCAGACACAGAGCAGATGCTAAAGTCTAATGCTGCTCAAAGCAGATTTCTTTTTATCATCCTGTGTTTATGGGCTGGAGGTAAACAGAGGATTGGTGCATCACAGATCAATGCAAATTAATTATTGAAAGCTAGCTTTATTGTCACTTTGTTTTACCCCTTCCTTTAGTGCCACGTTTTTTTTCTTTATAACTTGACAGTTAGGTGTTTTTTAAATCATAAAGCTTATTTTCCAGGCCAACACATGTTACACCAGCACTGCATGGTGCGGCTTGGCTAAGGCACTACTAGGTTATGCCGTGACACGTTGCTTTTGGTGAAGGTTTCCATTGACAAAAGCTACAGATAGTATCATACATGCACCTATCTTGGTTTCATCTCAAGATCTGCCAAGATTTTAAAGGAGCTGAGCTGAAACTTAATGCGTACATTAAACCCTGCCAACAACTGATCAGAGAGAATCCTCACCCTGGACAACCCTGCCCACAACTCCATAGTTTTGTAGAGCGGTCTGTATCGCAGGGCTGCAGTAACTGATTATTTTAGTAACTGAGTAATGTATTGGTTAGTCTCGCGATTAACGAGTAATCAGACCATGCATGGTCAGCCCTTTCCTTCCCCCCCCCCCCCCCATCAAATAACTTGCTTTATTTAAGAGCAATAGGGAGATACAAAAGAGAAAATTAGACAGGTTGGGGCCATATCTAACTTTCAGCTCGACCATGTTGTTAGTCACATCGCTGCACCTTTAACTAGTTGCTCATCTCTGCTTGTACCAGCACGAACGAGCATCCTGACCATCAGCCGTCACACACAGGACTCACATGATTTACCAGCGGCTGTGGCTCAGTTGGTAGAGTCGGTCATCTCTCAACTGGAAGGTCGAGGGTTCGATCCCCAGCTCCTGCAGCAACATGTCCGATGTCTCCTTGGGCAAGACACTTAACCCCAAATTGCTTCCACTGCTTCGCCGACGGTGTACGAATTGATGAGTTACTTCTGATGGTCTCACTACATAGCAACCTCTACCATCAGTGTGTGAATGGGTAGGTGTGACATGCGGTGTAAAAGCGCTTTGAGGAGACAAAAGACTAGAAAAGCGTTATATAAGCTCAAATCCTTTTACCAGCTGACGAAATACAGTTTTGTACTTTGCGGTCATTTCAGGGATGTTGAATACCAAGATTTATCAGATGGGTTTTGTGTAGGGAGCGACGTGTCTAGCATGCGACAAGGTCATATAATTTTGATTTTTTTTAATATACTTTATTAATCCCCAAGGGGAAATTTGGGTTTACACTGTTATTTTTAGAGACATGCTTCACACACACAGGCCCGATTCAAACCCATGCACAAACAAGACCTGTGGACATGCATTGGTGAAGAGATGTCAGAGTGGGGCTGCTACACAGGGAGTGCACCAGAGCAGTTGGTGGTTTGGTGCATTGCTCAAGTAGCACCTCTAAGCTACTAGCCCAACTCCCATATCATGGTCCGCACCGGGACTTGAACCAGCGACCCTCCGATTCCCAACCCAAGTCCCTGTATACAAGGCGTGAGCTACCATAAACAAAGCCAGCCAAACCAAACTACATACTGACTGAGAATTGCACTTGTATGGCTGGTGTAGTATTAACTCTTTGTTAATAATATAATTAGTTGTTTAATGTTAGAATTATGTAAATCAGCTTTGCCGCGTTTCTCTTGCCACCTAAATGCGCTGACGTAATCGTAACATCTATTCCGAATTGGTCTCCTCTGGTTTGGTTAGCAGACTTTTGTCAGCTGTAATAAACCAAAAATGTGCAACATCAGTGAAACTACTGTAGGGCTCATCAAGTTTCAAGTATGTAACTGTGGCTAAGATTATCCAATCAGTGTTTACATTTCCTCAACCGCAATATATTAAAATAATATTCAATCAGAAGCCCTTACTTGCCATCCAGCTTCTTTCTTTCTTTCTCAGCAAATTAGATGATTTCCCTACTTGTTAAATTAATTCACTCTAGGTAGGCTTCAGATCAGATTTCAGGGCTACAACCATAACATTCTAAGAAGTCTTACACTGTATGGTATACACCTTTAACATTTGAATAGGGTAAATGAGGTCACTCGTACTCAGTGTTGGTATATTCAAATGTTAAAGGCTTAATAATATGGATTGGAATTAGTTGTTGAAATACATTTTCAGTACATCCCTCAAATAACCTTCAAAGACTCTATGATGATATACAGATTTATATTGTCTCACTTCATACATATTTTACCTCCTAATGTTTAAACATTAAACCCTTTCATTTGTAAGTGAACAGGAGCAGAATTAAGTTGAGGAACAAAGCACAGAAATAAGTGTGAGGCCAATTGTAAGAAGCTCAGGCTGATAATGACTCTTTGACACTGGGGCACCCTGTGCTTTGCTGTATAAGGGTCTTTGTCATGGGCAGCCGCTCCCAATTCTCTCCCAATTGCTATCTTTTCTCACTTGCTTTATCACTTTCCCGGCTTGCCGCTTCCACTGTCTTCTCCATCTTGTCTTCTCCCTGTTTTTGTATCACTGAGATCCTAGTGTACTACCAAAAGATGGAAAGGGATTGGTCTTGTTTAGCTGTACATGCATGTTAAGTTGTAGAATATCATCTGTAAGTACATCCGTACTATTGTGCAACAGAGATGAGTGACTATAATCAATGGGATCCAGATGGGGGGAAAGATGATGACTTTTATAAAGCATTGCAGCTTCGATCAAGAGGAAATGGATGGCTGAGTAAAAAGCACCTTTAAAAGGCCAGGAGATTAAGCTCAAGCATGGGGATAAAAACACTGCTGTATTGTGGCATTAAAATGTGATGTCTCTGTAAAAAAAAGGCATTCATCCCTTAAATGAAACACAAATACATCAATGAACACATGATCACAAGACCAACAACACAGGTACTTTGGAACCATTAGCAGGACTGACCACCATGTTCTGAAGAACAGCTTCTGTCATATACTCATAATTTAATAATAAAGGAAGAAAATGCTGAAAATATCAGTAAGTAAAGCATAAATCAATGCACCTGCTCTCTCCTTTTCCCATGAGTAGTTGAGTAAACACAGTATCTTTCTCATTCCCAGTAACAGGTGCAGGTGCATTCAATTTTAAACGCAGATTACAGCAAGCAGAACAAGCCAAACCCTCTCTCAACAGTTTTTCTTCCCCTTCTGTTTCAATGATCATCTGTTGTAGTCTGATCAACGTTTTGGTTAACCGTTTGCATTCAAACAGAAAGTTGCAAGTCTCTCACTCAGAGGTGTGCCATGCGGTTGGGGGTAGACACTTGAATTTGTAGTCTGACATCCCTTATGAAAGTGAGTTTGTGCTACATTGGAAGGAAACATCTCATGTTTTTTTTCAGTGACATGTGACAGAAACTATGACCTAATGTTGATTCACTTTTGGAGCCTGTCCCACTTTCACACTCGCAAAGTAAAAGCTTCTCATCCCTTATAAAGCACCTCAGCACAGCTCAGGTTTTAATTTTTGACAGCAAGTAATTGTCAATACAACCAAAAGGTATATTGCATGACAGATCTTTTTAGAATGAAATGTATCTTGCCGTCCGATAAAAGTCAAACATTTGCTCTCCATGGCTCTGTTTTTGTCTTTTCTTTAACCAGCTAGTGGCTAACTGTGTCTGTCCGCTGGTTGGCCCTGAGCTTGTAGTGTACAGTTAGTTTGCAGAGGGTTTGAACAGAAGCCAGCAGTCTGCTCAATAACCAAAAAAGTAAAATTGCATAAAATACAAACCATCATTTTGAAGAAGCTCTAATGCTCTGCAATTGCAGAGGGGAACTGAACAGTCATGGATAATTCTCTATAGACACACAACTTGTTCACACCGAATACCATGTGATGATCCATTTTAAATATGAAGATATTGTTTATGTTGAGTCATGTGTTGCCCCCACCAGCAGCAGCATCTTCTAGCTTCTATTACAAATGCAATAATAACCGATGCAAATCATTGATTTTTGGAACTTCCATGGTAACAGACGAGGAGTGAAAAAAAAAAAACACTTGACCTCACTGACTAGGGTCCACACAGCAGAAGTGGTTGGAAAATTCAGGCCACAAATGTCTGGCTCAACTAAACACTGTCATTTTTCAATCAGAACACGGTGAGCAAAATCATCAAGAAACATGAAGTAAAATGAATGGCAGCAGTGTCGTAGTTAGTAGCCCAGAGCATGTATGAAGTCAGTGTGAACTCCCAAGTCCTACCACAGTAATATAACCCTTAACCAGAACAAAAAGAACCGGATTGCATTTCTGAGAGACTACCATTCACTTCCCTGCAGGTCCGATGCATGTAAACAAGTTTGGTCTCTCTCTGGATTTGCCCTAAATTTCAATGTGAAGAGAGTGACCTGTAACAGCAAAGTTATGAGATAGGACAAGTTCAGGGAGTGGTATGATGAATAACATTTTGAATTCTAAAGATGTCATGGATGTACATGCTGATGGTAGAACACTGTTAAAAAAAATAAGTAAATATGCAGTATGTGTGTGTGTGTATAGAAAGTCAGCATGGTATTAATAACATAGGGAGCAGATTGCAGATCCTCTCACAGAGGGTATGGAGTGTGTGGGGAAACAGACTGGCAAAGAACTGTTTGAACAACAAATCTGCTTCCTTGAACAGGAATATGTGCAGCAGTCCCTTGTCTCTGTGGGTGTGAGTGATGTGTCAGCTCTAATAGCATTAGGCATGTTAGAGGTGAGAGTTCATTGGATTACACACGCTGACCTAATGTAATCTGGTGTTTGGACAGAGGGAGGCGGGGGCAAGCAAATTGATTTGTGTGCCATTGCTTATGAGTAATGTGCAATATAATGTATGTTTGTGGATTTTATTGTTCTGTGTTTTACTGTTTTCATGTAGATTTTAGTTTGTTTCAATTGTTTTAATTTATTGATTCTAAGGAAGATGCAACTCAATGCAGCACCAAAGTCACATCATATTGTATATTCTATGTATGCACACTAGGGATTAGAGCTGGGTATTGTCCACAACCTCACAATTCAATTAGATTTAGATTCTTTGGGTCACGATTCCTATTCGATTCGATATTGATCAATATGCTTCAATATCGATTTATTTATGATGACAGGAATAACCGGATAACTCATCACATTACCTTCTGATAGTTCTTAAGTAATTAATTGAGCATTGTTTGTATAGGTTTAGTACAAACTGACTTTAAATGTATTTCATTGTTGCATCTTTAATGAACAAATAATAAAACATTAAAGTACAGTATGATCTAGTAGTAGTGCACATTTGTACCTGAACTGAATTTGCAGCTAAATCGTATTAAACATAACAGTGCTGTAATGGCATGGACAAAAAGTAAAAATATGTAAAGATATGCACAATTGTGGCTGACCTCGTTTCACAGCACCTACAGCGCCCCTAGTGGAGAGGAGGGTCATTAAAACGAAAGAAAACCTGGGCCTCCCGCTTGGAGGACCATGGCCTCCATACATGGGGTGCACGCACTAACCACTGCGCCACCAGCTCCCCCGATACTATATCTTCTCTAACAAGCCTATGTAAACTTGGTCTGCAAAGGCCTGTGCTCTCAGAGAGGCTTTACTACCCACACAAACAGACACACAGATTGCTAACCAGATAGAGACCTGATAAGACCAAAGGCCAGCTGAAGTGAGGTAATTGTGATGGCTGGTTTCCACGGTCTTGATATGGGCCGTTATCGGAGGGGACAGTTGCTTATTCAAACCACCCACACAATAAACAGCAGAAAACAGAGTTTGCTCACAAGTGAGACAGCCGTCAATCAGTATAGGTGTTAATCTGGCCAAGGTATAAAGTTAAAGAAGAAAAGGAGTTGTGAAAAGAGGCTGGCATGAAGTGGAAGTTTGTTTTGATTAGTATCATTTTGCACCGTTAGATGAAGAACTTTTTAAACGTACAATCGAATGTCATTTTTTTGTTAATAACGTAACATGGGATTTGAAGTATTAGGTGTGTTTCAGATGTGTAAATGAGTTTTTAGCTTGTTTGAATCCTCTCTATGGAACAGCTGAAACACAAGCAAACCTCTTACTTCTGTGTGTGTGTGTGTTTATAGAAGGAGCTTGTCCCACTTCTTCTGCCAGGCTCTTGTTCGGTAATTTCTCTGGCGTGATAGCTAATTGGTGTGAGCTCGGGAATTTTTTTTTTGCCTCCCCACCTCTGTCTTCTACAAACAAGCTGGAACAAGAGAGAGAGGGGGAGAAGAGTCAAGGGGGTACAGAGAAAAATGGAGAGAAGATGGAGAAGGAGGGTAAAACAGAGGGAGGCTGCTGGTTGCCATGAAATCACATGCGCTGATAACCCTTTTTCTTCATGCATTCCTGCAAGAGGAGCATAAACAATAAGCCTTGGAGTAAGTGAATGAATGTATAGTCCTGCAAGAGAAATAAGGAAGTCTACTCAGTGCAGGTGGAGAAGGGAAAAAAAGAGTGAGCTTTGCAATTCAGAGACGGAACAAGAGAGTGAGACCTTGTGAGAAATGTAATGAAGAGAGTGTTTCAGAATCAGAATTGTGTTTTATCTCCAGAACGTGTCCACATAGAAGGCGCTTGGTGTTTTGGTCTAAAAACAATTAACATCTAGAATAAAGAAGTTAACGGCTGTGAAACATCAGTTCTCCTGCTCGCAAGGAACTTAGATTTAAGAATGTCATTAATATTCAAATAAGACATGAAATAAATATAGAAACAACATTTTCACAATATGCAGTGGAGGAGCTGTACGGTTGTGCATGATTGAGGTTGAGTTAAAATATCTTAAAGCAAAAAATAACTCACAAGTCCATTGTAAACAGTGAATACTCACTATATCTGATTGCCAGCCTGTGTTAACAGAGTATCTATTGGTTTGAGAGTCGGGCAGCAGTACCAGAGGGTCGGCTGAAGAATTGAATCTGCGTTCAATCGATTAGGATCAGTGTAAAGAGATTTTCCAGAATGCTCTCTGCTCCTATTTTCAGAGTAGAAAGAGACGGAGAGAGTGAACCAAACTAGGACAAGTCCTGAAAGACCATTGTACTCCTTTTCGTCTCCAGTGCATTGAAAACTGCTATCTCACTGTTGCCCTCCCCATTCGGCTCACTTTTTCTTTCTGTCTTTTTCTGTCCTCTCCTCTGACTACTTTCCACCTTGTTTCTCTCCTGATAAGGGCAGGTAACCAAGAGAAATTGATCCACTGTAAACATCACAGTCGGTGGCCTTTTGTGTCTCAAGCAAAGGCTATAGACTGGTAAGGGCCTCACACAGGGCCCCAGAGGCCTGCAGGCAATATGAGGAATGGTTGTGTCCTTTATGTCCTCATCCGTGGGTCACAGTTTTGCTTTTACATCATGGCCACAATGTCTAATACTGACTTTATTTGCACCTTGCTGGGATCTTGGATGAGGCCAGGTAACATTTTTGGATTACAAAATTGAAGTCTTTATCATCAGGACTAGGGGGATTTTTGGGGCCGATATTCATATTGGGGAGAGAAAAAATCTGATTATGATATATTGGTCGATATCTTTCTTAAAACTATGTTTGAGCTGTACAGATAGATAGATTTAGAAATATACTTTGTTTTTGCTTTAGTCACTTGCAGTTAATGGCTAGTTGCTATTAAAGCTCGGCCGATTAATCGGCCAGCCGATAATATTGGTCGATATTAGCTTTTCAAGTGACTGTCGGTACCGGCTAATTTTATCGGAGATATACGCCGATATTACTAGATTTATTCACTAGTAAAATAGCATTTCATGTGAGTTTCATTGTATGACACGAGCCGTTCTTTCACCAGCAGAGTATGCTATATGGATTACAACAAGCGTTATCACTCTCCAGAGTGTCAAGTAGTGATACACGTACATGCACATTTACTTACCAGTAGAGTGACCATCTTGTCTTCATTATTTATCTTTTCAACAAGTGTTTGATAACTGCATTTGAGGGAGCATGCAATAAATGTGTAAATTTCTATCTATCTATGCCTAGTAGATACCGGCGGCCAATGTATCGGTATCGCATTTTTTATTTCTCGATATTCGACATCAGAAATTCAACTGATCTAATTTTAATGGCATTGACCGAGTTCAGCAGCATATTTATTTGGTTCAAACTGTGCAAATAGTACATTGGATAACATTGGATATACAATGATACTCGATTGAATGCCACCAATGTTTATAAGTTGATCTGCATTTTAACAGCTGAGTGTTCTGCTGCTGTCTGTGGAACAGTCAGTCAGTGCCTTGCGTTTCCTCCAACTCAGCTGGGTGCCTCTTTTCACATGCTGGAATAAATTAGTTTTGCTTCTGCTGATTTGCCACAGCCTATAACAAACTCAACAGAGATTTTTCTAATGTTCAGACGGTGTAAAGGAAAATACCTTCAGACGACTGAAAAAGCGTTTTTTTGGGGGAGGACTGAACTGCTTACATTTATTTGTGCTTGTTGACATTTTATATGTGGTTTAGGAGAAATCTCTCTCACCAAATCGCTTACACTCTTTAAAAGTTGTAAAATGTTCAGAGTTTGAAGGCATGTACAGTAGTCTTTACCTGTACCTTTAACAACAGACAGCTAGCGGCACACTGAGGACCATCATGGCTGAACTAACGAAGAAAAAGCACCAGCTGGCAGCTGCCAAAACTCAGACTCTGACAGACATCCAAAACAACATCACAATTTTGGACTAAAGCACCTTTCACACATAGATTGTTCGGTTTGGATGCATGTGTGAAAACAAACAGCTGAATCCATCCAGACCAACTTTAAGCTGATCTCTTCCCCGTGGAAAAAAAAATCCAAAACACTTTTTTTTTTGGAGTGAGCCACTGTGTGAACACCGCAAGAAAAAGTGTGGAACAATAGCCCTGACGTTCATGTTGAATGGAGTTTTGGTGTGTAAACATAATCCTGCTCAGCCCCCAGTTGCCTGTATTGTGTTTTCTTTATTGCAAACGTATTGCTGAAATGTCTTTACATGTAGATAAGCCCAGAAACAGATGCCTTTATGGTAGACTCCTCCCTCAGGTATTTGATCACTTTCTGTTTTGTGCCAGGTAACTAAGATCTCTCTCAGGTGGCTGATCTCATAGCTATTATAAAGTAAAGTGTGCTGTCGGTCGCTCTTGACATTTAAACATTTGTTAAAACCCCTACAGCGGTATCTTCCGCTTCACTCTCTAAGACAGCTTTGACAGCAGGGTATTGCTCATTGTTTTTGTGCCTCACACCTCATTCTAGTGGGTATGAGCCAGACAATAGGTATTTATAAATGAAAGAGGGTCTTTCCTTTCTGTGCATGAGTCAAATGATGAGT
Organism: Labrus mixtus; assembly: GCF_963584025.1. Taxonomy (NCBI): domain Eukaryota; kingdom Metazoa; phylum Chordata; class Actinopteri; order Labriformes; family Labridae; genus Labrus; species Labrus mixtus. The sequence continues at coordinate 14,517,231 of NC_083627.1, forward strand.
GTGCCTGCCGAGAAGGGAAAGACAGGGGCCCACTGAAAGGGTGGTCTTTTGCGTTAATGTGGGCTCGGAGGCAGAAACTGTGAGTGTTGGGACAGAAGAGAGTCGTCTGTGGAGGGGAGCAACAGTTCAGGATACAGTAAAGCCAGTGTTCAACTTGGTGAGTTTACTGAATCTGACTGATTGTGTGTTTCAGACAGATTGGAGTTTTGAGCTTTTATGGGAAGTCAAATAGTGTGTGAGAGATCTTTCTAACTTTGTCCAAATCACTTTGTGAACATTTTGGCCTTTTGCTTCTTTGGTCTGCAACAAAGTTCACTCAGTGTGTTTGCATGTGTTGTTGGACTAACCCAATGCTTCAGCTGACACAAATCTAGAGGAAAAGCCTTTGTTATGACCGCAATGAGGTGTGTACAACTGGGTCTCTCTTGCGTTGCGCACATGAAGTGTGTTTTATCTCTTTTTTTTTTCTCCATGCATGTTTGACGTCTGGCTTGACTACAGCCCCAGTTGTTTAGATTTTGATAAGATGTGGGTAACCACTACTGTAGTCTGTTATTACATTGTTGCACACTGCGGCTTAAGTGGACATCTTTGGCATTGCAAATATGTGAAGTATGTGGGTGTTTGGTCTTTCTTTTGCTTTCCTTTTTTTTCCTGTTCTCTTCTCCCTCATGCCATTTTAGATTCTGTTAAGTTCTCCCAGGTAAACAGCTTTGGAGAAGATCCCCTTGGGACCTTTTTGCTTCTCTTGACTGCCCGGTGCTGCTTTCCCATGCCATGTTATTGTCTGTGTGAGCTTCTTCTTATGAACACGAGCCCCTGTGGCTGGTATTTATTATCAGCAAGTTTGCTCATGTGTAGTTTTATGAGTACTGTGGTGCTATATGTTTTGTTACAGAAATTGCCACGAGCAACATTTTGCTTTAATCATCACTATCTGTTACTTTAGCAGCGTGTACAGAAGGAAACCAAATCTCACATTTCACACCATTGTTTCCTAAAGAACTAGTGAACTGAGCAGCAGGGTGATAGTTTAAGTCTGTTGGTTCTTGCGTGGCGCTTCACACCGCTGAAGAGCAGAAGTCATGGCCTGTTACATAAGAAGCTAGAAGGAGTGAAGTTTCTTGCTGAGGCCCGTAGCAAGGCAGACACTTTGTGGTAACATGTTAACAGTGTCCGTGGCAATACTGTAATTGAAGCAACAACTTCCCCATTGGGTTCACCTGACCTTGAAAACTGAGCTCTGCTGCTCCGGGCCACCGTCCACTTCAAATGTTGACAGACGGTTGGAGGCATTATGTTTCCGACTTGTCTGTCCATCTGTGTGCCCTAGTTTTGTGATTACAACGATCAAAAATACTTAATAGCTTCAAATTTGGCACATTGTCCTCTTATAGTGCATTGACACTTGCACACGACTCCTGAAAAGTTCCTGCTTCTTACTCAATAAATCAGTAGTTTGACACAAGATTGATTTATTAATAGTTTAACTGATTGAAAAATTATAATATATTTCCTCCGCTTAACACATAATTCTTTAGACTTGCAGTTGGAGCTGTGTCCATATTTTATTGTATTATTTATTTAAATATGTTTTCCCATCCATCCCTATATGTGTGTGTCTGTCTGTGTTATCCTTACCTCAAACACGATGCCAGTCGCTCTTCAGGATCAGTTGCTTCTAGGGATGTAACGATTCATTAAACTCACGATATGATTCTCTCTCGATTTATTTTACAAAGTGAGACTGAAGACAAATTATGAGACGACTGAAAAAGATTCCTTTATTTTTTTTCATGAAAACACCAATGCACCTCGTAATCGTAAACCCAGCTTGTAGTGTGGTTTGGCCTCAGCAGCTGCCATACCGATGTGAACCTTGACACCTTTGGATCGATTTTTAACGACCTCACGATTAATCTTTACATCCCTAGTTGCTTCTCAGATGGTCTTCTTTTTAATATGTAGTGCATGCAGCATATCAAACTGGACCCCTCAGATACACCCGGAAGTGTATTAGGATAATCTTGCAACACGTGATAACTCTACTTCCTCTAGTCTTGTTTCCAGGAGTGGCTGGAGCAGGTTTATTTTCCTTCTTTTTTTTTTTTTTTAAGGAGTGAAAGAACCACTAAATCACCTTCACTTCTTGATGACGCTACTTGATCAGTACAAGACAAATTGTCTCGCACTGCAAATTTTTCCCAATTAATGGAATAGAAAAATGAATGCATCAGACTCAGTGTTCAAAGTGTTTCAACGTTTGTGTCGGACAACTGATCCTAAAGAGGCATCCGAAACAACAGACTCACGGCAAAAATAGAAACTTACATATCTGCTGCGGAGGGCACCGGACTGCAGGAGCTCAGGCGGAGCTGAGACGCAGCGCGGCGGACCCAGTGGAAGCACACACATTGAATAAAATGAAAGCCTATCACCTCCGCTGCCGGACCGGACACGCTTCTGGTGGAAGTTGCCCGTTAGAGATATTTTTTTTCCTTTTGACATCATGCTTTAAAAGTTAATAACAATGGTAGAAAAACGGAATCTGTTTTTAGTCTACTCCTCATGCATGTGAAATGTATCACTTTTATATGGCATGTACTGGAGCAGTATAGGCCTTTGTACTTTATATAGACATCAAACTCTATCTCAGTTTATATTGTAAGACACTTGAAAGTACAGACAGATCCTAAAGTCTGTAAACCCACCAGCCTCTTTCTGCCTCACTGCAGCCCCTCTGTATGGTTAGACAGGAGGTAGGAGCCTGAGTCAGAACAGAGAGAGCATGTGTGACTGAGTCAGCCAGTGGAGCGTCCGGCAGCCTGTTTTCATGTTGACGGCACATGACACTGACTGTATCTTCCCCTCAGTCACAGCAGCAGAGCTCTCACACACACAGGCTATAGGCTGGATCAATGGACCTCTTGTTCTATTGGCTGAGAAACCACTGTGTCTCGGTCATGAGGTATAGGGTGATTAGAAGATGACTCCTGCGTGCACTGGTCAAGTGTAAGCAGAACATTCTCTTTGACAACAAGGAAATTGTCAAGCTGGTATAACAAAAGATCTGATCATTGAGACCACAGTAGCTTTTTTTTTTTTTCTCACATCAGAGGAATTGAGTATGCTTGCTCTTTATTCTAGACATGAAAAATGTTTCTTATAAAAGCCCTGTCTAATAAGACGTTGGTATATTTTGTTGTGTTATAAACTAATGTGAGAGAGTTTTAAATTGACTAACGCAAGTTATTAACTCTGAAAGTCTCAGAAGCCCTCCTCAACCAACATGGTCTCACATTGGATCCCTGCAAAAGACTGGCATCCTAGTCCTCATTTTCTCACACAATAGCGCTGATAGCAAAGTGAAACTGACCCTCTGTTGTGTTTTTTTATGGGTGGATTGCCATGAAATATGCAAACGACCCCAGTAAACCGGAGAAGGTCCTATGCTGAAAGTATGATTTACGCTTCTTTTTTCGAATCGACACTGTTGGTATAAGTGGTGGAACAGATCGCAGTTCCATTCGTGATCCATTCAGATTACTCCTTCTGTTTGGAACACTTGTGATCTGCAGAGCGATGGAAAAATATATCATCGTCTAAAAGAAATATGATGGCGCTTAATCCCTTTGCCGAGTGTCAGTGAAAATGAATAGTGCATGGAGATCCGCTGTACAAATAGGAAGACAATTCACTCTTTATAAATGTTTTCTCAAAGACTTCACTCAAACATGTTGTGAAGTGTTAATATTCCATTATGTATGGCTACTTTGTTTAAGCCCCTGCTCTGACTATGACGATTGCCGCAGGTTCAGTCACCTGAGTTTGCAGGACAAAAAGCAGAGAGGCCAGGCTGCAAACTTGTGTTTACGGTGTGTCGTTGCCCATCGCATGAGTTTAAAATACTCAAAACAGCATAGGGCACGTGAAGGCGACAGAGTAGGCGCTGTCACAGAACAAGTTCAAATCAGTTTGCCCAGCCTGACTTTGTGTCTACAAGGACTTGGTTCCTGTCAAAACCGAAGTTATATGCTACTATAGTTTCACAACAATCCAGTGTTACCATCTAGCACCAACCACGGGGAATTGCACATATTTCTCCGCAGCGATGTAAAGCATTGTCATTGTGTAGCACATGCATGCATTTAGTTTGTAGCGCCACAGTGCCTACAATAATGGCTGTCATATCTTTCCGCCAGTCAAGGAGTTGTCATTGCATTTTTGATGATGTGATCTTTCATTTTTGGCTGTGGGTGCAACGGCACTGAAGAAAAAAGGACCATTATAAAATGATCCATAATTTATCCAATGGTTACATTTTCACTCTTGTTGAAGACAACAATTATTAATAGCTTGTTGTATATCCTTGTTATGTTTATAATGTAACTGTATTCTTATTTGTGTGTGCCAACAGATGGATCCCTCCCGAAAGAGCCAAAAGGAGATGTATCGAGTCAGATAGCAGGTAAAACTAACATAAACAAACGCAAACATACTGTATGCAGCGGTCAGACATTTTACTGCTGTTATTCCATCCTTGCCAAGTCTTTTTTAGTGTGTAGGGTGATAGTGAGAGAGGAGTGTTTTCTTTATTATTGTGGAAATATCACTGTAATACACACTCACGTACATACACACAAGATTAATATTTCAGTCTTCCCAGTGACAAAGACAGGTCATTGTCACCAGGATTTCTCACATCTCCCGACTCAACTCCTCTCCTCCCCTCCATCTCCCCTGTCTCTTTCATCGTTGCATACCCAGTCCCCTAGTCTGTGATTGGCTACCCGTGTCTTAGCACTCGTCTCCGTAGCGACAGGCCTCTCTCCATACGTTGAGATGGATAACGTCTGTAGCTTTTAACCTCTGTCTTTCTTTCTTTATCCTCATGCCATTGAGTTTGAGATTTGATTCAGTTGTCCATCATCTGAATATTTGAACATTCATCTCAGTTAGTTTGGATCTTTTTTCTGTTTTGTCCTCACCGCCGGCCAGCAATATCGCAATATAGCAGCGAGACGGTTGCTGCCGACAGGCCGGTCAAGACCTTTACCGGCCGTCTCGCCGCTATATTTATATTTTTTTCGCCATTATCAGCTTTCTCCATAGAGCCTGTTAGCATAGCTTCCAAGCAATATGGCGGACGTTAAGTTTAGCTTCTGGGAGTGAGTTCCCACCCACTGATCTGTGATTGGTCTGTAGCTTCAGTGGTCGAAAATATGAGGAACTAGCGTTGTAGTTTCACCCCGCTAACCGCAACAGCTTCCAGTGACGCAAAAATCGTCATTTTGCGTCACTGGAAGCTCCTTTTCAGACTTAGAAATACAAAGATTTCCCATCTCAGGGGAAAATGAGGGCGGGATGCACGACCATTCAAAAATACTACCAAGTTTCTAATGATACGAAGCTTAATGCAAATGGGTGAAGTATCCCTTTAAAGGGCCAAGTTTTCCAGTTTGAAACGTAGAGGTAAACAAATGATTGACTTCTTGCAGCTTCAGTTAAGAATGATCAGCTTCGTCGGCCTTGGACATTTTAAGCCTGAAAACCCTAGATTTAAAGGAGGACAGTGAGTTGGCAGGTTGCTCTGATGCCCTGGAGCTGAGCAGGGGACAGCTCTTGTGCCTGCAGAAAGACGTGATAAAATAATAATGTATGCAATTACATGTAGACAATACTTGGCCTCATTATTACTGGCTGGCCTGTCTGTGAAACACTGTCAGAGCAGTGATCGTTTCCTGGTATCTGGGGGGGGGGGGGGGGGGGGGGGGGTTGGAGGATTAGGTTTGACCATCTGCTGGCCTGGGCCTCTTAGCCACTGGTCTGACTGGGCCAGAGTTTGTTGCATGGGGAGAGGGGCCAGTGCTGTTATGTAATAATGTTAATTCCTTTGGACCTTGATAGATGTGCTGAAAAGTGCTTCGCAAGGAGGGAATGTTGTGGGTTTGTGCACTTCCATCACTGTCTCTATTTCGTCCTTTCTTTTCTGCCTTCTTGGCAGTGTGATCACGATGTAGAACTGCTCCAATGTAAGTGAATTGAATTTGTGTTAATCTTAAGTAATCAATTGCATTATGCAAACAGACATGTCGCCTGCAGATGGCGCATTTGTGCAGTAAAGATTGGATTGCAGCAGGCAGAGCTGCAACTGGCTGCTGAACTACAGCAGTAGAGAACAGCTGAGCTGAAGACTTCAGTATGAAGCTGTTCACTCCATTTGGCACTGAAAATGTGAAAGTATAACAACACAGAGAGAAGAGATGGATGTAAATACGGTGGTTATCTAAGGCTTGCTATCATAGTTGTATCAGATCTTTAATACATTAAGATAAGTGTTGGCAAAAGTGTTTTTCCCTGTCACATCATGGTCTGTCAGAATGAGATCAGTTGGCATTTAAATGCCCGTGCCAATGATCTCTTGGCAACTACAACAAGCCGTCTTTTTCTCTCCTCTTTTTGTGTCTCTCTTTTCTCCCTTCTTTCCCCTTTCTTCCCTGCTGTGTTTGGGTCGCTGGGGTAACCCTGGCCTGTTTCTCGCTCGTTAGGCTACCCTGCTATTAGAGGTCTGGACGGATGGAGAGAACAAAAAGGGGCGGAGGGAAAGGAAAGATGTCTCTCTCTCTCTCTCTCTCTCTCTCTCTCTCTCTCTCTCTCTCTCTCTCTCTCTCTCTCTCTCTGAGGCCAAAACTCAGATTTGGGGACAAAAAGAGGAAAAAGGGGCAGGGCAAGGAGAGAGAAAGCAGAGTGGACTGGAAACAAACAGCCAGGCTGTGCTGTGTAATCGCTTGCTCTGTCAGCTTGATGCTTCTAGATAATGATACCCTGTTTTCACCAACAGGGCCAAATTTTCAATGGAGCATGAAATAAGTGCACACACATATCTCTTCTTCAAATTGCACTTTTTAGCACGCTGTGTCTCTTGAATCACATCATTCAGCTGGACAAAAAAAAAAAATCCTAGAGGTGGTGAGGAAGATTTTACTCAACAAGTTAGATTTTTTTATTTCTTTTTTTTCTTTTTTTTACATTTACAGTGAATTGTAACAAAGGGCAGAAGAGCACATATTGTTTAATTCCATTTGTACGTCTTGTTTATCGGTTACCACTTGTTTTTGTGTGTACAAAGGCAAAGCTAGTCAACATTTTACACACAGTAGGTCTTTGTTGAACTAGCACAGCTGTGTCTGATCACAACAGCCAATCAGATCAACTATTTCATCCCTCTCAAGTATGGGAAAACCCTCCTCGCCCAATCAGGGCTGCTCTAATAGAACCAAGAGGCTGGTGTCCAGCTGCCAGAGGTAATATTAATGGCGGCTCAGACAGAAGGATTATAATAAGACGGTGTTACTAGCTATGAATAAAAACACAATAGAATTACACAATAGCAATAGAGAGAAAGAGGAAAACAGGATGACAGATGGTTCAAGACATATGAGAGCGATATTGCAATAGAGAACGATTAATGAAGAAGGCACTGTAAGAGTCTGAATTTCCTCTTGTCTTAATAGGATTGATTGATCTTTTACAATGAAACTTCCATGAATTGAACCTGGGGAATATGTTAGGCAGCAGCGGAACATGTTTCCTGTGTTGTGATGTTTTGGAAGCAGGAAAAATGGGTATTGATGTGAGCAACTTTGATCAGGGCCAAATTGAGATGGCTGGACGACCAGGTCAGAGCATCTCCAAATCTGCAGCTCGTGTGGGCTAGTACTGGTCTGCAGTTGTCAGTACCTACCAAAAGTGGTCCAAGGAAGGAAAACGGCCATGGCTGTGAAACCTGTCCGTTCACTGATGGGCAATTTTATATTCAAAATAAAAACAAGGTGTCAAAATCAATTTAATTCCATTTAGGAGTTTCTAACATTAAAACCTGCATGAATAAAAAACAGCATGGAGTCAAATAAAACGGCATGTGTTTGTAGTTGTTGTGTCTTTGATCAGGATTTAGGTCAGGGCTTCAGGTCACACACGTGTTATTCCTGTCCACTCTCTCACCCTCGAGGAATTCCTGTTATTCCTACACATCCCTCAGCGAGGAATTCCTGGCACGTTTTGAATGCGGGAAATCCAAAGTTATGTAGGGATGCACAGTGCACACACATGTGCACGGTTCTGGTTTCTCTTGACCAATAACAGCTGGTTTAGAACTGCTGTGTCGAAGTTAGCTGCCAGGGAGCCATTATAAAATTACTCCTGCTATTAACCAGACATTGGAGATGCTGTGAGTGTGTGCTAGTTTTGTGGTATGTAGGCAACTTCTCCCCTCCCTTCCCTGACTGACCATACCACCCGTCCCATCTGCCATTGGTCCAGGCAGCTGTTGCATTCACTCTTTTTTTTTTTTATCACAGAAACACACAGACTTCGACCCCTCCCTGAGCTATTTGCCAGAATCCCTCTAGGGCGCTCTTCTAGTGTTGTTGAGTAAACTGCTTTGTTGCATTAGCCAGCCTAATGCCCACTTGACCTCTCTGAGGCCCCCAACAGGTCTCAAACCTCAAGAGGTGTGCGCCGAGTGTTGATATGATCTGCCACAGACACACGACTCAGTATCGGTCCTGACCTGGGACGATGACCTGACTGTGTTGTTTCTACACAGCAAAGCGTGATGGCATTCCTGTCATTTCCTTCCCAGTCCATGCCCTTTCTCACCGAAGGGTGTAGCTATATCACTGGTCACTGGGTTTCACCACCATGCACTTCACACAGAACCTGTGACACATGGAATATTAAGATCACGAGCGATTCATCTTGCTAATGCTGCATTGTCCTCGTGTACTGGAAAGACGAGCTTCCTGTCAAATAATGTTGACATCAGCTTTTGGAGAATACAATTGGGGATTCATCGACAAGGTAATAACTTCCAAAGCTTTAGCTAAAAGCTTATTGATTATCAATAGAATGAATGGCGTCATGATTTTGCATGTTCTGCTGTTTGTCACTGTTATATTGATTAATCACATAGTTAGGGTAAACACTGATTACTTGCATTTTGCCAGAGTTTTCAGTATCCTAGATGCCTAAAATGTAGGATTAGTATTGGTCAGAATGCTAGTCTATTCAATTATCCAATACCAAATTTGAGTTGCGCAGATGGCTTAGCGGTTAGGTCCCGTCCCATGTATGTAGGCTATTGTCCTTTTAAGCAGGCAGCCCAGGTTCAAGTCCAACCTGTGGCTCATGTCCTACATGTCATTCCCCACTCTCTCTCTCTCTCTCTCTCTCTCCCCCATTTCTGACTCTATCCACTGTCCTTTCCAAATAAAGGAAACACATTTTTTTTAATAATGCCAACATTTATTGGCCTATACTCAGATGTGGTAAATCGAATTGCAAAGGGTGCTTCATCACACATTTTGAAATAATTCACAATTAAAGCCATCAGCTATACAATCGGTCACGCTTGTGTTTTCCCATGTTATATGGGATGTGTACATGTAGTTCTTGTGACAGAAGTCAGTAACTTGATTATATCACCCTGCAGATTGTGACAACTCGCAGCAGAGCGTACCTTTTCCACAATTGCAACCACATGGGGCGTTCCAGAGATATTTTCAACAAAATCAAAGTCAAGACGATAGTTGGGATGATAATTATTTCAGACATAACTGTTTTTGTAAAATTTCAGTATTTTCTTTAAATAACTGGAGAACAACTTCTGAAAGAGAGGAGGAGGAAAAGCACTCACACAGACGAGCAACACTGAGGGGAGCTTGTCGTCGTGTACAGATGTTGAGTGACAGGAAACAAAAACCTAATTTGATTATTTGTCCGATGTAACTCAGTTAAGCAGTGAAGTGTTTTAACAACACTGCAGACTGCTCTCTCTGTTAACAGATTGATGTTGTCTCAAATTAACAGCTCAAAAGGGCGTTGAGCGTGTGTACCAGTGCCTGTGCATCTGCTTGCCAGCTGTATAAGATTAATGAGTCCCCTCTGCCTTTGTCATAAACCATACACTGGTCATAGGCTAAGTCGGTGTGAACTTTCGGTGTGAAGTTTGTTGTCAGTGTAAAATAATCCAAAAATCAGAGTGAGCTTCTGTCGATACTTGAATGAATAGTTAGCATAATAATAATTTATCAAGCAACGTGTCACGTTTTACCAGAAACAAATTCCTCAATGTTACAAACCATCTGAACTGCGAGTTGGATTATTCTACCACCATAGATGTTTTTGTCTTTGTGCCAGTGGAAACAACTGTTTTTGAGCTGGGAAGAAAAAATGGATTTCACATCCTATCATGTTATTGCAAAAAAACAAGATTGTGGTCCTAGCAGAGAACGGAACTTTTGTCAGTGATAGCGAAATGTAAAAAGATTGCGATATATTAAACTGCACAAAACTGCATTGTTAGGGTTTCCTTATCAATCTCAAGTCTCCCTCCTGATTCTAAGCAGATTCTCAGAGTGAGTAAATGCAGTGCAGGCATTTTATAATTATCGTCCCTCCTACACATTGAGGATTAGGAATCTGCCTTCCCAAAGACAGACGGATTAGCATCTCACCTAATGCCACATGAGATGTTTATTGACTCAGAGCATCCACACAACCTTTGGTATACACTGAGACAGTAGATGCTATGTTTCTCTTTGGAAATATTCGCAACAGCTTTTCCATGCGGCTATGTAGACGACACCAAAAACGGGTGGTTTTGGTCGTCTGCTAGATTGGAATATCTCCCCTCAGGAATCCCAGGATAAACCTCAGCTGCTCACACTCTGCCCACAGTGGACTGGGAGCATCATTCAGTCACTCTATCATTAGCTGATGGTAACGGCAGACTAAATTTCCCATTAGGGAACAAAGCCAGATTCACATCAATTAAAGTATTTTTTTTATTTTTTTTATTTTGTGGAAGGACTTTCAAGCATGACTTGCTGGGCAACCAATCACAATTGGCGGTATGCTCAGACAGGCTCCGCCCTCATCCGTCTGACAGGTACGGTTTTACTTATGATTGTGTATGGGTGAGGGGATATACTGTGTATATACCACAAGATTCGCCCTCCCTTTCTTTACTGTCACTAGCGTTTCTACCAGGCAATACATACGTTGCATTCTGGTTGACGCTTTTGACAAATGAAACAGGAACAGCTGTTTTAACCACAACACGAGATTTAAGACAGTTTGTTTGTTTTTGTTTGCTTCCTAAAAAGTCTATTTTTATTGAGCTGCTGTATCGCCCAGTCATAATAGGTGAGCCATGCACCAGGTAAAAAACACGATTCCATCAATTTTAAACTGAAACGCCCTCTGCAGACTCCAGATCATCCATCACATTCTGCATAAATGTTTATCACTGTGATATATGGAAAAGGCACAGAAACAAATAATGGCAATACCAACAACAATAAAACAAAGTTATAAAAATTGGGCAGGTAAACATTTCTGTTCATGAAATGCTGTCATAGATTGCAGCTCTGTGGATGACAGAGCAAGGGAGGCAGCATCCAAGACACAGTGTCGTAAAGAAGCGACCAATGGGATCCATACTCCTCATTCCTTAATCAACTTTGTATGAAGTAATACATCCTCCTTCTCCATATTCCCTTTACTATAAATGAAATCAACCTGACAGTAAAACATTGGAACACTGGTCCTTAACACCTCTGTATTTGTCTCCATGTTTTTCACCTGTCTGCCTGTTAGTTTCCGTCTACTCTCCTTTTCTTTACCCTGGCTCACGTTCTGTCCCTCACTCTCTCACTGCGCCCCTTAGTCTCTTTCCCCTCGCTCACTCACACACACTTTTTCCCAACCGCATTACGGCAAGTTTTGTCTCATTATGTTGCACATTTTCGTGGTTTCTCATTTCCTTGTCCCCCTTTTTGTTCCTTGCTGATCATAAATCCAAAGAAAACCATCCTTATCCAGCATAATGTGTGTGTGTGTGTGTGTGTGCAGGAGAGAGAGAGAAAGAGAGAGAGAGAGGGTGACCTGGCTACTCTATATTTAGCAGCTGTGCCACTTTCCAGTACCAAAGTACTGCAGAGCACCGGGTACATGATGTGTCTGTGTGACTAAACTTGGCTTTTGCTTTGACGAGAGAGGAAAACGACTTCCAAAACATGAGCTGGAGGTTCTACTGTACTCGTGTCTTCAATTATCAGCTTTTAATGTAATAAAGAAAAATGACGTCAGCTTAGTCAGATACTTCCAGATCCCATGTCATTTACAAGTAGAGAGTGTTTCAAAGATCTATAGAAACCAATTATGCATCGACATCCAATCTCACACACATATTGAAAAACACGTATTTAATTAGCAAGACGTTGAACGACCCGTAATGCATTTTACTGTTTGAAACACATCCACTGCATTTCTCTGGAAGTTATGGGGGATCTCGGGAGTCACTGACAGTAGTCAAAGAAGGAGCTTTAAACAAATGAATCATTGTTACCAGATTGTCCTCAACAGGTTGTTGAAATCTATCATTTAACCTAGTAATACAACATTGTACTGAAGTATACATGGTTTTGTTAAAAAGGTCTGTGTTTGTGTTAACATGTCTGTAGTCGTCTGTGTTTTGAGGAGATACAGAGTCAGGGATAGTGCATCACTGTGGACCTAAAGCTAGTGACAGTTATATTTGAGAGTACAGTAGTGGACTGACGCAGAGCTACAAAGCACCCAGTGTGCTCTTGCCTCTTTCCACACACAGACACACACAGTCACACACACACACACACACACACAGTCTCTCCCTCTTTTGGGCATACGTGGTTTTCTGATCGTCATTTTGTCTACAGTTGTTTTTCTTCCTTTGCCCGGCTTTGATTAGTCTGTTGCTTAATGGCTAAAAGCAAATTAGACACCAGGTTTGTGTCAAACATCAGAAACAGCACAATGTTCTGACAGTATGCATTAGTACAAGGTAACGATTAAGGTATAGCTACTAATATCAGTACCAAATAAATATCAAACTGGACTGTAGGGTGAGTCCCCGCGATACGATATTATCGCGATACTCGAGGCACGATACGATTCTATTGCTATTTTTAACATTTTCCGATGTGCTGAGAATTGCGATACAATATATTGCAATTAAGCTTTTTAACTGCATATTATGTCCAGTACACTAAACTAAATCAAGAACTGTTTTGTCAAATAAGATCAAATTGTCAGTCCGTTCATCTCACTTAAGTCTATTTATTTGTATTTCAGTCTAATTGAACTTGAACATGAATTCTTAACAATGCAACTTGTTCAAAATGAATTGTGCAACCCCTTCAGCAGTTAAACATTTAAAAAGCATATCTAAAATATCATGTGAAAAATATCGATACTTGGCCGCCATGAGACGATATAATATCGTCACACAAAATATTGCGATACTGTATCGATGTTTTACCCCACCTCTACTGGACTGTAAGGTATCGTTTTGTATGTAGTGTTCATACAATACATTACCCATACATGAGTATCTTTGGCCTGACACTCTGGTTTCATACAAATAAAACAGATCAAATAAATGAGGCTCCTGAAAAAGCCAAAAACAGTTTGTTAGGTTTAACTTAATTTTAGTTTAAATATATACGTACTTTTCCCATTCCTGTTAAAATGTTGTATTAATTCACAGGAAATCTGTCCAAGAAAAGCATACAGTTGAAGCTGTAATTGCTCATAATGCATCAAACAAATGTATATATTAAGGTAATGTAAGTACAGGACATACACAGTCTACAACTTCTTCATAATATTTGTTTGAAATGAAAACCAGATTACTCTCAGCCCTCCTCAGCAAAGAAGAGTAGGAGCAGAACTATACAAGCCTCGCTCCCTTCACGAGCGCAGTGGGAAATGTAGTCGATCATGTTAATTTGTGTTTTGTGGCAGCCTGAGGGAAGTCGAGAGACAAATGAGAGAAGCGAAGGAGAGTAAAAATAGAGACCTGATTCTCATCCATCTCCTCCGTTGGCGGGGAATAATTAGCATCCTCATTAGCATACGGTCATAAATATGGCAACATGCCGACATCTGAGAGTGGAGAACAATACGCTACAAGTGGCTGAGAGTGTTGAGTATGTATGCATGTTTTTGTTTGTGTTCTGCTCTGCATCATAATAGTAGATTTTTCACCACTTTATTCTTAAAAAGCAGTCACTTAAAATTCGTTGTTGACACTCCATAAATGGACTCATTATACTTAAAGGAAGAATGTGCGACATTTAACACATGAATACAGCAGATATCAAGTGTATCGGGGCGCTGGTTGCGCAGTGGTTGGTTGCGCACGCCCCATGTGTGGAGGCCGTGGTCCTCCGGGCGGGCGCCCCGGGTTCAAATCCGACCTGTGGCTCTTTTCCCACGTGTCGTTCGCCCGCTCTCTATCCCTGATTTCCAGCTCTGTCCACTGTCCTGTCTCTCCAGTAGGGTCAGAAAACGCCTAAAAATAAATCTTGGAAAAAAAAGAAATCAAGTCTATCCTATTCCTCTGTAAATGTTGTCTCTGAGTCATGACTGTCGACAATGAGTGAGAAGCATGAGTCCCGCCGGCTATGATGCTGTCAGAGTCATGTTTACATGGATGAGATAGAGATTGTTTTGGTCTTAGGAGGCTTATTCAGATGTCACCTAAGCGCTTTTAGATCACGGTCTTTTCTGCTATGAGCTAACTAAAGTGTGCTAACATTAGCCTGCTAACACAGCACTGTAGACCACATGCAGCTCGCGCAAAGGACACGCTTGTCTGCCGCGTGCGCTCATGTCTTTCATGGTAAACACGAGTGGAGAGGGGTTGGAGGCGTGTCGCTGGAGGAGAGCGGAGGCTTCGGTACGGCGGGGGGGAGTGGCCAAACAGCAGTCTGTTTTGGTTTCATGTTGGTGCTCAAGGGTGACATCTGCTGGACCAAAAAGTCGCACATTCTTCCTCCAGAAAGAAGGGCATTACATTTGTTTTTTGATACAAAAGTTACTTATCTCTTAAATCTTGCTAAAGACAACGGAGAATGTTTTTTTTTTTACTATCATCAACGTGGAGGATAAAAAAAGAAATAAAGCCCAGTCTCTGTAAACGTCAGACTGACTCTGTTAAAGTGTTATACGGCTTGTCTGGGTCTTCACTCACAAACACCAGACGTCTCTGTCTGAAGGATAAACTCTGTCTCCGTTTATCCACCTGTGTGTTTTGAGGTTGAGATGAGAGTTTAATCACTTTTGGGAATTGTGTGTCTGTACACAGGAGTTGTTTGAACAGGTCTTCACTTACTGAATATCCCCTGACAGCCATTCATTCACTTCTGACGGCATATTAGCAGCACAGCAGGGGGATATTTGGCACAATCACACCCGCGAGATCGAGCTTGACATTTATAGGCTCTCAATTTATAGTTGAGATTATTGCCACAGACCTTTTTGTGGTGCAGGGATATTTTTTTTTTTTACTAGCAATCCAGTGTTTCTTACATTGATTCCAGTTAAACACATCAGTTCTTGTGTGCAGTGCCACAACATGTTTTGTTTTTTTTCCCCGAAGGAAAGAGCTTCAGTTATTAGAAAGCTCAAGTAGTCAAGCTAACCAGCCACTTCTGTTGTGATTCATCCCTGAAGATAGGCAAGTACTAGCAGACACATATTTAGAGGAGAGTGTCAGAAATGAGTAATCTAAATGAAGGAAACTGAGTAGAAGTGGGTCAAGAAATTAGATTTGTAGTCATTTTTGCCCCCACCGTTTTTCTGGTCTCTTAATAGTTTCATTGAAATAAACGACAGCTTAAAAGAATAGTTCAATCGGGTGTTTTTCACAAAATAGTATTTTGTGTGTGTGTGTGTGTGTGTGTGTGTGTGTGTGTGTGTGTGTGTGTGTGTGTGTGTGTGTGTGTGTGTGTGTGTGTGTGTGTGTGTGTGTGTGTGTGTGTGTGTCTGTGTCTGTGTGTGTGTGTGTGTGTGTGTGTGTGTGTCCGTAGCACTATTAACTATTGAGTCTATTGCCGTACAGCTTTGTAAGACACCAGTGATGCTCATAATCCTCATGACTTTGATAATAAGGTCAACATTGCACTTTGGGGTTACAAAATCATTCACCAGTAGTAACATTTCCATTATTCTCTGCTTTATGTTTTTAGCTGATGTCATGCTTAACATTGTTTACATGAGTGTGTTAGCACACCTACATTACATTCGTCTCCTTTCTAATGAACACCTACTGGTAGATGAAGCAACCCACCAGCAGTGTTATGCTTTAACTGGAGCTGATGAGAACTGAAGTGGCCTGTGGCGTTTAATGTTTCTTTACCCTGTTTCACCTCTGCTACAGCCAGAGTTACAACAGCTCTTTGTTTCTCCTCAACTTCCCCTCTGTTTGGCCTCACTTTGTCTCACCACTACTGTTTCTCTAACCACAGCTGCTATGCTTCCTCCTGGTGTGTGTGTGTGTGTGTGTGTGTAAGACTGTGGTGCTAGAGTAACTTGTCGACTGTTTCCTCACGATTCAAGCGATCTGAAATGAGACTCAAGCCCTGTGAAATCTGCAGATATTCAGATTACAAGTCGACACAATCTGAGCTGTTCCAGACCTAGACAAAAGAGTCATGCCTGATCAACTGGAAGAGAACAAGGAAGCATACTTTCACTTTCCTTCCTTTCTAACTTGTTTCCTTCGTCTTCCTTCCTGCAGGTTTCAGGAGAAATGAGGAGATGAGAGCCATGGAGGTTCTTCCAATCCTCAAAGAAAAAGTTGCCTATCTCTCAGGTAAGATTATGTGTGTTCGAAATGTCTATGTACCCCGACTCTAGGGCTGGGAAATTAATCAAGTTTCAGTTTCAATTTTGATTTTGGCTTCCCACGATCATAAAAACAAGATAATCCAGATTAAACGATTACTGTGCCGCATGCTGTGTCGCGCTCGTTTTATCCATAGGTTTTTTTCATGATCGTGAACGTTTGAAAGTGTTTGTTGTTATATTTAAGCCAAGAGTAAATCACCACTGCCTCAAAAAATAGTACATTTCATTTCAATTCATATATTAGATTTGTTTTCACTTGTTTATTTGAATGTATTACTTGATTTTCAAAGAGTTCAAGTAGCGTTTAAGTCTGATAAATGCATGTGATGCAGATGTTATAAAATCAATGAGTTATCTAATCCTGATCGCAATATCAATAGATAGATAGATAGATACTTTATTGATCCCGAGGGAAATTCAAAGCCTCCAGTAGCAGGTTACAAAGACGTACGTGACAAATTAAACCACAAAACCGACGCCCCCCCTCCCATACATATATATTAACCCGAAAAAAGATTTAAAGAATACCCCTAGATGAATCAAACTTAAACTGTGAAATTAAAAATAGACTTATACAAGAAATGTACATTACCCGTGCAGGGATAAAAATATGTGACATTTAAAACAAGAACCTATAAACAGTTGAGGAAAAAAAATCTGTAATTAGACCTGAATATAAAAAAAAAAAAAAAAAAAAGTGTTGACCTTCTGAAAGTTGTGTTGTTTATATATGCACAGCAATGTTTAAAAAAGCAGATAGTGCAAAATTATCAAAAAACAGACATGAAATAACAGGCAGTGCAAACATTAAATTAAAGGTGCGATTTATTTAAGTAATTGAGATGATCATTAGAGTGTCCAGCTAGAGGCTGACTCTTGGGACAGCTGTGCAGATGGGAAGTGGAAAGAGGAAGATTTAGTCCAAGTGTGTGCTTTCCCCCTGCCATAACCGTGAGGTGTTGTACAGACGTATGGCCAATCAAAGGAAATATGATGATGACTTTCGCCAAAATCGAGCAGCCCTAGCCGACTGTCTGATCATGTTAGACAAGGTTAATGAAGCCTTACTTTGCATATATGCACAGCTTGCAGGTATTTTGCACACATTCTGCCACTGTTTCTTTAGCTCTCTCTCTTACACACACACACACACACACACACACACACACACACACACACACACACACACACACACAAACACACACGGAGCCTCATACTCTGCCTGTAAAACCTCATAGAGTGAGACTGAGGCCCAGACACTTAACCCTTGACTATTCTCAGTACACTTTCAGTACATAGACACGTGAGAAACACATAATACACACCTAGACATCCCTTGTTTATGAAACATGGTCAGAATTTAGAGGATATGAAAACTACTGCTGTGTCTTTGTCCCCTCCAAGGGAAGTACAGCCATGTTTGACAAGTGCACACAAAAACACACATACTGATGGGGCAGACACACACACACACTAAAGTCCTGCCAGGGAAACTCACAGGAGGCCAAGCTGGAGAAGAGGACTGCCAAGAACATCCAGCGGGATTATTTGTAAAACACACCAGACATCATTCTGCTCATGCATGCATGTGTGTATGTGTGCGCGTGTTTGTGCGTGTGTGTGTGTGTGTGTGTGTGTGACTGGGCCCAGACACTTAACCCTTGACTATTCTCAGCACCCATACAGAACATGAAAAAATGAAACGTAAGAGTATGTTTTGTCATCACTTTAATCTACTTTCATCCAAATGCTGATTTAAAAAAAAAAAAAACAATTCTCGAACACTTCAGAAGTCTCAAAATGAAAGATATTGTAATAACTGCATGTGCATGTTGTGTACACACTCCTCTTTGGTCTCCTCTTGTGTGCAGCTAAGGTCATAGGCAGTAACACACTGATGACACCATGACTCAGACAAAACACTGAATGTCAGAGAACGAGACAGAGGGAGAGAAAGGCAGGGCCAGGTTGCCATGGAGATGACTTACTGTCTTCTACAGCATCCCGTAGTAGTCGCTTGCGGAGTAATTGGCTTTGAAATGAAGGAGGGAGGGAGGTAAAGGACGGACCATCGGTGAAAAGGAGGGTAAATGAGCTAAGCCTATTATCCCGAATCTGGCCCCTTAATAAATCGGCCATGTTCACCCTCACTCATGCCACGTGAGCGTTTTGATTTCCTCCTCTGAGCAGCCGGGCCGGGCCCACAGGCACACAGCAGCCCGGCTGAACTCGACTCGTTTGTGTGCTGAACTCAGTCAGCCTGTGTTTACAGCGTGAGCACAGCAGCTCTCTGCTTCAGCAACTGGTCACAAACTAAAATATTCTTATTATAATACCAGATTCATAATTCATAAGTCAGTCTCATTATTATGTATTTGCAGCAAATGTCACCCAGCCACCAATTCAAATGACAAAATAATATTCTGAGGATTGTATTTAAGATACAAGAATATGAACGCAGAAATTCTGTAATAAAAAAATAGCTGATAGGAAAAAAAAAATACAAACTGAAGGGATGCTGGATGAAATACAGAACCATTATTAGAGGTTGTATGGGACTGGAACATATTAAAAGTTTTATATTTTATTGCAGCTCAGCATCTCATATCAGTCATTTACTGACAATACAACTATACTTTGACTGTATATGATGTGTCATGTTCTTGCCTTAATCTAACTTTGTGTGTCTGTGTGTGTCTGTGTGTGTGTGTGTGTGTACCGCCTCAGGTGGCAGAGACAGACGTGGCGGTCCAGTGTTAACATTTCCATCACGCAGCAACCACGATAGAATACGAACGGACGACCTGAGGAGACTGATTGCCTACCTTGCTGGCATCCCCAGGTTAGACATTCTTTACTTTTGTTCTGGGCTGTGTGCTGAGTACACTACTTATGCACATGTGCTGTCATTCATCTAAAGGGAAGGAGAAGCAATGACACAAAACGAAGCCAACACCCATAGCCAGTGGACGAGGCTCTGTAAGGCACGTGAGAGAGCAGAGATGAGCATGTGAGGGAGGAATGAAGAGAGAGAAATAATTCAAGACCAGTAAGCTTGCTGCAGATTCTTTGCTGTCAAAAACCAGTTCTAGTGACATGGTAAGATGCTGAGACAGAGAGAGGGAAAGCCTGAGCTAAGAGAGGGATGTATAACAGCAAACAAATGAGGGGAGGAGGAAGAGATCAACAGAGAGAAAGCAGTGCAGAGAGAGAGAGAGAGAGGGAGGGGAGGAGGGGATTAGAGCTGACAGAGAGAGGGAGAGCGCATGTGTGAGGAGGTGTGTGCGAGCAAGAGAGCGAGCAATAGTGTATGTGCGAAAGCAAAACAAAGTGTCGCAGTAGCCGAGGCAGTGCAGCAGCAGCAGTAGTTACTGTGGACGAGAAGCTCCTCGCCTCGAAAGGTAAAACATCGCTCTGCTCCAGCTCTCTGTTTACTTCTCTGCCTCTCAAATCTGGCTCATGTCTCATCCCTCCATCTGTCCTAATCCATCCATCCATCCTGTCCTACCTCTACCCTCACCTCCGTTTTAGTCACCACATTATCTGTGTGCCGTTTCCATTGAGCACATTCACTTTTAGTAAGATGCATTTGACTGACTTTTTAAGATTTTAAGGAATTCATAATATCACTGTCATCATGTCATGTTTTGCACACCTTCATCTCTTAACCATTGTTGGATTTTGGTATCCAGAGGTGTTCTATTTTGGGAGAGGCAACATCTGCAGACAGCTGCGCTCTGGCTTTCTACTGACAGCCCCTTACAGAGGGAGAGGTTTTGAACATGATGTAGCTTTTAGAGATGCAAAAATAGATGTTTACCACAATAACATTTATGGTTTAATAAATGAAAAAACCAGATGGAGGAGTGATATCTGAAATGCATGGCACTATCAAAGGGCCGAGTTAGTTGTCCAGGTTTGTAAATTCATAAAATAGTTTTGATAGAAACATTTGTGGGAATTTGTGGGAAAATCTTCGAGTAAGATTTTTCTTCCCAACCAATGAAAACAGTTGTTTTTGTAATATCTCATGTTTTTTGGGGGGGTTTTTTTAAGCATATTTTTAGTTTCAGGTGTGTGCAGCAGATGTACTTCATTTCTGTGTGTGTGAGGTCATTCGTTAATGATGTCAGGCCCACCAGGCCATCATGTTCCTGATGTAGAAATGTGCTGATTTGTATTTTTATACTTATGCACACATTTGTGACTCATTGGTCACAGGTTTTTGTGTGTGTGTGTGTGTGTGTGTGTGTGTGTGTGTGGGTGTGTGTGTGTGTGTGTGTGGGTGCGTGTGGGTGCGTGTGTGTGTGTGTGGGTGGTTGTGGGGGATGTGTGTTGACTGCGTAGGCTTCTCAGAGTATAGAAAATGCGTCATATCACTGTTTGTTTTGATTCTCTCTTTTTTTTTCTTTATCTCCCTTTACTCTCACTGTCTTCCATCCCTCTCTCATCCTTTCCCACGCCTGTCATCTGTCTCTTCTCTCTCTGGATTATTCTCTCTCACCAATCCCCTCACTGCCCCTCCCTCCTTCACATCCTCCCTCCCTCTCTTCTCTTTAATTCCTCCCACTCCCGCCGACCTCCATCCATCCCAGCGAGGAGGTGTGTAAACATGGCTTCACGGTCATCGTTGATATGCGCGGCTCCAAGTGGGATAGCATCAAGCCTCTGCTGAAGATCCTGCAGGAATCGTTTCCATCCTGCATCCACGTCGCCCTCATCATCAAACCAGACAACTTCTGGCAGAAGCAGAGGACGAATTTTGGCAGCTCCAAGTTTGAGTTTGAGGTAGGATGAGAAAAATCTTCCAGTTCTGTGTGGCGCAGTGATGCATTTGCTACAATAGCAGATATGATTCTTAGAT
Source organism: Labrus mixtus (assembly GCF_963584025.1). Classification (NCBI taxonomy): domain Eukaryota; kingdom Metazoa; phylum Chordata; class Actinopteri; order Labriformes; family Labridae; genus Labrus; species Labrus mixtus. Next base: position 14,538,832 of record NC_083627.1, read on the forward strand.
TGCTGACTTTATCGGAAAAGATGCAAACGTTTTTTTTTCTTCTTAGGTTTAGGAACGACACTCGAAAACAATAATTTAAATGCAAATGCCAGAATATGTTTTTTTTTACAGTCATATATTACCATACATGACAACAATTGATGTCAACTTAAAACAATTTATAATGATGTCGTAGCCATTTAAAACTGAGGAGATGTAGGTGGACTGCTGCGATTCAGACGTGAGGCTTTCAGTCATAGCTACATGTCATTTATGTCATGTCAGGCTGCATCTCAGTCGAGGATAAACTTCACTGATTGGATCAGGTTGTTAAAAGAAATTGTGATACAGAGGTTGTTTTTTGTGATGCAGAGATCAATTTCTATATTTGACATTTGTGAGTTATAAATGTAGAGCAAAAGTCAACCATATTTTCTCTAATTTGCTGTCAGCTGAGTTGTGATTGTGAACGCAGCAGCTAGCTGAGCTGCTCATTGTCAGCACATTTCATTATTTTCCTCCCTACTGCTTTGGATGCGTGCAACCCCAGCCAGCTGTCTGCCAGACGGAAAAAAAAATTAATCGAATTCAACCTCTCGAACAAGCACACAGCAGATCACGAGCACCAGCGTTTGCGATGCAGATCATTGAGCGTTAGAACCTCATTATCACAGCTTTTTTAAATGACAAATTCAAATTTTAATGCCCCGACTATTCCTTGTTTTTAAAAAAAAATTGACACCTAAAATGTGCTCCTGCTCCACTTTTCCAAGCTGGTACAACAGTGAAAGCAGGACTGTGGGGTTTAATCAGTCGAGCCTGGATTGGAAGCCTGTTTTAGTAAATGCCTTCTAATGAGGACTAGTTAACAACTCCCCACCCTCTGTTTGATCAGTCTTTAAAAAACACTCCTCACTGTGATGATGATGAGCTTCGCATTCTGAGACGAGAGACATGCATTGATACAAACTCACATCCTGCAGAATCCTGTTTCTCTGCACAGTTTGAGCCGCGATTCCTGTAAAGTGTGTTTCTGAAGCAGTGATGTGGAAGTAGCGCTGATTGCTCACATGGCTGTTCACATACACAGGTCCACAGTAGTCTGATGACACCTTATTGATTAGGCGAGAGGGGAATAGGCAGATGCCACGGGGCAGGTTATAGTTATCCACAAGCTGGCCTGCTGTGCGACTGGGAGCCATGCGGGTGTTGATTGTGTCCCTGCCTTCATGTATCACTGCCTGACCTCTTACTGTACATTCATTAGAACTATTTGTTGTGTGAAATTGAAAACATTGAAGACCATTGAGTAAACAGGTCTTCTTCTTTTTTCAGCATTTTGCACATTGGGAACACACATAATTGACTGTCACTGAAGCAAGTATTTGTGTTTGCATCAATAATAATAATAATAATAATAATAATAATAACTTTATTTATATAGCACCTTTAAAAACAAATGTTTACAAAGTGCTGCGACTGACAAAGCAAATTCAGCAACACAACAACAGAACAGGCCAAACAGAGAGGGCAAGAATAATATGAATGCAAATAACAGGAATAAGATAGATACAACAGGCAGGTATGAAGAGGCAGTTTAGTACAATGAAGATAAATTAGTTTAAAATCAACCAGGAGAGAACAAAATTAAAATTAAAAAAATTGAGAGAGAGAGGGACGACATCACATCACAGGCTGTAAACACAGAATGAAGATAAAAAGAAGGGACAAACGAGAGATGGTTAAATGAATAAAGCAACAGAAAGTCTTTTCGGGGCTTGGACTGTTCGCTCTCCTCTCTGTGGATTGGATGTCGGAGAAAAGAAAAGAAGCAGCGAACTGAAGAGCAGGGAACTTGCTTCAACCTTGACTTTAACTGTTGATGAATTGTTTGGTTCTCTGTGGGTGGTAAATGGTACCCAATAGCCCTGACCGCCTCCCCCCCCCACCTCACCATTCAGGAGTACAAATCAATTAACTTGAACAACAAAAGCGGACATAGCAGTAACAGTCCTTTCCCCTGTTAAGGGCCACTGTGCTTTTTACCCAAGGACAACTGTTCGTTTCTACATTGTTTGGCCTACACAGCTAGCTATCGTTCTGTCTCCATCCATCTCTGGCCATGTGTGTGGGGGTGTTGTGCGGAGGTGGCTTTGCAGAAAAACAGAGGCACTGAGACAAAGCAGGGAGAGACATTTCCTTACTGTTTCTCTGAAATTGATATTTTGTAATGTGGAGAGGATTTAGTTCAACTTACCTCTAAAGTGAAGGCAGACCACGGGTGGTCTACAAGAATCTGTACAAAAGGGTTTTCACCTGTTTAATCCTGACATCACAGAGACAACATGTCGTGAGTGCATTACTGTTTTGTAGGTGTGCACAAGATGACATATCTCACATCTTGAGTCCGATCACAGATTTGTGTCACGGATCAGATCGTTTTTTCGGCTCGAAACAAAAAAAATATAATCTTTATTATTTGTTTGTTTATTTAACATGGACATACAGTAACATTGGTGCTGTAACATTTAACCATGCACAAGTTCCAGATGCACTGCTCTTAGTGTTTATAGCAAAATGCTCATTTGCAACACCTGTCCACGGGTTTATTAAAAAACGTTTCTAACTCCTCGGCTAGCCATGACTGTACCTGTGCATTAAAACAGAACAAAAAATGACGATGCATCTCCGTGATGTATTGCATCCTCAATTATCTTCATATGTACACATTGCAATAGCAATAAAACAAGCACTGAGATAAACCTGAACGCCCTTATTACTTAGAAGGTGCGTTTAAAAAATCTGAGTATAACAGTGTGTAATATAAATAACTGCATCATTTTTAATACCAGTGTTTGTACCACTCAACATCAATACATAGACATCAGCAGACACAGTGAGAGTGAGCAACACTGTTTGATACCAAGTATCCATCAACACTGAAATATCAACACTTTACACATTTGAGTCTGAGAATTTTTTTTTTTTTTTTTTAAATGAAGAACGGGGCTGTCTTCCTATTTTTACAGCAAATCTCTACGGCGCCTACACACATGACTTAAATGTTGCTTTCTTTTCTCTGACACTGCACACGGATTTATCTTCACATGCAGCCTGAACTCAAAATCAAATATGATCTGTTGCATCGCTGCTGTTTTGACTGTGATAGAACAGTTGATGCCACAAATGGTGTTTTTTTCCCCGCTCCATGTTAAAGTGTCTCTTGTATAGTGGAGCTGGAGTGTGCTAAATTAGCAGGTTCAAAAGGTTGAAGAGAGCTTCAGTAATGTCTGATGATGTATCCGGTTATTAATTGCACTACTTTTGCTCAAATCTTATTTCTGAAACTCTTCCTTACTTACAAAACTAGAGAACCAGGGGCTGCTTATGTCCTCTGTATATAACCACATTTCTGGCATCACCAGATGGCAGTGAACATTTTTCAAAATGCAGTGAGAGAAGAGGAGATTAAAGGCAGTTTGCTCTCAATTGACTAAAGTAAAGCTAAATCCACCTAAAACCCCTCCATGTCCACTCTCTTTTATCTCATCTACATTCCCCCATCTTTGCACCCCAGACCACCATGGTGTCGCTAGAGGGCCTTTCAAAGGTCGTTGACCCCTCCCAGCTGACGTCGGACTTTGACGGCAGCCTGGACTACAACCACGATGAATGGATAGAGGTAAGATAATCAGACTCATCCTATACCTTAAGCCAAACGGCCTGGTCGGAAAATCTATCTATAACTCTCAATGACTTTTAATTCAGAAGTGCCTTTATTCAGTAAGCAGAGAAAAAGTGGATGAATTGTATCAAGGTGTAGAGTAGCAGATAGTTTTGTGGTGTCAGTGGTAGCCAAGCAGAACTAATTGGCACCTTATTATATGCTGTATACATCATTCAGTATGTAGTATCTACAGTTTAAACATGAGTGACCTTCTATTGGTAATAATTGAAACTCAAACTCCTTGATTGAACGCTCTGCTGTGTTGTTCATCAGGTGCGTGTTGCGTTCGAGGAGTTCTCTGGTCATGCCACCCAAATGTTGGCTCGACTAGAGGAGATGCAGGAAATTGTCTCAAGGAAAGACTTTCCTCAAGATCTGGAGGGAGCGCGGCGGATGATAGAAGAACATGCCACGCTGAAAAAGAAAGTTATAAAAGCCCCGATAGAGGAGCTGGACACTGAGGGACAGAGGTAAGCAACCAGTCTGTTTGAGTTCAGTGCTTTGCTTAAAATCATGACTGAGGCAGAACTGTCTTCGCAACTATTTTAAAAGTCGTCCTCCATTAAGATTGATTTGTTCTTACTCGTTTCTGCTTCAAGGAATGTCGTTTTTAGTTAGCTCACTAAAAGTTGTTAAGAAAAGTTACAATACACAGTTTAAACGCCAAAATAGTATGATCTTAAATCCTTTAACCTATCACATCAAGGGGTATTTTGAAGACAGCGGATATGCAAACACAAAAACCCGACATATAGTGTTTTCACGTACAAACAAAAAACCCTGAACATTTCCCTAAATGTGCAGGTTTAAACAAAGTTGATTTTTTTCACCCTGATTTTAATCTCACTAGTCTCTTATCAGGTGGTGGTAATAATAATAATAATATTTTATTTGTAGAGCAAATTTTAAAATGGAACTGTTTGATGCACTTACTATGTAAATGAAACATCAGCATTGCTGTAACAGTCCTCAAAAATCTGGTCCATTAAATATAAAACCGTGATTGGAATGGTTATTTATCTCGCTTCTATTGATGTGATTTTTAACACATCAACAGAAGTAAGCTTTTCACACAAACAGTAAAAACAGAGTTGTTTTAGCGACACAGATAAAACAGTCATGAGTAATTCAGTCCTGCCGTCCAAATACATATGAAACCCATCTCCAGGTTGCTCCAGAGAATCCAGAGCAGCGAGTCCTTCTCCAACCGCAACGGCGGCGGCAGCGGGGGCAGTGGCGGCAGCAGCGGTAGCAACAGTGGGATGTGTAACGCCGACACCCAGGGACTTATGCCAAGGATCACCCAGCTGCTGGACAAACTGCATTCCACCAGACAGCACCTCCACCAGGCCTGGCATGTCCGCAAGCTCCAGCTGGATCAGTGCTTCCAGCTCCGCCTGTTTGAACAGGATGCAGAGAAGGTCGGTTGATCGCCTGTGTTGGGGGTCATTCAGCATGAGAAGTGATGTAGTGGTAATCTATAACTACAGTTGGTGATTACTGTGGGGCAAACGACTGCCAATATAAACCCTATCTTCATTACATCCACAGAAAAGCATTGATTAATGCACATGAACCGGTTTCCTTTTTATTTTGACAATTAAACAATAATCCCTCAAATAAAACCGGTTTAAACTGGAGGGCTTTACCCTCCAACCCCTACAGTATTAATAGACAGGGCGATGGAGAATACTGTAGCTTCTGCAGGCACAAAGCCACCTTCTCTTCTGACAGCTCAGGTGATGACAGCTGCAGCACAAAGTGAAAAGAGACACGGAGAGAAATTCAGAGATCCATGTTTGAGCGAGGAGAATAAAAAAAAAAAGAAGCAGGTTGCAGCAACAGGGAGAGCTGCAGTCTTGGATACACTGCAGTAGTAGGAGCTTGTTGCTAGGACACCATAGGCCATGAGTTGTTCTCTTGGAGAGCCTGAGAGGATACTCTTAATTGAGGCGGTCCTTTTTCTCTTCATACTGGCCTGGAAAGATGACAAGTATCTGCATGTTGCAGCAGTCAACACACTTAAGTCTCTACACACCGGCCAGGTGCCAGCTGTTTGTTTTCACCTGCTCTAGCGAAGCTCTGTGAAAGTTGTCACTGAACCGGAATCCTTGTGCATATGTTTTTCTTTGGTTTGCTTATATATTTTTCTGTGACTCTTCTGTCATCCTCCACGCCTCAGATGTTTGACTGGATCATGCACAACAAGGGTTTGTTCCTGGCAGGCTACACAGAGATTGGCAACAACCACCCCCACGCTGTTGAGCTGCAAACCCAGCATAACCACTTTGCAATGAACTGCATGGTAAGACACACGCACGCACACACACACACACACACACACACACACGCACGCACACACTCCCTCACAGCAGGAGGTAATACTTGTCCACCCACTTGGACTATCAGGTCCGTGGCCTGCACTGTATAATCATATAGTTATGACATTTAGTATCAACTTCTATAACTGTGCTCAAGTGTTTGTTTGGAACAGCCTCTGCTTTTGTGCACTTGCACATTTCTGCGTGTTAGCAGCAGCAGCAGCAGCAGCACAACTAGGTATTGAATAATCCTATTCTTTATCCACAAACAGGCTTATGTAACCATTATAAAACTGTTTAGAGGAGGAATCAATCTAGCCGCTAGAGCCTTCAGATGAGAAACTATGTTGCTCATTCATTAGCTCTCACTTCAGTGTCTGTCCCTTTTTTTTACTTGCAGTGCTTCATTTACACTTTGCTCAATGCTATCTCTTTGCTTTCTACTTTTTCTTATTTCCTTAATCTCTTTTTTATTTATTTCAGTCTAACCCAATTAAGGTGTTTTATTTAGCCACAATCTTTTTCTCAACCATCATTTTCATTTTCTCCTCATCGTGCTTTGCAGAATGTGTACGTGAATATAAACCGGATCATGTCCGTGGGCAACCGGCTCCTGGAGTCGGGTCACTACGCCTCCCAACAGATCAAACAGATCTCAGGTCAGCTTGAGAAGGAATGGAAGGCCTTCGCAGCAGCATTGGATGAGCGCAGCACGCTTCTGGAGATGTCGGCCAGCTTCCATCAGAAATGTGACCAGGTGAGTCAGAAACAACACAGATGTTGAGCTGCAGCTGGAGGTTTTTTTTTGCAGAAATGTTCCTTATTCGATTCCCATGCTGAACACAAGCAGGGACCTTTCTGTGTGCACTTTGCATGTTCTCTCCAGGCACCCTCCTCCAGTCCAAAGACACGCTCATTAGGTTAATTGATGATCTAAATTGCCCGCGAGTGTGAGTGTCTGGTTGTTTCTCTCTGTGAACTGTTCCAATAACAGCTGGGGTTGGCTCCAGCCTGCCATGTCCCCAACACAATAAGCAGTATGGGGAATGGATGGATGGTTAATATGGGGAATATTTAAATCTATTCAAATATGGTGAAAAAAGGTGCATCACAATGATATATATTTTTGTTTAAATGTTCAGCCGTAGATTATCTGAGCAGCCGGCAGGGTCATCTTTGAGTATCATCTATTTTATGCTTATTTTATTATTTCTATTCTATTTTATTTTTATAGTCTTCTGCTGTATTGTGTTTAAGAGCCACTGTAACAACCAAATTTCCCCCAGGGATTAATCAAGTATTTCGTAATTCTATTTCTGATTATGTGAGCGAAACGCTGATAATCCTTTAAAAAGTTTGATCTATGAGCCATGTTAGACACGCAGAGGAACTGATAATCTTTTATCAGAAATAACTCAAAATGCTGGTCAAATTTGAATTCTATGCTTTTTTTTTTTTTAGACAATATTGTGGCTCTTCTTGTTGTTGACATCTACTTAGATTTTTATGTAAGAGGTATGCAAAACTGGAGCCCCCGTAGTCTATTTTGACTTATCCAACTTTCTTAGCTTTTAGATTGATTGGACCAAAAAAAAATTGAAAAATCTATTTTGATTCCAATTTTATCTGTGTACACTAAATTTAAATTTCAGCCAGCTACAAAGACAAGCAGAGTAAACATTGTCACATCATCACAAGGTGAAAAAGTCCACCATTCCTTGATGTCTTTAGCTCGTAAAATATGTACACTTGGTTTATTTATTATACAATCCCAAGTGTAAAAAAGACTTAAAATATATAGAGTAAATGTGGTTTTACAGAGTCAAGAATTACAGGGAAAAGCTGCCACCCGCTGTGCAGCAGTGTTTAATTCCACTCACTGTGTCTTAAACTTTATTGTTGTGCATATGATCTACATACCCAACTCATGCATGAACACAACACAGTATATTATTGTTTATGTAAGAGGGGGGGGGGGGAGATGCTTTAAGACAGTTTTAGTTGGGACTGGATTAAGTTTAACTAACATTAATGTGCCTTTGGGACCAGCTGATGTGATGACCTCCACTGTCTCAATGAATGCACAGGGACATGTATGGACACACAGTCCTGGTTGCAAAATGCACATTTGGCCTCATTAAATCTACAAAGCCTTACATATGCATCACATTAGCATAAATTTATCTACACATATGAAAAATGAATTAAGTATTATCTCCTGTTATTTTTATCTGAGCTCATTAGTCATGACACTATGGAATGATTCAAGGCCTGAAAGAGCACATAAACAGTCTCCCAACCAGGGAACATGGGTGGTACAACTTTTCCGACCTGGAACATTGCCGTCATCTGAGCAGCCTTTCATGCTTGTTAGCTGAAATAGAAACAGCTTTTTTCCCCCCATAGGTTTCACCACAACCTTTCCTGCCTCATATATACTCAGAAGCTCATTTTCACTCTTTGTTCAACTCCCATGTGTTATTCCAACTTGTTAACTTGTTTAAAAGGGGATAAAGATCAATTCAACTGTCTGAAGTGTCCTTTAGAGACCCCATTCTTATAGGTTTGTTGTCTTTCTCACACAATGCGTAACAGAGAGTTAAGGAAGTTACCAGAAGCCGATTAACAGTAAACTCATCCATTGATAATTCTGCTGACAGCTCCTATAACTTCACATAGGGAACATTTCTTCATGTTTAAGCTAAGTAGTGGTAAAAGAAAATGTCCCTCCAATTTCTCCTGCCCTACGGTTTTGTCTGACTAACATGTGACTCCAGAGAAGAGCACATGTGTGCACTGTCTCATGTGAGTGCTTCTTGTAAAATCGATGCATGCTTTTCTTCCCCTGCAGTACATGAGTAATGTGGACTCGTGGTGCAAGGCGTGCGGGGAGGTAGATTTGCCCTCTGAGCTGCAAGACCTTGAAGATGCCATCCATCACCACCAAGGCCTTTATGAACACATTACTGCTGCTTACTCTGAGGTAACACCCCACTTATCCACATGTGCAAAAATCTTAAGTCGTACCATGCCCACAGAGCAGGAATCAGTGTTGAAGAAGACTGTGCAACTCAATTTATTGACAATCACAACATCGCTAAAATTGTATTTAAATGAACTAATGTGAGGATTTAGAATTGCTGGGCAAAATAATAATTACAATCACAAATTCCTCCATTGTTGTTCTTTCATTTACCATTACTCTTTATGAGTATCTTATCAAAATTGTTTTGAATTGGATGTTTATGTTTGGGTTATGATTTTATATTATTGTATTTTATATCCTTGTTAATATCGTGTTTTTAAAGTATATTTTCCAACCGTTTTTACAGGTGAGCCAGGATGGCAAAGCCCTGTTAGACAAGCTGCAGCGACCTTTGACCCCAGGCAGTGCTGATTCACTGACAGCATCAGCAAACTACTCCAAGGCAGTACACCACGTCCTGGACATTATCCATGAGGTGCTGCATCATCAGAGACAGCTGGAAAACATCTGGCAACACCGCAAAGTTCGGCTGCACCAACGTCTGCAGCTCTGTGTATTTCAACAGGATGTCCAGCAGGTAAACACACACATATAGAGTATATTTATATATATTTATTTTGCTTTATATGTTTCTTTTTGTCGGGACAAAACTTATTTGCAAGTTTTCAGTTTAACTTGAGGGTGAGACAGTAATTTGAAAATAGCAGGTTAGAGTACTGGTAAGAAGAATTCTAATCTTAATAGAGGGTTTGATCTCAGTAGCAGCCACGTTTCCTATCAAAATGTCCTTCAGTATTTCGCTGGGACCATCATGTGTTTCACTTGGAAGGAACACTGGGGAATTTCCTGAAATGTAAATGTTCTCTGCAGACCAAAGGCTTGAAAACAAGTCAAATTACTGTGCCTGATAATCATATGGTCCAAAAGGAAGATAAAGCGGCACGCTGTCCAAAAAGCAACAATGTGGTGACATGGCCGCTGTTGCCACGGCAACTGAATTGGGTCATGTGTCCATGCAGATGCTGGTCATCTATTAAAAATATAAAGGACTGAGGGCAGGACGATGAGTGTGAATAGCAAAGGGTACAGATACCGTCGACAACTCATCACCATTTCTGTCACCCCTCTCCTCCTACAAGCTCTTTTTGTTTTCTTGACCACGTGTGGCTCATCTACCACCTTACAGTGCCCCCCTATGGTCCTGGCTATTTTCAAGCTCACTGTGGACTGTGTGGTCTCTGTGTACAGGTGCTGGACTGGATAGAAAACCATGGTGAGGCCTTTCTCAGCAAACACACAGGTGTGGGAAAGTCCCTCCACCGAGCCCGAGCTTTACAGAAACGGCACGAAGACTTTGAGGAAGTGGCACAGGTATGTTTTGTTTCTGTATGTCTCGCTCATCACGTGCTCTCAGACAATATAGCACTGTGTTTTCAGTGATTTTTCGTTTGTTAGAACCGCAGTGCAAACTCCACTTTGGTGGTTTAAAAATCATGAAATGTTGGATTATTTTTGGTGGGTAATTAGATTCTCAGAATTTGACTGGAACTTTTGAGAAATATCATGAATCAATCTTGCTCTTTAAAAAGTTGTTTTAATAGGTGATTAAAAAGTCCACTGCTTAACTGAGTAAAAAGTGGTACTAACAGCAGACTACAGATAGGTATTACTGTGTAAAAGACATTAGTGAGACAGTCTTAATGAATTTATGACTCTTTCCCATTTATGTAACTTATACTGCCAACTTGTCAATTGTGGCCAAAGTGAAACTGTTTTCAGCAAATCTCACACAGTCTCACTTTAAACTTGGCGCAGATGTTTCCCCTGAAGTTGCCAAAAATAACAGCTCGATCATCCAATGAGTTCTTAGTTTCACATCACACCTGATTGATGATTGTTGTAATCTCTAAGGGAATGCAGCTCAGCACGTATACTCAGTATATGTATTACTACGGATACTGCAATTACAGGCCCCTTGTTTGTTACGACTATTTTTTGTGATGTAATGATTTTTCAGCAATGGGATTTTGCCAGATTCAAAAATCTGTGATGTCAGCTAATATCAACTTTTTGTTATATTTTCCCTTGATGTTGCCATTTGTTTGAGTAGAATATGTCTCTTTCTCTTCAGCCACTATCTATGTATGTATCTATTTCCTCTGACTTGTTATTTCTGTGACACTGCTTTACTATCACTACCTCTAATCAGTGTAAACCTCTTCTACATATCCTGTTTGTTATTCTTCCCTTTCTCTACACATTTGTGTAGCATTATTACGTTTTTTTCCTCCTGGGTTAATCAGTCTCTCTGTCTCTCTGTCCCCGGCCTTGGTGTAGAATACTTACACCAATGCGGACAAGCTGCTTGAGGCGGCCGAGCAGCTGGCCCAGACGGGAGAGTGCGACCCAGAGGAGATCTACCAGGCCGCCCACCAGCTCGAAGACAGAATCCAAGACTTTGTCCGCCGCGTGGAGCAGCGTAAAGTCCTGCTGGACATGTCTGTCGCCTTCCATACACATGTCAAAGAGGTAGGCAGCGAGGATGACGTAACGCTGAAGTGGATGGTGGGCTGTGTGTGTTTGTGTTGATGAGTTCTCACAGTGCTCTCTAAACAAGAGGGACATAATTACCAGAAAAAACGGAATGTGTTTGTATTGTTTTTCTTCAGTGGTGTGTGGTAACACATTTTTTTCACCAAGTATTTTTCTAATCTGAGTATATTCTCCAGTACTCGTCTTCTTAGGGAGGATGTTTTTGGCATTATTTTTGGATCAAGTTGAGGCAGTAGTTTCAGAATTTGTTTGTAGCAAGTCATCTTGCTTAGTGAGTGTTATTATTTTCAATTCAACTTTGTATAGCGAAGTTTCACATTAGTCTCATTCAAATCTCAATGTGAAAATTACAAGAAACGTTGGAAGAAAGTTTAAAAAGCGGTTTTCACATATAATCCGGATAATATATAGCTAATTGCAGGACGAACGCTCCGGAGATTCTCCCGACCTAGCCGTTCACATATGCTCCTCACAGCGGGGGACTATCCCTGTCAGAGGGGAGGTCGGGGGATTTCCTGAGGTAAGACGTGACGTAAATAAACAACGCAGAAGTAGCGGCCGAAGCAACGGAGTCCGCTACACGACGTTGTAATGAGAATATTTGTCTTCATATCAAAGCTATGTGTAATCCAATGGAATGACAACATCCACAAAAGAGTGGAGAACAACATACTGACGACCAGAAAACATAATGCAGCCGTTTAATTACACAGACGGAGATCTTAGTGGTCGCGTGCAGACACTTAAGGCAGTCACTCTATATACGGTAAACATCATTCGGGTCCCATTGGCTCGAATTGAAATCTCCGGAGTATATGCTGCCGTGTTCAGACATCAGCTCACTCACATTTTCTGCAGATAAAATACTAGGGGTCTGGCCGTAGAAACTCCGGGTAAATTCTGCGCGAAAAATGCGGCTGTTTGTGTTCACACATAGCCTAAAGCCCCTCCGGGTAGCCAAATCTCCGGAGTTTTTCAGGAGATTTCCATATGTGTGAAAAGGGTTTAAGACTGCTTTTTGCTGGATTAAAAAAAAATGCTATATCATACTAACAAATGTCTTCCTGTAGCTGTGGACATGGCTGGAGGAGCTCCAGAAGGAGCTACTGGACGACGTTTACGCCGAGTCAGTGGAGGCCGTACAGGATCTGATCAAACGCTTTGGACAACAGCAACAGACCACACTGCAGGTCACAGTCAACGTCATCAAGGAGGGAGAGGATCTCATCCAGCAGCTCAGGTAAATGAACCATTGCCTAAGATTAAAGAAAAGATAAATCAAACATGAAGATGCATAAAGCAAATGAAGAGGTATTAAATACATAATAAATATATGTGAGTATAAAACTTCAAAATCCATTGCATAGCTACAGAGTCAAATCAATATACTGACCAAAATCATCTTTTAACCACTTCAGCTCCTGGTGAGGAATCTAGCAGCAGTTAATAAAACAGGTTCACAGAACACATGCTATGCTCAACAAATGATGCAGTAATCCACTGAGCCAACTTTAATAATAAAAACAAAGCAAAAGCATTTTTAGGTCTACTTACATAATAGCCCTATTCTGGTCTTTCTTTGTAATACAGCTTTGGCAGGGTAATTCAGATATGGGCTGTTTGGGAATAAACATTCTTATGAATATGTAAATGTGAAAAAAATTCAGGTTGTGTCATTTTTAAGAAGATGCATACAAACTAAAAGAGACAGCTGAAAGGACGGGAGGTTTTGGAGAGGTGGATGCAGTTGACTGTCATTGTCTCGCTCTATTTTCATACTGACGCTGTTCCAGTCCCTCTTCTTCATTCCTCTTCATCCACCCCCTTTGTTCACCCTTCCTCACTCTCTCGTTTCTCTCCATCCCTCTCTCCCTGGTGTGTTGGCTCAGAAGTGAAGTCTTACATAATTCTGTTTGTATAATCGCGTGCATAATTGTGTGACAGTCTCCCCAGGAGGCATCTGTAAGTCTACACCTTTTTGTCCATGTGAGTGACACTGTGCGAGCACGTGCGATCAAGAATTGGCATTAAAGTGTCGGATATGCATCTTTCAAACTGCTCAATCAACTAGAAAGAAGACACTCTGAATGTTTCTGACCTCCACTGTCACTGCTTACTCATATTTAGCCTCTCAATACCTCGCTGGTGTCTGATCATGACTCATGCAGGATGTCAGATTGATGAACCTATGATCTATATAAACAGCTTCACTTTTCACACACAGTATTAACTCTGACTCTGCCCACCATTTTTTCACAGGTGTTAAACCCTGACAGACTTTTTACTAAAGTTTAGATATCCTTAGAAATATGTTATCAATCCCCCATTAGATGGCTTTGATCAGTGTTACTGATCATATAACTCTTAAAGAAAGAATGTGTGACATTTTACACATAAATACAGCAGAAATCAAGTATGTCCTCTCATAGTCATGACTTTCTACAATGAGTGAGAAGCCCGAGTCCGCTGGCTGTATTGTTGTCAGAGCTGTGTTTATATCATGTTTACACGGACAGACCACCTTGCATATATAGCTGTTTAAGACAAGGACTAGAGAAAAGAGGAATATATTATACAATCAAGAGTATTTAGCGTACTCACGGCTTATTTGGATGCTTAGTTCCTTTAGATCACAGTCATTCTGTGTCATTGTATGTGCAATATGAAGCTATGAGTTAATCAAAGTGTGCTAACATTAGCCTGCTAACACAACAATGCAGACCACAGGCGATTGCAGCTTGAGCAAAGGACAATTTTTGCCGCCACTTGCACTTCATAGTGCTTAATTATGGTGTGTTCTTACTGATATCTCCTTCCTGTGATTGCGAGTGGAGAGGGGTTGGAGGCGTGTCTCTGGAGGAGAGCGGAGGCTTCAGAATAGCGGAGGTGTCGCCCAAACAGCAGTTTGTTTTGGTTTCATGCTGGGGCTCAAGGGCGACATCTACTGGATCACATTCTTCCTCCAAAGGCTAAGAAAAATGAGCATAAAAACCCCCACCAAAGCCTGGAATAGTCTGAATAGATGTTGTTGAAAATGTGATTCACTAAAAGTAATATCTATCAACAAGAGATTTCATCTTGACATCAAGGATTGTGATACAGAAGTTTACAGTGTTGAAATAATAGAGGTAACCAGAGGTTCATACAATAACACATTTATAAGAAAAATATAGAAATCTAATTATGGGAGGGGGGGTGGGGGCTGTAACCACAGATTGAACCCCTGTATTGTTTTTAAATATTTATATACAATATGTATCTTGTAAATTTAAACACAAAAGAAGTATTACACACAAAAGCTGTTTATTTTTTTTTTTACTAAATAGAAATGAAGTGAACAAAAGCCAAAAAAAGGATTACAAGTCAAGAAGAATCCGTTTTCAGATGAACATTCTTAAGAAGAAATCGTGTTCATTTCAGGCATCACTTTTCCCAATTTATCAAAAACATGAGCTGCCATTTTAGGTTCCAACGCTTCTCTGTTCCACAGTCCAATATGCTTCTGCAGGCTGTGCTATGCAGCCCTCTTCAGAGTAGTTGGCTTGGCATCATGCCTAACCGTGTCTGTAGAACTGTTTTTAAAATGCATAGGCGCTTTATTCGTGTGCTTCTCTTCCAGGGACTCGGCCATCTCCAGCAACAAGACGCCCCACAACAGCTCCATCAACCACATCGAGAGTGTCCTGCAGCAGCTGGATGAGGCCCAGGCCCAGATGGAGGAGCTCTTCCAGGAGAGGAAGATCAAATTGGAGCTCTTCCTGCAACTCCGGATCTTTGAAAGAGACGCCATTGATGTGAGTTTGCCTGAGGATGACGATGAGGATGAGGGGGAAGGGGGGGGGGGTCTTGTATTCTTTCAGCATGGATAGTAAATACTCATTTGTGGATTGTTATTATCCATCCTCAGATCATCTCTGACCTAGAGTCCTGGAATGAGGAGCTGACGGGTCAGATGAATGAGTTTGACACGGAGGACTTGACCGTAGCGGAACAGAGGCTTCAGCACCACGCTGACAAGGCCCTGACGATGAACAACCTCACCTTCGATGTCATCCACCAGGGACAGGAGCTGCTGCAGTACGTCAACGAAGTCCAGTCCTCTGGTGAGTCCACTACCCAGACATTTATGTCCACAACCTCTCACAGCTCAACTACAGAGCCCTGCCTCACAGAGTACTCACCATAGCCCAAGACCCAACTCAACCACTCCATCCACTCTTTTCTTTTTTGCCGTCGGGTCGGAGATGTAGAACCCTGACCTGGAAGAGGGCACGCTTCAAAAAGACCTTCGTCCCCTCAGCGACTGAAGCTCTAAACAAGCTTCCACGCTGACCGGCCCCTTCTTTGTTATGTGTTTTCTACCTGTGTTATATGTTTCTACTTACTCTTATATGTTTTCTTCATGTGTACCAACCGTGCAAAGCTGTGAAAACCAATTTTCCCCCCGGTGGGACAATAAAGTATTGTTATTGTATTTATATGTATGTACAGCAGTTTACCATCTACAGTAGCTATTGGTAAATGCGTGTCAGTAAATAGAATCAACTCCATTGGGTTCGTTTTCATTGAACTTCTGTTTGCTTTTGAATCCTTGTTTGCTTTTTTCCGTTATTTGCGGCTGGCTTTCTTTTAATTCCTACACATGATCTTTTAAATGCTTAACAATATTAGAAGCTCTTCTTAGATAGTATTTTTAAAAATCTTCAAACATTTTACTCTTCGGTATCTGTCCTACTTGCATCCTGCTATTACATCTCAAAGGCTTTGAAGTAGAAGTGAAGAGACGTTTGACTGTCGCCTGGCTAGCACAGCGGGTATCCGACATCATTCAGTGGAGAGTGAAAGCGAAAATGCAGCTCCTGTTCATTTGTGCTGCACAGATTTCTGTGTTGGCTGCATTAGTATAATATTGATACTGTGTAGGTGTCACGGGTCACATTCGGTCAGTGTTTGTGATGAGAGGCACCCACTCACGAACCATAATAACTCACCTGTGATCTTGCATGCTAATAGGTGCTCTCTAAAGCCGCACAAAGTGTTGTTACATCATGCCACGTGTATTGAAACATACAGACAATTTTTTTTGTTGAAACAGTTATAGAATAAAGGACGTTAACTTTGCAAGACAGATTTGAATGTGAGTCATATTTAAGACTGTAAAAAAATATTGAACCCAATAAAAATAAGTTGCAGTACGGCAGGATTAGACATAACCGCAGTAAATTTGATTAAATTTTCTTCTGTAGCGATCGAAAAGTTAAACTTATTGTATGCTGCCTGCAGGTGTAGAGCTGCTGTGTGACCGAGATGTCGACATGGCTACTCGGGTTCAGGACCTGCTGGAATTTCTCCATGAGAAGCAGCAAGAGCTGGACTTGGCTGCCGAGCAGCACCGCAGACACCTGGAGCAGTGCGTCCAGCTGAGACACCTGCAAGCTGAAGTCAAACAGGTACACACAGACCTGCCAGAGGCGCCATCTGCAGGCTGAGAATTTGACAACAACAGGATATCTTTAAGTTAAAGATCGAATTAAATAGTGTCGGATTGGTAAACATTTGATTGCAACTTTGACTGTTTTTCCAGGTTTTGGGCTGGATTCGTAACGGCGAGTCAATGCTGAATGCTGGATTAATAACAGCCAGCTCACTGCAGGAGGCCGAACAACTACAGAGAGAACACGAACAGTTTCAGCATGCCATTGAGGTGAGACAGTGTTTGATCATCCCCTCAACTTCTTAGTCTGAAACTTAACTTAGATGCTCAGTATTTTGGCCGTTCTCAACCTTTTCCATTCTGCACCTCTGCCCTCTCTCTACAGAAAACCCACCAGAACGCCCTGCAGGTTCAGCAGAAGGCAGAGGCTCTGCTCCAGGCAAACCACTATGACATGGACCTGATCAGAGACTGTGCGGAGAGCGTGGCCTCCCACTGGCAGCAGCTCATGCTAAAAATGGAAGACCGACTCAAGCTTGTCAATGCCTCAGTAGCCTTTTACAAGACCTCTGAACAGGTAGCAGACCCCTTGGAGAGTGCATCATCATTCCTAAAACAGAGTTCAGTGTGTTTCCAGACAACCAAACCAAGTGTATTTGTTCCCGCAGGTCTGCAGCGTTTTGGAGAGCCTGGAGCAGGAGTATAAGAGAGAGGAGGACTGGTGCGGAGGAGCAGACAAACTGGGACCCAACTGTGAAACGGACCATGTCAGCCCCATGATCAGTAAACATCTGGAGCAGAAGGAGGCTTTCCTCAAGGTAATGTACAAACAAATAAAAAAAACAAACTCATAATCATTATATCAAGTTCTATCTGTGATCTCATGATGTGTTTGTTAATCCTTCGATCAGGCCTGCACTTTGGCCAGGAGAAATGCAGACGTCTTCCTAAAGTACATGCACAGGAACAGTGTCAACATGCCCGGGATGCTGAGCCACGTCAAAGCACCAGAACAGCAAGTCAAAAGTAAGTAGCAGAACGTACACTGTCCACTTCACTTCCCTTTAAACACTGCATGAAGAAATGCTCAAACAGTAAAATAGTGATGATGTAGGCGCAGTTTAAAAAAGGTAGCTTTAATCTCTGATAAGACGTAATAATGTGTGGCTGGAAGCAATTGATAAACAGTTGAAATAATGAGCTCAAACGAATGATTCAAAACTCTAAATCATTTGTCTCAAGTATAGGAATAGAATGTGTTTTTTCCATGGGCACAGCAACGTAAGGTGGAGTATTTGGGTGCTGAATACCTGGATTTTAATTGTCTTCTGTGTTTCATAAAGACATCCTCAATGAGCTGCTGCAGAGAGAAAATCGTGTTCTCCACTTCTGGACCATGAGAAAACGACGGCTGGACCAGTGTCAGCAGTATGTGGTGTTTGAGCGCAGTGCCAAACAGGTACATGATACACACACACACACACACACACACACACACAGTAAAGTTGAAGTGCTATAACAACGCATACAATCCTCTCGATGTCATGTGACCTGGCAGTACTTGAATCCCATGTGTTTTTTTGTGTTTTCAGGCTCTGGAATGGATTCACGACACTGGAGAGTTTTATCTGTCCACACACACCTCCACTGGCTCAAGTATCCATCACACACAGGAACTGCTTAAGGAGCATGAAGACTTCCACATCACAGCCAGGGTTAGTCTCACACACACACACACACACTCAACACACAAGCAAAGCATATCACTTGAGTGTTTGATGTGTGTGCGTGCATTTAACACTCTCTTTTCCACTCTCCTCACAGCAAACTAAGGAGCGTGTGAAGCTGCTGATCCAGCTGGCTGACGGCTTCTGTGAGAAAGGCCACAGTCATGCTGGGGAGATCAAAAAATGGGTGACTGCTGTGGATAAACGCTACAGAGACTTCTCCCTGCGCATGGACAAGTACCGCTGCAGCCTGGAGAAAGCCCTCGGCATCTCCTCGGACTCTAATAAGGCTGTAAGTTGGCATTGCGTTGATTGTTGCAGTATTACAGGTGTCGAATATCAGCTAATTGTTATTACCACTTTCTTGGTTTTGATTATTAAATGACTTTTTCGTGGCCTCTGTCTGACGCAGAGTAAGGATCTGCAGTTGGACATCATCCCAGCCACGGCTCCAGGATCAGAGGTCAAGCTGCGTGATGCCGCTCACGAGCTGAATGAGGAGAAACGCAAGTCAGCGCGCAGAAAAGAGTAAGTCACTGCTTTCTGTTTTTACTGTTAGCTGTTAGAAAAACAGGTTAAGCAGGTTTTATATGTGAAGAACAACTTTTCCGAAAAACACACACGGTCTACATCATTTTCCAGATTTAAATATCAAATCAGGTTTTGCGTAACAAAACTGTGAAGAATCTGGCCTCCATAGACAAAGTAGTATGTGCTATACCAAAGAAAAAGTAGCAAGTCAGCACTTTTACTGATTTTTTTTTTCCCCCCCTGTTGGAAATATGTTTTATTGCCCCTCAGGACGAGAAATTGAATAATCAGCTAAAGGCCTAAACTGCACTGCAGAGCAGCCTTATGGTTACTCAGATGGTCTGTTTTCAGAAGGTCACATGTTCAGTTATTTGACCCATTAGTATCCTTGTCAACGGGGAACCCGACTTGCTCAATTGTTTTAAGTGGTTCTCATTAACAGAACAGTGAGTTAAGCACACGCAACAAAAATAGTAGACGTTGTCCCCCACATCACCATTTATTGGCTGCTTCAGCGCAAGAACTGCAGACACAATTCAAGCTAAATAAAACAAATTAACATTCATGTAGGACACGGGAGGGGAAGCTGCATCATTTCACATGAGCAGCTCAAACCGAGAGCTTGAGTTCATGCATTCATGGCGGGTTTATGAGCGTGTTTTATAGTCTGTAGCTCTTTCATTATTCATTAGAGTAAATGGATGAAGCAGAAAGGATGATACAGAGCTTTTGGCTTGGGGATTAATTATTCTGCGGATAAGGACACTATGACAACTGCTAATTGTATGCGTGTGTCTGTGTGAGTCTAGGTTCATCATGGCAGAGCTGATTCAGACAGAAAAAGCCTACGTGCGAGACCTGCGGGAGTGCATGGATGTAAGTCCAACTTTCCAACCCACCACTGTTAACCTGTTGCATGCCAGAGTTGTGCAACATTTGAGGGCTCTGTTAAAGAATTTATTTTTTTTTTGATTTGGTTTGTTGTTCCTTTTTCAATCTTCTCTGCGTGAAGACCTACCTGTGGGAGATGACGAGCGGTGTGGAGGAGATTCCTCCAGGAATCATCAACAAGGAGCACATCATCTTCGGAAACATGCAGGACCTCTATGAATTCCACCATAAGTAAGGACATCATTAAGTATTTACATTTCTTTGAAATAATTCAAACTAGGCTTGTAAGCAGTTACAGCTGGGTCAAACCAGACTGACGTGAGTCCTGTACTCTAGGTTTCTCATATCTGTTTAAAGTTATTCCTCAGTTGCTATGTTTTAGAGATAAGTGGTTTTATTTTTCATTTTGGAATATTAATGTTCATTTTATAGAGTTTGTGTGCCTTTGTTGTTACCCACTTTTCAATCTCTTATCATTTGTTTTCTCAGCATCTTTCTCAAAGAGTTGGAGAAATATGAGCAGCTTCCAGAGGATGTGGGTCATTGCTTTGTCACATGGGTACGTATCAATTGTTCCACTGCTGAAGCTGTTTCTCCAGCCCACCAATCAATTCATCTTTTATTTATATCCTTTTCATTGTAACAACTTTCTTCTTTCATGTAGGCTGATAAGTTCCAGATGTATGTGAACTACTGTAAGAACAAACCTGACTCCACCCAGCTCATCCTGGAGCATGCTGGGAACTACTTTGATGTATGTATTTGTCTATGGCAGTTAAATTGAAATTGGTTTTTTTGGGGGGTTTTTTTGCATCTGATCACATGACTCTTCTTGTCTTGCAGGAAATTCAACAGAGGCACCGACTGGCCAACTCCATCTCTTCATATCTGATCAAGCCTGTGCAGAGAATAACCAAGTATCAGCTCCTGCTGAAGGTAACCTGACGATAAGAGTATCACTGGTGTGGAGGCTGTCCCCATACTTCATGGTTGTCATGTTTTAAGTGTGTGTGTCTGTCCATTGTAGGAGTTGCTGACATGCTGTGAAGAAGGTAAAGGTGAGATCAAAGACGGCCTGGAGGTGATGCTGAGTGTTCCTAAGAGAGCCAATGACGCCATGCATCTGTCAATGCTGGAAGGTGATTAACACAACGCTTATAAATAATGTTGCTGTAATCACACACTGTTTCGTTTGTTTCAAGAAACTAAAATTACAACTCTCAAATCCCACAATGTGTTTTTTTCCTCTAATTTTATATCCCATACTTACAGGTTTTGATGAAAACATTGAGTCCCAGGGAGAGCTCATTCTCCAGGAGTCATTCCAGGTCTGGGATCCCAAGACTCTGATCCGGAAAGGTCGAGAGCGCCATCTCTTCCTCTTTGAAATGTCTCTTGTCTTCAGCAAGGAGGTCAAGGACTCGAACGGCAGAAGCAAATACATCTACAAGAGCAAACTCTTTGTAAGTGTATCATTATTTGGAATGTGTCAAAGGAGGTATATTTGAATAACCGAATAAGGAACTATTTACAATCAGGCCTTAGAAAAGTTAGATTTTTAGATGACATCATTAGACTTTTTTAGTGCTCAGTGTCTCAACTGTAGTGATTGTATTTTAGCGAAACACTGTTACATTTAACTTAACTTAAATTATTAGTCAAGACAGTTTAGCAGCCTTTGTATTTCAAATAACCATTATACTGTAGTTAGCTTGTAACCGTCTAGAGATGACATCTTCTCAACTTCTGTCCTTCAAGACGTCAGAGCTGGGGGTGACGGAGCATGTCGAAGGAGACCCCTGTAAGTTTGCTCTGTGGATGGGGCGCACTCCAACTTCTGACAACAAGATTGTGCTCAAGGTAAAAGACACTTCCACTCATCTATTTCCTCTCAAATCTGATTTAGTGTTGGACTTAGAAAGAAAAGTCTTAAACCCAAAATAGTAACATTCAGGGATGTGACTCTCCTGGATAAATTCAGGATTTTCTGACATGAAGGGGTGACCCACGTGAATCAGTAATATACTTAAAAATACATCATCAAAGTAGTAGGTAGGAAGCTGATTTTGGAAATGAGAATTTCAGGACATCCACAGACTAAAGTGAGTGATGATACTTTTCATTTCCAGGTATCAATGCTAATGTTGAGCTTCAACCAAACATGCTTTGAAATTGAAAGCAGTGAGCCATGTTAGCTGTTTGTGTTTATGTGCAAGCTGTTCATGAACTTCACAATGAGATACGCCATTAGCGACAAGCTAAATGCACAAAAAGGCTTTGTGTTAATTAAAGTTTGATCAAATTCAACCAGCTTTGATGTCTCTTAAGTCCACTGCTCGGTAGCCAAAGGAAAAATATTTGTTTGTTTATGCAACTCAAAGCACTCAGTCAGCAGCACAGCATCTGTGTCTCTCTCTCTCTCTCTCTTTTGCATGGGGGAGGGAGTAAATGAGTTGCTATAGTAATGTGGACGCTCTGTGTCTGTCACTAAAACCTCATCAAAATCAAGATCCTGTTAAAACACCAACAAAAGATAAACCGAAATCAATCGCATTCTTAATCATGTTATATAATAACTAAAAGTCATCACACAGGCTTCTTGTATTCAGCCTACAGCTGCAGAAAGGTTGCTGACAGGTTTCCTGCTTCGTTGTCTGATGCCAGTCACATCCCTGAACATGAATTGTTTAGATATAGATACAACAGCTTTAAATATTAAAATGATAACAAAAACATCCATATTAGTATATTGGATGTCCTATTGAACCCTCTCCTACCTTTCTTCTTTTACCCTTCCTCTCTCATGTCTTGTTACATTGCATGAGCAGCTTCAAGGTGGCCAATAAAATCTTCCTTTAGTCACAGCTTTTCTCTTTCTCCTTGAAGTCCTTGTCTTTCTCAAATCAAACGTCTTTCTCTCTGTCTTCTGTCTCTCGCTCTGTCTGTCAGCCTCTGTTTCTGCTTTATTCCATCTTTTAACAAACACAGGCACATTTGTATATCTGGGGCTGTGTTTTTTTTTTTTTGTGGATGTTTGTATCTCTAATTCTCTCTGTGGGCTGACATGCTTCCACCAACGCTGCTGACACTGACTTCAACCCCTTAACGCCCACTATCTCCCATCTTGGCTCTGTGCCACTTTATTGAAGTGACGAGGAGCCATCTTTCTCTACCAGAAAAATACACTTTTTAATGGTTTGAGTGCCATTGTATAAGAAAGATATGACTTCAATTTATTTAGATCTGCGGGCGGATTTTTATTGGCCCAGTTTTTCCGACATCTTGTGTTTTCCTGTGGAAACAGTCACAGATGGATACAGATTTGTGTCAGCAGTTTGGAACAGCATGAATCCTAACACGTTAAACTCTGAACATTAAACATTTTTAACACATGTCAAATACCAAACTAACCACTGAGAAGTAGTCATGTGGTGTATTGTTAATGAAGTGTCTCTTTACTAACTACACGTGTCCTCTCTTGCTCACACACACACTCACACTATTACAATATGCTTATTTAATTGGCCAACAGTCAACTGTTAGTGCAAATGATCAGTGTTGTTTGTGTCTATCCTTGTCAAAAATTGTTCTGTACATCTTCTAAACCAAACCAGTGAAATTCTCTATTTTATATTTTAAATTCAAAGCTAAGTCAGGGATCCAAACACGGAGCGATGGTGAGTACAAACTATCCTACAACACAGCCCTCAGCCACTTCCCACAAGTCTGAAACGCATACACTTCATGTCCTCTCTTCTTCGTGAACAGAATCTTTCGAGGGTTATATAATGGCAAAAAGAAGAGTGTGAGCCAAAGCAAAAACCCAATTTCTACTTGTGCCAAAACTGGGAGGCTGGAAGATTATATAGTGAACTTAACTGTGAGAGCAGCGAGTTGGGATTCGCTGCTCAAGTAGTCAAGGGACATGTGGGAAACAGTGTTTAATCTCTCAATCTGAAAAGAGTTAGATGTAACACCTGAACACTTCGGATACAATTTAGAGTTTATGACAACTGATGAGCAAGTGAGAAGAGAAGTCTAAATAGTAAGTTTAGCTACCAGATATGTAGAAATGCTTGAAGTAAAAAGTACTTCCAGAAGTCAGAAGACTTGAAAAGCACTCTACAAGTTCAAGTCCATTTACCATTAACCAATAGTTAGCTAAAAGTAATTAATAAACGCTAAACTGTCCTAATTTATAAATAAAGTATAAATGGCAAAATGCTTGAAAGTCATTGTCATAGGTATTACATTACATTACATAGTTGTAATTGGTAGCTGTAACTGACAAACAGTTAAAAAAAAGGTTGGCTAAAGGAAACTTTAAAAAATGGAAAAAGAAAGTTAAAGGGAACATATTGTGAAAATCCACTTTTACAGTGTTTTTAATCATATATTTGGGTAACCTGAGTGTCTACTGACCCACAAAATGTGAAATAAACCCATCCAGTCCTTTTCTTGTGATCTGCATAAGTCTTACAACACAGAGAAAAATGCTCCGTTTCAAATTTGCTCAACTTCTGATGTCACAAGCTGGATTCTGGTTAAAAAAAAAAAGACCCTCCCTTCCCCTGGTTTCTCCATCCATGGACTCCACCTCCAGCCTAGAACAAAACTTTTGCACAGCTCTGCTATTTGGGTAAAGTATCTGGGGTAAAGTAAGGAGTGCATATTTGGTTGAATTAGTGAAACTGGTCAATGTAGTTTCAATAACTAATGCTAGTTAAAAGAAGACTAATAGATAAACGGCCTAATGTCCATAGTGAGAAAATAAAATATCAATATCTTAAAGTTGCTCAAGATTATTCAAATTTATGTCAAGCCCGTGCCCGAAGTGTTATAAGTGCTATCCAAACTGAAGCAAACACTGACAGTTCATATGCAACAGCATCATAGTAACAAACTGATCAAATGCAGAAATGGTGTCAGAGAAGTAATACTTGAGCTCATCATCAAAGAGTGGTTTAGACCTGCTCTTCATGTAAAGTGTCTTGAGATAACATTAATCATGAATTGGCGCTGTACACATGGAAATAATCAAATTGGTGATCTGAGAGGGCTTTGGCGGTGTGGCTGAAAACACGTTGGGAAATCATGTTCCATGGAGGCACTGCTTGACTGGGCTCATGTAAAATTTGATCTATCAGAAAGATTCCTTCGGTTGATAAGAGATGACAAGAAGTAGTTCAGACTTGTGCGAAACACAGAGTGAAACAAGAATTCCAAGGGAAGCTGATTTCCTCACAGCTTTTGACTTCTTGAACTTGTTCACTTCCTCATCAATAACAGGCGTCGAGCATAGAGAACAAGCAGGACTGGATCAAACACATCAGGGAGGTCATTCAGGAGCGCACCATTCACCTGAGAGGAGCGCTGAAGGAGCCCATTCATATTCCCAAAGCGACCACAGCGAAGCACCACAAGGGACGAAGGTGAGCGTGACATCTACTATTACTGGAAGTCCTAAGTTTATTTCCTGTGGATTTTCCAAAGCGAAAGAGAGATTAGTTAGTATTAAATCACTTTCACACAGATTTCCATCTTGTATTGATCATGTGTGTTTCGATCAGGGATGGAGAGGACCTGGACAGTCAGGGTGAAGGCAGCAGCCAACCAGACACCATCTCTCTGGCATCCAGGACTTCACAAAACACACTGGACAGTGACAAGGTCAGCCAACACACCCAAACACACACCTATCACTAGAACTGGTGTCCTTACCACACATGTTCTGAAGTTAGAAGAAAACGTCCAGTTTTGCCCAAACAGAATCATAAAGACAATCCTTTCTCCCTCAGCTCTCCGGTGGCTGTGAACTCACCGTGGTGATCCATGACTTCATGGCCAGCAACAGCAACGAGCTGACCGTACGGCGCTGTCAGACAGTGGAGGTGCTGGAGCGCTGCCATGAAAGACCAGACTGGTGCCTTGTTAGGACCACCGATCGTTCCCCTGCCATGGAGGGTCTGGTGCCCTGCGCCATGCTCTGCATCGCCCACTCCAGGTCATCTATGGAGATGGAGGGCATCTTCAACCACAAAGGTGCTGGAGCATTTGAAGAAATGTTTAGATTCTCGTGGTTACACTGTGCCATAAAGCAAATCCTAAACCATCAAATCCTTTTGTCTTCACAGACACTTTGTCAGTGTGCAGCAATGACTCCATCATGCCTGGGTCATCTGCCACGCTCCAGCCAGGTCACGGCCTTAGCTCCCACACCTCACCAGGGCCTAAACGACCAGGTATTGTCACCTATACTGTCTGTTTTATCTACTCTCCGTCATCCCATGAAAACTTAAAAAAAAGCTCTTTTTATCAGCTGTCCAGAAAAATATTGCGGTTAAGTACAGCTACTTCTTGAGTGGGTGGTTCTAGGTGTTTTAAAATGTACAATATCCCGTTTTGGCACTAAGAATTGATTGTGCTGAACTCTTCTTTCTTTGAAAAAGAAGATCAACTGTTGTTCTTGGCAGAGAGTCTTAAATGTAAAAGTTGAAAAGAAGTTTACTTTCCGTGCTTTAAATAATCCTCCATACAGAGGCAAACTGAGTTTTATGTGTTTGGCTGATTTTCAAGGTAACACCCTGCGGAAGTGGCTTACTAGCCCAGTGCGCCGGCTAAGCAGCGGCAAGGCAGACGGCCATGTGAAGAAACTGGCCCACAAACACAAGAAGAGTCGTGACATAAGGAAGAGCGGGGAGATGACGATGGGGTCCCAGAAAGACTCGGATGACAGTGCTGCTACTCCTCAGGACGAGACTGTGGAGGAGGTCGGCGGACTACAAAATATCTCAAATGATGCACTCTTGATTGAGCGGTTCAATCATTGATCATGAATTCGTCTCAACTTCTGTGCTTGTGTTTGCAGAGGGTTCGCAATGAGGGATTGTCCAGCGGCACATTGTCAAAGTCCAGCTCTTCAGGGATGCAGAGCTGCGGAGAGGAGGAGGGGGAGGAGGGAGCTGACTCTGTACCTCTGCCTCCACCCATGGCCATCCAGCAGCACAGCCTGCTGCAGCCGGACTCACAGGACGACAAGGTGAGGAGAGGGAGGAGGTAGCAGTGGGGACAGAAGAGAGAGGAGGGGTCAGGGAAATAGGACAGAGTCAGGGAAAGAGGATGAGCAGAAGAGGAGAGGGGACTTTAGGAGTGACAGAATACATGATTTGGGACGGGGACACAAACTTATTACAAGTTTATTTAAATTGAAGATCACAAGTTTAATCCTGCTGTTTGGAATATGCCAAGAAGAATGTATATATTGATGAGCATGTATGCTATCAGGGAAGATACAAAATGGCAAATTAACTAAATTGTTATGATTTTTGTGGTCTTTTTGTCTTCTTTGTAGTGGTAGGGAAACGGTTAAGAATAAGAATTTTCAAAGAGAAAGGAGTAATCTCTGAGAAAACTGTAAAACCATCATGCAGTAAATTCAAAAGACCAAATTCTGTTTGCTTCTCTGAATTTTACTCGTAGGATTTTGAAGCCTCTGACTCGTTACTTTGTCCACCTTGTGAATATAGGGTTTTTTTCATGAGTTAGCTGATATTAAATGTAGCCACCTTTCTTCCAGTCCTATTTCAAAGAGTCCCCAGAGGACGACTCTATTTTTACAGCTTTGTGGAGACAGTAGTATAATGTTTTATCCCTTCTACTACAGAAACATATGATGTTAGCAGTGTTTTCTGCATACTATAAGCATTTCTTTAAAAATAATAAGCCAACTATTAAACTCCTTTGAGTGTAGGAAGGTTAGTCTTATTAACTCTTTCAGGTTTTACTGTGGAAGCCATTTCTGAGAGTTAACAGTAGGATGGGAGACAGCTCTAGGTGTTCATATGTTAGGAGTAAGAAATGTTACAGGATATTAGTGACTTGAACTATTTAACCAAGATGGTCAGAGTTTGAAGAGGTTATACTGCAAGAGTTAATTTCCATAAGATTATACATTTTGTATTTTTGAATTTAGGAACAAGTTTGCCCCCCTGAGGTTAAAAAAAGCTCCATATATTAAAATGAAAGTCTACTGATACATGTTCTACTCTGGTTCTCTTCCTCATCATTGCTCTTATGCTTCTTAGTGGTTGTAGGTTACGTTTCTCTCATTTCAGTCTCTCACGTTTCTTAAAAAGGGCATTTCCTGACACAGTTTCAAGTGACTCTTTAGTTTCTGTTATGCATAACATTTGATCTCGGCATGCTGCATCAAATTTTTCTCTTCTGTTCTGAAGCAGAAAAGCAATGAAACATTTCAGGCACGCCAAGTCTCCTCCTCAATAAAAGTGGTGACTCCTCTCTGACACTAATTTCTTTTTTCTCTTTTGTTTTGTTTCCTGGTTGTATCGTTTACTGTTTGCCATACTGTAGCATTACCTTGATTTATGTCCTGTCTTTGCTTTGTCTCAGTTTCCATACCTCTCCATCTGAAATGCCCCGTTTTTTTCCCCCTCCGTCTCTTGCCTCAGTTCTTCAAAGCTCTCTTTTTTCCCCCCTCTCTTCAGCTTTAAATGCTCCTTGCTAAAGGCTTTTTTCTTTCGTTTCTGCACCAGTTTTTAGATTGAACTGAAATGAAGTTAGCAGCTTTAGAATTAGGTTTCTTACATTGACACATTTTTCTTACCTCTACAAGTCACTCTTCCTAACTTTTATATGGTTTCTGAACTCACTTTAAACCTTCCTGCATTTCTTTGAGCAGAACTTTTCCTTACTTCCATTTTTTATGCCCTCAAATTGACTTGCGCTTTCTGCCGTCTCTACAACAAAAACAACTTTAATGCAGAGTCCCGTGGCAAATAACTGAAGACAGTACGTGAAAATGTTGAAAAAAGAGGAGGATGCATGTATCTCTTTAACTAGAGGGAATTGTTAAGGTGCTGTCTGCCAGTGTTAGTGCAGACCGGATTTCTTGAATAGACATCAACTTTTGTATTTTGCTTTGCCTTGAGCCTGTTTGAATAACACAAGACTTCAAATGTTTCTCTGCATGTTTATCCGTCATAGAGTGGGAAAAGGTCGATTGCTATGTGACGTTTCAAAAAGTTCCCATATCAATACAAAAGAGTAACGTCTGTAGGATTCTCTGTCAGCTGAGCAAGCAGCCCCCCTCCCCCTCCCCCTGGATGATAATCTGAATGTGAGCCCACACTGAGGTGTAAATTCAAAAGCCCTCTTGTTCCCATCACCCTCCAACCCCCTCCCTCACCCACCCTGCTCGCTCGTCCTCATCTCCCTTTTACCCTCTGTGCGTTAACCTCATTAACCATGCGAGTAATTGGCATCTCTAAATGCTGGCGAGGCCAGAAGGGCACACAGCCTCACCCAGATTCCTAATTGGGGAAAGTCTTGAAGCACAGCACAGCAAGGGTGAGAGTCTCCTCAACTGTATATACATACATTTACCTTTTTCTTTCTTGTTGTGTTAGCATCCTTTTTTTTCTTTAAAGGCTGTTCATCACCTCAGAGAACAACTGAAACATCTCAAACATCAATTCAATAACTTTTCCCCCCACAAACCTCCATTTTCTTTATACTGAATAATTTTTTCCCATATCTTTTTTTTTTTGGTCACTTCCACTTTCAGCCTGGAGTTTTTAACTTTTCATTTATCTTAAATAACTTTCATTCATTTACTATTCCTTTTCACTTCCTTCTTTTTGGATCCCACTCATAGTTACAGCATTGAACGATCAACACTTTTCACAAAGTCATTAATCACTCAAGTAACTAAAACAAATCTTAATAACTGAACCAAATCTTAGTCATGACCTTGGACCATAAACTAATATTTAGCTTTATCTTTATCTTTCCATTTTTTTTTTTTTCAATCACATGTGGGTGCACACACGTGGGTTTCATGGCCTGGAAACGTTTATGTTAAATAATTAAGAAGTATTCATTATCTATTGTTGAGATTAAAGAACTGTTGTTAACAAGCTTAACTTAAAGAAAGTAGAGCTTTGTATCAGTTATAATATTGTCTGATTACTTCAAACTCCACTATATTCTAAGAAAAGCTGAACTGACACCAGTCAGCAGAAATATGTGTTTCCACTGTATGCATAATCCACTTCTAATACTCTTTCCCCCCCCCCCCTCAACCCTTTAATCTGTGTCATTATCCAGACCTCTTCGCGTCTGTCAGTCCGTCCATCCAGTTCAGAGACGCCCAGTGCTGCAGAGTTGGTGAGCGCCATCGAGGAGCTGGTCAAAAGCAAGATGGTAGGAGACAGGAGTGCACTGAAATGAATGCATCACTTTTTTTTTTATCTTATCAGTTTGATTTATCTTAGATCACCTGAGTGTGGCTCAAAGACATTTAATGTAGCTGAATATGGTGTTATACTGCATTCTCACATCCTTTCTGTGTTTTAACAAGGTGCTTATCTTGTGGCTCATTAGCATGTGAATGGCTAAAGATGTTTACATATACATACTTCAGTCTCATTGAGTCAACTTCATGTGTGCAAATCAGGGGATTTAGTGTGTCCTCTCGCTCCCCTTTGAAACATGCAGACTATTGGCCATTTGTGTGCTCTCTTTCCCATTCTTCAGTTTATATTCTGCTCTTCTCTGGTGCAGGCTTTGGAGGACAGACCCAGCTCGCTGTCGGTAGAACGGGGGGACAGCAGCTCCCCTTCCTTCAACCCCTCTGACAACTCCCTCCTCTCCTCGTCCTCCCCGATGGAAGAGATGGACGAACGCAGGACCAGCGTCCTCAAGAAAAGACAGTATGTCTGCTTTTGTCTCACAAATGCAACCAGGTGTTCTGAGAATTCTTGTTGTTTTTTTTTACTATGTTCTTGAATTTTAACTTGACGTCTGTTTCCTCGTTGCTGTAGCTTCATTCTGCTGGAGTTGGTGGAGACGGAGAGAGATTATGTAAGAGACCTGGGCCTAGTGGTGGAGGTGAGTACATGTTTTATGAGCTGCTCATTTGGTTGTACATTATTGAACTGCGTGAAGGATCTGGAACAATATAGGTTTTTTATGATGTTATTTTTGAACATGTTGGTATGTCTGTATTCTTTGATAATCCCATGAAGTAACTCCAGCTGATTTGTTTCTGATAGAAGTACATCTTATTTAATCTATATATTATATTAAAATGTCACTGAAATAACTAAAATGTGTTTTGCTCACAGACTCCCTGTTGCAAATTTTTTTTTTGATTCATATGTGTGTCTGCATCATAAGGGCTACATGAGCCGGATGAAGGAGGAGGGTGTCCCTGACGACATGAAAGGAAAAGACAAAATAGTTTTTGGAAACATCCATCAGATCTACGACTGGCACAGAGAGTATGTGGAAAGTGCACGAGTTTATCCTGTGCAGATTGTCTGATTGTGCAGTCACTTACCGCTCGTCTTCGGTTTTTGTCTCGTACAGTTTCTTTCTTGGAGAGTTGGAGAAATGTCTGGAGGACCCCGACAGACTGGGACCACTCTTTCTCAAACAGGTTTGTCCACCTTGAATTTCCAGCTTCTTCTGATTTGAAAATAGTTTTTTCGACACTACATCTTGTTCTTGTTGTATGCAGGAGCGGAGACTCAACATGTACGTGGTGTACTGTCAAAACAAGCCCAAGTCGGAGCACGTCGTCTCAGAGTACATCGACACCTACTTCGAGGTATGAAGATACAACCATTTTTTTTAAATTTCACCCCAAGACACATCAGATACCTACAAACCTTAATCTGAGGCCTTTAAAGTAACTCTGACCTTTTTGTACTGTAGGACCTGAAGCAGCGGCTGGGACACAGACTGCAGATCACAGACCTGCTCATCAAACCAGTCCAGAGGATCATGAAATACCAGTTGCTACTTAAGGTCGGTCCGTCTACTTAACAACAGAGGGTGCTAGAGCTGTAACTCACCTGTATGCAATCTTATTTCTAGAACTTCCATCTTAATACATAACATCACTTTCACTATCTGCTTTTCTTAAATATCTACTTAATACAACTTACATTCATATGAAGAAAGTGTAAATAGTTGAGTTGATTGTTTTTCCCTGTCATAGGATTTCCTGAAACACTCTAAAAAGGCTGGGCAGGAGTCTGTGGAGTTGGAGGTAAGATAATGATTTTATTTTCACTTTCTCTTTGGCAATTTGTTTGTTTCCCATGCCAATCAAGCCCCTTTGAATCCAATGAATGATAGATTGCTTTTGACTTGCTTAAAAGTACGACAGACGTTTTGAGCTACCCTATTAACCTTCTTTTCATTTTTTTAATTTTTTTTTTACAGAAAGCAGTGGAGGTCATGTGCATCGTGCCAAAAAGGTGTAATGACATGATGAATGTCGGCCGGCTTCAAGGATTCGATGTAAGAAATCACGCTGCATTAAATCAAAACAAAGCACTCATCAACACAGCACACTCTTCACAGCCTGTTTCCTTAAATGGTAAAGAGACTTGGACTAGTTTAGGAGACTACGTTCACAACACATCGACACAATGTGAATGTGGTGTGATGTGCTACATAGCAGAGGCTCCAATGTAAAAGTGCCCAACCACCTAACAGTACTACTCCATTCACATGCTGCTGACATAGCAGCAGGAGCTATTAAGTGTCTTGCCCAATGACTCAGTAGCTTGGGATCAAACCCACTACC
Organism: Labrus mixtus; assembly: GCF_963584025.1. Lineage (NCBI taxonomy): Eukaryota > Metazoa > Chordata > Actinopteri > Labriformes > Labridae > Labrus > Labrus mixtus. The sequence continues at coordinate 14,571,597 of NC_083627.1, forward strand.
TTCCAGTTGAAATATGACTGAGCCTCAGCCGCCCCCTTCTTACTAACAGAAAATCTCTCACATCACATAATTTGCCTGTAATGCCATCCCTCCCTTTATTTCTACAACTGATTTCCCCCATTTCCATCTTTTTCTTGTCTCCCCCCCAGGGGAAGATCGTGGCTCAGGGCCGCCTTTTGTTGCAGGACACGTTCATGGTGTGTGACCCTGAGGGCAGCCTGCTTGGCCGGATGAAGGAGAGGAGAGTCTTTTTGTTTGAGCAGATGGTCATCTTCAGCGAGCCCCTTGACAAGAAGAAAGGTTTCTCTTTGCCAGGCTTCCTCTACAAAAACAGCATCAAGGTAACAAAACATGCAGACTATGTGGTGCAAGGATGAGCAAATACATTATCAGGGAAGGCCAGTGGAAATAAGGGTGTGTGAATAGCTAGCAGAAAAAAAAAAAAAAAGGCCTTTAGCGCCCTCTGGTGGAGAAACTGAAACCTGTGAAACATGGATTCGTATTCAAGCGAACCACTAGGAATGTCATGTTTCACAGGTTTCAGTTCTATTGGAGCCTTTTCTTTAAGTTATCGTCAACTGGTTTAAGCAAACTTTTTGTGGGTAGTTGTCTTTTAGTTCCAAGAAATACCAAAGATAGGAAAAGGTTTTGTTTGGATTTAATAATGAAACTGTTTAATGATACGTTACTTTGGGATTCTGTCATTAATACTACCATAAAAGGTTCAACTCTTTGTTATTCAATATAATTAGAAGTAATTAGCTAAAACTGTGGCTGCTGCTCCCCTGATGTCCTTTATGGGATTTTGTAGAAAGATAAATAAGACACAATGTTTACCATGTTCTGACTTAAGAACCTTTGTCATTATACAAAGAGCAAGGCAGGAAGAATTCATGTACCAATAGATACAGTATTGAAAGCTCAGTTCTAACTAAACACAGAAATATATAATGAAATGTAATCCACACTTCTGTTTCGTTTTGCACAGGTGAGCTGTTTGGGTCTAGAGGAGGACGTTGAAGGGGATCCCTGCAAGTTCATTCTCACTTCCCGGTCGACAAACAGCACCGTGGAGTCCTTTGTGCTTCACTCGTCACACCAAGGGGTGCGTGAGGTCTGGACCCTTCAGATAGGCCAGATACTCGAGAGCCAACTCAATTTCCTCAACGGTAAGGCCAGTTACACACACACACACACACACACACACACACACACACACACACGCACAGACGATTAGTTTTAGAGAAGATACCATTTGCAACATGGCCACCCTCGTCTCTTTTGTACCTTACGACAGCTCTAACTTCACCAATAGAATATCAGAGGAACCATGTGGGGGCCAGTGGTGGGTCATGTGGGCCCAGCCTGGGAGCTCCGGGTGGAAGCAGCAGTAGTGCTCCTCTTGGAGTGGCAGGTTGTAGCTCCCAGAGTAGTGCTGTCCCTTCAGGACCCCAGGGTGGATCTCGTCGACCATCCAGGATTCCCCAGCCCTCCCGTCTGCCCCAACCCCTACGCCATCATCCCGGGGCCGACCCCGATGGCCCCAGCAAGATGTCAGGTATGAAACATCTATCAGTGTTTGTGTGAAATTGGTTTGAACAGCAAAACGGCAAATGTGATTGAGTTTTGAGTTTTACTCACTTATGATCTAGGTTCGTCCCCCTGTCCTGTTCCTCCTCCCCAACTGCCTCCAGGGGGTAGCCCACAGGGCAAGCGCCCCTTCCAGACCCCAGAGGACCAAGCACAGCCCCCCACCCCTGCCAGTGCTGTATCCCCTATTCCCCGTGCCACAGTTGGGCCCATGCCCTCGACACCCACTTCCAAACCACGGCCAGGAGCCGTGTCCCCTATGGCCACCCCTTTGGCCACGCCTGCCTTTGGCAAAGATGGCCTTCCTCCTCCCCCTCCCAGTCCAGGCCAGAAGTCTGGATCAGGATTCTGGAGCTCCATGCCAGGCTCTCCAGCCAGCCGGCCTGGCTCATTCACCTTCCCGGGGGAGGCAGGAGAGACTCCAGTCCGTCAGAATTCAAACCAGATCCAGACGGGCTCTGGATCTGGGAGCCAGTCCCACAGACACTCCACGCACAGCAAGGAAGCCGACCGCATGAGTACATGCTCATCGGCCAGTGAGCAGTCCATCCAGTCCACCCAGAGTAACGGGGTAAGACTATTACCTGCTGCCCAGAACAGCACTGACTAACACAGAGGCAGAAGGAGGTCTGGTCTGTCCTGTCTGCCTGCTGTCTTCTGTCCTGCTGCAGCCAGCTCTACTAATCTGTCCCCTACTACGCATCTCTGACAACCTTCACTGCTCTTCAACATCATCTTCTCTGGCTTTAGGTCATTTCTAAAGACAATCTTTTTCAAATGTTTCCACTGTCAACATGTTTCAAGATTCAAAACCTCACTAGCGGAACTAAATCAGCTCTTCAGAGACTCCCTTTGAGGCTGTCTCTACATTTCTGACTCTTACGTTAGCTTGTACTAACACCTGACTTCCTCCTGGCCGTCTTTCACTTCCTGCTGTCTTCATGGTGTGTTACTGAAACCTACTTTCCTGCAACTAACCCCTTACGTTTGTGGGTCGCCTACAAATGTACTCAAACGAGATCCTCTCATTCAGCCTAACATTCCTTGTCTTTGACGTGCGTGGCAGAGCAAAGACGAGTCTCTCCAACTTTTCCTGCCCCTCTTTGTTCAGATCTTTTTTGTTGTCTTTTCAATAATGAAATAACTAATCACTGTTTTTCACTCTTTCTTGTAATTTATTCTTATCATTTCTGAAGACTGTATCAAGGAGTCAGTAATCGAATAGCTTTTCTAGTGTTTGTTTTCTGCTTTGACATTTTCTTTCACCTCTGAAGTATAATTATAAACATATTTAGAAGAAAGTGGCAAATTCAAAGTAAATCCACAAGTGTTTAAATTTCGATTTGAAATGTAACTTACAATGAAACACTGTGAAGGTGTTCTAAAATGTCCTCTGTTTGTCCCTGTGCTGCAGAGTGAAAGTAGCAGCAGCAGTAGCGTATCCACCATGTTGGTGACCCAGGACTACATGGCCGTGAAGGAGGATGAAATCAGCGTTAATCAGGGCGAGGTGGTCCAGATCTTGGCCAGCAACCAGCAAAACATGTTCCTGGTTTTCAGGGCAGCGACTGAGCAGGGCCCCGCCGCCGAGGGCTGGATCCCCGGTTTTGTGCTCGGACACACCTCAGCCATCATCCCCGATTGTCCCGAGGGAACCATCAAGTAAGTATTATTAAGAAATGATTAGAGGTTTAAATCACAAGTTTATTTTTTATTTGTTTGATTTTTTTACAAAAGTACACGAGTGTCTGACATCACAAAGTCTGCCACAAAGCAATTTTTATTCTGTTCAGTTCTGTGGCCTGCCAATCAATAAGAGATGATTTCATTTGTGATTATAATGCTTTGTGCAGAGGAAAACACATAAAAGAATTCAAAAAGTTTTGGGTGAAGAAAAGACTGGGGAGATGGGTTGTATATTCTTCAGTGAGAGTTCTAAATATCAAACATGTTTGAAATAAGATTGGATCTTTGTACCACTCACTACAAGATAATCCGACAGATAATCGGTTCTGAGCAGCCTTAAGTCGGCAGCGACCCTGCGATTGTCGGGAAGGAAGAACCGGACCTCAAATCGCCCACGATTATCCTGCAGTGTGAGCCAGGCTTTAGTCATTACACCTCTAGTCATTATCAGGTGTCTCAAATCTATACCTAAGATTCATCCACATAATTGTTTGGGAGTTTTCCTGAACTCTTTATTTTAAACATCTCCCTAAAATATTCCCTAAACAACACAATGTAAGTTCAACAAGGTATCTCATTGAGTATTATGCTGTAAAGCTAAATCCAAGTCTCTCACTGCTTTGCTTAGTTGACATTGATTTGATACATTTTGTTGTTCTAGTAGGAAGTCTTCATCCTGGCACACGTCCCTGCGCATCCGTAAAAAATCCGAGAAAAAGGAGAAGGAGGCAAAGAAAGAGAGCAAGCTGGAAAACGGTTACAGGAAGTCCAGAGACAGCCTGGCCAATAAAGTTTCTGTAAAGGTGAGATTAACAGTATTTAAAAAAAAAAATCTTCTGCTTCTACTTAATGAAACTTGTGCACCATGATGTATTCTTTGACCTAATGGGATTTTTCCATTTTTTTCAGCTTCTAAATCCAAACTACATCTATGATGGTAAATGTTACTTTGTTTTTGTTTTTTGTTATTGCAAAAATGAAAGAATATGACAGGAATTGAACATCAGTCCTTCCTCTTCCAGTTCCCCCAGAGTTCCTTGTACCTCTGAGTGATGTGACCTGTGACAACGGAGAGAGCGTCACCCTGAGGTGTAAGGTTTGTGGGCGACCCCGGGCATCCGTCACCTGGAAAGGACCCAACCAGAGCAACCTTACCAACAACGGACACTTCAGCACCACCTACAGGTAAGAGGACATAGACGGGTTTAACCACAGTGACAAAAAGGGGTGTGTTTTGTATTATTTAAGAAATATAGCAAATAGCACAAACTGCAGTTTAGATTGTCGTTTGAGTTAATTGAATATTCTGTGCGATTTGTGTGGCACATGTTTCTTGCAGCGCAGGCGACTGTGTTTGACCGGCTAAGAGAACAGTCAATGATAAACGAGTTAAATGTTGAAATGTGATCTAAATGAACATGTCTTTTTTTTAAATTTCAGTGATACTGGTGAGGCGACACTGCGGATTATTGGCGTAGCCTCTGAGGACGATGGTGTTTACACTTGTGTTGCCACAAACGAGCTGGGCAGCGTCGCGTCATCAGCTAGCCTCAGAGTGTTAGGTAAGAGAGCAGGCGGATGACGTCGGAGGACAAGAGGACCTGCTGGTGCTCAGTTTGGACATGAATTGATTTGTTGTGTTTATTCTTCTCAGCCATGTCCAGTGATGGGATCAGAGTGAGCTGGAAGGACAACTTTGAGTCGCACTTCACCGAGGTGGTTGAACTGGGCAGGTAACAGACTCACTGTTGTGTTATGCCTAATACATCTATGATAATACATCTTCATTTACAAGAGACAATGGACATATATTATTGTATGTCCTTCATATGGCCAATTTAAGGGTTTTTCCCTTGTTAAATGTCTTAATTTAAAAATGCTCTATATATACATGTCAACCACACCTGTAACCTCTGAATCCTTCCTCTGTGTTCCCCCAGGGGTCGTTTCTCTGTTGTGAAGCGTTGTGACCAGCGCGGCACCAAGCGTACAGTGGCGGTCAAACACGTGAACAAGAAGCTGATGAGGCGGGACAGGGTGACTCAGGAACTCAATCTGCTCCAGAGACTCCAACACCCCCACATAGTCAGTCTGATAGACACGTATGAAACCCCCGCCAGCTACGCGCTTGTCATGGAGATGTGAGTTGTGAAATGAAACTCAAACATGTGTGAACCATTAGCTTGGGTAAAACCTACTTACAGTATGTCTCCCTTCTGATGGGTTTGTGATATTTGTGTTTCAGGGCTGACCAAGGTCGTCTGCTGGACTACATTGTTAGCTGGGGGAATCTGACGGAGGAGAAAGTGGCCTGTTACCTACGCGACATTTTAGAAGCTTTACACTACCTTCACAACAGCAGGATTGTACATTTGGATGTGAAGGTAAGCAGTTTCCCCTTAATGTTGTTTCTATTACTGTGCTTGATAGTTCATGCATGCATCTAAGCTTGGTCTTCATGACTAGGTCAGAATGTGTGCTTCCTGCCTTAAAGGGATCAACTTGCTTTCAGATCCTCCTTTTCTCTTAAATACTTAAAAGACATTAGATTCTCTACATTTCAGTAGTGTTAGGCTTTTTGATACCACGTTATTTAAAATGATACTATCTCCCTTTTGGCAAAGACCTGACATTTTAAAGTATCTAAAAGTACCACAGCTTATGAAAAACAGATTTCTGGTCAGATTTTTAACTCATAGCTGCTGAGAGTGAAAGACAGCGAGCATAGTGATGAAGTGAGATAACGATAAGGCTGTTTATTATATGCTCAAAAGAAACTTAGTAATAGGGCCAAACCGTCACACAAGTTAGCTGGATTTTGATAAATGCGGCTGAAGACGTGCTTCATCCTGCCTGCTCCCTGTGTGCCTCTCTGCTCCGCTCTCTATCAACACCTTCCACTCTCATAGAGCTACCACACAGACACACCGGTCAAATTCACAGGTTGGCAAAAAAGAAGTTCTTTCAGTGTCTCATTAAGATGCACAAGCTATGTGCCTTATAAGGACAGAGAGCAGAGGACAGAGAGCAGCGTTGTGATCTGGTCCCTATACGTCCTATTGTAGTCCCAACCTGCGTACACTAACTGAAGCCCCAAAATGTCCAAACTTGTAAGAAAAGTAAGACAGAGAGCACTCTCTCTGCATATCCAGACACAACCACACACTCATTTTGGAAAAATAATGAAAATTACCCAATTTAAGTGCCTGAGAGTTCGTTTTTTTTGTTGTCATGGTTTCCAAACAGGTCTCGATATTGTTCTCTTTACTAGTATCGTCTGGCATCTTGACAACCCAAGATGGACAATAAAATAAAAAAAATGAATGGACGTACAATATACAACTAGAAACCTGATTGTTTGACTGCAGCAATAATGAACATATTAAACAACACTTTAATGGTGCCTCTGTGATTTCTATTTCCAGCCTGAGAACATGCTTGTGACCGGCACCAGTGGGCAGCCCACAGTCAAACTCACCGACTTTGGCGATGCTGTCCAGCTCAACAGTGCCCACTACGTTCACCCTCTGCTGGGCAGCCCTGAGTTTGCCTCCCCTGAGTTGGTCCTTGGAGAGCCGGTGTCGTTAAACTCCGACATGTGGAGTCTGGGAGTGGTGACCTACGTGCTGCTGAGCGGTGCCTCCCCCTTCCTCGATGAGAGCGCAGAGGAGACCTGCCTGAACATCTGCCAGTTAGACTTCAGCTTCCCCAGGGATTACTTCCAGGGCGTCAGCCAGGCAGCTCGGGACTTCATCTGTCTGCTCCTAAGAACTGACCCGGGCAGGAGGCCCCCTGCTGGGCTCTGCCTTCAGGAGCCGTGGCTGCAGGTCGGTACGGCTGAAGGCAGGGCCAGAGCAGAGGGCTGCCTGGACACCTCCCGCCTCATCTCCTTCATAGACCGGAGGAAACATCAGACTGATGCCCGCGCCATGGGAGGAGTCAGGAGCTTCATCCAAAGTCGCCTTCAGCCCCAAGTTTAAAGGATAGCTTATACAAATCCAAACTAAACTTCAACTCCTCCTGCCTTCTATCCGATCATAGCAGACAAAAGCAGGAAAATCAAGACTTCCTTCACAGTTTGTTGTCGAGTACTGAGGCTTCAGGGACTGCAGGTTCCTCTTGAATGGAGCATCTTGATGGTTTAGATGAAAAGAACGAATGCTGATTCTATCCTCCTTTACAGAATGCTGATTTCCTAAAGTCCGGTAGTCCTTTCCCCATATTAAATTTAGACCTGTCGAGGTCCTAAACTAATCAGGTCCCTAGAGAACAGAGTTCTCTCCAATCACGTAAATTATTGGATGCCCTTTGTCTACTGCTGCTTGCTGGTTTCAACTCATTCAAGATTTTGTAGTTAAGTGAACAAATATATATATAAATATATATATTAAAAAAAACATAATGAAGTAATTTATTTTCCTTTGCAAGAGTTCAAGTGGATCATAAAGAGCCAACTGATTCAGCCTTGACACCACTGCATCGCGGCGCGTGATGCTAACAATGCTGTTGAGAGTGCTGAGAGCAAACCTCCCTCCCTCTTGTTGCTAGAGGGACACAGATGTTGTATGTTTTTTGCTCTTTTACACTAAAACTGTAACTCAAAGACTTTTGAGAAGCAGCCCTTTCTTATAGAAACAATGTAAAAGGAAACGTCTGTCTCTATGTTTCAAAAACTTAAAAAAAAAAACTAAAAAAAAAAAAACTGTAGAAATGCTCATCGGTTGAAAGTTGCTGTGCCACTTTGGACTCTGTAGACACACAGACAGTAACTTTAATGAGACATTTATACATCCAATCAGAGCTTTTTGATGGCAGCGCTTATATAATGTACCTTATCTAAGATACCATGATGACCATGTTGCAAGTAACAATGCTGCACTGTCCACTCTGAGAAGAAACAATAGACATCCATTGTTTGCTTTTTCTAGAACAAAACTTGTGTTGCGGCAGATATGAGATGTTTAAGCCTTACCATGTATATAAACTTCTGCCTTCTTTCCTCTGACATTCACATTGGACTCCTGCTTTGGATGGCAGGAGATCAGACTGTCCCAGCCTCTTTGGCAGCAGTGACTGCCAAAATCTGTGGGAGTGGTTTCGGAGAGAGGAAGACAAATTACTGTAAATGCACTCATTGTATGTTATGTTTGATTATCATGTGCAATGTTGCGGCTTTAACATTTTATGCAACTATTTATGAAGACATCTGTTGTATCTGTAATAAATCTAGAGAAAAGCATGTACTTGGTACTGCAGGCACTGCTGGTAGTTTGTGTTTATTTGATCTTTTGAGTGTTGCGACTTCCAGGCCAGGTCAAGGTTAAAGGTCACATTTACAATCATTATACTTTGATCAAACTCATTAAAACACTTCTTGCAGTGTATGCCTTTTGTAGTATTGGTACACCAAAGTCGCGCTAGCTTTATAGTACTTAATAATCCGTTTAATTGTGATTATGGTTCACATGTGAAATGATTGTTTACACCAGTTCAACTCGATATTGGAGGAAGTTTCATGTAGTCTGTTGTGCTCATCCTAACAAAAGCAGGGGATTCAAGAAAGTTTCATTTGAGTTGGAGATTTTGAACATCATTTAGTAAATGCTGTTCTAATTTTATGTACAGATACTTGTTGCCAAAACAGTTATTAATAAATTCCTTTTCCTTATGAAAAAAAACGAACTACCCTGAAACAGCGAATAACCAGTGGCTTTTAGTCTGATTAGATTTCTGTCCTGCACATTTGAGAAAAAAAAAAAAAAACAGGACAGCTACAGCGAAACACATTGATCCAGCACAGGGTCGAGACATGTTGCATTCAAACAATGATGTTGGAACAATGACTTTACCTGGAACAGAGGACCACCCCCTCTGATACCTTTTCTTTTTTTATTTATTTGAAAGGTGTGACACGGCCATGAAAGACAAGGACACTTGGACTGTATACCTCAGTTTAGGTTTTTTTTTTGTTTTTTTTTTTATCATTGTTGTTTGTCTTTTTTTGTCATGTTCGTTTCCAATTTCCTTTGTTTCATGTTTGGTATTTTTGTTTTTTACGTTTGTTTTTTTATCTGCATGTATATTTCTTTGTACAGATCATACATATTTTCTCTTGTAAATATTTTAATTCTGCCATCAGTTATTTGAAAATTAAACACAGTGAAATCATGTTCCCCGTTCAACATTTTGTTTCTTCACCATTGTTTTCTTTTATAATTTAACTAAAGTCTCCTTTAAGCTCAAATGAGAAGTTCACTGACACTACTGTGGCTTGGATGCGTCTCCATACACCAAGAAGAGAGTCGCGTTTGTTTCTGACTTCAAAATGTTTCATTCATCAATTCAGTCCATTTGGAAAGCTGACTTTTACTCGACTGATTTGACCAGATGCTTCTTCAAAGGTAAATTAGCTGCCCTTAATTCATTCCCTTATTTCACTGCTATGAGTACTCATTGGGTACTGTTATCTCCAGTTCTCTCTCATGGACTGTTCCAGACTGTCAGCTGTTCGTTCACAGCAGTCACTGGACTTCTTCTGGACAAGTTTTGATAAACTGGATCAATTAGTTTAGCTCAGTCGGTACAGCAGAAGCTACAGTCCTTGTCAAATTGACCACAGTTAAGATTCCGACATCGACCTAAATGCATGTCGGTCTCCCCCCACACTGTCTAGTCTACCCCACTGTAGTTTCAGTTGCCTTTGATGCTACAAATACTCAGCCTTCCTCATACAACCACATGTATTCATGTACTCCAGCAAAGCTGTCTTTCCTCTCTTCTCAGCTCTGAATAGGTGTTTAGGTCGATGTGATTGGTGTATCTTTTAGCTACAGATTCAGAACAGACCACTACCTGGGTTTCCATTCTTTCATAGTTTGATGCAGACGTCTGCTCTCCTGTCCCATGAGTTGTCACTTTATACGTTTAATATTGTAGGCCTACTTCTTACGTTCTATTAATGTCACAGCATCAGTGACTAAAGATTGAGCTTCTTAAGATCATGCAGACACTGTAAACATTTTTTTAACAAAGACTTGTTTACATTTCAACACAGGAAAAACTCAGCTGTCATCATCCACTTTAATGATAAATTAATTCTCACCCACTTCGGATGAGAAAATATTTTTTGTTTGTTTGTTTGTCTTCAGATGTCAGTTAGCTGTGACAGGCATTTTCCCACAAACTCCTCATTGTTTTCAAACTTGAGGAGGCCAGTAGAGGAAAATAACTTAATAACTCACTTGTTAGAATTTTCTTTTATACTCTGTTTGATCCTCACCCCTCAGATTATTGCATTTTGCTTTATGCTGTACAGAAACAACAGCAAAATGCAGTTAATTGTAAAAAAAACAATAACGTTCCTGTCACAGATTTTCTGTAGAACAAATATTAATTCAGACACTTTAAGTATCCTTTTTATTCTGATTTTTTTGTAACAAATCAGAACCAGAAAACCAGAATTGTTTCTGTTCAGGATTTAGTTTGACATTTTTATAAATTCATTGGGGTAGTATAATTTAGTGTAAAATCTAAAACAAATATATTAAAAATACTAAACTACTACCTTCACCAATGGCAGTCTATTCATGTATGATAATGGCAACCACTCAGAGGTCGAGTCGTCTCTTAACCAGATGGTCAGGTGTTCGATACCCAGCTCCTGAAGTCACATGTCCAAGTGTCCTCTAGGGAGAGACACTTCACCCCAAAGTGCTGCTGCTGAATGTGTATACATTAGGGGTGTAACAATTTATTTTTACAACGATACTATTAGTATCCTTTTCCACGGTTCCGATTCGATTCAAGGACGATTTCTGGCTTCTCTAGAACGATACGATTCAATGACTTCTTTTGGCCAGAAATTCAACCAGTGAGCTGGAGAAATAAACACCTGAATACTGGACAGTACAGGTGAGGATTCCTAGAAGTGGTTCTTTGTAAGTAAATAAGGTATAAACTATGAATATACAAGAGTAAACACATTGCTCAAAGCAAAATAGTGCAACTTCAGTACCTGCCAATTCAAGATACAAGGCAGTGTAATGTTTAACGAGAAAAATAACCAACTTCTCTTCAGGTTGATAATCTTTTCATTTTATACTGACACTGAAAACGAAGGCAGCAGGTAAAGAATTGTTGGTTGCACTTTTTATTGCCCTCTTTAGATTGAAAATGAGAACAGAAGCAGTGCTTCAATACATCTATATAAAGTTTGCCACACTCAAATACACTATATAAAGTCTCAGTATCGATACAATAGATTGATTGATTCATGTCCCCCGTGAAGGGCAACTTGCCGAGCACCTATTGACGGAGTTGGATCAATGTAGTAGATGAATCGTTACACCCTTAGTATAAATGGATTATTAATACTGATGGACATTTGACAGCCTCTGCCATCAGTGTGTGAATGTAGCGTAAATGGGTGTGACCTGTAAAAAGTGCTTTAAAAAGTACTATACAAGCACAAGTCCATTAAGTTGAAGATGATATCCTTTATTAATCCAACGAGGGGTCACCCAATTAAAAGAGCGTTACTGTACAACACGATTAAAATCAAAATAAAGAAAATGATTTTATTTCATTTTGAACGGAACATTATTAAGACAATGTGCCAGACTAACTTTAAAACAAAAACAATTTTCAAATATACAGTATGTTGGGGCGTTGGTGGCGCATGGTCACTGCGCATGCCCCATGTACGGAGGCTGTGGTCCTCCAAGCGGACGGCCCAGGTTTGAATCCCACCTGTGGCTCCTTTCCTGCAAGTCATGCCCTACTCTCTCTCTCTCCCTGATGTCTGACTCTATCCACTGTCCTCACAATCTTATTACGTACTGATGTTGCACGTAGATTTCCCAACCACGGCTGTACCCATTTAATTGATTTATTTTGGTTTAAAATGTTGACATTTTGTCGACATTGATTCCTTAACATGTTAATGACACGTTATGTGTTAATTTCCACCAATGCAGCATCAATAAAGACTATTTTATCTTTTTTTAAAGAACTTTCTAAAACATAAAAAAGGGAGTTCATATTTATCTGCTCGCTTCTTTGATGAAAAAAGTAGCCATGTGCAATAATGTAGAAAAGTAAGCATGGGATTGATATTGAAATTTATTTAATTGTTGACAAGATTATCATAATAGAATCGTGAGACCGGTAAAGATGCACAGCCTTAGACACATGCCAATCATTTGTAAAATTATTATACTGTCTATTGGTAAAGATAGCATTTAGTAAAGCAGCACAGTTTATGATCTCACAGGTGTCAATTCATGTGTTGCTTATTTAAAAAGATGTCAAAATGTAATTAAAGTTTTAGAAAAAGTTCAACACCATCAAGATAACTAAACCAAACCCACTTTTTCTGACTGAGGAGAGAAAGTACACAAAGCGTTGTAAACAGAACACATCACCAGGTCAGACATGTTTGGTTTATAGCAATGTTGTCTTTTATTCTAATGTCCAATAAAACAGAGAATATACCAGTCCCTTATTTATACAAAAATACCTGAACAGGATAAAATGTCGATCCAGGAGCCGTGCAGACAGAATGAAGCAAAGCACAACGGGGTTATTTGAAAAAAGTATTTCTGTTCATTTGATCTTTTTTCATTCCCTGAAAAGTTTTTTTAAACTTCAGCTTATGATGACTTTAACTCAAAAGAAATTCCAACAACACTGAACACCTGCACTTACACTGTGAGTCATCAATGTCTATGGGTACGCAATGTTGACCTGATATTAGGATTTAGTTCCAGTAGGATTCTGTTTCACAGTCACAGCTATAACTGTACATGAATGCAGTGAGTGGACGGATGGCAACTAAGGACTTGATACTATTCACAAACAAGAGGCACCTGCTGCAAGAATAGGCTTAGGCAAGAAAAACTATTTCTTGATATGCACCTTAAAATCAGAGGAAATGGATAATGTATGAAATGCCGACCTTCTTGAGCTACAGCATATAATTGCACTGATTGCGGTGAAAGGTGTGAATTAAAAGCTGCTGAGAATATCCCCAAGAATTGAGCATTGTGTGTGTGCTCTCAAATCGAAAAACCACTGGTGTGTGAGAATGCGTAGAGGTGATAGGTTAATACTCAGATACTGTCTTGAAGCTGAAAGAATATGAGCAGAATTAGACGTGCCATATCAACAGAAAAGGGATATTCAACATGTGGCTTCAAAACAAAAAATGGCATCAGAATTGGACACTGGCAGAGTTCAATCCTGTCAGCTTATACACACAAATGATGTTCAGAAATTTGACACACGCCAAAAATCCAGTTTGATTTTGACAAAATAAAAAAGCTTAATTTAATACTGTATATAATGTGGTATATTATTTTGTTTATATATATATATAAAAGGTAATTTTGTGGCAAACCAGAGAAAATACACTAAAATGACAATATACACACAATCAAATAATGGAAAAAAGGAACAAATAAATCATTCTTCATTTTACACTGAGTTATGAGCAAAAGCATAACGCCCCATTTATAGTGATCTGTGACCTAGGTACAGTGTTAGATCTACATCCTCTCCATAGCTTCACATACTTAGCAAACAAATGATACTGTATACTGGTGTATTTATAGACTTAGGCTTGTGTATAGGATTGCATTGTAACACAGTGATGTTTAACAGAGGGGCAAAGATTATTGTGGGTCTCAGCTGACCCAGAATAATGTGGTTTTGAATCCCTCTCTGACGGACCAGAAAGAACCTCAGCAGAAAAAAATAGGAATGCTGAGATACTTCCTGCCAAAGTCCTGTCTCCTTTAAAATTCACAACAAAGCACTACTTTACCCATCAGACCTCTTACTGTATCGACAAGGCAAGTTCTGATAACCAGCAGACTAAGCAATCCTGCGTTTAACAGTCTAGCCATCCATACACACACATTCACAACAGGGTAATAGCTTAAAGGCTGGAAGCAGGTGGGAAAGGGGGACGGTGGTTCAAGCATTATCAAATCCCTGGAATGAGTCTGCCATCCCTTACTAGAATGTCCTGATTAGTGGAGCACACAGCTTCTTAGTGATGTGATTTGGTTGACTAAGCAGCAGTGAGAGAGAATTAAGTCATCCTGGTGGGGAGTCCAATGGCAAACCCTGTTCACTTTATTCTGGTGTAGGATGAAGGGGACTTTCAGGTGAAGCGGGCAGAGGTCGGGGTCAGGGTGGGGACTGAGCAGGTGCTTCATTGCACATTTTTCATTTGCTGGTCACCTGGCAGCTGGAGATGGATGGAGAGGACCAATCTTTCCTTTTGCATATTGCTACAATAATGGTCCTTACACTTTAAGGTTGACATTTTTTCACTGCTGCCATTAAGAGCCCTAAAGAGAGCTCTAAGTTTAATTTGTTGAATGATAGTGTCACAGTCCTCATTTTGGTGAACAAACTTGGCCTAATAAACCTGCAATTTCATCTCCCAAAATGTATTTAAACAGCCATCAGAAATAGACATCACCATGTTTTGTTTCCCATTGAAGTATAGGCCTATAGCAGATGGTTTACTCTAGCTACCCAAAATATGCAATCCTGAAACTGAGGGTTGTTATAATTTTGTCAATTTTATAGGTATATGTATTAATTGTTTGGTTTACAAAATGCTAGGAATTTAGAAAAAGGGACCATTTGTGTTGACAACAGTTTCTAGTATGGTGAAAATCGACTTAATGATGGTTGAAAAATTGCTATTTAAGAAATAATTCCTTCAAGTTTAATTGTGTTTGACTGACGCCTCAACCAGTTGTTCACCACTGACTGAGGAACTGCTAATCGGAATATCTTGAAATGATTAATCACACATTTTCTGAAGGGTGAATGGATTTCTACTTTTAAGAAAAAGATTGACATGTTGGGAAATAAAGTTATTTGCTGTCTTGCCAATTTTTTTTTGAGAATATTGATACAACTTTTATATTTAAGTTAATGCAACAACAAAAAAAGATAGACATTGTTAAAAATGTCAAAGAAAATACTAAAAGTCCAGCACTGGTTGTACAGCTAGCTGCTACTTAGCTTAGCTTGATAAATCACTGAACTTCATGAAAAAGTCCAGCAGATGACCTCAGTTAAAGCCACAAAACCACATACTGTCACTTTCGACAACAGAATGTGGTTATGATGAGTTTTAGAGGAGCTGGTATTTAGATTTAGTTAGAACAGAGCTAGCTTAGTGATTTCTGTGTTGCTCAGTGTTGTCAGTGTCAAAGCTAATAGCTACTTTCTGAAGATAGCTTTTTTAAAAGATTTGGATCAATGTTCTCATCAAAATCTCAACAAGATAGTTTATTTTTAAAAAAATCTAAAAACTTTTAATGACCAATAAGCACTTTTGAGGCAATCCATCCTCTTGTTTTATGAAATGGGTTCCTGTATGTGCATTTTTTTTAACAGCTTTGATTTCAGACACAAGGCTCCCAATTTTCACTTAAGGCAAGTGACTCTCAATTAACTGCGTGTGAATTCACAGTCAACTAAGTCCACATTTCAAGTCATTTGTTCATTTACATATTAAAACAAAAGAAAACATTATGAGTGCTTTTGTTGATTTGTGTTTTCTGATGTGTGGGAAAAGTGGTCAGACTCCACACATGACAGCTCCAACCCATTAATATCAACTCAAGATCAATAAAAATGTGCAAGCAGTGAGCCCAGAACAGACTTAGGAAAAGAAAATAACATTCAAAGACAAATTCACCAACAGATTTAACCCTTTCAGTTTAAAAAAAAAAAAAAAAAAGACTAATAGTAGAAGTCATTGGGTGGATAAATGTTTGAGGAGTCTATTTTACAGTTTTCCTCTTTTTCCTCATGGTCCTCACACACTGCAGGCAGTTTATGAGCACATTCATTTGACCAAAAGCATAGTCATGTTGGTTCAAGCCACACAGAGGTCCAAGATGTTCCCAAACCTGTCTGAAAGGCACTGCATAATCAGCTGTGGCTGTGCTCCCAAGCCCTGTAATCCAATCAGAACCGAAGGAAATTCACATGCATGCTTTTCAGAAGGGGGGGGGGGGGGGGGGGGGGGGGGTCAGTGGGGTTGTTGGATAAGGATGAACAGAAAGAAGGCAGCTTCATTTAGCTAGAGAAGAACAGCTGTCATCTGTCCGCTCGGGAGTGCAAAACTAGTTCTGCATTGAATCAACAGCAATAAAACAGCATTAAAATGACATCAAGTAATCAACTCTACAAGAGAGGCTTGTTACAGCCCTCCTGATTAACATTCCTTTGTCCTTTTAGCAAACCCTTGCCGCTGCACTGCTTATCTTGCCTTTAGCTACATCTCTTTCTCTCCCAACTTTTCTGAGCCTCTGTGGAGGAGGAGAAGCGGGGTCAGGGTTGCATCAGCTGGGATTGTGGGACAGGACACAGCAGAGTGGCAGCATCAAGTCCTTTCGGGGATAGAGTTGGGGGGCAGGGTGTCAGCTTATCCAGACTGGACTGCACAGGTTGAGAATACCCCTGGATCAGGTTTGATAAGACCCAGAGAAGTTCTCGTCCATCCCTGATGATCAATGAGGAAGTCATGAGTGGCGCCATCCGCCAATCTTGGCCATCGGATGGCAAGGGTGGGGCTGGCACCACAGCTTATCAGGCCTGGAGGATGAGGAGGTCAAGGTATTAGGGGGGGGTTAAGGACTCTGGGGAAGGGAGACCCCCCAGAACTCCTGATGAGCTAATCTTAGCTGTCTTGTGTTTTCTCAAAAAATTGTCTATTTTTAGGGTCAAAACGGCAATGACAAAATCCAAGTCTCCGTGACCAGGCAGGAGTTTGGGCAACTGCTGGGTCCACAACCTGCAACGCTTCAGCTGTCCAAAAGCTTCCAATCCAAACATCTCAGCAGCAAGACTGAGGCTGAAGAAAGCATGGGTGCACTGAAAACAAACTTCCAATGACCATCGAGTAGTTCAAAGCCCCAAACTTGACTTAACCTTTTCTTTCTCCTCATCCTCATTGTGTTGGTGCGAGAGGGGCAGATGGGGGTTGGAATCTCTGGGGCGAGAGGTGTGCAAAAAAAAGGAGGTGAAGGTGTCAGGGTTGTGAAGTATCACAAGGCCACTGCGGTGCAGGGGTGTTTGAGTTTGCAGGGCAGCACTCCTCTGTTCAGCTGGTAAAACTCCACCAGGTGAATCAGGTCGGTGAACTTTGTGGCGCCATCGTCAAGGCTGAAGAACACCTGGCCGTCTTCCTCACACTTTGGACCAGAGCGAGACAGAAGAGAGGACAGTTAACCATCACAAACTACTGTGCAAATTTAAAAGGATTGGTGTTGTTGTTGTGCAGAGAGGTATTGGTTGCTTGGAAGATTTAACATCTATAAAAGCTAAACCAGCTGCAAATCTGCAGGGACAGATATGGACTGACATTTAGTGACAGGGCTATGCCAGCAAAGCCAATATTAATAATAAAACATTTATCAGGACAGTTTTGAGTAATGTCATATTTCCCAGAGATGAGGCTGCCTAACTTGGTTTGTTAGTGTATTAACAAGTGAGCATGGCATATTTCCTGTAGTGTAGTGTGACTATATGTGTAATGAGACTTACCGGTAGGATTTGGAAGTGCTTGATCTTCTGGTGGTGGCACAAGGTGAGCACAAACGCCTTTGGATTACTCTGACTGTCCCGCAACAGGAATAATCTAAAAAAAAAAAAAAAAAAAACATTAGTGAGAAAAGATTTAACCACTTCATGAAAAGGACTTAATCACTACTTTGACTCCATTATGGTGCTTTCTACACAAATACTTTTCTAATACTAGATGACATGCTGCTGCCTGAGCTAATGAAGCGTTGACATTTTGAGAATCATATCTTAATCCACTGGGTAAAAGATAAGTACTTTGCTGATAAGCCAAAAGGCCATTTCAGACAGTGACATTTCAAAGATCTAAGACATTCACGTCAGTAGAGGTGTCTTCTTTTTTTTCAAAATGTTTAGCCTTACAAATTAATATGAATAATATATATATACATAACTCCCTTTTCCCGAAGCCTGCCTGCTGCATATCACAAAAGACCAATTTGGCACACAAGATGACATCATTTCAAACCGCTTTGTGAAGAAAAAGGTCGAGAGGCTATTCTTACCCGTCCACTTGGCCTTGTTGTATGATCATTTTGTGGGCTTCCTCTCTCATGATGCGACCATGAAACCAGACCTGTGTCCTGTGGATCACTGAGAGACAGACATCTTTGAGTCAGTAGCTGTGGTGACATGAACACATTGTGCATTCTGGCTGAAACCATTCCCTTTTACATTTCAGGATTGCCTTCTTGCCTATAATGGGATCTCATATAAGTAGGTGTGAAGAATGTAAACAGCCAGAAGGTAGTGTTCGATAGGTTGGTGATATTGCATTGACTAATCCTTTGCAACCAATAAAAAACATTTGGTTTGATCATGTTTCTTGTGATTGAGGTGCTTCAATGTCTTTTTTTTTTTCTGTCCGGGCTTAAAATACATTATGCAGTATATATTCATTACTACTTTATATCAGAGTTTTAACAAGCTCTGGACAAGACATGCAGCATAGTGTTGTATTTTATTTGGACGTTGATGTTAAAGTACCTGTGCTCAGAGACGACGGGTGCAGAGGGCTGGGACTGCCCAGGACATTCATACGCTGGCTCCGTTTCTATGTGAGAGAAAAGAAACATGGTCAACATTTGCGGTATATATATATATATATATATATATATAAAATATAGAAACCAGCCACCCAGCCTCAAACTGTAACTTACTGATTATGCTAAAATTAAGGGATTTGACCCGAAACACAAATACATTTAATTTGGGTGCAAGTCTTTCATTTCAATTTTTGCAGTTCCCAAGAACAGGTTTCTGATTGGTTTCTTTTCACAGGCTGTCACTCTGATGAACGCTGAACAGTCAGAGAGAGTCTGAACAATCACTGTGGAATAACCCTGTCACACTTCCTTACTGAGAATGTAGATAGGATTATTTATCTCCACTTTAAGGACAAATACTTCATCATGTAAATAATATTATCCTCATTTTCGGACATCACTCTTTACCACAGCTTTAAAAAGGGGTGGCTGTGGGTCAGTGGTAGGGTAGAGTTGGTCATCTCTGAACTGGAAGGCCAGGGGTTCAATCCCCAGCCTCCTGCAGCCACTTAACCCCAAGCTGCTTCCCTTTCTACGTTGGCTGCTTATGAATGTGTATGAGTGGATGATTTAATACTGATGGACACTTTTAACATCAACCTCTGCCATCAGTGTGTGAATGTGGTGTGAATAGGAAGGTGCGACCTGCGGTGTGTATCCTCTTGTGTATTAACCCATCTGATATAAACATCAGTTTATTATCAAGTTTCTGTCAGCATATTTGGCACTCCTCACCATTGCACTATTTCCTAATGTAGCCTTGTATATATTATTCTATTGGTTAATATTTATTTAATGATAAACATGTAAACATGCTTGGTGAACAAAGTCTGATTCTGATTCTGCACCAAATAAAAATAGAAGAGAGAAGCTGGTTTCTGCTTTCGCGACATCAGAGCTTTGATCAGTCCAGCAGATAGATTGGGCTACTGCATACTGCCAAAAAATACTCCAATGAGGAAAAGATAAGATCGCCAAAGATCTGTCATAAAACATTAATATGATAATCCAAAACAAAGGAAAAGCAAATGATTGTGGCAACATAAATATTGTCATATGTGGTTTGAAATGTATTTTCCTTCCTGAAGCCGTATCCCTCTCTAAGCCCAAATTCAATCTTTTTTTTTTTACCCTCCAGGTCTGCCCCTCCTCAACGGCAGCGCTCTGGGCCTCCACAGGGTTGTCGATGACTCGACCGGTCCTTCCGGAGAAGTCCATGGCGACCAGGGAGTTCTCAGATACACTCCTCTGTTGAGACGTGGCAGGGCAGGATGATGGATGGAGGGTGGTAGTGGGTTGAGAGTAGGGGGAGGGGGCACACAAGGATGGGGGGGGGGGGGGGTAGACAAGGGTGAGAGGTCAAACAAGCCAGACACACTCACTGGGGCATGACAAATCCTGTCTGCACACAGACCCACTTCAGTCACTCCACAAATGCCCTTCTGAGGAGAAGCACAAGCCTCTCCTGGCTCTCCCCCTCAACGGTACTGCTTTGCTTAGGTCTGTTCCTTCCCTGAACATGTAATTAAATGACTGTTCCTCTTAAATCATTATCCCTTTTACAGGATAAAACATGTAATAATGGTGGGCGATCATAGTGATCTCTTTTTGACTGAGGGGGTTGTGTCATATAAGTCAGTTATACTTCAATTAAGAAGTGAATTTTTGATTTTTCGAAGGCTTGTTTTAAACCCACAATGTACATTGCTTTAAACGATGGCGTTTCAAACATTATAAGGCTTTAATATTTGCACAGATTAACCTCATTAATCATGATTATGTTCCGTGACATCGCTCTTATTTTCAACAAAACAAACATGTATCATTTTATCAACTAGGTTTCCATATTATAACTTTTAATATCCCATACTTGTTTAACCATAAATGTATCGTCATTTTCAAAAAATCTGAATTTTCTGAGGACCTTGACAGAAGAATGGCTAAACTGTGATGGAGTTCATGTTATTTGCTATTTAATAAAAAAAAAAATCCTGGTTAAAGCTGCTTAATTGAACTGGCAATCACAATTGTTAAATGGTGCCACTCTTTATCAGCTGAAGTTTAAGATCAGTGCTTTTATTTTCTGCTAAACAATAATGAATTAAAGGCCTTACCCCAAGATTCAATTTGCCTACTTTATAAATTGGACAACATTTATGCTATAATAAGCTCATTAACATAGCACACTTCATAATGAAAACTAGAGTTACTGCTCAAAGATCCTATTGCAGCAAAGTTAGCATGTGAGGTAAATCACAGCTATATTAAATTGAATTAATGAGCAGCATACACTATATAGTCTTACATTTTTGCAGTGTTACCAACGTCCAGCAAGCGCCAATACTGTAAGATTTGCTACTGTAGTTTTGGAATCATAGCAGTTAAATCTAGTGTTGAGGCATTTAAGAAGTCAAAGTTATTTTAAATAATAAATGATAAAACTCACTTTTCATGCAAAACAACAAACACTCTATTTTCCAGCTTCTCTGATCTAAATGTGTTTTTTTTTTTTTTTTTTAAATAGAAGCACTCACTATTGACTAATAACATTTAAAAAAATCAGGCAGATTAAACAATAATAAATAATAATGTGATATTTACACATTCTGATTTGCAAAATGTAAACCATATTGCTTTTCAGTATTAGAAATTATTCGACCATTAGTCCTTGAATATAACTCAGTCACTCCACAAGTCATTCATGGTTTAAACGCTCAAGTGCATACCCTTCCTTAAGATTGTACAGACTGCACATGTGTTGTAGGCTTATGTAAATGTTCTCTCTGAAATAAGTCTGGGATAAGATGTTATGAGTCGGATTGTACTTCTGCCATAGACTTCCGTTTGTGTAAACAACTAGTCTGACCTGAATCTGTACCAATCACCTTCCACCACACAGCACTACTTTAGCCTCATTAACAAAAGTCAACAGAAGCAATGATCGTCTGAGTACAAAGTCATATCTGCAAATCCATCTTATGCAAAATGGAAAAGGTAATCTAGCTCATGGTTACGTGCTTCCTCTTAAGACGGCACAAGCTGGCCGCAAAGTGAATTGCTTTCCAATTAACTATCAGCTAATTAATGGATCAATGTGGATTGGTCTTGGCTGAGTGGGTGTATTAGAGCAGTGTTGTAAGGTGGTGATGTCAGAGAGCAGATCCTCACCACAGGCGCTGTGAAAGGCGGGAGGTTGGACTTTCTCTGCTGGGGAGCGTTGTAGCTCTGGTACAGTACTATCCCGTACTATGAGGAAAACAAGAGAACAGAGATGGCATCATCTTCAATATGTCCAGACAAATGAATTCATATGGACAACATATAAACAGAGAGAAGTAAAGAAGTACTTTTAGCAGTCTGAAGGCAGTCATCCAGCAGGTCCTGCTCTGTTCATCCTCGGCACACAGCATCTTCAGCTCCTTACAGTCACTCGTCACTTTACTGGGCTGACAACCATAGAGAAGACACAGAGGAACATTAAAGAAATGAGATCCAAATCCTGAACTTGACCATCATTTTTTTTTGTTTTCGTGACATGGCAGGGCAAGGCAACGGTGCCACACTGTCTTTATTTTACTTATTTTGAAGACAGGCGAAGAGATTGGTACAAAAAATGCATGAAGACTTCTGGTTTTAAAAAACTGACCACTGTGGTCTGAAAAAGCCATTAGAGAATAATGGTAATAATTAAAATGATAACACTGTAGTACAGTATTACACAAATACATTTGAACAAATGAACTAAAATATTGATTTAACACACCAATAACAACAAATTACATTTAGTTTTTTAAAAAGATGATGGCCTTCAAATAGCTGCCATGAACTAAACAGCTCCAAACAGTGTTCCAGGGACCTACTTTTTCTTTGAATAAAGTTTGTGTATTCAGTTCACAAAATATAGCATAGAATTGTTTCACTTCTCCAACTTTCAAATTTCACCACCAAAACTCCTTAGAGCACCTTTAAGTGTTGCATTATATTGATTAAAAAGGCCCATTTGGCATGTTGACAGTAGAAGCTTTGATATAATTACACCAAGTTAACCATTCCCTCTTCCAGTCAGGGAAGGTTACCAAAGTGTTGTAGCAATAAAGCCACCTCACCCTTTGGTTGAATAGGTATTACAGTGTATACAGTGCCACATCTGTCACTATACTTTTCCTCTGGAAATTTGGAAGGAAAGTTTTTAGGGGCTTTACAATTCAATTGTAGAAGTCTGATACACATTCAATGGGATAAGAAAGATTCTACCAAAGATATAAGAAATAATATAGAATGTCAAGATGTGAAAGTCTTAATTGTGCCTCTGACAGTGATCTCTGCTAAAGAATATATATTTAATAGTCCTACTAATAAGAGCTTTATCAGCACCACAGCACAGGCTTTCTCCTTTTCCCCCCCATCAATAACAAGGACAAACGGCTCCTTGAATGCAACCCTACTGGTAAATTCATTCATGTCACCATAGCAACAATCCAGCAACCCCGTTTAGCCAAGTAAAATCCGTTACCAAATCCTGCACTGTCACCCCCGCTGACAGCATCTGACACGCCGGTCGTCTTTACGTGTCGTCTGTGCGTGCAGGTGTGTGTTTAAGAGAGAGGTGAGGGGGTTAGTTGGGCCAGATTCCCTGTACCATCGTGGCTTATCCCACTGGGCTTATCCCTGATCAGCAGGTGACCCACCACAGATAACTCCTGCAGTGGGACACACAGTGCTGAGTATGTTTATGAAACCCTGCTGGGTTTTAACCCTCGAGTCTGACACACACACGCACACACCCACCCACAGACCCTCATGGATGATTATATATCTAGACAGAAAGCAGGTGCGTCCTTAATCCAGAAAAAGGGCCATACAAGCTAAAGTCCATTGAGCATTTTACAAAGCAGTTCTGAGAAAGATCACAAAACAGTCTCTCTTTCTATCTGACATGCTTGAAGCACTTCACACTAACATGAATAATATTATAAAAATTAAGCCTGGCAGATTGAATTATTTCTTTATTTCCACCTTCTGCAGTGGCTTACTTGAATTGCAAAGCTTCCAGTGTTTTGTTGTGCGCGTTACCTTGATGCAGAACTGGTAGTCTGTGGGAGCATTGTGGAATTTTCGCCCCGTGATGATGGTGAAGATGTTACTGTCCTCTAAATCTGACAGCAGCTGCAGATGTCGGGGCTCCTGTTGAGTTTTAGGGAGGGAGATTGAAAAGGGTGTCAAAACACATAAAAGAACATAATCATAGATGTTTCTTTGAATGATGTTACTTCTTTTGCTTACGCTATGAAAATTAACATTTGATGTTTTTATTAACTTTTATTTGAAGTTTTATGAATTAATTATAAAAATGCCTAAACAGCAATACAATAATAAAAATGTAATCAATCATTCAATTTATAAACTGAAAAGTGAAGCCCAAAACATTTTTTGTCATCTTCACATCACTCAGAAAGTATAGCAGTAGTTGTGACCTTGGATGTTCCTTTAGTAGAGAAGTAGAGCCCGGAGCGGCGCAGGAACATGTAGAGTTTCTTCCAGGACTTGCGTCCAGGCTCCTTTAAATGCAGATAGCCCTGAATCTCTGGACAGCTGCTTGAGTTCAGAAAGTTCTGCAACAAAACACACCGTGCATATCACAAACACATCTTCACAGGAGCCGAATGTAAATCGCTCAAATGTTTGTGTTTGCTGCCTCTGACATCCTTGACAGTAAAAGGCAGTACAACATTTTTTGGGATATTATGATGCCCTCACAAATGAGACACAAGACCTCCATAGCAAGACAACTACCTTTGTTTAACACTTTGTTTCAGGAAGGTTTCTTTAGATTACCTGTAAGAGCTGTGACTGAGGGATTGAGCCATCAGTATCCTGACACCAAGCCACCATCTGCTCTGGAAAGAAGTTCTGGTATGGAAAAAAAACACACAAAAGACTGACAATAAATGAGAGATCGAGAGTGAGACAGAGAGAGAGAGAGAGAGAGAGAGAGAGAGAGAGAGAGACACTAGAAATCACTTAGTGCATATGCAAGCTTAGAGTCGGGTAGTGTTTCTCTATGCAAAATATGTCTCACACTCTGCCTGTGTGTATGTGAATGTGTGTTTGCCTGGTGAGCACAAGGACTCTGAGACAAAGTGGTTGGGGCGAGAAATAGATAAAGAGAGAGCAAAAGAGAAAGAGAGAGAGAGAGAGCGAGGGAGGGAGAGAAAGGCACTCCAGCCTTGGAGTAGATGCAGTATGATCTCACCCGCTGATGTAATCCCCTTTAGCAAGCAGCGCTACTCTTAGCTTGATTGACAGGCTGTGGCCAGCACTTTGGTGTTTTACTGTGCTCATTACCACAGGGCTGAGGTCACCTGCTGGCTCTGACACACACCTAAATCTCCACAGCACAAATGTCAGCGTATACCCGACCAGCACGGAACAGCAGAGCCCCATGCCGAGTCCACACCAGCAAAAGACTCCCTGCAAACTAGCAAACACTGACTTGCTGGTGTAGTCAGATGCAGGTTTGTGTGGTAAAATGATGAACAGCTTCGCATATGGTACTCTAGCCGATGCTCAATATCCAAAGAGTGTGTGCAAAAAGAGTGTGAGCTTGGGCTTCCACATCACCAGCAAAAAGAAAGTAATGAGCAAACCTGGCAAACATCTCTGAGACAACACAAAGAGAGGGCAGTGTAAGGGCAGTATGAAGTGAGAACTATTTAGAATAATAATTTTTGCCAAGAGCTACAAATCCAATGAACAACTTATCAGCAAAACTACACTGTGGAACATGGTTTAACAGAAGGATGCATAAATATTGTTACATGTTTCCAACAATGTTAATGTGGTCAGCTGAAGACCAAACTGCAAAAAGCATGAAAAACCTAAACTCTAAATGTTGTGCTCATTAATGATTGCATGTTAACACAAACACACATTTTGAACCAAGTAAATCTCACAGCTGCTGAACATTTTCTTAACAATTTCTATCATTCCTTTTCTATCGGTCATCAGTGAATCACTACGAAGGGAAAGTACAAAAAGGAAGGGGGTTAAGAATATCAAAATGTGTAAGTTTAATCAAACGGGGACAGAGTCAAAAAAATGTGATGTTGGTTCAGGAAATTAAGTCTTTCACTGCTGATCTGTTGAAGTGAAGATTGGTTGTTATGTGGTACTTGATGTTGAATTCTCAGTAGCATCAGCTGTACTTAGTGTTTGGTATTGATTGGCAAATGTAACCATGCTAATGCAGCAACTTAGTTGGGATAGATTGTAAGGCTGTCAGAGTTTTAAATACTTTGAAACCATGTGTTTTAAAACGATGCAATCTATGTTTTAAAAACACATGTTTAAGAAAAGTAATTTTCTTTAAAATAATAAATATTTAAGAATGTAATATCTATCATACAAGAGAAACCTCCTCCTTTCACTTCAGAGGGATTCGCAACCCTATTGGAAAAAACTGTGCACCTGATGTATTAGGATTAAAAACACTAGAACGTAGTTGTAAACGTCCTGGATGTCTGCATGACATTTCAGCTATCAACAACCCTTTGCCTGTGTGTGTGTGCGTGCGTGTGTGTGTGTGCGTGTGTGTGTGCATGTTAACACTAAAGTGTGCGGGCAGTATCAATGAGTGCTAGAATGAAGAAGTCAAAGAAAGTGATTCCTAGGGATGCGAGAGACTCACCAGGGGGTTTCTGAAGAATTCATATTTGGCATAGTTCTTCCTGAAGAGGAATTTACTGTCGCTGCCCATGGAGGCTTGAACCTGAACCACCAGCTCGTGGTCCTCCAGACACCTCTCTGTATGAGGACAAGGAGAGACGGGTAGTTTAAGTCACCTCAGAAGTGTTGGATCTGAATGTATGTTACTATAGGTAAACACTGCCAATTGTACACTGCTTGAATCAGGTCTTCTTCTTTTATATATTCTATATTTCTCTTCTTTTTTTCCCTCTCCTTTTTTAATTCTAAAAGCAATGATGACAGATTAGCCCTGCTGCAGTCCTGACCTGTCACCCATTGGAGCATTATAAAGCATAAAATACAGCAAAGGACCCTGAACTATTGAACAACTGAAATCCTACATCAAGCATGGAAGGTAAAATGTTTCATTTTCAAAATTTCAGGAACTGGTCTCATCAGTTCCCAAACTCTTAAAATTGTTGATAAAAGAGGAGATGAATCAGCAGGGTGGTAAACAAGAACACGTCCCAATTTTTGTAAGGTGCTGCTGGCAAAATTTTCAAAATAGGCATATCATGTTCAATGTATTCAGGGAAAAAAATCCCCTGTTATCAAATGACAACCGAAGGATTGAGAGGTTAAATGAGGAGGGGCTGTGGAAAGAAGAACTACTGTGAGGCAGCAGGGGAGGTGAAGGTGGGGAGAAGTGGCATGAGATAAAGAGGGGGGAGGAGGCGGGAGAGGAAGAGCTGGTGGAGGGCATGCAGGAAGATGATGTCATGTGTTTAGGCTGATTGCTGAGTGGCATGGCCGTAAGTAAGGTACAAGCCACAGACAAACACACAACCACACATTAAGGGCTCACACAGAGCCTAACCTGCTCTGTGCATCACCTATACATTGTCTGTGTGTGTGTTTTGTGTGTTTTGTGTGTGTGTGTGTGTGTGTGTGCAATGTGATCCTCCAGAAGTTGAAGCCATACAATCTCAGAGTGAGGCCGATTAGAAATTGATAGTGACAGGATGTTCCAAATCGACATGGACAGTTACCCACACATGTGAAATGATAGCAGCCAGGGTTTGGCACTAATTCTCTCTTTCAGATTAACTCACAAAGTCATGTTTGGTCAAATGACACACACAAACACGCACACACATAAATAGTTTGGTGAAACTGTAATTACTCTTTTTTTGCAGAGAAAAGTCTTCGTGTTGCAGTTAAGGGGCTGGAAATGTCTGAGTTCTTTTTAAGTGTGAGCGATGCGTGTGTGTGTGTGTGTGTGTGTGTGTGTGGGTGGGTGTGTGTGTGTGTGTGTGGGTGGGTGGGTTGAGTGTGTGCACGCTGCTTGCGAGCTGGGGAGTTTCCTGTGGAGGGTTAAGAAAAGATTGATTGGTTGAGAAGGCTAGGGGCTCGTCCAACAGAGAACCGTGATTGGTGCCTTGCAGCTCTGGTATGACGCTTTAGTGCAGGCCTCTCCGCCCTTCCCCCCCCTCAATCTTTCCCTCTCTCCCTCTCTGTGTCTCTCTTTTTCTCTCCCTTCATCTCTCTCTTTTTCTCTCCCTTCCTCTCCTCACCTCACATTCCATCTCTCCAGTGCACTTTTTTTTTTCCAGAATCGCAGATCAAGCAGCAAAGCACAAAGCAATCCTTTGACTCTAAAAATAAGACTGAGGAGTAGGAAAGCCTCACAGGAGGACAAAGAGAGACCCAGCGAGAGAGAAATAAATCAATAAAAAAAAAAGCTTCATATCGATAAGGTGAAAGAGGAAAGCATTGTGTTTTGTTTTTTCCCTTTTCCCCTTTTGAGCAAAGTATAGGAGGCATGCGAGCAGAACATGGAAAATGCTTAATCCACCAAACCTCCCTTCAGAGCTGTATAGAAGGCATACGAGCGCTTGTGCCATGCCCAAGTGAACATGCACAGAGGCCACACACAAGAGAGTATCCACATCCATGCAAAGACACACAAAAGAGGTAAAGAGACACACACACAAACACAAACATATCAAAGACTGAAAGACACCTGCATGAAAGACATATACCTCTGAAAATACACTACAGAGAGACATGCATGAATGTAACTCCTTTTACTCTTCTTTAAACTTGCAGAATGTCCTTTTCACTCTCTCAAGTAACATAGGGAGCTTCTTATTATGTTTTTACTGATTTGTATCAAAGTCTATACAAATAGACTTAGTAGTAGTAGTAGAAAATAGAACCATATCTGTATAAAACATGTTTGCAAATGACAGACTTTGCCTAAAAAACTGCAAAAATGTTAGCATTGCAAAGCATTATTGTTTGGATTTGGGCTTTGAATGGTGGCGGTCAGTCGTATAAGAAGTCTTGTTGTTGCTTATGAACCACTAAGGCAAGGCAAGTTTATTTATAAAGCGCATTTCAGCAACAAGGCTTGCTTTACACAATACATCAAAATCTTCATGATGACAAAGGGCAGAAAAACACATTAAAAGAGGACATTTAAAAATAATTCAATCATAAAGTTAAATATTAAATATTAACAGTTGTTTGACTGATGTTTTAGGACAAACGGTTAAGACACTGTTACAGTAACCAAGTCGACTGCATATAATAGCATTGACACTTTTTTTTTTCCAGGTCCTGTTGGGACATTAGTCAACTAATTCTTGATATATTCATCACTACACCCAGATTTGTTGCCTATAGTCTGTAGTTTTCAATGTCACTTACTGACGCCAAGTTCTGACTCTTAATCACTCCTACTTTGCTCCAAAAACAACCTCTGTTTTTTATCTTTGTTTAACTGAAGAAAATGTTGGCACATTCACTCATTGATTTGTTCTATGCAAATCGCCTGGCACCACTGTAATATAGATGTGTGTAATCCGCATAGTTATGAGAACTTATTTTGTTTTTTTCAATGATCAGAACTAGTGGGAGCATGTAGATGATAAACAGAAGAGGCCCCAGGATGGAACCTTGGTGAACACATTCACCAATTTTTGTGTGCTCAGCTTTAAAGTTGTCTAAGGACACAAAGAAGTCCCAAACTCAAACCAATTTAGTACTCAGTCAGAAATTCCCAGACAGTTTTCCAGTCGGTTTTTACTATGTCATTATATTTAACAAGTTCACATAAAGAGATGAACAAATTAGAATCATTTCTATCTCTGCGAAGAATAACATGAATATAGAAACAAAAATGTGACAAACCCATTCCTTGATGCATGCACAATAACTTTACATACACACAGACAACCTTACCAAGGCCAAGGACGGGGTGATGTTCCACCAGTGTCCAGGCATTGTCATCCAGACAGTGGCTCTTGTAGACCAGGAGTTGACAGATGTCTCTTGACGTCATGTCTGCCGGAATCTCCACCACTTTACCGGCTCCATCCTCGCTCCACACCTTAACTATCTGAAGACACAAGGGAAATCATCAGTTTGTAAGTAATGTTTTCATATGCTGAAAAAAAAGTGTAAAATACACAGAAGGTACATGACGTATCATGAACTGCTTTCGGGGAATTTCAATTTGCAGTAAAAAAAAAAAAAAAAAAAAAAAAAAAAAGGTATATTTTAAACATATCTGAGGCTACTTTTACCTCCATAACCAATTTGTCGTCAAGTCCACTCATGAAAAGTCCAGTTCACATCATCCCAAAATTCCAACATGAGAACTGCTTTAAAAAAAGATGGATGACGTTCAGGAAAGGTTGGCCGGCCCTTGTGCTCTCAGACCAAACCCTTTTTTGTCCACAGCTTCACCAAACTTCAGCTCAAATATCCGCAAATACGCATGTAGCCACAATGACACAATTCCTGTCACATGCAAATATGTCTTCATTCAGAAAGTAAAAAAAATATTCAAACGTGAATAGAGGCACATTTGCATATGTACAATTGTGTCTTTAAAATGTCACAACTTGGGAGAACTACAGGGCACAGTTTAAATCTTAAGGACCTCCCATTGTTGCGCCATTTTGAACTATTTTGGATAAGTACTCAAAGCGATATTTAAACTGAGTGTAATTTGTCTTCTATTGTTGAGGAGATAACCATAGACCAGCTGCTTCACTATACTGTATGAGCAGATTCACAAACACCACGGAGAGCTCACTCCCAAATGCAGCGCAACACAAACACACACGAGTATGAGAAAATGAACAATGAGACGGCTTTCTTCAATATAACAGGGGAAATCGCGCGTGGGTATGTTAGTGTGTCCCCCCAGACATCCCTGTGCACAGCAGGGATTCTGCTATCCTCCACACTCACAAAACCACCATGGACCAACTATTGAAAACTACACGAAACAAGACACAAAGCTGATGATGGGCACGGTCCGGATGGGGTTGGAGGATTACAGAAAATGAAATCAAACATTCAAAACAAAAAAAACAAAAAAAATCAGCAACGATAGCCTGAAAATACCATAAATACCACAATCGGAAGTAGAGAAACGCAAAGAGAGACTCCGAATGCAACAACGAACAACGTCACAGCGTTCTTTGCCCCTGCAAAGCAAGAAGACTCCCTCCTTTCTCCTCACACGCCCACGTAAAAAAGAAAAAAGTAATTTCATGACGCATGAGTTTTGTTTGACAAAAGTTTCCGAAACATCTAGGAGGAAAAAATGCAAAGACCCTCTCCACTGCAAACTGATAACGATTCACACGCATGCATACACACACACACATATACATTCATACATACACTCAAGCATACATAGCAGAAGACTAACATCCAGGAAAGAAAGAAAGAAACACACACGTCTCTTACCTCCACAGCCTGAAAGAGGCAACAGTCTGGAGAGCAGGATGGCATTTTCACACTGAGACGCTCTCCAGTGACACAGAGAGACAGAGAGAGAGAGACAGAGAGAGAGAGAGAGAGAGAGAGAGAGAGAGAGAGAGAGAGAGAGGGAAGGGGAGGAGGACGAGGAGGAGGACAGGAGAGGGAGGGAAGGAAGTCAGGAAGAGGGAGGGAGGCACAGATTGGCAAGGAGAATGCAAGAGAGGTAAGAGGGGGGGGGGGGGGGGAGGGAGGAAGTGACAGAGGAAGGACGAGAGTGAGAGAAAAAGAGAGGGAGACAGAGCGAGCGAGAGACAGCCTGCCCCTTCTTCTCGTGCTGGGCAGCATAAAGGCTGAGCTGCGAGGAGTGGTGTGAGCTGCAGCTCCTCTCCTCCTCCTCCGCCCCCCCCCCCCCCCCCCCCCCCCCCCCACCCCCCTCCTCCTCCTCCTCCTCCTCACTGGATTAACCCAGTGTCGGATTTTTAAACGGTGAGCTGCTACCTGTCACGTACTCTACACTCTTATCTAAAGGGCTGCATTCTAATCCTCCCTTCCCCAAAAAAAGATCCCTGTCAGCTCCTTTTACTGACGGCGCTGCAACAAAAGTAAGAGTCTTTTCCCCTTAAACACGCCTACAACACCCCCCTCCTCGCACACACAGTCAAGCACATCGGTAGAAATAATAAACTACCACGACTGAACAAACAGACACACTAATTCTTATGCATCCACTGACATTTTCTTTGAGCTGTTTGATGGTTTGAACTTCTATCCCCTCCCTCTTATAGCCCTGATCATCCTCCTCCTCCTGCACCTCAGCTGTATGTGAAATGCAATGCAAGAGTGTTAGGACCAGAGCAACATGTGTAACGTACAATGACGGTTGAGGTTTGGAAGAGGGCAGTCGAAAGAAAACGGAGGAGTGATTCGATCTGAGGCTGTAAGGATCACGTGTCGAGCGTTTGGGCTCTGCTGAGGGGGTCAAGGGAGGGGTAGCAAGGGAGGGAGCAAATGGGGGGGGGGGGGGGATGGTGGTTGCTCAGCAAATCTGCCATGCCTCTAGAGAGGAGCGAGAGAGAGAGAGAGAGCGAAAGAAGCAACAGAAAGACAGAGAGAGAGGAGAAGGAAAGAAAGAGGAGGGAGATAAAGAAAAAAAGAGAGGAGAGTAGGAAAGAAGAATAGAAAATAGAGCCATGGGAGGAATGTCAGTAATGCAATACTGAGTCATAATCAGGCTCATGTGTAGAGCGCAGGCCAACCCAGCTGGCCCCTAATACAGTGTGCATGAGAACTTTGAGCCCAGCACACACACACACACACACACACACACACACACACACACACACAAGTGGAGGACAAAATGTAAACTATATGAGAACTAGCTCAGGCAGCATTTTGTTCAACTAAACTACAACATGTTTTTCCTCCAGTGTCATGAGGCTGTTTTGCATCCATCTGGGGAGCAGTGTAACATAGGCTCTTACTCAATGCATGTATGTTTGAGGATAATGCAATGTGATGAGCACACAGGAACAGAAAGATAGAAGCTAAATAAGTGTGCCAACTTGCCCTCAAATTACATTTTTTTTTTTTTTTTTTTAAATCTCCCTTTTTTTCCAGTTTCCTCTATTTGTGCTGTCATTTGTTTGTAAACTTTTTGATTTACTTTCAACCTCCATTTACCCTCAACATCCTTAACTATGTAAACGTCTACAAGGTTTTATCTTTACATGATGAAATCTAACACACCTTAGCTCTTTTCTCCCCCCCCCCCTCTGCTTTCCCCTCCCCCACTTCCTTCTTTTCCTCTCCACCAGAAGAGGGTGAGGGGTAGAAATGTACAGGGTTATTGCTCTCCTATGCTGCTAATAGCAACATGCACAGACACACACACACAATCACACGTACAAGACTAAAGAGCGCTTGGAGCCACAGCAGATTGGATTGAAGAGTCATGGACAGACACCTGCATGCCAATAAACAAAGAAACACAGACATACAAGCACAGTATGTACGGGGTCAGAGGTCAAACACAATAATCTGCGCCTGGGTCAGGCCCACTTGACCAAGAGGTTTATGGGCCCCTAAACCTATCAGGCAACACACACACAACAAATGCACACACTCATAAGTACACGCTAACAGGCTCAAGTGCACATACACACACTCGCACAAGTGATCTGGTTGTTTTAAGCCAGAGCAGGTCTATTCCACGGTAACACGACCCACTGATTGTAAAAGCAATCTTGAGCCATGCAGACTTGAGCAGAGGGGGTAGGAGTAGGGAAGGCCACAGCATTGATATGATAGACATTTTTTTTTTTAAATTGTAGTTCAACTGATCAGCTCTGGGATGTTTTATTTACGCACCATTGTGGCAGAAGATAATGTGAAACTAGTGAAATGTGAAAAAGGGTTTACATAGATGGAAAATGTGAATATTATTGTTTCTTAAATTTTCATATTATTTCTTATAATTCAATACCAAATATCAGAAAAAAATGCTTACAATTAAAACACAACAGGTGACAGAACCCAAAGCTAAAAGACACCGTGCTGCAGAGTCAGTTAAAAATTCAGGGTGTGGCCATTTCTTTTTACTGTTGATGATCTGAAAGTACTGATTAGCACAGCTTTAATGTCAAACTTACAAGCAAAGTCAGTCGTGTTTTTCTTCTCCTTTTTGATTTTTTTTGCTGACTATGTAAGCAGGATTATGTGACATTGTGGAATGTCTAACAATATTGTGTCCAATGAAATAGTACTTAAGTCCCTCCCCCCAAAAGTTTGGGCCTTGTGTTTGATGATCTCACATGCAGAGCTCTTAGCTTTGAAAAACTAAAATCAGTTACGGCAACGAGACCCTCCATAGCTTTTTACTTTCAAGGGAAAGTGTTGTGCTGTTTGTTGTCTGCTAAATTAATGGTAGAATTGTAGAAAATTGCAAATATTGGGAATCAACATGAAATCTGAAGCATATTGAAATAGCTATAGTCCTTTAACTATCTACTGTTTTTCCAAATAGATGATACTAGTTGATATAAAACCTGTCAAATGACACTGCATACAGCTGTCAGGCGTCCACTGTAGATGAACCCACCCATTGTTAATGTCAGCATTAGAATGCTGTTTGGGGATGACTTCCCACCACTGACTTACATCATCAGTCGTCTTTCATGTCTGCGAGTGGTCGGGTTTCAAAGCAGACAGAGCTGATTAGCTTGGCAGACAGGCCAAACTCAATTTCACCTCACTGGAGCGCCACCACAAAGCCTTACTGAGTGGCTCACCTCCCCACCTCCCAACACTGACAGGGCACTGTCTCACAGAAAACACACTTCCACAAATATACACACGACACACTCAAACCCGTGCAGATAGACCGTCTGTAAGTCAGTTCTAGGAAATCTGTGTGCACCTCAATGTTTGACTAAATACAGTCATGTGAGTGTAGGTGAGATCAATCCTTTGAAACAGAAAATAAACTAGATTTCATCTTGGTAGATAGAAAGAAAAACAAACTTGAGTAGATAAGGCGGAAATGTTAACACGGTGATTTATTTTTCCGTGCAAGGAGCTCATCCACTCATTATCTTTCATCTAATTTGCCGGTGCAGAACACACTGAGCTCTCAATCCTCAGACCTACTGCAAAATGAAGGCCTGCTGCATATTTGGTCATGTAGAGGATATTATTGATCTCCTTTGATAAAACACCAAGAAACAAAAGATGATGTAAAAGCTCTGCTAAAGGAATCAAAATGTAATCTCATGTCCATTTTAAAAGCTTCTTTTTAAAAATGGTTTAAACACTATGACTGTGCTGAAATCATATGCTGATGTACTTGAAGATCTGGCTCCTATACTTTAAGTAAATAACCTCCGGAAAAACTGCAAATCCATCTGTCTATATTATCTGACTGTATTTGAATGGTTTCCATAAAGGAAACCCAATGTACTGTCTACAGTATCAATGATACTCTGTTTTTCTAGACGTGCGTTCATGCATGTGTCTAAGCACTATATACAGTATTGGCTGAGAAATCACTTTATTACGTCATCACATCGACACGGAATGTGAAACATGAGGTACTTGGCAGGAACTCAGAGTCCTCTAAATCTTTATTACACACACACACATACACAACGCACACTCTCTAATTAAGACTTTTACTCAGATTTCCAAGGTTTTTTTTTTTACCCAGGTAAAAGTGACTTCCTTTAAGTAAACAAAACACAATTTCAACTGCTGAAAACTAATAAGTGAAACCACAGTCACTCAGTGTCTATCTGTGTGGAAAAAGCTGATATGTCAATGTCATTATAATCTCACTCTGCTGAAGTGAACTCTCCCTGTCATCTTCACACACACACACACAAACACACACACACACACAGACAGACAGACAGACACACACATGCACCTGATCTGAATGCAGTGGGTCAGCAGACCATTGCGTGCAGAAGCACATCAGCTGACCTCAGACACAGGGGGAGGTAGCAGTCTGTTAAACAGAGAGTGTGACTCTGAGCTTTTGTCTTCCATTTGTTTTTAATCACACAGTTTATATAGCCTCAGAAACTAATATCTGACTCTGTGTCGGTTATTAAAAACTAAACCTTCAATTTTAAAATGTTAAAAATAACATCAACATCTGAAAACACCATCACAACATTAGCTCCAGAAATCTATGACTTCAAACGATCCCTCTGTAAGGCTGTACTTAAGAAATGGATGTGCTGGGGCGCTGGTGGTGCAGTGGTTAGTGCATGCACCCCATGTATGGAAGCTGTAGTCTTCCAAGCGGGCGGCCCAGGTTCAAATCCGACCTGTGGCTCCTTTCCTGCATGTCATTCTCCCCTCTCTCTGTCTCCCTGATTTCCAACTCTATCCACTGTCCTATCGCTCAAATAAAAAGGCACAAAAGCCCAAAAATAAATTTAAAAAAAGAAATGGATGTGCTTTGAGCTAAATGCTATCATCGGTATGCTAACCCACTAACAGGCATAACGTTACCATAACACCTGCAGAACTGTAGACGTCCTCAGTCGGACTTTGTATTCCTTTTTTTGTGCTTTTATATTATTTCCTACTTTTTTTAAATTTCATTGACAGCAGTAAAGATAAACTTTACTGATACAGTACTGTTGTTTATAAGCCCTTTAGGTCTACTTTATTTTTCATAGATTTCTGTGTCATTATTCTTGCACCTAAACACCATGTCAAATTACTTATGAGTGTAAACCTACTTGGCACTAACCTGTTTCTGATTCTGATATAAAATACAAATATAAATTGACTATTTGAAGGATCGGATTATGTCATTTGATGAAAAGTTAAGGGGTCATCAAAATTAGGTGAACTTCATGTTTGGGGCAAAAAGTTCATCCTCAGAGGACCTTAAATGCCTTTACTAAATTATGTAGAACCTCAAAAAATACTTGTTGCGGTATTTCAGTATTGACTGAAGAAATTGACAGACCGAGACTGGAAATCTATGTTAATCATCTGCTTTGACTTTTTGAAAAACTTATCAGTACTCAAATCACACACTGCTTAACAAATCACAAGAAACTGACTTTTTCCACATCACTTTTAATTATTAAAAAGCCATTTTTCTCTTAGCGTATTCCACAGGGAGGTCAAGGTCATTAACCTCTGTGAACCATGCAGTGAACCAAGTGCCCAAAGGTACTTCAGCAGGGTTGATACTTGCCAACAGAAGTGGGTTTGAACACGAGTCCTTTGTTTGAGGAATGGTCTCTCTACCACTTGGGCTCATTCCTGATGTTAGTAATTATGCAAAAAAAAATAAAAACCAGGAAATGTGCACAGCTGTTGCCAGGGTTACATTGAGTGCTTTCGATTAGCATCTTTTGCATTTGCATCTTCTAGACCCACAGTAAAGGTTCATAGTTATTTATATTAAAATGGCTATTTATACACTTATTCCTAAAGTCTGACAGAAATGCAGTGTCACATCTATAGCCTGTTCATGATACCCTGAGGACTAATCCATTTATGTCATCAAGGGCAACGCGGGCCATAAACCTGTCATGTCATTCACATGCACAGTTTTACTGACTCATAATATAAGCTTTGAGAAAGACTGAAGCTTAGGGAAGAATGTTCAGATTCCAACTCTACAGCTGCAGGGAGAGAGATCCTCTGATAAATCCATGCCAATGCAAATACAATGCAACTATCTCTGCAGACCAACGCACGGCATGTCTGAAGACTCTTGTCTGCGCTGTTGTGCAAGCACTTCTCAGTGCTTTTCAGACAACACAAATAAAACTGACCTGCACACATGCATGTGTACTGTACATACACTTCACTTCCGTAGAGCCTCTCTGTTGGCTTACATATGACATTACACAACATTGCATGCCAACAGAATCACTGGAGCTAAAGGCCAAATCTTATCCAGTCTGCTGCTTGTCTTGCTGAACTTAAGTTATCTGATCGGTGAAGGTTTCATTTAATCAACCCAAGACTAGTCATGGCTCATTTTAAGCATTAGAGCGGATAGAAGAGCACCATAGTTCCACACGCATACGCTGAAGCAGGCCAGTAATACTGGATCTGATTTATTACACAGCCACAGTTTAAACAATGGAAACATGTTCATGTCTAGCAGGTTATGTTATCCCTTTAATGGTAAGTTTAAAATCCTGTGCTTATTAGCATGAATCAGCATGAATAGCCAAATATTCAAAGTACAGCTGTGTCTGATGGGAACTTTATCATTTTTCCAGGCCTTGGTCTTGGCCGAAGTATTGAACTAATTGAGATTTTGACCTAATAATGCTGCATTAAGAGATCATCTAAGTGATTTATATCCTCAGGGAGATGAACGAGTATAAATACCAACATTTAAAGCAGTTGACAAATGAAAACAGAACACTGGGGGGGAAAGTAAAGGGATCAGCTCAGTCCAAATCTGGAAAATTTCAACTGAACACATCCTTAAGCTGTTTTTATTTTAGCGTTGGTAGACATCACAATGACTTTGCCTCAAACCATACTGCTGAAGTTAATCAGCAGTAGGGTTGTAGCAGTTTTTATTAACTCATTACATTAGTTTTTTCATTGTTACTAGATCAAATTGTCGTGGTAGTTTTGATGATAAACATGATGGAATGTCTGGGATCATTTCCCTGTACTTTCCACTCTCCTTCCAACACAAACCTCATCCATATCCGTGTTTTTCTGCTTTGCACGCTTAAAGAATTTCCTGTCAACTTCAAGCTGGAGACATGAAATGAAGAGGGCAGTAAAGAAAAGGCAAAATGCTGCCTCCCATCTGTGTCACACATCATATCACAGCTGCAAAAGTATGTTTTCAGAATTGAAGCTAGAACAAGTCGTTAATGCCAGTTACAAAGCATGCATTTAGCAATAGCTTAAAGAAAATCCTTTTAAAAAACTACATAGAGCAGCAGAAATTAAAGAAGAACAAAAAGTGTTCCCTCTCTATGAGAAGAACTGTGTGACTATCTGCCTCTTAAAATATACGAGACACAAATTGAAGGAACAAAAGTGGACAAAATCATGACTTTCAGGAGACAAGACATGATGCAACATCCAGTCAGGCCTCAGACACTCAAAACACACAAAAGATCCTTTGTACAAACTGCAAACTTGCTCTCTGACTCCAG
The DNA here is from genome assembly GCF_963584025.1 of Labrus mixtus. Lineage (NCBI taxonomy): Eukaryota > Metazoa > Chordata > Actinopteri > Labriformes > Labridae > Labrus > Labrus mixtus. The sequence continues at coordinate 14,610,658 of NC_083627.1, forward strand.
ATCTTGTGAGATGATGTCAACAAAATGCTAAAATAATGCTTTGCCTAGTCACATGCATGCAAAAAAAAGCCACCTGAGCAACTAAAAGGCAAGAGCGGCTAAAACAACTTTTATTGTTCAGGGAGGGCATCCTGAAAACATCTTTTAGAGGGATGGAACATTCCTGGGACAGGAGGTTTTTTTACCAGGAAAGGAAGGGCACGGCTATGACACACACACACACAGACACACACACACGATATGCCTGTGCTGAAGCGTGTGAACCGGAAATGGGTGCCTGTCTTGCTGGGCCGGCAGGCGGATTCAGAAGGTTCAGAGAGATCCGACCCGCAGACGTTCCCAGCCGTACTCAAAGCTCTGCTGAGGAAGTCTGCACTCTGTCTGCAGCATCCTGGAGACATTGCTCACCTCCTTCCACGGCAAAACATGTCTGTCATTCTGCATGTGAGTGTGTATGTACATGCGATAATGATGCTTCCACAGTAATACACACATAGAGCCAGATAACCCAGGGTGAGCGGTTGTATAATGAAAGGAAAGGCTTTCTTCAGCCAAAATCAACACATGCTGCTCTGACCTTAACATAACAAGCCCGTCAGCAGGTTTTAAAACACACACACAACTTTCCCTCTGATAGTGGTCAAGTGAACTACCATACAAATATATTTTTCAACACACACATTATATATCATACATTTTACATATATATAACCCGTGTGTGTGTGTGTGTGTGTGTGTGTGTGTGTGTGTGTGTTTGCCCGGTGGAAGTGAAAAAAAACTGCAGTTTCACAAGTGTCCACTTGATGCTGGCTATTAAAGCCTGACAAGTCTCAGATACAACAATGTTACATTTTCCATTGTCCAGCAGATATAAACATGTTAACAGCTCAGATCAAAACATGAAAATGGCCTGATTAGTGTTTTTTTAATGACACACACAGGGGTGAATATTTCCATAACCCCTCTGTTTTAATATAAGAAGGATAAGAATTATGCTTAACTAGGGGCATGACTGATCTGTCTGCAAGCTGGCACATTGTAGCCGTTTGCCAGGAGGCTAAAGCACGCCTCAGCTCTACCTATTTGACTATTACTGAGTTGAATAACAGTTTGGATGAGACAGTATTTCCACATTAATGGCTTAAAAACAATGCAGTGATGTAGACTCAGCCCTGCTACAGTCTATGGTAAAAAAAACTTTTTTATTGAATATCTTATATTCTCTGTATTTGCAAAGTCCTTGTAATCAAGTATCTTAAAAGTTGTAAGTCATTTTTATATGTACCACCACTGAAAAGTAGCCACTTACTCAGAAACCTCCAAACACTTCAGAGTGCATGTATCCTCCAGTCGGTTGAAACAATGAGTGTATAATATATCAGAGGGAAGATGGTGTGGGTGTACTTACGCAGTTGTCAGAGGTCAGTATGGAGCCGAGGACGGGGGAGCCTGCTGGGCTGCAGAGCTCGGGGAAAGGGTTTGGGATGGCTGGCATGGAAGCTGGACGCAGAAGTTGCTCCTCCTTCAGGCACCTGCAGAGGGAGACACACACACACACACTCTGTAACAATCCTGGCTGAGCAGTGAAAGTGAAAATACTGTAAACTGCAAGGACTGCACAGAACTTCAAGCTATCTTCTGTTTTTTTTTTCTTTTTTTTAAACAATGAGATGAATGCAAGGTGCAGGTGTTGGGTGTCCACCTGACTGCCTGAATGTGCATGGGCTGGGATTGTCGCAGGTTCTTTTTCGACGGGGGGGAAGGCTGCAGGTGTGGGTTGTGACGACGCTGGGCGGGGCCATGTCTTGGGAAGGCAGGGTGCACGAGTTGGTGGTGATGCTGGGTGTGCCCGTGGCCGTTATTAAGGAGCAGTGCAGTGTCTGCCTGCGTAGAGTACCCACTCTCCATGGACGAGTTCATGTCATTCACCAGCTGCTCCAAGTCCACATCATCGTCTATGGAAACAGGTGGAGGGTGGGATTGACAGAGGTGGAGAAATGTGGTTGGAGAAAGTGAAAGACAGAGACATTAATGTTACAGGGCATCAGATATCAAGTGTCTGAAAGAATATTTGATATCCTACCAGCAGCTAATTGTGAATAAAAAAACATTTTTAACAGGCTTTTGGCTTTGGTAACTTCCTCTTTAAATTAAAGTATAGACATAAGTGTATATGCTGAGGTTTACTTTTATGAAACCACTTTACACTCAAAAACATCATATTCATTATTTCCCAGAGGTCTCTTTGATAAGAAAGGCTAATTTGAGGACAGAACAAGTCTATAAGGTCTGTTAATGGACATTTCTACAACACTCATGATGAGTCCTATGCGTTGTATTTCCATTTCTAGAGCTAAAGACAGATAGTGAATACAAAAGAAGGAACACAAGGAATCCTGTTATGGTCAAAGCTTTTGCTTTAAGTTGCAAAAAGGTTGAGCAGGTTGCCTTACTGTGAACATACAGCTTAGCATATTGGCCTTAAATCCCTACTGTTGGGACGGCAGTAGCTCAGTCTGTAGGGATCTGGGCTGGGAACTGCAGAGGTGCCAGATCACTTCCTGTGCACTGCTGAGGTGCCCTTGAGCAAGGCACTGATTCCCCCCACCCCCCCCACCCCCCACCCCCCACCACCATCAGCTCAGGAGTGCCCGCTGTGGGCAGCTCCCTCACTCTGACATCTCTCCATTAGTGATTGTCCATAGGATCCTGTTTGTGCATGTGTGTGTTTATTTCAGTCTGTGTGTGTTCATGACTTACAGAGTGTAAAAACAGAAATTTCCCCTTGCGGGGATCAATAAAGTAAATCTTAATACTGTAACCATGGTACAGCAAAATCTTTTAACAAGGTGTGTTTTACTACAGTTTACAGTGAAAATAAAAAATATTGCCAGGAGCACATGTGGCCTAGGAGAGGGAGAGCAAACACGGCGCTTAGTAAAGTTATTCTCCTCGTTGATTTCCAAAGCTTTGATTTCTTCAAAATGTTCTGTAGTAAACAAAGTTGTGAGGTCTTCTAGATGTGCTTTAACAGGATAGTCAGCATGACATCTGTTAATCACCTACCTTTATTAACTATTTACTTACTAATTATTATTTACATGTAACTGAAGTTTGGAAGGCTGAGTGTGAGCTACGCCGACCTGCTTTTCATTCACACCTTTCTTTTCTTCAAATTAAGGAAAAAGTGTAGTAGCCGGATAGAAATCTCTCTTTCAAAGCTTGTATTAGGGTTGAGAGCCAAACAGACTGTTGACTGTTGCTTTCTTTGTACTTTGTTAGTAGGTGTGTTAAACCTCCTCTCAAGTGGAGCGCAGTACGTGTTGCCTTTCTGCATCTGTGTGTATGTAGATGTGTGTGTGTCCAAAGCCCTTTCGTCCTATGTGCGTCCCACCCCAACACCACACACAGAATTCCTGACATTCCTGCAGGAAGAAATTACAGCACTCTGGTAACATTCACCAGCCTGTTCATGGCATATGGTGACCAAATGATCAGGACAAAAAGTAGGACACCAAAACACACATGCCTGCACACAGACAGGAGAGACCTAGGACGCCATGTACGCTATGCAGCGCTGATGAGCATGTGCATTTAATCAGAAGAGAGATTAAAAAAAGAAAAGCACACAGCACTGCATAATATACTTACAAACACACACACCACACACCACACACTTCACCAAACAGCAGGAGTTTCCCCACGTGATCTCAAGTCACAAAGAGGTATGCAAGACACACAGACATAGACATATGCACACATAAAGGACAGTCCGGGACACGGGGTCATGTGATGTTGAGGTTCATGAGTAGGGCATGGGTTGGGGTGACACAGAGGGGGAGCACACAGTTGGAAGAGACCAAGAGAGCACATGCGGACAGCCAGACATGGCTCTTACGTAAGCTGCAAAATACACTATGCCTTTTTCAAAATAGACACATCAACTCTTCATACAGCAGAAGAGAGCAACCATGGCTATCTGTATGTAATAAAGTTACAGAATACCAGCTTAAAAATAAAGGAAATACCGACCTATAATACACCTGTGCTTTTCTAACATGTGTAAATAGGTCTTACTGCATCTTGATGTACTACACTGATAGTTAATGCAACTTTTCATGAATTCATTCATCTTGGTAGTTTTGTGGATATATTATTTTAAATCTGTCTAGGGTCATTCTTCCTTTAGGTTTGCGTATTTATGCGTTAGACACTTCATAGCAGCAGATCTATATTTGGATAGCAGCCAGGTGAATGTTGTGAGCTTCTTTCTAGTCTATTAGAAGTGCACCCACATGGAAATTGACTGTTAGCATGAATGGCTGAATGGCTTTTCATGTTACGTTTTGTCTGATGTCGGCCGAATAAATCCTGAAAATAATCCAAAGTCGTCTCACGTTTTCATCATCGAACATTTTGAGAAGAAACATCCCCACCTAACGCAGACCTACAATTCAAAACTACGCCCTCAATTGTTCCAGAAATGACAACAACAGTTATGTAAAAATACTAAACAGATCCAAGATACTGAAAGTCCCAGTTGGCTTTACAGACAGACATTTATCAGGTATCTTCTTCTATTGCAAACAGCTATTCAGCCTTGAACAGCAACACCTGCTGTAGTTGGAGATTTCTTTGTGTCCAGAGTTACTTGAAGACATGTTAATAGGCTGAGAGCTGAGGAGGTTGTCAAGAATAATTTGCTCACATGTAAGTTCCAATTCAATTTTTCTCTCAGTAGAGTTTCCAATTTGTCCCTTTCTAAGCACAGACCCCCAAGTGGCTTCACTTAAAACCAGTGTTTTAACAACGCCAAAAATATCCTCTATCCTCTTAATTTTGGGGAAAAGGGAAGGTTTTTCTCAGCAGCTTTTCACTAGCGCTCTTTGATTAAGGCCGATAAGCCCAGCAGAGTTTCACAGAAAAATTAAGCCTAGTGCTGCTTAAAGAGGATAATAATGATATTGGCATTCCTCTCTTTCCTCCTGTTGTTGGCTTAGCCTTATTGCACTGTTGGCATTAGTTGGGAAAGTCAAAGGACTTATTGAATAAAAATGTTCTCCAGCCTAACTTTGTCAACTTTGAATATACATGAACTGATACATTTTCTTTACTTTATTAGTGTTATGGAACAGTAAGGTTCTTCTTCATCGTCCTTATCTGTCTGTTTTGTAAACTACTTCGGACTGTTTTTCATGGGGAGAATAGAGAATAGGTTAAATCTGTGTTTATTCTGGGCTCGTCGCTCGTCGCAAAGCCATTTAGTGCGATCAGGCCGTCGGGGACCCAGCAGACCGGCGTGTAGGTGAGCTGACCAAGCCTCATGTTTTTTCCTGTCGTGAGAACCCGTCCTTTCTGTCCCTGTCATGTCTTGACCTCTCTGTCACACTTCAGGTTAGGGCTAGCTTTTCGTTGTATTTATATGTGTAGCCGGCAAGTTCATTTTTCCAAGATCTGAGTTAGTATGCGTCATGACAACCTGTAATTATCCGTCTTTGTCAGCAGTCAAGAGGTCAAACAAAATGCTGGAGGTTTACATTTTCAAGGGCAAAGTTCTATTGAGTTATGAAACAGGCATGATTGAAATCTACTTTGATTTTGTTTTTGTATATCATTTGTTTGCTGTAGTTTCCACATGTTGTACTGCAGAACGCTTTCTCTGGGTGAAAAAGATTTTACTCATTCATTTGATCTTGTAAATCTGACGGCTACAGTGAACAAGAAATGCTTTCCCGCTCTAACAATTACTTCGTTACAGGTTCCTGTAACTCTGGAGAACACCACACAAAACTAAAAATCGTCATAGATAAGATCACAAATCTGATATTGTATATTGGCAAGTTTTCAGTCAGTCATTTTTGTTCTTTGTATCAAGAAATATAATATCTGATAGACAGAGTTAGCTTAAATGGGGGGGTCTGCATACCACAGCTCTATGCTACTCTTTTGCTGCTCTCCTGTGGCTCCCTGCAGCTTTGCAAAAAAGATGCTGAAATCTGCCTTTTTTTTAATTATTAGGCTAAAATTATTATTTTCAATATTTCTTCAACGTAAATGTGTCACATCCTGCCTCAACGCTGTTGCGCAAAACAGGCCCTTACCAGTCGTATTTGGTCTGCAATCTGTTGCCAGAAATAAGCAAACAACAGTGGGACTAAAGTTGACAGATATTTCCAGGACAAGCGCATTGCATTTTGTGAGAGGGATCCGCCTGGGAAATTAGAGAAAAAGAAAGCAATTTCTGAACTGCTGTGGAAAGCAGAGCAGAGCGGAGCAAAAGGTACTTTTAAGAAATGTATTAATTTTCCTTTTAACCCCACGACTGCTGCAAGTTTTGTGGCAGCTCAGGAAATCGTAAGGCGTGGGAAGACCCCTGGCTTAAATATTGGGAAGGTCAGTGGAGCAGAGCATGATCTATATCCAGCATGTCTGTCAGTGAGTTTAATGGGATGTTTCTCTGTTGTGCAAAGTCAGAAGGAAACATCAGCTGGATGTCTTTGACATCATTAGGACATCACTTATACAGATATAGAAACAATTCTTTTAGCAGTCCATTGTTTCTTAGATTTTTTTTAAATCTAGTTTTTGATACATTTCTCTCAAATTATGTAAAACTCTTTACAAGACCATCCGCAAAGTGCAAAGTACAGTTCACTTGATAATCTTTATCATTAATTTGGTCTAGATGGAACTGCAAATTAAGAAAATATCCCCTTAAAATATGGAGATGTGGTGGACTGTATTCTGAGTGCAAACCTGCGTACCTTCAACTCTCAACCCCACAGGCCTGTGACCAACTTTCTATAAACTCCCCTCTGCCTGGCACTGGCTGACCTACAGGCCTATATAAAAACACCCAAACCTCTCACCCCATTCACGTGAAGCAATATTTAATTCTCCTACACGAGCATGACCACCACAGATCAGCCAAGCAGACAATTTAACCACCGACTAAAGGGAGAAAAAAATGAGGCCAGGGAGGGAAAATTTACAACCTCTCCTCAAGTTGGCTGCTTGCCAAAAGGATTCCCATGACTTTCCACCACGATGGCTGCAGGGATTTCTGGGAATATACTAGCAGCAGGTTAACGTATGTGTGTGCATATTGTGAAGGGGGGGGGTTGTAAAAAGTTGCTGAGTAGCACAAAAAATAACAGTGAAGGTTGGATTGGGGGGACGGGGGGGGGGGTTACACTTAAAGCCCAGCCTGCATTGATGAAGGGAGAAAATGTCCCAGATGAAGATGGAGATAGGAATGAAGAGGGGGAGATTTCTAGGAAGACAGGACGCGCATTCAGTGGGCCAGCAAATAGTTTTTGGCAAGAGAGAGAGCCCGTTAAGAAGATATGAAAAAGAGAAATATGTGAAACCTGAAAAAAACGGAGTCAACTTTTTTTTTACAACTTGTTTTACAACAGAATTTATGATTGAAATCTGTCAATACTTTTGATATAGTTTGGTTAAAGTGTGGAGGAAAATTACCATGTTGATGTGGCAAACTTTGATTGGCTGGGCCCTGAAAGCCTGGAACAATCAGCTCCTCAGACCTGTGTGAAGAAGTGCGATCCACGCTTTCCTGTAGAGAAAAAGGAAAAAAAAAAAAAAAGAAGGGCAGAGACTGTGCAATAAAAACAAGCGTAAGTGTTTTGACATGTCATTTTCACAAAGTTCAAAGGGTCAGTAAAAGTTATTTTCTCTCGAGGAACATCAAGCTGCAGGTTCAGGGGCCAGTGACAGTTTGACCGTATGACACGGTGCCTTATGACCCCTCCCCCTCTCATACTCATTTTTCAAACTCCTTACATGTGAAACTCACATCAGGTAATGATAGAAAAAAAAAAAAGAACAGATCAATCATTTTTTAGAGCAAAAACATACCAGCTTAGGCACACTTATACAATCTCACACGTCTGGAGATGCACACATACCCTGCCAAGTTCCTCAAACATTGCCTAATTTGAAGCAGCCTGGAGGCAAAAAAGAAAAAGCTGGAGAAGAGAAAGGGAGGGGAAAATGGCCAAACAAATTTTCAATCTTCTCTTTTCTAGGAAAAAGAAGAACGCGGAAGCATTGCTTCCAGGAACTGTTCTTGGCCAGGGGTCCTGTTGTGCATGTATGCACATACGCACATACGCACACATTCACAGCTCCCCTCAGTGCTACGAAAACATCTATAAATGCCCTGAGTCAGATTTATAGCTCTGAGAAGCAACAGCCAAAAGCTTTCCAAGGAAGGCAACTTGGCTGCCGGGCCTGATGGCTGACAAAGAAAGTCTGCAGGCTTCAGCTAGAGCAGACTAGCTGGAGCAACTCGTCCAGTAATCCTTCTCTGATACAAAGTATATCTTACTTATCATGTGAAGAATGCAAACCAGCATGCACAATGACAATGAGCATTGCCCAAACTGACAACATAATCTGGCATTACCCTCGTAAGCTGCACATTTTGTTGCAGGTAGCGAGATTCCGTTGCACATTTCTTTGCACAGAGCTTGCTTGTCATTTAACTGTTTGCTGGTTCAGGATTAATTATATTGATAAGAGAGGAGTATTGATTTTTCATACAACTCGCTGAATGCGTCTCACTATTCCTGGAAGACAACAGAGGATTTGGGTTGTATTATAGGAAGTCATGGATTAAATGTTGCAAAGACACGGTGACTTTAAATATGATTCTTCAGCAATGAAGATTCGGCATCGATATAACTCAGTTATCCTAATGCTGCAATAACGATTTTGGATCATGTATCATTGCTTTATACATTTGAAGAGACTTCAGGACAATTCAAGAGGGTGTAAAGCTTGGTAACATATATGCCTGTTTTTCTGCCATTGGATTTGCTCTGCTTCGACACAACAGTGTAATCGTGTACACTGTGAGGAGTTGGAGGCAGGATGGTGTCCTAGCTCTGCAGCAACAGTGTTAATGTAGCTACAAGTAAACCCAGGTATATCCCCCTCCCCTCATCAGCTCTCTCATGGCAAAAGAGTCCATAGTCTCATAAAACCCTTTCTTCGAATTTCATTAACAATCTTTCTTGACTCTACAGTTTAAAATAATCGCACAATGATTCCACCTCGATGTCACACACTCCTGGAGCCGCCCACCTGTCAGGAAAGAAAGGCTGCCATACTGCTGCTCGCTACAGAGAGGTTTACGGACTCAGATGCCAACTATGTGTTTTAACCAGGTTAATATTTTATTTTTTTAAACGAAAGACTGCTGTTGTTCAATATGATGCACTAACTGACGAGGAGACAAGCCAGGGTTGTAGTTCCAACAGAATCCCATGCGAGAGAAAACCCAGTGAAGAGGAGGTTGTAGATTGATGCTATCTCTGTTTTCCCCCTGAGGGAACAAAGGAACATTCTTCTCTTACTTGCCATATTATATTGTGTTTACTTGAGCAACATATTACTGCCTTTTAACCAACATTGCTGCCCAAGAACATTGACTGAAAGTGACAGCTCAGCTGGTACTAACTCGAGGTAACTTTAACTAGCTAACATTAGCAATCCCCTACGCTTTGATGACGAGGAATATCTTGCCCCTCACCAAATTTATAGCTCTCTGTAATTTTGTGGGCTTTTGTCCTGCTAGCAGGGTAGGTATGACGATTCTCCACTTGATATATGTTAACATCAGCGAAAATGAACTTCTAACAAGGACTTTGATGTTTTTAGTGATCGAAATAGTGCTGCAACCAAAACTCACAGTTGATCTTTATTACTCTGTTTTTCTGTGGTCGTCAGGTGATGTAAACATGTGTTGTGCTGAAGAGCAGGAAAACATTAAAACATTAACGAGCCCGTGCTGCAGCTCTACAGAGTGTTTAATGGTGGCCGCCATTTTCCTATGCTCTTTTATGTTGACCTCCAGGCCTACGTACAAGTCACGTGACTAAAAACTCTGAATGGTCAACTAGGTCTTTAAGGGATGAGATCTGATGAATATTGTGTGATAGGGGTGTGTGAAAAAATGTATTCAAGTCATAATCGATTGTTCATTTCTAAGATTCTGAATCGATTCAAAACATCATAAGTTGACATTTTCAAAATGCACTTTTATCAATTCTAAGTCAATTTCACCAACAGCCAGTCTTAGCACAAAAAAAAACCCACTGCTGGTTTTTTCTTGTGTGCACCGTCTCCACCTTGCTTGGTTGCTGCAGGGGGCGTGTCAGTCCTGACTAGTCACTCTCGCTGCATTAGCAACATTAGCTAGCTCTGACTGACTGTGTCTGACATATTGACTATAAACGTACAACTGACATGACAATTTCAAAATGAATGAACTCGTAGTAAATTATTTAAATCCCCCAAGCGGCTAACCGGAATTAAAATGGCAAACGGTAAATGGACTTGAGCTTGAATAGTGTTTTTCTAGTCCTCTGACTACTCAAAGCTCTTTTGCACAGCATTTCATAACTACCCATTCACACACTGACGGCAGAGGTTGCTTTGGAAAGTGACCATCAGACGTAACTAATCCGATTCATACAGACGTATACGCCGACGACGAAGCAGCGGGAGCAATTTGGGGTTGCCCAAAGATAAATCGGACATGTTGCTGCAGGAGCTGCTGGGGATCGAACCCCAACTTTCTGGTTGAGAGACGACAAGGCTCTACCAACTGAGCCACAGCTGCCCCCTGTGGCAAACATAGAGGAACAACAATCAAAAACTGATAACCAACCCACACGGCATCACTTTGCTGGTTTAGGCTTTCTTCTGTGTAATGAGCTGATAAAACCTTTACCAATATAAAAGCTGTTTTATCTTAAAAACATTTTATTGTTCTTTTTAATGTCAAATAATAATTTGCAGCTTCTTAGAGCACATCAGACTGGAGATCCTAAAATATGAACCCCTTTGTAACAGAAAGGGAATGCATTATGTATCAGGAATCAGTCTGAATCGAAAATACAAATCTGAATCTAATTGGGACCCAGAGAATTGAAATTGAATCTTGCGATAAATTGCAAGATTCCGACCACTAAAAAGATGACACAACTCCCTTTCATGGTTTCTCAGAAAAAGCAATTTCCAGATGTGGATTTTTTTTTTTTTTTTGCACAAGGAGCCAATAGTAATTCAGAAACAACCTCTTGATAATCACAGTTCTAAAAGGGTAAATGTGGTACAGTACATGAAGGAAGCCTTTGTTCTTTAAATCTTTGGCTTGTGGGTCAGTCCTCAAGCCTTGTGTTTTAAATTTTCACAACAGGATCATAACACTCAAAGGTCACCACTGGTTCACTATGTAACTAATACATCTCTATTAGTAAGTAACATGATTTTATGAAATAATAACATATCTAATAGTGAAATCCCAATAAGAAAGAATTCCACAGATGTCAAAAGAAATGTGGTTATCAATCCAATAACTGTTGAGACATTTAACTAAATGCCAAAAATGTCATCTTGCTTCTTGCGCAACAGGAAGGGCCTTTCTCAAATCACTCCCGACTACACCCTCTCCCTAAACACTGTCACCCCACATCGAGTGTTGTCAAAAACCTCTGCGGTTGGAGTGAGAGAGGGTTAATAAACCGTCCAACAGCAAGTCTGCGCCGACGCTGACTTACTTACGTGGTGTAACACCTCTTATCGATCCAATAAGGCCGTTAGAATGACTGACACTTAAAAGCCAGCGTTACTCACTACGTTATGTGAAACAGCTAACGACAACACCACATTGAGGTGTATTGACATCGATTCAGCGGCTTCAGAGGTTAGGCTATCGTTAGCATAAAAGCATCCTGGGAGAAAGAACGTCCCGCGCAGTAAACAAACACAACAGGGGATGATCATACGGCCGTGAGAATTCTGTCTCGGAAATACCAACATTATTTTCCTCCGCTCGAGTTAAAGAATGAGTGAGTTGTCGTCTATGTGAAGGAAGTAAAACCCCTCTCCCAAGAACGAAGCCCCGAGCTAAACAAGAACACACTTCCACTAAACTAGTTGTCAGCGAGTTCAGTGCTGCAAACACGTAACTAGTGACTGTAACTAGTTACTAATTGTCAGTAATGTGCCCAACACAGACCAACATACATTTTAAGATGGAATATTGGATGGAAATATAATCTGTCAGGTTTATATTCTTTAGACAAAAGACACGGTTCTTGGAGTCATTAGAAGTTGAAGAAAAACTCATTTTGGGTTCTCAACAATGATAGACAACTTGACATTATCTTTCATCATGAGAAAACTTCTCATCTTTCACTCTATAGCCCTTAGCATTATCGTCTCAGCATTACAACATTCCTTTCCTACACAGCATCAAAGGCTGAGTTTCCTCGAAAGCACAATTGTGAGACTGAGCGTGCCAAGTGACGCCTGTTGCACGTAGCCTCTGACTATATTGACCTCCCTGAATTAAATGTAGGACGGAGCTATATTCCTCACATTTCCTCGGACTAAATAGGCATATCCAGGACTGTTTGCTTGTGTTTGAGGGAGAGGCTCTGTTAAATTCCTCATTCATTCTGCTCCTCTGACTGGTTAAAGTGATAATTCAACTGAGGACTTTGGTATCGGCGCTGGCAGGTTTTAAGTTTATGGACACTGAAATACAGACTCATTAACTTGAGGAGATAGAGGGGAAAAGGGAGAAAGAAAGCGAGAGTTGTAGGCTTCTTACTCTGAGACATCAGGCAGACGTGCACACACACAAAACGCACACAGTCTTTGAAAGACAGGCCTGGAACGCTGCCCACATTCACAAACATGCCCCGCATTATGTTTAGCGTTATGTAAGTATGCAGAAACGAGAGCTCATTTGCACCTTATCTATGCACAATAAACCTACAGTCACTGCGGAACCAAAAGACTTCATGTCGGGTGTGTGTGTATGTGTGTGGTCATGCTGTGTCATGTCAACTGGCAAGCTTTACATAACAAACACACACAGAAATGTTGTAACCCACTTCTTTCACTCCAACTATCAAACTCTGTTTTTTCCCCAGTAGATGCAGGGTGGAGGAATGTTGTTTTCTATGGGGATTCAATTCACTATTCAGTGCAGTTCTACTGGTGCAAAACACTTTCCTGGAAGCTAAAGTGAACCAATCCAACTTCATGTCAGCTCAACAGGGGCTCATTGGTCTCACGGTTTGGGTTAGCAGGGCGCTGCATTCTTGTACCTCGACTAAGAGGAATAAGGCAGCTGAAGCTACGTCACCTCCATCGCCCCACTGGTCCCAGTAAGACGTCATGCCATCAATCCCATGCTTTCAGGCCTGTCACACAACAAAGCCCCCTGCTTGTTATTGTTGTTTGTTTAGCACTCTATTTATAGACCTCCATGACGCTCTTTAGCCAAATTCTTTAGGTTACTGGAGAGCCGGAGAGGAGAAAATCCGAGCCGAGAAACAAAGGGCTCATTCTGCAAGAGTTGGACAGTGGAAGTGGGTCTGTTGTGTTGCACAGATACTCTGTTTCAACCCAACTAGGCCGGGAGTCACTCATTGTGAAGCAACAGACTCACAGAGCCACTGTACACATTGTGACACATACTGAGAGAGGTAACTGCAAAGACTTCTCCGACTACAGGCTTCCTGAACTCAAACCTTAACCCTTTACCAGCATAAAGCTCATTCAAAAGTTTTTTCCCTTCATGTGATAGGAACAGTCCCACTCATAATACCTTTCAAACTACTTCACAACTCCTCACATATTTTCACACTGTCTTTGTTTTCTTTAGCTCACTGTTTTGATTTTCTAGCCCAAAATTCCCAATTAGGTTCACAATGCGCTCATTAAAGGTATAATAGGTATAATATCATATATCACAGTGATTCCCAAAGTGGGCCATGGGACCCCTGGGGGAAGGGGGGGGGGGGGCTTACCAACAATATTGCACACCATTTTAAAAGCCAACAAATTCTGGAAAATGCTGTGAGATGATATCCAGGTAAATGTAAGGCTGACAATGAATCTACACCAGAAGTCACAAGTTTGGAAGTTTCATGTTACAGTATAATTTTTTAATTACTAACTCTGCTCCCAGCATTTCATACATTTTGATTTGACAAACCCCTGGACAACACTTATAATGAAAAAAGTTGTTGTTTATTCTTGTTCACAATTGTCAAAGCTAAAAAAAAAAAAATGTGGCCAAAGATTTGAGTCCAGCCTGCGCTTTCCATACAAAAAAAGCTAAGCATTCAAAGTAGATCAGGCTTGAGCTCTGTTGGATCTTAACTTTTTCATAAAACTTTAACATATATTGTAACATACATTAACCTGCTGCCAGGGCCCACTGACAAGAACACATACACCCCCAAAATAAAATTTACCTTGTAGTTTGAGTGCCGTAAGAAGAAGTCAGGGCATCCCGCTAAGGCCATGGTGTTCCTTCAGGGTTCCCTCTGTTGGGAATGTCACTCACTGGACTTACCAGCACCCTGAACATGACAGGAGAAGACACATCAGAGACTGAATGCAAGGAGGACACAAACATTTTATCACTAATTTCACTGAATGAAAATTGCAGGAGAAGAAAGACAATAAGAAATCATGAGGTTAAACACCAAATAAAAGTTGAAAAGTGAATAAGAGTCAAAAGAAAAGACTGTCCCAGTTGAGGGTTGGGATCTGTGCTTTACTAAATGCAACATTTTGTAAAACTGGTATCTTCTGTGATTACCAAAAGGAAGGCTACTAAACAAAAAGCCTCTCTCAGCTTAAGAGAAAACTAAGCCTGCATGAGCAAATGAATGTGCGCACACGGATTAACCCGCACACTACATCCAATGTAAACATAGCCATTGTGTTAGACCAACACACACACACACACACACACACACACACACAAGTCTCCAAACAAAGCCTGGGGCTTCAGACTAAACAAGAAATTGTCTCCAAGACGGCAATACACAAGAGCACTCAATACCTGCAGACCAATAGGGAACACAAAAGAGGGGAAGAGGGGAAGAGCCCTTCTTAAAAGGAGTCAGCTATTATGGCTGCATTGTGCAGCATTATTTGTTGCAAGTGAAAAGGGGATGTGGTGCACAGGTTCATGTTTCTGTTTGGAAAGAGGATACCCATTATAGTGCAATAACATTCTATTTCAAGGAGTGCAGGAAAAGCGCTGGATGCAAATCCACTTATTTTGACACATTGCAAAGCAACTGTTTTCATGTTGCCTCCAAAAGTGGAAGAAAGCAGACAATAACGAATTAAGACTAATGGGACCCTTGACCCAATATAATTTCGAAATGGAACAATATTTCTATCTTCTTTCATTGGTTTGGCTAGAAAAGCCCCTCTTCCTGTGGGAAGGATAGGAACTCCTATTAGCCCACCCAATTTCTTAAAAAACTGCAATACAAATACTTTTAATGTTTTTCAGCTTTATATTTGCATTTGTGTCTATTAAAGACACATCTGCAGCCTACACTTACAACCAATACTGCTCCTCAGACGGGTTTATCAAACTGAATATACACGAACACCCACACCCACCCACACACACCCACACACATACACACAATCCCACTTGATAGCACCCCTCCATCTTTGACTCTGCACTTTCTCTCCCAGCATGTCTCCATTGTACAGATCATTATATAACAGATATCAGATGGTTCAAACAATATATCTTTCTCCACCTCCTCCTCCTCCTCCTCCCTCTTTTTCACCCCACTAATTACTGTTTCCACTGGGGCTCTTCTATCTTTAGGTCGCTCTGCTGACTGAGAGTCTGTGTCTAAATGTGTGTGCACACTGCACAGTTGCACACACATTGAAATGCCAGCCTCTGAGCTGCTGATAATTCCCCACTTTTTCTCCCCTGAACCTTTTTTTTTTTTTTTTTTTAAATCTCACACATTATTGCATAGGTTTACTGTTGTGTTTACAACAATCTAAATGCTGACCAAAAGGGCAAGCAGGGCTGATTCCATGTGAGACTAATAAGCCTGAAAGCAAAGCCAAAGCTCCAACTGCTTGACATTTGCTGACATTTGTGGTTCCTCCTGCAGAGAAAGCGGGTAATTCACCTTTACTGGTCAAACAGAGAGTTCTAGAAAATTGAACAGGGCTGTGAAAAAGTTAATAATGGCAAATGTGTGTGTGTGTGTGTGTGTGAGTGAGTGTGTAGGTGTGGATATAACATGCCATGCTCCAATATCTTTCAAAGTACATCAGATGCTGATACTACACTACAATGCCGGTTTAGTAGTACACTGCACCTGTACCTCACACACACAGTAGCATTAGAGGGCCATTGGTAAGCTCTTAGAGGCCTTCATGTTACCTGATCCTGAACAGACCTGTAGTCTTCTGTATGCACCAGGAAGGAAGGAAGAAGGAAGTTTAGCAGCGTGCAGAGATTAGCCTACATTAAGTCACAGCTAATGGAGCTTTATGACAGACCATCACACACACACACACACACACACACACACACACACACACACACACACACACACACACACACACACACACACACACACACACACACACACACACACACACACACACACACACACACACACACACACACACACACACACACACACACACACACAGCTTATCCTCTTTGAGGCAAAAGTCCCTTATTGCAAGGCAAGATCATTCACTTACTTGGAAACAAACAGAAGAAAAAGTACAATAACTGGACAGTTTTTTTTTTGACATGATGGATCACTCTTTTGTAAACCAGGAAAACCTCATAAGTTCAGAATCTAATTTATGCGAGTGTCTTCACACTGATCCGTTTTGGAGAGAGTTTTGTTTGTTTTTGCCTTGAAAACTTTAATCAATCAATCATCAAAACTTACATCCCTTCAGTAGTAGGTGCCGCACTGATTTAGTGTCAGAAAATCTAACTGGTGAGCAAAAGTAATACGTTTCTTTCCCAGAAGCATTCTCTGGTTAGTAAGTCAACATCCTCATGGGCTTTATTGCCCACCATGGTGGATTTAAGGACTTGTAGTTCATTCTTCAGCGAAAATATACACAAGGTAAAAGCGCCTCCTCTCCTCTGCAACATGCATGAGCAGCAGCATATGGGAGGAATAGATTTGGCCTGTGAGTGTAACAAAAATCATTCTGTACCGAGTTCCCAAACAAAGAAACAAGAGTGCTTACTGTAATGAAAAGGCAGCTCGCCGCTGAAGAGTCGTGTCCAGGACGCACGACGGAGCAACACCCGGCACGCTTCGACTGTCCTCGTCTAGATCTCCACTCAAACTGCTTCACCCCAAAAACTGTCCGCTGCTCTGTTGTCTACACCTTGTCCCCCCACCCCCACCCCCGAAACGCTTTCCTTGCACACGTACACACACACACTCCCGCGTCAACGCACACTTGCACATATCCAAACACATGCACACATGCGCTGATCTCAACTCGCACTTTTCGACCAGCTGACACATCTCTCGTTCTCCCTCTCTGACACACACACACACACACACACACACTTGCGCACTCTCTGAACGAAACGTTCTCTCTCCGCCCCGCCCTGCTCCTAGCTACACTCTGCAGGGAAAAAAAAAAACTTTTTTTAAAGCTGGTGATCAGTTGGATTCTCACGTGTTACACAGTAAGGAAGGAACACTATCCATATAGAGCCCTGAAGTTCTGAATTTGCCATTTCCATAGTGTTGCAAAAGTCATACACGTTTTCAAGACTTAGAGAATTTTTTTCCCAGTGTTTTCAAGACCTGACTGTCCTAACTCTTGGAGTCGAGAGATGCATCCTCTCTCTGCTAAGGTGACACAGTCACTAGTCTACCCATCTGGCGTCACTGCAGGTGTACATCATTTGCCTCCCCTGATGCCTGCAGCATATATCCTTTATGCCAAATTTAATTGCACATTTACATCAGCAGAAATCATCACAAATGTGCCTGCTCTATAGTTTATCTAGGTATAGTATCCCACACACACTTACACAGCAATAATGGTTAAAAAAAAATTACTCCCTGTGCTCAATCAATCAATCAATTAATCAATCTGTATTTGTATAGGTCAACTCAGATAGCCTAGGGGTTAGTATGCTTGCCCCATGTACAGAGGCTAAACGCTCTCCAGAAAGCAGGTGGCCTGGGTTCAAATCTAACCTGTTCCCCACTCTCGCATGACATCCCAACTCTCTCTCTCTCTCTCTCTGGTTTCTGCTTAAGAATGTACACCTCAGCAGCCCACTTTCACTACAAATGGCTAAAGAAATAGGTCCTTTTTTAGACAAAATAACTGCAGATGTGATGACATTTGAGAAGCTTTAATTGTTGGAATGCTAATACACCAAGCCAATCTGTTGATAGTGGTAAAAATAAGACAATCACTTCACTATTGTCACTGCAAACATGTTGGGGTTGTTAGAAGGGTTACAAGAGGAACTTGTTTAACATTAGTGTCCTCTTATCGAACACAACTACAGTTTTTTTCTTGTTTGAATGCAAATATTGTCAGTATATGGCCTACAAAGTTGAACATTATCTTATATTCCAACACCTGTAAAAAAAAAAAAAAAAAATCAGTCTGTCTGCCTGTTTTTTGACACAAGTAACATTCCTAAGGTCTCTTACCATTGTGCTAGCCTCCTCTGCACTAAATGTCCTACTTTCCCTCTTTTCCCCAGCTGCACACCTGTTGCCAGTCAGAATCAGCCATGCATTCACCTGACATTTTCCAACCAAACTGCTCACCTGGCTGTCTCCACTTCACTTATCAGTCCCATGCCTTGACTTACCATTTCCTGTGTTTAGTTGCTCTTTTATTTGTCAAATCATTGTTTGAGATTTTAGTTTTTCCTTGCAGAGTTTCTTTGTTTTTCAAGCTTCCTTGATGCCACTCTACTACTTATATGTTTCCATTGCCAGTTTCCCTGCCTTCAAAAGCCTCCTGTTTACGGGCCATTGCCTGGTCCTATTTCCCAAACAGCTTCACGCTCATCACATGAGCCAGCAGGAGCCTTAGGAAACATTATGTGAGGCTTATACGTTTATCAGGAAAAAGAGAGCTTGTTGCATTGGTCAAATGTTAACACCAACCAAGAGTTACACTAGAAAAAAATGGAAAATATCAAACACCCTAAACATCACATGGGAGTTGGAAAATCTACTCTGTCAGTTGTGTTTGAAGTACAGAGTGCGATCACATGTGAGATTCAACATTAGATGGTCTTTTTGGTGGAAATGCAAGTGGCAGAGCTGCTGTAGCAGAGAATATGCACACTTCAGGAGCAAATAGAAGATCGGCAACCAAACCCTTTGAACATCTGCAACAAATTGCACCTTAGAAGAAGAGGGGTTTACATTCAATTTGCATGTGTTTTTTCTATTAACATCCTTCTGGGGGATTATTGCCTGCTGGCCCTTCATGCACACTTGATCTAAGTTAACTTTCACTTGCATTTTCTCCACACTCAGCTCACTATTCCCTAAGTCAATTAACATCAGGCTTACATCTATTGTCATTTTTATAAATATTAAAGATGTAGAGTTAGTTATCTCTCAACTGGAAGGGTGGGGTGTTTTAACCCCAGCTCCTGAAGGAACATGTCAAAATGTCCTTGGGCAAGACACTGAACCATAAATTGCTGCGTCAGCACAATTGGATTTGTTAATACTGATGGACACTTTATATATGTTAGCAGCCTCTGCCATTAGTGTGTGAATGTGTGGTGTGAATGGGTGACTGTGACATGTGCTACACTTTCCTAATAATTGCCAATGTGTTCAATTGTTAAACCAAATAACCAGGATTGTTTTGCTTAATTGACTTGAAAATTCTAAGTACACAGACTGACAAAGGAGAACGGAGAAGTTGTGCTGTCAGGATTACTTCAAAACATTTCCATCAGCATTTTGATATGGATCTCCACAGTGAGAGGAGGTTAACAATGATGTTCATTCAACTGATTTCAACAACGCAACAAAAATGTGTGCTATAGCTGCTGGTCTCTATCAGTAAGGTTCATATGAAAATGTCACATGAAAAAATTAGCACCTGTTCCCTCCGCCTACATATTAATTTGCCAGCCACATGCACAGGCAATAACCCTTAACTATTTGGTAGTTGTGAATTACTGAAGTGGATCATCTTAGATATGCTTGGCCGAGGGCAACATACTGCACAAGTCATCATATTCAAAAACTTTGAGTTTTAGTCTTAAAATGTAAGTGATCTAACAGTTTGAAAAGTTTAGTTTTTCACCTCAGTATTTTGTTCCATTTATGTCCTAATAAAGATTTTCTAACTTGTGAAAGAAAAAATATTGAAATATTAAATAAATAATGAAATAAAATATTTTTTTTACAGTAGATAATCATGAATGTCTGAGGCCTTGAAATATTGCCCAAGGACTTCTACATCAAACTTTGTGTGCTGATAGAAACCAGAGCCTTTAATGGATGAAAACCCTCCACCACTTCAAAGCATAGGGCCTTTCAGGAAAGCCAACAAACTTTAAAGGCAAAGGCCTGACTTGGTCTGATGACCGGTAAGTCCCACTGCTTTGTTTGTTTGCATTCATAGGTTATGTGTAATAGCATTATGCAATTGACAACAGAAACAGCTTGATGCTTCCCACTGAAATGGGTCAGCCGCACAAACACGTGGACACGCGCAGTGTTTTGACAACACAGGAGAAGCGTGGCTGTTACATAAAAATTCCTCTGACCCTTGTTGGGAAATAGTTAGGCATTCCCAGATGTGGAAGAATCTGACTTCGCCTTGGGAGGTCAACTCAGACATGCATATGAAACACACCATTACTTGAATCACCACAATGGGATAAATGATCTCCAGTTGTAAATACAGTGTACAATATGCTTACGTTTACTTGGACACCTAACAGACATGAAAGCACTGTGCTGTCTGAGTGTGTGTGTTTGGATATGTGAAATAATTAAAATGTCATAAAGGTACAGGTCACAAACCCATGGTGTTATTACTAGTTTGAAACCTCTGGGAGGTCCGTGGAGTAAACAAACATCCAGCCACATGAAACTAGGTCATCCTGACACGGTGTGTCCATGTGTGTGTTTGTGTGTGTCATCTTTTTCAGGGTACAAGTGTGTGCTCATTCAATGTTTTGTGGATGATGCTTTGTGTCACTTTGTGTTTTTAGGTGTGTCTGTTTGGACAGTGTCTATGGATGGTTGGTCTACAGATCTATTGCTGACAACATTTTTTTGAACATTGATGCTCTTTTTCTAGCTGAGGACTGCACTATGAAGCGAGATTAATGAGTAAGCGATTTAACCTGGCTACATTGTCACATTGACCTACTATATTAAACACATTATGCACCACTTGTTACCATGGCAATGTACCCCAGTACAGATCCCTTAAGTCGATGTGTATAACTGTGAATAAACCTGACGTTATCCAGCTACCCTGAAATCCTGCTTCATAAAACAGTACTCAGAAATGTGAGACTTTTGTCGAATGGGAAGTGGACTTGGACTTGGACTTGTATTGCACTTTTCTAGTTTTCTGACTAAGTGTCCAACTGCCCCAAAGAAATTCTCCATTCACACATATTCGCACACCGTTGAAGTAGAAGTGGGAGCAAATCTGGGCTCGATGTCTTACTTATGGACACTTCAACATGTGACTGAAGGGGCCGGGGGTTAGAATCCCCCTTCTGGTTCAGAGATGACCAACTCTACCGCTGGACCACAGCTGCCTTTTCAATATTTTTTTCCTTATGAAAGTCTTTATAATTATAATAGACTTCTAGTCCAATTAAATGTTACCCTTTTATATGTAAATATCCAACTTGTATGTTAGTCAAGCCACGGACCGTTGCCACATGGTCAACCACAGAGTTGAGTACATTATTTTATGCACTCAGTTGATGATGAAGAAAATCTTCCTCCTCTAATTTTCTTCTGTTTGCTTAAGTTTTTATTAATACAAAAAAATCCAGATGTTCTTTCCATACACTGATGATTATGCAGCAGCTAACGATCACTTTGGTTTGAATTAAGTTAATTTTAATCTCATTTGGCCAAACACTACAGTCATTTTAACTAATCAGCCATTATGGGAAACTGTCAGGCCTTAATGGTATTCTTGACTTTGCATCAAATCACAAGTTTTATGTAAGAACTATACTAAGTGCAGTTGTCAGATTAGAATACAGGATCAACTTGGGGCGCTTTAAGTCCAGTCAAGCACGATCATTTCCAGCAGCATTCCTCTTGTCTAAGTTCAAGTTGCATAGTTGGTTTTTGTAATGATGTATTTTTTATTTTTTTTTTTTTCTGTTTAGCATCTTCACTAAATTGGTGTTCCTTTTTTTGGTTCTAGGTTTTGCCAAGCCAGCTTATCCAAAGCTAGCCAGGGAATGTAGAACTTGCTTTTACGCACGCCCCTCAACTGTCAAGTTCGTTGCAAACTGCAGGGTCAACCAAACATAGGGAGCTGCCTGTAGGATTGGCAGGAGGTTGATCAGACATGGGGAAATGCTCTGGAGTGCAGTTAGAAATTGGACCACAAAGCTGCTTTATAGGACAGGCAGGAGGTCAAAAGGATGGACCTGCTCCGGATAATGGGCAGGAGGTTAACTAGATGTAAGCAGTTCTGGAGTTTGACCTGGATAACTAAGAGGTTGCAACTCTCAGGGGAATGAGGCGGCAACTGATTATCTGTCTAAAAGCCAAGGTGAGTCACAGGAAAGTTGGACAAGAAGTCCAGAAGCTCAGCAGGATCAGGTCAAGTGCTAAATTATAGCGGAAGCAAGTGAATCACTGCCTCTTTGCAGAAGCAGAACTCTTTCGCTGACACTTTGCAGTAACGGGACTTTTGTTGAAGCCATTGCAGAAATATTACATTATAGCTGCAGCTTAGCAATGACAGGAGAAGGTTTCTACAGCTCAGCGGGAAGAGGGATGTTGGCTGCTGCTCAGTAGAATCAGGAGATTGCTGCAACTCAGTATGAGCAGCCTGAACACTGACACCTGTCCCATGTTCCCCAGGAATTGATTCCTGCCAGGCTGCAGACTGGGAACCGGGAAATTTGGTTTGGGCTTGGCAGGTGACTGAAATGTAGAAATAAGTGTTCCCAAGGCATTGCACTGGGAACCTGGCAGGGCTATTGGCAGCTCTGTGGAACTTGGCAGCAGAGTCTCTGTGGGGCTGTGCAGCAAAGTCTCTGTGGCACTGCGAACCAAGGCACTGCAATGCTGGGCACCTGAGGCTTGGACATGTTCAATCCGGAGCAATGAGGACCAATGTTCTCTTTCTGGGGCCTCAATGGGCCATTGTTAAAATGGCCAAGCAATACCCTTGAAGGTGACTACTAGACATAAATGTCCGTCAACTGTCCAGAGAAAGTTAAAATAGTTAAGGGATTTCAGGCTCAATAAAGGAAAGCCAGATCAAGACTTGAACGCCACAGGTTTTATGAAGCCAAGACTTGCAGACTAGGCTAGCTTAAAATAAGGCCAATGGCTGGTTGGCTGAAAATAGAACTTGCAGCTGGTTGGTGAAATTCATCAACAGAGACTTTCACATCTTTTATGCAAACTGAGCTGTAATTAAGATTGTTAATTGTAATTCAAAGTCTGCTTGTCTTAGTAAACACAATTTTGTTCTGTGGAGCAGAATAATTACAGCTGAATACCAATCAGCCAAAATAGTGTTGTTGCTTACATGTAAACGGCAAAATGTGGGGCTATTGATATGAGAGTAATCAGTAATGTAGTGGGGTGGAGCAGTGCTCTTTAGAAACAAAACATAGGTAATAGCTGTGTGCGATTTTTACACTATTTCCCGACTTATAAAGTTAATTGTATTATATGCAACATTATATACATTTGAGTCATGGCTTTCTATAAAGAAAGTAAAGTCAAACTCCCTCTGGATTTGTTGTTCTTAGCTCTTTATTCACACTGATGGGCTTTTTACATCGCAGGTCAAACTACCTCATTCTCATCACATTCACACACCGATGGCAGAGTCTGATACGTAAAGTGCCCTGCCCATCAGTATTAATTCATTCATACACATTAACACACCACTGACGCAACAGCGGGTGCAATATGGGGTTAAGTGTCTTGCCCAAGGACACATCGACATTGGACAGCAGAAGCTGGGGCTTGAATCCCCAACCTTCTGGTTGAGAGACGTCCACTGATCCACAGCTGCCCAACAATTATAAAACAAAGCTTTTGGTTCATATTGTTCGGAAACAAATTTGGAATATTTCATTACATGATTGGAAAGAATATCGGAACCTAGTACTGTGGAGTTCACTGATGGTTTTTAAACAATAGTTAGAGTGTATTTTACATATTCAAGCACCATTCATCTCTTAACCACATGCTAGTCATTAGATCTAAATTAGAAACGCTTTTTTGTTTTCTGTTTAATGAGTCCACAATGGATTTGGATATAATTCAACATCTTAATTACAAACTTCAGTCTTAATTAGAGCTTAGAAAAGTATTCATAGGTTTGAGTTATTTTGCTTGTGATAAGCCCAGGTCTACACAAAGGCAGAGAAATACATTTCACTTGATTTATTAACAATAAATCTACATTCAGTGCCATTCAGGGTTAAAAACAAATGAAATATTCCAGGCTTATTTAGTAAGGAATTGTGCTTGCTTTTAAAATAATAGAATTTGTTTGAAATATTTTTTGGAAAGAAGTGTCAGGAAACCTCAAGATTATTCAACATTTTGTCACTAAAGTAACGCAATAATGAGAAATGGACTGACTATTTTTACATGTTTTCTCAGACTTAATTAAAGTTTCAACTTAGATTAGCTTACCCATGTTGGACATTATTTGCAGCATTTACACTCTGTGTGTATGTATGTGTTTTTGTATGTGTGTGAAATTAGCACTGGCCCCAATTCCACTCCAAAGTCGCTTAGAGTGAGTCAGGAGATCAAAGTCGAAGCTGTAGATTAATCCACATAACAGGAGCTTTTCCACTAATAACAGGGCATTCTTTTCATCCTGGCTCCTGGTACGTTAGTGCCACCAAGTCTTTGCAGCTACACCAACACTTGGATCTTAGTCCGGAACTCTAGAGTGGCACATTTAAACAAATCAACAAAATAGTGTATGAGGCTCTTCTGGTATACTTGACAGAATGGTACATGTGTTTAAAGCTCACAACCACGTTCAGACAGAATTTATGTGACTTACCCTTGTGAATTATGTGTTTACTGATAGTCATGATTTCTTTTTTGTTATCTCTGTAAAATGTAAAATATTCTTGATAATATAAATTATAATAATGGGGAGAGCTCCTAAATATCACCACAACACATTTATTTCTTATTATTTCCATTACCTTTCTCTGCATGGGAAATAAAAGAGGGTTTCCCAGTATAATATGTCCAAAAACTGGATGAAAATGTGCTGGGGAAAAGCGTAACGGCCTAACGGTTTTTGGTGGGGCCAATTCACTGTATAATAAATGGACAGGGCTTCTCTGTCTCCTAACGTTGAGGCCATGTCCTTTTCACTTATTTAAGCACGTCAGCCCACGTCAAAGATTCCCTCAGAACAGTACAGTCCACTGCAAAACAAAATCTTTTGTCAATTTGGAGCAGACTCTTGCGGTTATGGAACATTTTACAATTGTATTTTTTTTTCTTTAACTTTTCTTTTACCTTTCCTCATTTTCTCTGATGATCCAGTGAAGAATGCTGGAGCCACATTACTCAACATAGCTGTCGATCATGATGTTGCATCCAGCTTTATTTTAAAAATAAAAACTTATCAAAACAAAGCTACTCATAATAAATTCATCATGATTATGACCTAATAAGCACAACATAGTCTGGGTTTAAGAAAAAAATATTTGACATGTAGTTTCACTTTATATACTACTCAAAGTAATTAAAGGAACACTTAATTGACAAATTATAACACCAAGTCAGTTAAACTTCAGAGATAACAACCTGTCTATTTAGGAAGCAATAGTGATTGTGAATCAATTTCACCTGCTTTGGTGCAAATGAAAGTCACAGCAACTTATTATTCTACAGTTTTGGGTTCTGCTAGTGTCCTTGTCACTACTAGTAGCATGAGGTGGTACCTGCAGTCCATCAGGTCACATAGGTAGTCCAGCACCTCTATGATGACACATCCATACTTGTGGGCCACAAGAAGGTTTGCTGTGTCTACCAGCATAGTATCAAGAGCATGGCGGAGATACCAGGAGGTCAACAGGGCTTTAGAACAGCATCAACCCAGCAGTATGAGGTATCTGCTCCTTGAGGAGGGAACAGTAGGAGCATGTCCATGAGCCCTACAAATTTACCTCCAGCAGTCCACTGGTGCATGTTTACCAGACTGTAAGAACCTGAGGGCCTTACATCCTCTATTGGGACATGTTCTCACAGCCCAGCACCAGGGTATGCCATTGGTGCCCAGTTTTCTCCACAGATGAGCACATGTTATAGGCATGAAAAAGCCTAGAGACTTCATGGAGAACGTTAAGCTGCCTGTAACATCATCCAGCATGACCAGTTGGGCTGTGTGTCAGTGATGGGTGGGGAGGCATATCCTTGGAGGGTCACAATGACCTCCATGTCATAGTCAACGGTGCCATGACTGCTGTTGTTGAGTGCCAGGATGACCAGGATTGTCAGACGCTGGTCCAGTGGGCCATGGATTCTTCCTGGTGCATGACAATGCCTCATGTGGCCAGAGCGTAGGGCAGGCAGTTGCTGGCCGATGAAGGCATTGATGACGGCATTGATGACATTGACTGGCCCTCTCATTCCCCTGACCTAAATCCAATCATGCACCTTTGGGAAGCTATGTAGTGAGCGCCCAATGCCACTAATACCGCCACACACTGTCAGTAGCTAGCTAAGAAGATTCCATATCTTTTCATGTTTTTCTCTACCTCTATTATTCTATATTTCTCAAATATCTAGCCTATGCCTTAGTTTATCTCAGCCTGTCAGTAGCTAAGTCCAACCTACTGTTAATTGCTTAAGGTCAAATCACCTATCAATCAATCCCGGCAGACGTGGGTTGTGCACCATCTTAGTTGATCAGAAGCATATCCAGACAACAATTGATCTGCCTCTTGGTTCAGTAAAAGTCAAAAGTTATTTAGCCCCCCATTATTTGGACAGTGAGAACCTTTGTGGGTCAATCAACGTGTGATTGCTGTTTTCATTTCATATGGTTCTAAAGTGTTACATGTGTAATCTGTAATTAATGCTAATGCTCGTTAGCTGTGTGTAATGCGTAGTACCAGCAGTAACAACTATATGCAATGTGTGGCTATGCAGTACATGATGTTATGAATTGGAAGGTTGGTTCATAGATATGCAGACGGCACTCGGAGCGAGGCACTCCTCAATTGTTGTGATAATTACTATTCGTACTCAGGTGTGATGGTAACTACTAGGCCTGTCTGCTGTATTTCTGCTGATATAAATGAATGAGGGAAGTCATGTTATTCTTAATAGTACTAATATCATTTCCAGTGTTATTTGCCATTGCCATTTATTGTAACAGAAAACCAGACATGTATATTTTCCTTTCCAAATAATCAATGTTGCACAGTGTGTGAAGTTGTAAAAAGAGTTATTGGAAGACAAATCCATATAAGGAGCATTTTTTTACAGATGCCTTGCATTGACCACACTAAGCTACCAGTAAACTGTTTGTGGTAGTCGAGAATATATCACCGATATATATATATATATGATATGTCCGATTTCACACTAACTGATTCCCTGATCCAGGTCTGGGAGGAGATCCCCCCCAGGACACTATCTGCCTATCAGGGAGATGCCCAGACGTAGTCTGGAGAGCATACAGCGACGAGGGTGTGCACACTCTGAGTTACATAATGAGTGGCCATGCTCAAATTCATGCAAGCCTGGGATTTCAATTTCTTACTTTGATTTTATTTGCCATTTTGAATAGGCCCTCAATAGTTTGATGATGTTGGCCTGGCTGAACAAAGGGCCGGGTTGAGTAAAGGCTTGGTGGAAGGAGGTGAACTTTATGAAAGCTGTGTAAGGTGAAACATCAGTCCTACATCCATCAACTGGAGATCTATAAATGTCAATCCTAAAATCGCAATGTCAGAAACATGCATCAGCAATTCCCCAATACAACCGATACTTCATTTGTAATAGTATTGCAGCAAGCGAGTCTGTGTTTTGTGTCAGTGAAAGCGCAGATGTTTGGGTTGAATTGCCATGTGTTGGAACGCCATCCTTCTATCTGGCTCAGACTCCGTAGACTACAGGAATAGAGTACAGAGAAAAAAGGGGGAAAAACTCCCCTTATAAAACAATAGCAAAATAGAGGAATGTTCTTCCTGCACCTGCAGGTCTTTTCTTTTATGAGTGCACCAGAAGAGAAAAAAAGACTTGAGCAATAATCATTTGAGGAATTTAATTTCGCCTTGGCTAAAACACTTGGAATGTTTGCATTGCACCTCAGAAACTGGGTCTACCTTGGCACCAAGGAATTTCTTTATTAGAGGGCCAATGGATCCTGAGAGCAAGTTTGGCATGAATGAGATACCGTTTTAATAGAAATACAACAATAAACACTGCAAGGAGTGTAAATTAGATTTTTGGAGTCATAAACACGAGGTATTTTTTATTTAGTCATTAACATTATATTCTGTGATTCTCTGCCTGGTTGACTATAATGCAATCATATCCCAAATATCTAGATTACAAACACAATTGCTAAATAAATGTTGGATAATTGAAAAAAAAAAAAAAAATACGACTAGAAAGTCATTTAACCCTGACATCTGCCAGCCTAGAGCCATATAGGTAAAAAAAAAAAAAAAGAATCCCAGCCACTGCTTGTAATTCAAAATCTGTCTATAACACACCATGCCAGTGTTATTGCATATTTATGAATTAAGATGCTTACTGACAGATTAAAGAAAGTGTTCTTAGGTTACGCATCGAGTTTCCCTTGTGCAGCAGTCAAGCAGTTCACTCCCATCATGCCCCGTCTCTCTCTCTTTAAGTATCAGCTATCTGCTGCCAAAAGACTGGCTGGATATTAATAGCAACACTCCCACCGCATTTGTTTAGGTCAAGGCTGAGCTCGGTGTCCATTAAACAGCACAGAGAAGCTCAAATGATTCTGGCAGCATAAGAAATGGCATGAGAAATGAACTTCAGATCTCCGATGTTCTAACAGCTTCACATGAAAAGGTGAATTGAAAAGGTTAATCATTTAAATTTGTTGAAGGCAAATGCACTGTATGCATCAGTCAGCAACACTGAGTCTCTCTGATGAACCTTGGCCGATTTGGAATGAGGGTTGAAACACAGAGATCAGAAAAGAAGCAAAACGCTTTTGGGGTTTATTTAATCTCACTATTATCATCTTGTGTAAAATAAAGTTACAGCCCTTTATACCAGCTTGTAATCCAGCCTCTGCTAGTTTGCAGATTTATTTTTCAAAAACAATACTTCTACATGATATCATTAATGTAAGGTGTGAGCTGAGCTGGTGTTATAGTCAGGAGAATAAAACAAATGTATTGTAGCCGAGTGGAGCAATGAATTGCAAAGGAGTAGCTATGTAAAACAGTGACATCTAGTGAACATATCATGGCAGATATAACATTTGAAAATATTTTAAACTGGTCCTACAGTATGTATGATTATTTTAGTTTTAATGAAAATCCCAGTCAAGTCTGTTTTTATAGGCAGTCTTAAAGTATTGAAGGAGGTGTTATGTCTCCACTCAGAGGATATTTGGCTTTGGAGTACACCCTTTGTAGTTGTGTGAGGGATTTTGCAAAATTGCACACTCCTTGATCACAAAGAGATCATATTGAAAGGAAATGCAGTGAAGCATTCCCATATTTTAGTCATTTCAGAAGTGTCCAGATTCTTTCTTTGTCTGAGTCTGGCTGGAACAAGAGGCAAACATAGAGAGCATGATGAATCATTTAAGACTGTGAGTTTGTCTCGGAAGGCAGTGATTGAATGACCGGTACCAAACCCTACTGACAAGGTCCAGAACATTCCCTTTTAAAAGTCAAGCCTCATTTTTCCTAGAACAGAGCAAACTAGATCCAACAGGAAGGGGGGTGGGGGGGGGGGGGGGTATGATGTGTGTGTGTTCAATAATGTGCATGACGAATGAGGCGAGTAAAGTTCTGCAGGGCTGTGGCTCAACTTCTAGTATCTCTGGAACTGGCTTTCAGCATAACCACGTGCGTGTGTGCACGTGTCTTTTGGGACATTCTGTAACACTTCTGCTCCTGTGTTGGTAAGTTTATATAATAACAATGAAATACTG
The DNA here is from genome assembly GCF_963584025.1 of Labrus mixtus. Lineage (NCBI taxonomy): Eukaryota > Metazoa > Chordata > Actinopteri > Labriformes > Labridae > Labrus > Labrus mixtus. The sequence continues at coordinate 14,640,898 of NC_083627.1, forward strand.
GACTGCACACACTTATGCTGACATGCACACACATCCACACGTATTCAGTATCTGTGGTGTGCAGGGTTATGTAAACAGTAGTACTCAAGACCCTGAGGTTACACTGGCCACTCTCATTGGCTTATCTCCTCATGATGGCCTCAAAATCCCTGGCAGCCAGCCAAAAGAAACAGGACCGGCAAAGCTCTGCCCAATCAATGGTTAGAAAACAGTGAGCTGAGACAGAGGGAAGCAGTGGAGTGAACCTGTAAGAAGGCTGACATTTTAGGGTCTTGCTTAGTCTTTTAGTAGTGGTCTGTCTCATAGTTATTAGATTTGATTACACCCAATGGATGTTGGATTTATTCACACATCAATTAACTGTGTCTCTTAAAATGCATTGTTAAATAATCAGAAATCTTTTTTTTTACCGACAAGTCGGAACCAAGTGGGCTTCCTCCTGGTCCATATCACATGAATCACTGGGGCTCTACTGTTACTTTTAGATTTCAACCTTTGCCAAAAAAATGTGTTAACACAAAATACTGCAAGAAATAGTGCTATACTATATATATACCCTCACCATAACACCCAAAGTTAGCTGAGGGTGTCCTCATTAGCAACTTTGCAAGTTGTTGTTTGCAACTAGTTCATGCCTGTTTATCTATGTTAGACACCTTACTATAGCTAGCTAACAATTAGCTAGACATCAAACTCTGCTAATTTTGGCTATAAATAGCTGGGAGCATGACACACAAGTGATATTCATAGGAGACAAATGAAAGTCACTTACCTGGTGACATGCTGACAACAGCAATATGAACGTGCTTATAAAAGAAAGAAAAAAATACCTTTCTCAAAGGTGTTTTTGTTTATCTGATTAGATCCCTCTTGTCTGAAGTGGGCGGAGCTTACTTAAATTGGCATTATTAGAGGTCACTCAGTTCCACAAAGGCCTAGATAACAGTGGCCTTGTTTGTGTGTTCTAGGTGTTAACCATTTACTGCACTATTAAGGATTCAAAAAGAATCCCAATGAAACCAAAATAAAGGATAGTGTCCACAACGTCTACACGGAGTTATAGCTGGGGTTTTTTAAAAAGTTATTAAGCTGACAACTTCATTGTTTTGGTGCACTTTCTTTGCTTGTGTGCTCATGGCCACAGAAGGAACAACCCACCAGCTCAACAGCAAGTGACACACAGACGCAATTAGCAACTGACAAACATTTGCAGTGGAGTATTCAGTTGCTAAAGATCCAGGTATTATTTTTATTAGGAGTTGGTGGAAACCAAAAACAGAGCAAGAGAAAGAGTAAGTAGGCTACTGAACTCAAATTCAGCAGATTATTGGGGACAAAAGCATAAAATGTGTATGTTGTTGCATCACTGTTTATTATGTATAAAAGCAAAAGCAAACAAGATGACACTGTCTTAAGGTCAAAATTTGTTTATGAAGCCCCAAAGAAGCCAAAATAGTCATTGCCTGTTTGCAGAATATGTGCTTGGTTTAGGGGTGCTGGTAGCCTAGTGGTAAGTGCGCACGTCCCATGTACAGAGGCCCAACTTCCTCCAGCATGTTGTTCCTCTCTCTCTCTCTCTCTCTCTCTCTCTCCCTGGTTTCTGACTCTTTCCTCTGTCCTAGCTCTAAAATAAAGGCATAAAAGCCTTGCTCAGTTTTCTTATTAAATTTCTATTTTGTTATCAGCTGATTTTGCTGTTGGGTTTAAATACTACATTGATCCAATGAGACTCAAAAAATATTGTTGGATGAAGGTTTATTCTCAGGTAAGATTGTGTGCTTTAGAGGACGGAGGAAGGGGAGCCTATAATACACATCCTGTAAATGCAGCAGCTGGCACCAGTCCTGAGTAAAAATGAAGTGAAAAGTCATTGTTCTGTCCAGGCCTGAGCTCTTTTTATTGGAGGTAAGGTGTGGGTAGAAAGCTGTGGATCTGGTTTAATAAGAGGTGTGCTTCAGCCTGAGAATATAGGGGAAATGCCTCTTTATAAAAAGGTCAAATTTATAGCTTTGAGTGTGGGTGCTTGATAGTGAACAACATCATCACTTGGATAAGTGTAACCTTCCTTTATGTTATGTAAATTGTAAAGAGGAGATCCTAGAGCAAAATTGTGTTTTAAAGTACATTACAGTCGGTTTAAAATGGACAAGATATATCTCAACAAACAAACAAGAAACTGCACACATAAGTGCATTTAGATGTCAATTTATGTGTAAGGCTGTGCAGGTGCTGCATAGCTCTGAGCTTTGTGCAGCACATTGTACACTGCCACTTAAACACACACCCACACCCACACACCAAGCAAATCTGTCAAAGTGAGCTCCTATATATAGCTATAGCGCTGTGTTATTATCACAGCAGGGACGGTGCTCTGTTATCTCTCACCCTTCAGCGGATGACAGCTTCACTAGGACTGGGGCCCATTTGTTCTGTATATGGCCTGTTTTATAAGACTTGCACGGACACTGGTAAGTTTTCTATGTTTTCCAGCAGCACCACTTCTAAAAATGTTCTTGTGTTATTTTTTAGTAGCAAGAGAAGAAAAAAAAACATCTACTCTGTACACATACACTCACACTCACACTCACACTCACACTCACACTCACACACACACACACGCACACACACACACACACACACACACACACACACACACACACACACACACACACACACACACACACACACAACATTAACAGACCAGGGAGAACCGTTTCTTCCCTTTCTTTGTTTCAAAGCAGCAACATAAAAGTGTCCATCAGCTTGCTGAGTCACCCGTTCAGAACTGGCCACACTGAATGGCATGATGGTAAGTGGTGGTTTGAACCACCTGCTGCGCTGCTGCCTGGCCTGGAAACTGCCTAGCAGTCTGGAACATTGGTCGCGGACAGACGCAACAACATGACATACACAAAAACACACCCATTATTCCTTTACAAAAGCTATTGTTGCAAAGGCCGGATGTGTACTAGCCTGTTTCAGCATGTCCCAACAACAAATAACTTAATTTTCTCCTATTTTTTTTAACACACGTAACACACAAAACAGTTCTTTTGTCCTCCTTCACAGTGTTTGCACACAAACAAATATACTATTTATTGGGTGGTCAGAGGGATTGGTGCATACCAGGCAGAGCTCAGCATTAGAGCAACAAAACTGTATGGTCACAAAGTTGTGAGGGGACAAGATCTGCTGCTTTGTATACATGCACCATTCTTAAATAATGTTGATCAGACAGGAAGGAATTGTTAAACGTTTTAGGCTATAGGTATGCAAGCTGTCCTGTTGCATGTTTAATGAGAAGACTGCAGTCATTTCTGTGTGTATGACTATTAGACTGAAACAGTGTTTCTGTTGAACAGAGTCAGTATCAAAATCCACCTTTCAGCCAATAAACAAAAGCCATAGGTGATAAAATACTTCAAAGCTTGCTTTCAACACAAGATCATAAGGACATCATGGATCTAGCTTAAATGTAAGTTATTTTCTGCAACGCCCTTGACCTCAATCAACTACAATTATTATTAAATTCTTACAGTTTCATTGTAAATGTTCTGTAATCACAATAACTCACTAGCCTTACCTGCACTTCCCAAACCATGCTTTACAAATGCTTAGTCAGGTGTTTTCCATGACTTATGGCTAATCATGCATGTGCAATCACTTTTCTTTTTATGCAATATCAAAGCACATCATATAGCCTGTACTACCAGGGCGCAAGTTGAGTACTTGTATCGGCGTTGTCACTACTTTGGGCATTCATAATCAGAGCCTGGGTCTGGAGCTGAACTGCCATTACTCCTGTCAATAATAACATTACTGTTGGAGCGCCGGTGGTCTGGTGGTCAGTGCACGCATCCCATGACACAGTAGGGGCTGTGGTCCTCCGGGCAGGCGGCAACAGGTTCGGGTCCGGCCTTTGGCTCCTTTCCCTCGGGTCATTCCCCACTTTTCTCTCTCCCAGATTGCTGACTCTGTCCACTGTCCTGTCTCGAGATAAAGGCATAAAAACCACAAAAATAATCCTTAAAAATAACATTACTGTCTTTCTTAGCTTACTCTTTTATTTACTCTTTTTAAGCACAGCCACTTCAAATTTAAGACTATTCCACTTAACACTTTATAATACGCATTGTGTTTTTTCTAGCCATTTTATTATTTATTTGTGTAAAGTAATGTTGGAGCAACCTGGCACCATGAATTTCCGTTGTGATTCAAGTTTTTAAATTTGATTTTATCTTATTTTATTTAATCTTATTTTATTTAATCTCATTTTAGTGCTAAGGTTAGTGCTAGCAGCTTAGCAGCCTTGCAACTGACTACTGAGTGTTGGATGAAGGCTGATCATTAAGAACTTCAAGATGTGTTACAATGTGTAAACATCAATCTATTCAGCCAGGCGTACAGTTACTGATAAACTATGTTTGTGTGTCTCCACAAATGTTAGTGCACATGTGAAAATAAATGAATAACTAACGTGAAGAAAAGTTGTTAATTAGTTCAAGAATCAGGGTAGTTGACTATTAATCATACTTCAAATTCCCTTCATGTGTAATGATGATGAAGGCTATGTTAATTATCGGAGTACCTGTTTCACTCACACGCATGCTTTACTGCATTACAGTGTGATTGAACAAAGCCCATGTTAGATCAGTGTTCATGTGTCAAACAAACATGACTCAGATTTTCCAGACATGAAACACCAAGGGCAACTTCAGTTAAATATTATAGTCGAAAACCATCTGTGCTTGTTTGAGTTCGAGCATGCAAGTGTAGTGCAACGTTCATCATCTGTGTGGATATACTGTTCAGTATGTGTGACGGCTGCCATTGTAAAGAATGTTTGAACATCCTATACCAGGGCATCCGCTTCCATGCTAGGCCCTGATATTTCTGTAAAGCACAGAGGATTGCCTGTTCAAACAAAGATTAGAGTTGTTAACTACGTAAGATGTAAAGGAGATTTAGCATTCCATCTCCTGGACGTCACCAAAGGCCAGTGTTTTCATCAGAAAAGGCAGACGGGTCAGACAGGATTTCCCCTCGTGGTAGCAGTTGACTACATAAACATAGACCTTAAAATAAAACATGTCGTCGGGGACAAGGTCACAGGAAACCCAGACAAAGCGTCTTTGACGTAGCATCTGAAAATACATTGCATTTCCCATCAATCACTACAGTTTTCCTCAGGAATGGCATTTTGCTTTGTTCTCAGAACTTCTTATTGGCACCACAAACCGACACATGTATGCAGAAAGGCCTATGTAATGATGAATTAGGGGAATGACATTTGGCTTGGATAAAGCGTTGAAAATTAGCCGGCAACATAACTCAAATGTGTTTCCCTTCTGACCACAGTTATCCAGAACAACTTGTTAATTCCTTAAATTACACTGTTTGCACAGTTTTTAAAAAAAAATGAATTCTTCATTTTAAAAATGTGTACGTTTATTTCCCCTAGTACTGAATAAAAAGAGTAAGTAAGTAAATACATGATGACAGATGAATGGGAATTATGTGCTCTTCCTGTTGCACTTTGATTCCTGTCCTTCCCGTATAATACTGTAAATTATTCTGTGGCATGCTTCCTTTCTTTGTGTAACAGATTAGTGGGAAAAGACACTTATAGTGGAGACAGAGGATAACAAAACAGCACGTATATAACTTGCGCTGTACTTCAGAGCTACATTCAAGTCCAAACTGTGTTTGGATAGTGTGATCTTGTTAGAAATACAGATATTGAAATAATGAAACATGATTTTGGTTTAACAGTGTAGGGTCGTGTAGTCTAACTTCATTATTTTGCTGCCATCTAGTGGTGTATCTTTGATAACGAGACAAAGCCACTAAAGCGGTGATACTCAACCTGAGGCTCTCGAGCAATATGTGGCTCATTTGGGACTAGTTTTGGCTCTATTAGGTCCTACTTTTAGAAGAAAAAAATCCAAAGTAAAAAAAGGGAAATATTGTCAGCAGAAATTATTCTTTGCAAGTCATGTCACTGTGTTTCCCACACATATTTTAGGAAAGAAAGAGGTTTTTTGATTGTGGCTCTTGCAGAAATATTTTTTGGTCAATGTGGCTCTTAAGTCTAACAAGGCTGAGTACCACTGGGATAAAAGCAATATGAAATCCTGAGTTTCTGTGATAATCACAAGTTTATGTTTATCTCATCTCATAAAATATAAATAAAATAAAAGTATAATAAAATATACTGTAGATGTATAGACGAATTGTGTTGTTTTATTTGCATCATTCTGTCCTCTTAGGAACCAGGATAAGGGATAACTTTGTCATAGAAAGCAACCTGACCTTAAATGGAGCTGTTTGTCTCTGTACTGGGAGAGGAGGAAGCCACTTAGACAACTATTTCCTTAATCAGAGAGGAAAAAACAAACCGACAGGCCAAGTATTTGGGGGAGTCAGAAGACAAGTGCTACAATTTTCAGCTGTGCTTCTTGACTTGCAACTTCTTGAACTATGGTATGGGATGGCTATATGGCTTACCCAAAACCTTTTCATTCCCTTTGTTGACTAAGATCAAGACGATAAATGCTGCCTTATAAGCTCCAGAATAACAAATTAGCAAGCTCTATAAAAGCATTGGAAACCATTTTCTTGTCAAAAAAATATAGTAACGTTTTGGATATGTAACTTCAGCAAACAACTATAACTCCCACACAGCGTTTAAAGTGTTGATAAAGTTGTGACATGGTAAATGGACTTGAGCTTGTATAGTGCTTTTCTAGTATTCTGACTACTCAAAGCGCTTTAACACTGCATGTCACATCTACACATTCACACACATTCACACACTGATGACAGTGGTTGCTATGTAGTGAGACCATCAGAAGTAACTAGTCCAATTCATACACGTTCATATGTAGCTGACAAAGCAGCGGGAGCAATTCAGGGTTAAGTGTCTTGCCCAAAGACACATCGTAGATCGAACCCTCAACCTTCAGGTTGAGAGATGACGACTCTACCAACTGAGCTTCAGCCGACATGAAACCCATTAGACTACATTAACCACATGTGAATTGTCTTTTGCTATAATTTTGACAGTGTCCTGCCATAACCTGTCAAAAACATGTGACATTGTAAATATTCAGGCCATTTGTCACATAAAGTGAATAAGGTGTGAACTCTTTATTAACTCTGTTACTGACGCCCTGCTCACCAGCTGGAACTTGAACCAGTCCCAGGACCAAGCACCTTGGATGGTCGTCTGCTTCGACATGTCACTCATCACAATCAACCTGTGAATTTCACTGTCACAGATCACTAACCATACAGAGTATTTTCACCTTTTCGACATCCTCTCAGCTTGGTGCTTCCTTGGCTTATTCAACACAACCCACATCTACACGGGCCCACTGGGTAGGTTTGTAGAGTAAGGGATGTGAACTAACCTGCTGCACTACTGATTCTCCTTCTGAGCATCCTTCTGAGATTGATCTGTCAGTGACCTCAGTGAACTCCTCTGCTCTTCATTCCCCAGACTCCACAGAAGCTGGCTGCCTGGACCTCTCCAATGTGCTGACCTGCAACATGGAGCTCAAGGAGGTTTTCGACAAGGCTACGGCTACTTCCCTTCGTCTGCACCAACCCTATGACTGTGCCATTCATCTCCTACCTTTTTCGTTGTCTCCCTAGGGATGACTGTAAGGCAAGGCAAGTCAAGGCAAGTTTATTTATATAGCACATTTCAACAACAAGGCAATTCAACATGTTTCACACAAGACATCAAAAGCATCATGACAGAGGAAAGAAAAGAAACATTAAAATAGAAAATGTAAAAATCACTGAAATGATTAAATCTGAAAATATGTTCAAATAAAAATAATTCAAATGAAATTAATTGAAATAAATATAAATAAAGTAAAAAATATAAAGAGTTAAAAGTTACAGTGCAGAGTTAAAATTTAAAATCTGTAAAAAGAGATACTGTACTCACTGTCACCACAGGAGCAGGAGGCCATGAGGAAGTGCATCTATGACGCCCTGGTTGTTGGGATCATCCAACCACCCTCGTCTTTGCTGGGGGTCTGTTTTTTCTTCATGGACAAGGACATATCACATTGACCCTGCATAGACTAACAAAGTCCACTCAAAATGCAGCAGCAGTTACAGGTCTGGTAACATTTTATCATCCCAACTTGCCACATACCAACAATTTGTCACCACTCTTAGCATTTGATACTGAAGCACGGGGTGTCCACACATAACCTTACAACTTGTATTAACGTTTTGGTTTCATGGCACATGAACCTCAGTCTCCTGAGCGAAAGTCCATCCATCCACCTCCTGAGTCACAAGAGGATGATGAGTAATTGTCAGTCATGTGATGAGTTGCGAATGAGATGGACTGGTTTGTATATTTGGAGAGGCACAACCCTCTTTTAATGAATGTCTTGCATTGATGTATTAAGAATAAACGGTGAAAAAGTAACTAATACTCAGAGTATTTTTTGAGAAGAATACTTTTTACTCTCACTTACTTACCTCTCAGAGTAGAGTCCCAGAGGCTGGCCCCTTGCTACAAGGGAGCACTTCCATTTCTCCAAGATCATCAAACTGTTTGCTGTTTGCCTTCAGCTGCCCCTGGACTATGAGGATCCACATAAACTTAAAATATTAATGGATGAAGAACTGAGTGACGTCTGTTACTCCAGGGGCCTTTGGAAGCCCATTGACGGCGGTCGCCTTGCTGGAAATGCTGTCTCACCCTAACTATCAGTCAAAGTAACAACAGGTTAAGAGCTCAAGCTAAAAAAAAAAAACAGTTATCCCGCTGTTGCCTGTCAGTCGGGCCAGCTACGCACCTTATTGTGAATAATGCTTATCCTTATAAAATCAAAAAGTTATCAAAAATCTCACCCACATACAATATGTGCCTATACAGACAATTTTGTATTTTGAACCCAGACTGTAAACATGTTCATTTCTGCTGTGAAAACTGTTTGTTTGTAATGGGTGTGTATATGATTTCCAATGCTTCTTCAACCAGACTCAAGTGGACACTTTTTTTTACGCTGGAGGTTGCCACTTGGGATTCACCCCAACTTCCACGTAAAGCAAATTCCTTTCATCGTAATGAGGGCATGCTTTTGATGGTATTGGTTGAATGAATAATTGAATGAAGAAATTAATGGGGCTAAAGACTTTGAACAATATAGACATTATCATTCCTACCTTCTAATACTAGATGTGATGACAGCTTGTAATAAAGTAATTTGTTACACTTACACCTTTATCGCTACCTTGTTACATTAAAGTTTGGCTTAATATTAAAGGTTTCATGTCCTTCGTCACGTTTTGTGGAAGACCACTAATTCATTCTCTGAGACTTGAAGCTGTGAAGCTTAAAAGTGAAGGCTAAAACTCCAGAAAAACATCACGACAGATCATTAACCTCAGTGTACATCTTTATTTTTCCATGAATGACAAGATCAAATGAAGAGCTTTCAAATCTTCCATGATGCTGGATTTAACCTGTTGACACACTTGTACTTTACAATTTTGCCATGTATGCTTTCTTATATTTTATTGTTCCATCTTTACATAACTGGCCCAAATAACAATTTACAATTAGTAAGCGAGATATAAACAACTCTGATTATATTAATTCACACACCTCAAAACATCTAGAATAATCCACAGACACAGGGAGCATTCTTCAGCCCACCAGTCAATTCTGGTGTGTAGAATTGCAAATCCTGTTGATTGAATTTCACCAATTTCAGCCATGTCTTCAGATCGTTAACAACACTCTCTTTTGCCCTTTGCCTGTTCCTCTCTGTGTTCCTATCAGATGTTGGTCTTATTTGCTCTCTCACTTCAGCCTCATTTTTAAGCAAGTTGCTTATACTTTCTGCTTCAGCACAGTTGCCATAGGCCCACACTTTTATTTGACATGTTGTCAAACCAAACAGATTCCCACATGATCTGCAAGGATCCATTTGACCTCCTTTTGTCAGGCTAAAGGCCTGACACCTGATCAGCTCTTGGATTTGGAAGGTTCCATCAAAATAGTCCTTTTTGACCTTGTCTGGATTGTAGGTCATCACTGCATCGGCTACAAAAGGGTCCCAGGTGCTGAGACAGGAGGCAGCAACCATGATTCGCCCGGGAACACAGCCAGAGGTGGACATGGAGACTCCATAGTACCTGACTGAGTCTTGGATTGGTTTCTTTTGAGACACACAGATGGCGGAGGAGATCAGGTCGTTTGCTTTATCCTTCTTCAGATCAGAGATGACCTCTCGCAGGCTTTCTATTATGTCACTTTCCTTAGCTTCTTCAGTCAGGAAGACCTTCTGTCCAGTCAGGTGGATAATCTGCATACAATTACAAATATTATCACTAGTGACTGAGTCCTACTTCATTGTTGTAAAAGATGATATCAATTGATCATGTACTTGAGTTTCTTATTTAAAACTATATTCTTACCATGTCAAGCACACAGGAAAATGGACTCCTCTTTGGTAATTGAGTGAAATAGAAGACAAAAGGCTGAGGGTACAGGTTTTGTAACTCTTCCAGCATCTCACGGTCATTGACAATAACATGTGGGAGACATGGGGGACTGTGGATTTTTCCCAAGAAGAAGATGCTGTGAAGAACCTGTGATGAGAATAGTTTTTTTGTTTGTGTTTGTGTATCTGAAAAGCAGGATGTGTACAAAGCAACCTGGCCACATATCATGACAACATTTCTTATTTTCAAAAGTACATAACAGTCCTGCACAAGGTGAGTTTTCCCAACCAAGATTCTGTACCAGCATTGGATTCAACCAAGCATGTAAAGCCCTTGAACATCATTGTGTCTCTGCGCTTCATTTAAAATACATTTGTATTCACAAAGTTTTGGGAAAAAAAGGACTACAACTAGCCAAAACGAAATAAAACTAAACCATGGCCTAAGGGAATAATATGTTGATCATGGATAGAGTATCTTTTTAAAATTTCTATCTCATTTTAAATAGCCTATTCAAAACAACTCAACTCTCAAACAGCTTTCCCACAGATGATTGTCCTGGATCAAAACACATCAACCTATTTAGGAACAGCACATTAACACAAGTCATACCTCATCCACTAACACCGAAGGATGATCTGGACTGAGAAACACCATTTTGTTAATAATCTTGAAAGCACTCCCGGGGAAAAGGTCCTGTTTCAGAAATGTTTCTGCCCTGAAATAACATGCAGTGTTTTTAGGGCAGAAAAAGTCAAATGAAGAAATACAAAACTTGCTGACAGAAAACCAGTTGTCTCACCTCTTAATTTTGTCTGCAGACTTGTGATGTGTTGAGGTATAAAATATAACACATTACAACATTGACATATTCCAAAGACAACAGAAAATATAAAAGCATTGTACAATTTCACAAAGATGATATATGCAACTAAAGCGAATAAAAGCTCCTACTCACCATTGTAAGATACAATGAAATTACACGGAAAGAAGGAAAAGAAAACCTAAAACCCAAAACAGCAATCCTCCATCAGAATGGAAAAAACAGCTTTCTGTTTGTATACTCTTCTTTCTCTTACCTAATATCGGAGTCAGTCTCGGTATAAATGAAACTGTGCTCAACAGGAGTTAACGGGAAAAAAGGGTCCAAGCATTTCTCTCCGAGGGATGTGCAATGTTTTTTTTTCTCTTGAGTATGTAGCAGGAAGGAGGCAGCAACCATGATTCTTTTGATTTCTTTTGAGACACATAGATGGCGGAGGAGATCAGGTCGTTTGCTTTATCCTTCTTCAGATCAGAGATGACCTCTCGCAAGCTTTCTATTATGTCACTTTTCTTAGCTTCTTCAGTCAGGAAGACCTTCTGTCCAGTCAGGTGGATAATCTGCATACAATTACAAATATTATCACCAGTGACTGAGTCCTACTTCATTGTTGTAAAAGATGATATCAATTGATCATGTACTTGAGTTTCTTATTTAAAACTATATTCTTACCATGTCAAGCACACAGGAAAATGGACTCCTCTTTGGTAATTGAGTGAAATAGAAGACAAAAGGCTGAGGGTACAGGTTTTGTAACTCTTCCAGCATCTCACGGTCATTGACAATAACATGTGGGAGACATGGGGGACTGTGGATTTTTCCCAAGAAGAAGATGCTGTGAAGAACCTGTGATGAGAATAGTTTTTTTGTTTGTGTTTGTGTATCTGAAAAGCAGGATGTGTACAAAGCAACCTGGCCACATAGCATGACAACATAAATGAAACTGTGCTCAACAGGAGTTAACGGGAAAAAAGGGTCCAAGCATTTCTCTCCGAGGGATGTGCAATGTTTTTTTTCTCTTGAGTATGTAGCAGGAAGTGTGTACTTGAGTGTAGAGATAAAGTGGACTACTGTCCATAAAAGATTGCAGAAAAGTACAAAAAAAACTAAGCACCGTACATTCGCTGTCAAATATAAACTATATGACTATTAGTTTTTTGTTTTTAATTCAAACATCTTTTATTGAGCAATTAAATTGGACATACATTCAGCAATATGTTCATGGTTATTACAATTGTGCATGTAACCGTGATATTAATTGAAGCTCAGATATTTTTGATAGGCACAGAGGTCATTTTTAAATAAGGTAATTGACAGGATCCATAAAGTTACCTAGTGTCATGTTTTGTTTTTTACTCATTTATTTAGTATTTTTGTCTGTTCCTGTTTTATTTTGTACTTACCCTTGTCTCTGTCTTTCAGATCCTGCTCCTCAGGTTTTCCTGCCTTGAGCCTCCCTGCCCTGATTGTGCTCACCTGTATCCTGTTATCCCCTGATTGTCTGTGTGTATATATCCCTGTGTTTCCTCCCTCATGTTGCCAGTTTGTAGTGTGTTCCTGTGTGTCACCTTGTTCCAGCATTTTTCCTAGTAGACTTATAGTGATTTTGACTGTGCCTGCTCCCTTTGGATTTGTTTGCCTCAAAGATTTGCCATGCTTTTGATGGTATTGGTTGAATGAATAATTGAATGAAGAAATGAATGGGACTAAAGACTTTGAACAATATAGATATTATCATTCCTACCTTCTAATACTAGATGTGATGACAGCTTGTAATAAAGTAATTTGTTACACTTACACCTTTATCGCTACCTTGTTACATTAAAGTTTGGCTTAATATTAAAGGTTTCATGTCCTTCGTCATGTTTTGTGGAAGACCACTAATTCATTCTCTGAGACTTGAAGCTGTGAAGCTTAAAAGTGAAGGCTAAAACTCCAGAAAAACATCACGACAGATCATTAACGTCAGTGTACATCTTTATTTTTCCATGAATGACAAGATCAAATGAAGAGCTTTCAAATCTTCCATGATGCTGGATTTAACCTGTTGACACACTTGTACTTTACAATTTTGCCATGTATGCTTTCTTATATTTTATTGTTCCATCTTTACATAACTGGCCCAAATAACAATTTACAATTAGTAAGTGAGATATAAACAACTCTGATGCCATTAATTCACACACCTCAAAACATCTAGAATAATCCACAGACACATTTACAGGGAGCATTCTTCAGCCAACCAGTCACATCAAAAGAGGTCTATCGTGTTACCTTGAAATAAAGTATGAAAGTGTTGTGTCTATCATATTTAATATCCCATCATTTTCTCTATTCTCAGATTCAATTCCTGGTGGTGTGTAGAATTGTAAATCCTGTTGATTGAATTTCACCAATTTCAGCCATGTCTTCAGATCGTTAACAACACTCTCTTTTGCCCTTTGCCTGTTCCTCTCTGTGTTCCTATCAGATGTTGGTCTTATTTGCTCTCTCACTTCATCCTCATTTTTAAGCAAGTTGCTTATACTTTCTGCTTCAGCACAGTTGCCATAGGCCCACACTTTTATTTGACATGTTGTCAAACCAAACAGATTCCCACATGATCTGCAAGGATCCATTTGACCTTCTTTTGTCAGGCTGAAGGCCTGACACCTGATCAGCTCTTGGATTTGGAAGGTTCCATCAAAATAGTCCTTTTTGACCTTGTCTGGATTGTAGGTCATCACTGCATCGGCTACAAAAGAGTCCCAGGTGCTGAGACAGGAGGCAGCAACCATGATTCGCCCGGGAACACAGCCAGAGGTGGACATGGAGACTCCATAGTACCTGACTGAGTCTTGGACTGGTTTCTTTTGAGACACACAGATGGCGGAGGAGATCAGGTCGTTTGCTTTATCCTTCTTCAGATCAGAGATGACCTCTCGCAGGCTTTCTATTATGTCACTTTCCTTAGCTTCTTCAGTCAGGAAGACCTTCTGTCCAGTCAGGTGGATAATCTGCATACAATTACAAATATTATCACTAGTGACTGAGTCCTACTTCATTGTTGTAAAAGATGATATCAATTGATCATGTACTTGAGTTTCTTATTTAAAACTATATTCTTACCATGTCAAGCACACAGGAAAATGGACTCCTCTTTGGTAATTGAGTGAAATAGAAGACAAAAGGCTGAGGGTACAGGTTTTGTAACTCTTCCAGCATCTCACGGTCATTGACAATAACATGTGGGAGACATGGGGGACTGTGGATTTTTCCCAAGAAGAAGATGCTGTGAAGAACCTGTGATGAGAATAGTTTTTTTGTTTGTGTTTGTGTATCTGAAAAGCAGGATGTGTACAAAGCAACCTGGCCACATAGCATGACAACATTTCTTATTTTCAAAAGTACATAACAGTCCTGCACAAGGTGAGTTTTCCCAACCAAGATTCTGTACCAGCATTGGATTCAACCAAGCATGTAAAGCCCTTGAACATCATTGTGTCTCTGCGCTTCATTTAAAATACATTTGTATTCACAAAGTTTTGGGAAAAAAAGGACTACAACTAGCCAAAACAAAATAAAATACAAAACTTGCTGACAGAAAACCAGTTGTCTCACCTCTTAATTTTGTCTGCAGACTTGTGATGTGTTGAGGTATAAAATATAACACATTACAACATTGACATATTCCAAAGACAACAGAAAATATAAAAGCATTGTACAATTTCACAAAGATGATATATGCAACTAAAGCTAATAAAAGCTCCTACTCACCATTGTAAGATACAATGAAATTACACGGAAAGAAGGAAAAGAAAACCTAAAACCCAAAACAACAATCCTCCATCAGAATGGAAAAAACAGCTTTCTGTTTGTATACTCTTCTTTCTCTTACCTAATATCGGAGTCAGTCTCGGTATAAATGAAACTGTGCTCAACAGGAGTTAACGGGAAAAAAGGGTCCAAGCATTTCTCTCCGAGGGATGTGCAATGTTTTTTTTCTCTTGAGTATGTAGCAGGAAGTGTGTACTTGAGTGTAGAGATAAAGTGGACTACTGTCCATAAAAGATTGCAGAAAAGTACAAAAAAAACTAAGCACCGTACATTCGCTGTCAAATATAAACTATATGACTATTAGTTTTTTGTTTTTAATTCAAACATCTTTTATTGAGCAATTAAATTGGACATACATTCAGCAATATGTTCATGGTTATTACAATTGTGCATGTAACCGTGATATTAATTGAAGCTCAGATATTTTTGATAGGCACAGAGGTCATTTTTAAATAAGGTAATTGACAGGATCCATAAAGTTACCTAGTGTCATGTTTTGTTTTTTACTCATTTATTTAGTATTTTTGTCTGTTCCTGTTTTATTTTGTACTTACCCTTGTCTCTGTCTTTCAGATCCTGCTCCTCAGGTTTTCCTGCCTTGAGCCTCCCTGCCCTGATTGTGCTCACCTGTATCCTGTTATCCCCTGATTGTCTGTGTGTATATATCCCTGTGTTTCCTCCCTCATGTTGCCAGTTTGTAGTGTGTTCCTGTGTGTCACCTTGTTCCAGCATTTTTCCTAGTAGACTTATCGTGATTTTGACCGTGCCTGCCTTACTGTTTTGCATTTTGCCTGCTCCCTTTGGATTTATTTGCCTGAAGATTTGCCTGAAGTTTCTAATACAAAAAGTGATTCAAAACTAGGAGAATGCCACGATTAATTTTGTGCTGCAGTGCATTAATGTTAAGTGCATTAGTGTAAAGTGCAAAAGTGTTTCAAGCCTGCATCAGCACAGCCTGCATTATTATCTTGATATATCTATAGTAAAGCTTATATATGATAAAAATCTTTAAAAAAAAAAAAAAGAAAAGCTCAGGCGTCCAGGGGGAGCTTGTAGAAAAGTCGCTGCTTCGTCGGAGGAGGAAGAGGAGACGTCGGAGGTTTTAAGGCATATGATGCTTCTCCGTCCAGAAGGCCCAGAGAGGTCTGTTCCATGTTTTGCATTGTCTTTTTTACTTTTTGGCGGTCCTTCAGGACAGGCTCTGCTTGAGGTAAGTGGAAGAATATAGATTGACAGATGATGTTACTTAATTGTTTGGAAATTCCTTCACAGTTTCTTTTGAAAGCATGACCTTCGCTTTTACCCCTACAGCTCAGCAAAGACACCGACCTCGTCTGAGTTTTTCCAGGAATCCCTTCTTATTTGCTGTCACCAGCTCGTAATGTGCTTTGTCCAAACTCTTCCCTAAATCACTCTGCTTCACTTTTTCCCAGTCCTCGTAGGTCTACACAGAAAAAATATATATAAATAAAACGTAGTTAGAGCCATCGTTTGATCGGAAACCAGAGCCCTGCTTGCTTGTTGAAGCAACTAAACTGTAATGTCTCACCATTTTGCTGAAGGTCTCCCCTTTGTAATAGCACAGGGATGATGGATACTGTAAACCCTGAGTACAGAGCTGCGCCAGACTGGAAGCCACCTCATGCAGCTCCTCTTCATCGTAAGCATACAGCTTTCCATCCTCACAGATCATCAGAACAAGCTGCTCACAGGGGCATGAGGTTCTCTTCACTAAACCTACAACCTGCATCCTAACCTCATCAGGAAGATAGAACTTTCCCCAACCTTCCACGACTTCTTTTCTGTTAAAATAACTTGTGCCTTGGAGGCCACATATCATCCATTTGACATTAGCTGGATTACTAAGGGCCAGAGTTCTGTCTCCAAATGTGTCCACAAGATCTTTCCCCTGTTTTATATAGTCTTTATCTGGAAGACAAAAGGAGTTACAGAATGTGGACAAAAGCATTATCTACATAAGGTTACATTGTGTGACCAAAGGTTGTGTATAGTATAGTCCACCTCTTGCTTTGCTTCTTTGCAGGAACTGAAGTACATAATGTGCCCTGCAAGGTAGAAAACAGAAATCCATAGCTCAAAGAGGAGCTGATACTTACAGCAGTATAAACAGAGTCATTATTAGAAGAATATGCTTCAGGTCACAACAATTACCGGTTTACTTTTAAACAGCTTTTAAATAATTAAAGTACTCAATAGGACTCAACACCTTACTTCTCAGCATATCATTGCTCGTTTAAGAGCACCTATAATAAACAAAGAAAGAAAACTGCTTCTTACGAGATGTCAACTGGAAAATCTGCCATCCTGGCCTTCTGTCTCCTAGAAAAAAAAAGTTTATATTATCAAAAAAAAAAAAGGTTGAAAATATTTAAGGTTTGACCTGTTGGCCTATGGTTTAAAATACACACTGTTTTCCTTTCTTTCCCAATGTCCACTACATGGCAATAACCACAAACACACACACACACACAAACACACAATTATTTTTAAACAAAAAACATTTTTTTGGTTGAACAATGAAAAATATAGATATAGTGTATATCAGTCAATTCTTAAAAAAAAAAGATGCTAATGTGGATGTTGTCTGGCATTAGCATTGTCAAAAAGTCTAAAGTTCATGAGACAATTTGAGGTTTTATGTATTACTTATAGCAGGAGTGACTTGCTTCTCTTTTGTTTGGACTTTGGGCAGCTATGACAAAGACATGGATACAAAAGGTGTTCAATTTTGCAGATAGGTGAGTTGTGAGAAGATGACAGATTCTAAATTAAGCTTCAAAATGTGACCTTTTTTTCAAAGTCTAGAATAGCACAACAATTGATGATTTTATAATCTAAGCCCAGAAATGTTAACTACTGCATCTAGGCTTACACATAATTTAGGATTGCTTGATTAGCCTATTTCTACTACTAATCCATTAATCATTTCTCTACACAGTTTTGTCAAGTTATCATTATCACACATAACACGTCATTGTTTTATAAATTACCACGTTGTTATTAGAAATCATTTTAATCGGATCAATAGGCTAGTATCTGTAACTTATTATTATTCTTTTCTATAGTCCCTCAATTAAACAACTTTTATAAGCAAGGGGATGAGCCGGCCGGCCCATCTATGTAAACAAAGTAGATACGGCTCAGACAACATCACAGACAGGGGGACTCGGGTGTCACACTCATTGTAGACTGCAGTCATGACTCACAGAGATATTTACAGAGGACATACTGGATTTCTGCTATATTTACAGTATGTATAAAATGTCGCAAATTCAGCCTTTGAGACCAAATTTTAATTGAGGAACATCTCTGTAAAGAAGTGTTGCCAGTTTGTGTCAAAAGTACAGTTGAGCTCAATACATGACAGTAATGTGAAGGCTGAAACTGATTTGATGTGTTACATTAACGCTCACTGGACTTATATGTTTTCTGTTTACATTGCACTCTGTTTTAGACTGCAAATCATGCACATATCTGCACAACTGCACAGCTCCTCAACATCAAAGTCAGAATAAAGACTCATTATAGTGATTTATAAGGGACTTTAACAGTGGATTTCTCAAAAAGTACACAGTAAAAATACTCCATAGTACCGGTACATGTAGTCTAAAAAGTATTAAGTATAGTCATATCAGAATCATGGTGTACTTATGGAAGAATTTGTTTTTACAAGACGTCAAAGTCAGAAATAAAGACTCTGTAATATGACATATAAGGGACTTGGACGGTGGATTTCTGAAAAAGTACTAAGTAAAAGTACTTCATAGTACATCTGCATGTAGGCTAAGAAGTACTAAGTCCAACCATATCAGAATCATTGTGTACTCATGGAAGAATTGTTTTTTACAAGACATCAAAGTCATAAAAAAAGACTCATTATAGTGCTTTATTATGGACTTTGACAGTGCAACTCAAAAAGTATACAGTAAAAGTACTCCATAGTACCGGTGCATGTAGTCTAAAAAGTACTTAGTCCAACCATATCAGAATCATTGTGTACTTATGGAAGAACATATTTTTTTGTATTTTTTTCCCAGGAAAACTGTTTTTTTTTAAATTGTGAACACCTTGTTTTGAAAAACAGAAGTTACCGCAAACTCGCAGTATTATTCTCAAACTAATTTCAACGACCTCCGAAGCTATTCCCTGAACAGTATTTTGTTTACTCCCGTTCCATACACGTATATCTATGGGGCGCCGATTGTAAAGTTGCGCACACTACAAATAACAACATTTCTCCACATTTAGCCCTAAAAAAATCACTTTTTATTCACATTTAGAGAAATATTTGTGAACTTTGTCATATTTACTTTTGTGAATAAAAATGTAAGATAATTTCATTGGCAAATATAAATGTTAAATACTATATCTAAATGTTGAATGTTTTATTTAAATGTTAAATGTTATATATAAATGTTAAAAATACATGTCCTGATTCTAAATATGTAGCTACGTTTCTAAACATTTAGTTTACACTCTAAATATTTAGCTTTGATCCTATATATTTAGCTAAGATTGTAAATATTTATAATCAAAGCTGAAGAATATAAACTAAATATTTAGCTAAGACTCTAAATATTTAGTGTTTTTTTTAGGGCTAAATGTGGAGAAATGTTGTTGTTATTTGTAGTGTGCGCAACTTTACAATCGGCGACCCATAGATGTCTCATAGCCAGTTTATGGTAAGACTTCGGCATTTATCACTTTTGCCTGGAAAAGGAGATTAATAACGGGGAAAAATTGCTATCTCTGGCTGTATCCGAACCACCAAGTATCTACTCAATCTGTCAGTAGACAGTAGACAGTACCTACTATCCGTGCTGTATACTGTTTAGTACCTACTATTCAGTAGGCGCGCACAGTAGGCAGATATTTGTTCCTACTTCATGTGATACATTCAGTATGAAGTGGCGTCATTTACGTTACCGGCCGCATTCACCCGTTTTTTTTTTGTTTTTTTGTTCAGCTTTATTCAAGAAGAGAAATGCGCACATACAGTCAGGTAAACAAAAAACAATATCACAATGTAAATCATTATGGTGAAGACCAGTTCGAAGACAGATGGTCTAAAAACAATGCTTTACATGCATTAATAAAAGAACTACCCCCATAGTCACCGTTAATGTTTTCGTAGTTCCAGGTTATGGCTTACTTCAAGGTTTAATCCAAAAGGCGACTGGACTTGGTTGAAGTTCTTGACGATGTTTGGCGTCCCAACAGAAAGGCTTCTCTAGTGAAGGAGGACGACTTGTGTAACACCACTCCCCCAGCCGCTGCTTTGAGTGCTCATAGAAGTATCTGCAAATATGAATCCAATACTAAAATGATAGAAAATGGGACTAATAACCTTGAATAAAAAGTAGACACAGCCTATTTTGTTTTTCACTTATTTATTTATTTTTACTTTTTTTTTAACAACTTTTTTTTTCTCATTCTCAATTATTATTTACAGAACGTGAGCGAATCTGAGGAGACCCATGATCAGCCATAATCTCTCACCTTTTCAACATGCATTGGGTTAGGTCTGAAGTAGGCTATTTGGGGGGAAATGGGTGAAATGTTAAAGAATCTGTTTTTTTTTTGTTTTTTTTTTACAAAAACAATACAATTACATAAAAGCAGCCAGATTAAACAAATGCAAGTCTAAAAATGTGTCTTTAACTGCTTTTTAAAGATGTTCACAGTGTCCAGACTTGTCAGATCCAGTGGGAGAACGGTCCAAAGCTTAGTGGCTACAACCCTAAAAGCTCAGTTGTTTGAGAGGTAATAAGGTGCAGCTAATTCTTTAAAGGTTTTGACTTGAAACAGGATGGTGTATCGGTCAGGATACAGAGTAAATGATGAGGAGACGTAGATGGTCTTAAACTGCCTTGTGGTCCAGCAGTGTTTATTCACTGACATCCAGTATTGTACATATATATGTTTAGTGTTCCGTCATTTACTCAACACTGGAAACACTGTTGGATATCCATACAAGGACAGCAGGAACATAACAGGTCAAATTTAACATACACTTTGTTGCAGAGTACAGCGAACTTGTAAGCTGCTGCTCTCATCTCTGACGACACACACTGAGGTAAAACTGTTCATGAGTTGCCACTGGTGAATACTGTCAGTCAACATCACTACATACCTGTCAAATGGTGAAACCTTAAAGGAACTGAGCACACAAAAGTGGCAAAGTGCTTGAAAGAACAAAAAAAGATGATGAAAGTGTGGTAGAAAAAAATGCTTCAGTCTTAAATGTGTCAGCATGTAGACTGAAAATTACAAAATTGATTTTTCTCACAATGTTAAAAGTTTCTGTTCCAACTTTTAAAACCTTTTTTTTAAATAATGTATTGGCATCTTTCATTCATGTTTTGTGAAAAAATAAAATTAGGAGAAAAAACTGAACCGTAATAGCTTATTCCCATAGGCTTGTTTTAAACACGAGTAGCCTGACAAACAGGGTTAGAAACATAGACTGTAAATAATTGGTAACAAATCATATCTCTGAATAAAAAAGTAGAAATCTCATATCCTGTTGTTGAACTTATTTCCCTGTGGTGCTCCCAGCATTTTGCATTTTGTACTAATATACTTTTATTCCGATATTTCACTCGGTCCATGATGTCAGCAGAAGCATGAGACGATAAAGTGGTTTTATACCTTAGCAGAGTACACATTGTAAATTAATCTAGCATCAAATAAAAATAACTAAGCTCTCCAGTAATTTAAGATTTCTAACGCCTTTTTTTTTTTAATCTCACCACATAGACCCAATGCGCATGCGTACCAATTAAGCGGAAGCCGTATGTGCGCCAGGCGGAAGCGCTGACGTCCTTTCTGCTCCGGGACTGCCATCATGGTGAGTTCGCCATGAGAGTTGTAGCATTTCTAAGTCGAATTCCTCTGAATATATGTTATCATTCTGGGACAAATGGTGTCATTAGTGTAGTTAACACATTAACAAGCGTATATACGACGTGGTAAATGAGTGAATGTTAATATATTTGAAGTTTTACTGCTGTACGGTCGTGTGTCGGCTATCCCCGTACAACAACGTGGTCCATGAGGCGTAAGGCCCTACGGAACATACTCGACAATGCTTTCAAGAAGTTGTTTAATTTTAATATATTTTGTCTTTAAGTCATTTAAATTCGTTACATTTTAATTCCTTTGGCCGGTAGATATCATAAATGGTAGCTATCTAGTCGAAGTTTGTATCAGCTGTGGCTTTGCAGTGCTCACACGCTACGGTGTTTTTAGCCGGCTATATTCAAAGCTTCAAAACTGACCTTTTTTTGAGTTACTGTGTGTATTGACGGTAGGTAAGTGTCTTTTTTATAACAGTGTCTGTTGTTGTTTTTCGTCAGGTGTTCAAGCGCTTCGTTGAGATCGGCCGTGTTTCCTACATCTCTTTCGGACCCCATGCTGGCAAGCTGGTGGCCATCGTAGATGTTATTGACCAAAACAGGGTGAGTGCCTTTATGTATTGTTGGATAATCAGTTTTCAACTTTATTTTTTTTTGGACTTGTCGGTAACAATTGTGTGATGTGTCCTGGTCTTTTCAGGCTCTTGTTGATGGACCCTGCACAGGCGTGAAGAGGCAATCAATGCCCTTCAAGTGCATGCAGCTCACAGACTATGTCATCAAAGTACCCCACAGGTAGGTGTTTGCAGGGATCAAATCTCAATTATCTTATGAAAGATTCCAGATCGAGAAGATTGAGTGGATAAGTTAGGGGTTTCCCTTACATTTAGCCCATGACTGATGCTGAAACAACTCCTGTATTACTGGAAACACCATGTGTACTGTATTAGTCTAAAGCAGTTAAAATATGTTTATGTATACAAAATATTCTGTTTTGTCATTAAAAGCAACTCATCCTTAAATGACAATGAACTGCAGTAAATGTTTAGAGTTGTCTTTCATTGTAAGCTTAGACTGATAAGTGTTCAGGCTTAAGAAATGTAAGTGCATGTTCATGCCACCGTGAATGACGTAGATCTTGTGTTAAGAAATGAAACCTGTGATGATATCCCCAAATAATGGACCTTAGAGTGCAGGGAGGAATATGGTGTCAACTTTTTCTATGGAAGATTGATGTAGTTTTATTAAATGCTGGAGCTTCTTATACCGTCCCTACTTACTGCATGTAATTGTTCACAGTGCTCGCCAGAAGTTTGTGAGGAGAGCCTGGGAGAAGGCCGGAGTCAACGAGAAGTGGGCACAAAGCAGCTGGGCCAAGAAGATCGAGGCAAAACAGAAGGTAAAAGCAAAGTTTGTCAATATCAATGAAACAGCAGGTCATCAGTGTCACGTGTTTACTGACAGTAGTACGCCTGGTGTTTTCAATATGGGTGAAGCAGACAGATATTGCATGTATGGTTAATTACACAGGAAATACTTACAAACCTTCAATGACTTTTGTTGTCAAAGTAGCTGAAGGTGGTGATGTAGTTAATTGTGTGAAGATGAAGATACTTGCCTGTACTACATTGCCTGTTGCAGACAGGTCTGTTGCGCCTCGCTGTTGATGTAAATGTTGTAGAAGTGAATGTTGGACGGACCTCCCTAGGCGGTTTGGATCCACGAGTTTGCACCCCTGAATATAGGATCAGTAGTAACAATTGTCTTTCAGCAGATATTTCAGTTTGTTTTTCAAATTGCAAATAGAGTTACGATTCTTCATAACATTTGGCAGAGGGTTTCCCTGAGTTGTAACTTTCACAGAAAGCTGACTGCCCTGTCAATGGGACAGAAGAGTTCAGAAAAGTCTATTGTCGAAGCTTCTCAGGAATCCCACAATGGTGGCATTTCATCGAACATTTTTTTGGTTGTTTGCTCTGGGAGGTCAGGGAGTGGTAGGGGAAACACTGCACAAAGTGTGTTTTGCTCTATACTGATTATTATTTAGCTCATACTGACAGAACATAACATGTTTTGTGTGATATATTAAGGAAGTAAAATGGGAAACCACACTAAATACATGATGCAGGTAATTTGAGAAAAATATTGGATGCGGTCTGCATTTTCCTTTCCTGGTGACTTCAAAGTGGAGAAAGTCTGAGATGCTTACTGCACTTCCTCAAAACAGTTTTCTCACCTCTGAACATGTGTATCTGTACTGCAGTTAGGTATAGACAAAATAGAACTCTGATATAGTTCAAAGTACTACCAATTTATGTCATTACATTGAACTGTATTTAGAATTTAACTGTCAGAAAAAAGTGTGCCCTGTTTGTTTCCCTCATTGTATTCTTATGGTTTTCTTGCAGAGGGCCAAAATGTCTGACTTTGACCGCTACAAGGTGATGAAGGCCAAGAGGATGGTAAGTAAATCACATAATTTAGCAGGTTCTTAAATGCTAGAGCAGTAGGCCAATAACCTTAACCATAACTATTCAGTAGGAAAAGACTTGGGGACTACTGATTTGGTTTGTAAACATTGAGGGCTCTCTGAAATCAGTTTTGATTTTTTTCAAGGTTCTGTTTTTTTTTCAGTTAAAAAAAACTTAACCAGAAATGGATGCAGCCATTAATTTTTTTCCAGTGAATTAGCTGATTCAGCCACACATTCTTAAACAAACTTGCTGCAGATGCATTTGTACTGGCCAATGTGTCACGTCAGAGCGCCCCCACAACAGTCTGTCAAACAGAGGAGCAGGAGAGAGAAGCAGCAGCAGCTACACAAAAAGACATTTTCTATGTGCTATTATTATTCAGGCATGTGGCAGATAGCCCCTCTGCAAGGAAAATACTTGCCAGATGGGAAATCTACCCACATTTGGCGCTTGGCAGGTGTCACTTGGGACCCTGCTCTCCATATAGTTTTTAGCTCAGGCGCTGTAGAAGACGCTTAGATTGGTAGGGGTGGATTTGTTACATAAATATTGTTGATTGCCTCTTGAGGCCATTTCTAAAATATATAGATGCAAAAATACTTCCTGTCTTGCTTTCTCAGGCAGACTTTTTTAATCTGGTTATAGACTGCTGTGTTGAATAGCATTGGAGCCTTTTCACAAATGGTTGACTAGATGGATACAGCAAATAGAAATTAATGAGGGGTCAGTTGGATTTAATTGTGCCAGTGGGTAAGCATTGACAAAAGATAATGTGGTTGTCAATTATCACTCTTGGGATGCAAATTAAAAGTGATTGAAAAACATTCAAGCTGCAGCATAACCCCCTTTTAATGATGCTTAATTTTAAATGGTTTATTAGTCTATATTCAATATTTTTTAATTAATACATTTATTCTTTTAATCCACAGAGGAACAAGATCATCAAGCACGAGGTGAAGAAGCTGCAGAAGGAGGCAGCAAAGAAGTGAAAAGTTTCACAAAATAAATCTCCTGTTCAATTGTTCATCAGTGTCTTCTCTTCTTTGTCTACTCAGCAACATGTTGAGGCTTATTTAGAAAAAATGTTCACTTCTGGTTTAATGTATATCATCATGAATACATGTAATGAATGGAAATACAAATTTCATGTAACATTATAAAACAGCATGTTATGGGTGCTGCAGCTGTGTTCAGCGTGCTGCATGTAGTCTGAAGTTGGTTGTTTCATTCAGGGCCCAGGAGCATTCACAAAGTACTAACCAAATTCTGAGTCAGGACATTTTGTAAGAGTTTCTCCTAAAAGTTAAGACTAGATCCTTGTAAAGATGAAAGTTATTCACATAGCATCTTGGCACTTACGAGAGCTCCTAAGGTATAACTCTGTTAGGAGTAGTGAGGAGGATGTCTAACAGGATTAAGAGTTTCTCAAGCTGAGGAGAAAAATGAAATGTTCTGCAACCACTACATGAAGAATATTGAATCATAGCTGGGCCGAACAGACACAAAGGATTTGAGCTGACAGTTCAATCCATCTATGACTTTTTTCAGTACAAAGTGAGAGATGCACGTTGCATTTCTCTACATGTGGTTTCCTCTACAGGTGCATCCCTAATGACACCTCTTCACATGCTGAAATAACTCGTGAAGAAACTGCTGAACACGTGGGCACGTGGTTTTAAACATCTTGTAGGCCATATATGTTTGCAGTATGATTTACAAATTCTTACACATACTATTTCATAGTGTTTATAATTACACAATTTCTGACTAGATTCTGTTCAACTTTCTTCTAAAAGAACAATCACAGCTTCTGAACAAAAATGGTCAAACCTAGCAACGGGGTCAACCACACCTCAATAAGATAGAAGTTGTCTCTTCCGTTCTCAGAGTTGCTCCAAGAATGTTGATTCTAGTGACTCCTAAATCACTCCTGGGCTAAATATCCTTGCTAGGATTTTTTAAAGCTAAGTTAGGAGCTCTGAGAGGATTTTCAGAATGTTTGTGAATACGGGCCCAGGTGCTTCTCTGCTGATGTAGTTGAAGTAGACCTCTCCACTTACAGATGTGAGGGATTTCTGTTCAACAAGCAGGAAGCCTAATAGTTCGTGCTCACAGCAAGTTTTTAAAAAAAAAACCTTACTGTTGCCCACCAAAGGACCAATGTCCTTTGAATTTTAACATGATATAATTCTGTATACAGGTCTTAGAATACAAAGCACTTCAATGGTTTCTGTAACCCTGTGCAGCTCCCAGAATATCCAGTAGACTTTTGCTCTTGAATTTTACTAAATGTGATAATTATATTTAACAACTTTGCTCTACCAGGTCCGTCTTTGGCCTGTGACTTAAA
The DNA here is from genome assembly GCF_963584025.1 of Labrus mixtus. Taxonomy (NCBI): domain Eukaryota; kingdom Metazoa; phylum Chordata; class Actinopteri; order Labriformes; family Labridae; genus Labrus; species Labrus mixtus. The sequence continues at coordinate 14,667,718 of NC_083627.1, forward strand.
GTATATTGATCAGAATTTCGGATTTATTTCGAATCCACATAATTGACTGTAACCACATATCTGGCACCATGTTTTTTATTTTATTTGAACAAGGAGGGGAATTATTTTATAGAGAGCATTTAAAAAATAAATAAAAAAACCGGTTCTGTAGTTTCTTGTGCATGGACATTTTATTGACACATCCACTAGATGGCAGTGTGACATACTAATGGACCCTTGCCCTTTTTATTTTTGCATGAATCGGTCCATTTTCAGGGTTCACGGTTGATGGGAGTCTTTTGAACGCAATAATAAGTCCTCCATAGAGTGTGAACTACATAAAACAGTTTTAAACAGTGAAAAAAAAAAAAAAAAAAGCAACCACTGATGTAGACTATCTTAAGATTTACAACCAAACAATCTTCACTTGAAACAAATGATTAAAACATATTTCAAATAGAGCACACACAGCTTGCAGCTCAGTCTTCACTGAAGTGAACCAGCATAACAGGCTGTGCCTCTCATATCAGAGAGAAGCTTGTAAATATTACATAACAAGACACTTGAATGTTGCCCAGCTGGTTGTGTGGAGAGAGCAGGAATACAGTCCATGCCATCACACCTCCTAACAGACCACTTCACCATTCCTCCCTGGTAGTTCCAGAAATGAGGTGGTGGATGGGTGGGGGTGTACTAAGCAGTCTGTGAGCTTGCTTGATTTTCTGTAGATTTAGGCCTAAGCTGTAGAAGCTGATAATGACCCATTGTTCTTTTCTAGCCTGAGCTATGAACACAAACCAATTTATCTTTCTTCCCCAACAACTGTTTTTTTATGAAAGGCCTTAAAGTGAGGTCCAAAGACGAACACATGTCGGGCAAATATGTGTAATACAAGGAACATTGTGTGTTATTGTCATGGGGCCTGATAAACACGCTTCTCTATTAGCGTAGTTCTGACGTCAGAGATGAATGGCACCGATGCGCAGTGATAATAGAGCTGTCCACAACTAGGAACCAAACCGGAAACAGTTCAATTTCCCTTCAAAATAGAAGCATGGCACATAAAGCGAATCAATTTTATATCCATGGCATTATAGGCTACAGTGAATCTGATCCGGACATTTTCAATGATCTTGAAGAAATAATGACTTAACATTGTGGCCATTGTCCATTGCCTATATACTAGCTTAAAGATTTATAATGAACAAATACATGTAACTTGTGGAAGTGGAATTGAAAATTTGTCAAAAGTTGAAGTTCGAGTATTCAAAAGCTTTTTCATAGCTAAATCTTTGTAATTGTTAAACATTGATGATATAAGACATTTTTAAACATTGTTAAAAATACTCTTATTTTATTCTCAAAGAAATGTCAATTTCCCCCCAGCCTTTAAAATAAAGGACCAAAATATTTAGAAAACGAGTAAAATGTTCGCACACTGAGTAGATAAAAAGGCCTATCTGTAAATGTGTTTAATTTACAAAAACATGAAGGTTAAAACACATAAAACAAGAAACAAGATGTATTATAATAATATTTTAACTTACTTACTTTTAACTCACTAAAAATGACTTACTATTTAACTTACTCGGTGTTAAAGCACTAAAGTCAATGACTTACTCATTTTTTAAAACTGTTTAAATAACAAACAAAAGCGTCACATGACCTTACAGCTAATAAGTAGGCCTACATTTTATTCACTAAAAGCTGATTCTATGCTTTTATATTGAAAGGTAAACATCCTGTTATTTCCTGCTACAGCTGCCTGTTTGACGCATTTGAAAGCGCAATAGAGAGAAAGAGGGAGGCTGAGTTGACAGTGTGACAGACTTTCTCGGGGACTCACTGGAAATACCTTTGGCCGGGTCGCTGTCATAAGGCGCCCCTACGTGTTTAACTAGACTCCGGAGGATTTCAGCCTCGTTGAGAGACCCGCAGCTCACCGCCCAGAGCCCTGCACCCTCCCGCAGCTTTAAAAAGGGAACAAATAGGACGAGTGGCGCTGCTTCAGATTCCTCTCTGGTAAGTAGGACTGATGTAGTGCTTTGCAGACTGACGGTGTGGGCCCGCGTAGTAGCCTAATGTGTGTCAACTTATTATCCGGGCTCCGTCAGATTTCAGCAGGGGACTTTACTCTAATGCGCATCCTTCGAGGTGCATATTATGGTGCTGTCCGGACCTTCACTGCTTCATGTGTGCTGTTGGCGCAGGCTGCTCTGCACTGTCATGTTATTGTGGATGCGGCCAGCAGGCATGTTGACAGTAGAGGGGGTGTGCAGCAGCGCTTATGCAGAGAAATACAACTGGTGTAGAATGGTCAGCAGTGCATGAACACAACAATCCTTTAATATTATTGCTATGGGCTTCTTAAAGTGTCCATGTGGCACTATACAGCGAGATTACAGTGACTTCCTAATGCTATCCCATCCTTTATTATAGGCTAGTCCAACAATAACTGCGTACAAAGTAAACATCTTAATACGCCCCCCCCCCCCCCCCCCCGTGGTAACTATAATATCCTGAAGTGATCAATCATATTTCCATTCAATTCCAGAAATAGTCCTTTACTGTGGACTGGTTTTCATCATGGCTTGGGACCCCTTGAAGGGACTGAAAGTGCACTGAGATTATAAACACAGGTCAGCAGGACCACAATGATGCTAATATGTTGCAGGCTTTCCTCCAACCTTTGCTTTTTTTTTTTTACATTTGGGGTAATTGGAAGGCGAGTTTAAGATAATCTTTAAGGAGGCTTATTAGGCTGAATTGATAAGAACTGGTTTAAGTGGTCACATACTGTTAGAAACCCTTGTCTTATCAAAGGCTACCAAATACTTCTACATGAAGGAAGAATTTTAATTGCAGACAAAAATGAATGTTTGCTATAATACTAACTTTGGTGTGTTTGAAACACAGTGTCATCTTAATCAGGAGAATTTGGTCAGTGGTTTTCCAGTCTAACAGAGCCTTGATAACTCTCGTTCATATCTCTTACATTAGAGTGGAGCAGTTATCGTAACAGGTCCTTGACCTCATATATGTGTTTCTGTGTACACAAGCACTACTACCTAGTAAATCAATACACCCCAGCACCTTGAACAGTTACACAACCTTGAAGTGTTCATGACTCCAGTGTGACAGGTCTGAGGACTCCTCGGCCATGTAATCAACATACCAAACAGTTTTTCACAGCAAATGCAATTTTGAACCTTGTAATTTTTCACATCGCTTCACACCAATCAAGTGATTACACAAACACTCGCGAGGTAAAAAGGAGGTTTAGATTTAAGCAAGCAAATCCCTGTTTGACCACGCTCATGACTAGACTAAACTTGGCTCTCATCTAACCTGCCCTGTCAGTCTGAGTAGTGAGTGGAGCTGTCTGCAAGTTTGCACTGTGTGTGTGTTTGTTTCCGTGTGTCTTAATTCATGGCTTTTGTTTTTTTTAATATCAACACTTTGATGTTGTCAGTGTGAGGCGAAGACTTCAGTGTAATTGAGATGACTTTTGTGTCTCTGTTTGAGAGCGAGACAGAGCAGAGACAGATTGAGATGTCAGCCTCCTATTATAAGAAAAATGACTCACTGTTTTCTCACAGGTACAATCCTCTCTAACTGAAGATCACATAAAAAAAACAAACCCCAAAGAGCTTTTTAGGCTTTCAAAGTGTCATTTGAGTTTGGACAGCAAAATGGTGGGCCTTTAATCTCTTTGTCGAACTGCATCTAGGTGTGTTCCCCGGGCAACAGTTATTTGGTTTGTGTGGCAGGTAAGTGGGGCACACCTAGGCAAAGATCACCTCGCTGGAATGTTCTGTGCCTGTGGATTGTGTGTGTTTTTTTTTTTTTTGTCGTTTGTCTGTGCTGTTGGCAAGCAGGTAGATTCCTGGGAGAGGAATGCCATGCCTCCCCTGGAGGCGTTGTTTCATAATCAGGACTATGAAGCCACGTGCAGTGACGACAGTAACGTCTGGTGAACACAGCAGAGGGTCAGACATGTGAGCACAGTGGCATCCAGAATAAACGAGTGAAGTGTCTTTTTTCAGCCCTTAAGGGAAGAACATTTCAGAAGACCAAACATTGATAATGAAAGAAAATCCAAACAGCTTTAAAAGAGGATTGAAACAGGGGAAACTCACTTACCAAGAAGTTAAGAAAAAAGTGAAGTCAGATGTATTGATAGCTAAATGAATATACAATGAATCAGTAATCACTTTGATGATATATTTAATCATGAAAAATGCCCCCCAAAAATAAGGCTTGTCTATATGATACAATTGTGAGGTGGTTTTTTTGTTGTTGTTGCTTTTTGACTGTGTCTCACAAAACAGACAAAGCAAATGCAGTGTCACTTTGTTTGAAAATGTATTGACCAAAAAAAAAAACTATCTGTAAGTGAATAAAAGAACAACAGATAAATTAACAATACGCCCCAAATCTTAACACTACCATTTTGTATCTTCCCTTTCCCAAAGCTGCTTTATACCAGCTTCTTTAAAAAAAAAAAAAAAAAAAGTTTGGAAACTTTCTTTATTTCAATTACAACAGATCAGAGGAGTTAAATAAAATACTTATACACAGTAGAGATGTCTGTCCATGGCTCCGTGATTCTGTGGCGGGACAATGTCAGTCAGTTAATTAATCCACTGATTTTTTTACAAATTGAAAGATCTTAACTATTTGCTGAAGTTTCAAAACATTTGTTCAATCATTCATGATCACCCTTGAGGCATTTTTGCGATCTCTGAATTTTCATCGAACATCCAAAACTGGTCACATTTAAAAAAAAATGTATCCAGCAATTTAGTTCATAAGCAAATGCCAATCAATATCCATCAGACTCGACCTCTTATTTAGTTGTCATTCCAAATGCTAATGTGCTTACATGTGCTTACTACACCTGCTTATATAATTCGATTGTTTAATGATGCACTCACATGCAGATAAGGCAGTTTATGTAATAACAGTTCATCAGACAGGTTCATGACTGAAGGTTTAGCAGGCTTTCCACCGACGCACTGAATCTGTTTACTGACGTGATGCATCGTGAAGATGAGTATGCAAAGAGTTCCCTTTTAATGTGTTGTACCCTTGTCATTCTCAGATCACAGAGGATGGGACTGAATTGAGAAGAAGCAGCGGCATTGCAGAAGAAAAGAAAAAAAAAAGCTCTGTGGATATTTTCAGTAACCATCAAGTTGGGACTCGTCGACATACAAAGCTGGGCTTTTAGCAAACGTTTTACCTTCTTACGAGAACATGGAGAACTGATCAGAGGTCAGCAGGCGCACAAAAAGGAAGCTCCTCCCTCCCTGTCCACTGACTACAATGGCGGGGCTCAAACGTCATCATGACGGGAAAATCGCCGGGCTGTATGATCTGGACAAGACGCTGGGCCGTGGACACTTTGCTGTGGTCAAACTGGCGCGACATGTTTTCACGGGGGAAAAGGTACGCTTGTTCATGTCTGTACATGCAGTGGAATGCTCTGATGACTGGGCTTCCTCATACTTTAGTTGCCTTTTATAGACGACAGCCTCTCCCCAACAGACATACATTCCAAAGATGGGTGACTAGTAACGCAATCAGTATCAGCAATTATGGGTTTTAATTCCAAGTGGAAACAACCTCTGCCGTTTGGGAAGGTTGTTGCTGATAGTTGTCTTTCATCAGCTGTCACAATCAGCTGTGGCTCAGTTAGCAGAGTCGTCGTCTCTCAACCGGAAGGTCGAGGGTTCGATCCCCAGCTCCTGCAGGAACATTTCCGCTGCGTCCTTGGGCAAGAGACTTAACCCTGAATCTTACTACATAGCTACCACTGCCATCAGTTTGTGAATGGGCATGAATGGGTTGGTGTGACATGCCGTGTAAACAGGGACTGCGCCAGGATTTTTTTCTCTCCTGGTACTGAGGGGGAGCTTTACTAATATATTGGGATGCTATGAATAGTCGATTTTCATCAATTCATAGCTACTTTTTAAGTTGTCTCGTTTTTTTTTTGTTGAATAAAATCAAACATACGTGAGGGGGCTTAGCTGGGCTAGACAGATTTGTAATGGAGCTAGAGCGCCACCTAGCCCCGGTGTAGCGCCGTGCTCGGGTGTAAAAGCGCTTTGAGTAGTCAGAAGAGCAGAAAAGCGCTGTACAAGCTCAAGTCCATTTACCATCTATCACTCGTCCTCATCATGCTGCTCTTCTAGGTTGCCGTGAAGGTGATAGACAAGACTAAGCTGGACCCGGTGGCACGGGGCCACCTTTTCCAGGAGGTGCGGTGCATGAAGATGGTGCAGCACCCCAACGTGGTGCGCCTGTACGAAGTCATCGACACGGCCACAAAGCTCTACCTCATCCTGGAGCTGGGAGACGGAGGAGACATGTACGACTGCATCATGAAGCATGACGGAGGACTCACTGAAGAGGTGAGGGGGATTGTGGGAAGGGGAGTGGAATTCAGTAGCGTGGATTCAAGCCTTCAGCTGTTAGGTGAGGGTTCATCCTACATAGGAGATAAGAAATGAAAATAGATTCATGAAGGGTCATATTATTGTTAAATCATGCGCCACTAGACTGGTATTAACAAAATTAGTAAATCAGATACTGGTTCTGAAGTTAACATACCGCAGACACTCAGAGGTAACTCTGTGAGACAGTGAAACTTGTAACAAGACATTTGTAGAAGGAAAACTAACTGTTCAAAAAAGCAAGAAGCAAAAAAAGTATGTTGAAATAAAAGTCTTGTCCAGAACAGAAAAAGTTCACAATTCTTTAGCAGAAGATGCTTTTATCATAGCCTCTGTGATGTTTATTTCACAATGATCACGATGACTCAGGTTCTTTTTGAAAAGTGGAAGAGAAAATCGATACCATCATTTCTGCCCACTAAGTATGTGCTTACACCAGAGACAGTTAGCAACTTAGCATCGCTCAGAAGAGAAGCTGCAAAAAAAGGGGGAAACTTTTAGCTTAGCTATTTCCAAAGATGACAGAAACCTGCCAATCAGCACTCATGTGCAGAGTAGATTTATATATAAAAAATCTGCAATAAAACAAAGAGTAAAAAAAATCTTGTTTCAAAGTTGACCTTGTTTTTCTCAAGAGAAAGGCAAGCCAGCTGCTTCCTCCTGCTTCTTCTCCCATTTCTATGTTAAGCTAACTGGCTGCAAGCCACGGCTTCATATAGAATGGAAATAAATGAAACTTTAAGACGCGTATTCCCTGAATTGTCTCCAGGCAGTGGTTCTCAACTGGTGGGTCGGGACCCAAAAAATTGGGTTGCAAAGCTGTTTTCAGTGGGTCATGAATGTGTACCTGGGATAAAAATGGTGTCAAAAAAGTCTACAAAGCACTTTTTAAACTTGTCTGATGTGTTCAGTTTCTTGCCTCCATCACGTTTTATAACATCTACTGAGTTTTCATTAAATAAATCTGATTAGTTGTAAAATATCAGAAATTTGGGTCATGATTTCTCATGGAGGAGTCGGTGGTGGTTCCTGAGGCTACACGAGTTGAGAACCACTGGTCTAAGTAATGCTTTAGTGTGTCTTAAATAAACTAGGAAAGCTTATTGACAAGCAAGTGTGTTTCGTTGGTGTTCATGTCACAAGCCAAACAGAGGCAGTTCAAATTGGCCAGAGGGTTTAAATGATGTCTGTATAATTGTCCATCTTGTGTTAGCTTTCTTCCAAACTCTCAAATAAGAATCTAACTCATTTCCATTTCCATTGATTACTTTTTATTGTCTTTCCCGCTCAAGGTGGCCAAATGTTTCTTTGCCCAAATTGTCCACGCCATCTCCTACTGCCACCGGCTGCACGTGGTGCACAGGGACCTAAAGCCAGAGAATGTGGTGTTTTTTGAGAAGCAAGGTGTCGTCAAGCTAACTGACTTTGGCTTCAGTAACCGCTTTCAGCCTGGGAAAACTCTCAACACCTCCTGTGGCTCACTGGCCTACTCGGCTCCTGAAATACTGCTGGGGGACGAGTATGACGCTCCTGCCGTGGGTAAGTTGACAGAAATGTCTAAGAGTGTGTTCTGGGTTAAGTTGAGGGGACGATATCTTTGCTGATAATTTGTTGGTTAGTTCTTGAAGCATTTATCTTTACTGAGATGGGGCAATTTCCAAGTCCGAAGTCCGGCAGGCTCAGGCTGTCCTCCGCCATATATTAGCCAGGTTAAGCTATGCTATTACGTTCACACTCTCTCTTATCTGCAGACCTACTGATAGCTCCGCTTGCACTTCGACTACACTATATGACCTACAGTACTTTGGACGGACCCTGCAGACAATATGGCATACATGTAGCTTTATTAGCCTGCTGATAAGAGGAGAGGAAATGCTCAAAGTTCAGAATGTGGACGCCATCCTGGCTGTCTGTAAATAGGACTATAATGTGAAACTTCATATAAAGAATTGCAGTCTTTTACCTGCATTTGACTGTTGTCCCCTGCTAAGTTCAAAATTACGGCCTTTCAGTGTTCAGTAAAATCTGACATCAAGTCAGGCAAAAATGTGTTTCCTCAGCTGAATCACCACATCCTTCCTTCAAGCTGCATCCCATTTGTGCCTCTGTCTCTTCTTTTGAGAGTGGAATAGTTCTGCCTGAGCCACAGCTTAAATTTAAAATTAAAATGCTGTTGGGGGGGGGGAAATGAAAAGAGGCGTGTAGATTTTGGGGTGAAAAAGGTAAAGAAGCGTTAAAAGAGGACAAAAGAATAGCAGGAAAAAAAAAAAAAGCATCAGTAGTCCCATGTGTTCACCCAGAGGCCACTGCGTCAGAGCAGGGGAGAAACATTTTCTATTTTTCTGACTGAGTGGATTTGCAGTGGCTATTTTCTCCTGTTTGCCTTCGCTCTCTATCTATGTCTCTTTTGTGCCAGGCACATGAGCTGCTCCCAAGTCCTGAAAAGGAGTAATAATAGTGGCTGTAATTGTACTGCATGTGTTGTATTGAGTGACTGTGTGAGTAGCCGCACAAGTGAGGTCAGCTGTCCTGTAAAGCTTGTCTGAGCGCCTGACCCAGATGACAAACCAGACATTTGTGGGCATTTTCAGTACATGTGTGTGTGTGTGTGTGTGTGTGTGTGTGTGTGTGTGTCTGTTCTGTCCTGCGGAGTGTTGGTACTGCCTGTCTGCCATTGTTCATTCAGCTGTGATGATGATGTTTTGATTGCGAGGATTATCCGCCCAGTCGGGGTAATGTTGTGTGATTCTATCAGCATTGCAGTTTGATGTGGAACAGGATGAACGGAGGCCAGCAGGCCTGACGTGTGGAGCTTTGAGGTAACATGGCCTGGGATCTCATTGCTGCCAAGGCACTTGCTGACAGTCTGAAGGTGCTGAGGTTTGCTGGTGACGTGCCAGGTGGCAGCCGGCCCAGTTTGTAGCAGAGATAAAGAGACTGTCCGCACTATAGGCTCTCTCAAGTCGGGCCTGTTTAGAGTTCTTTGCTCTGTTTTAGGAAGTGCTGCAAATACTTTTAGATGAAAAATGATGGGAAAAAGAGAGGGAAATGTTGCACCGGCACTCAGCCCTACAGCTGATAGAAGCAGTGGATTAGCAGAGTTAAAGAAACGAAACTGCAAAAATGAAAATAAGAGTTCAGTTTTATTATGAATCCAAAGTCTCATCATTCTGCTTTGCTCGGGGCTATTTCCTACAAATTAAGAAGGATTTCATCAATGGTTAATCTGTTGTTTATTTTGTCAATAAGTTGTCAATAAAGTGTACAAGAACTGTGAAGAATACTGATTGTATATACCCAGTTCCCATTGTGACAAGCTTTGTCGGAGAAAATACATGCTAAACGCTAACAGAGAGTAAACATCTTGAGGATCAAATACACAACTTCTGACATGGTGTAAGCATTTTTGTGCTCTGTCGGGAGCAGATGATTGCTTAATAAGTTCCATGAAAAGACGCCTGCCTCTTTTTTGCTTTCTGATGTTGTGCAGTGTGTGGGCTCGCTCCTTTTTTTTTTTTTTGTCTCCAGTAAATGGAAAGTTAAATATAGATCTCTGCTCCCTCTTCAAGGAGCACAAGCTGCACTTAAAAAAAAAATAAAAAGACTTACTTAATAGCAATTACAAAGAACATATCCTGGACACATGCATAATTTAGAGTGTATCAGTGCATAATGAACCTGCACAAGTGGAGGATCTTTTTTGAAAAACATGTTACATAATGATCAGCAGGCCAGGATGGTGAACTTGGCGGACCAGCTTGGGGTTAACAGTGTGGAAACATAAAGGGAGTGGTTGTTGGTTATCTTGGGGAAACAAAGGTTGTTAAAATGCAGTTCAGGATGGAGGAAAGGGATGTTTACACTCCCAGCTGTCATCAATAAGTAGCCTGCATGGTTAGCTCGAGGGACGCTTCTGTTTCGGTGACGTGAACCCTGTAATCAAGAGATGTGTCAACCATCTGGTTTATAAATAAAGTTATTGAGGAAGGAAGTTCGGGGGACGGCTGACGCAAGCAATGAGGGAGCAGGGTCATGGTTGCTAGGATACGTTGGCTAGGGGGTAAGATGGTGGTGGGGACTGCAGCAGAGTTTGATCCCTCCATCAGCAGCATGATACGCTCCTTCACAGCCTCAGAGCAATAAATACTCACCACCCACAGTAAACTGGCACATTTACTTTACCAGATTGAAATCTCCAGTGTATCCAGGCAACATGCAATCACATGAAGAAATGCGAAGGCATATCCTCAGGGTTTGGGGAGGATTAACCTATTTTGGCTCTTCATTTTTTTTTTTTATGGAACAAACAACTGCATGTTACACAATCATAGGGGATGTTGTGGTTGTATTACGTCTGCTGCTCAGTCCCAGGAGAGGAGTCATCTGCATGCTATATTACATTTCTGGTTAGTTTTATATTTAAAAAGAAGAACTCGTATTGGCCTCCTGAGAAGTTTCCTCTATAAGTGATGTATTAACAGTCATTTTGTTCAATGCCGGCTGCAGCAGTAGGCACGTAGTATTTCAACTTCAATATTAAAGACCCTATGAGGAGTTTTTATCTGGTCAAGTATCAGACTTAAATTACTACTGATTCCCTTATATGACCTACAATAGCAGACGTGACTTTCATTGACATTATTTATGTCACCGCCCACAGTAAAGATACTTTTAAAGAGGACATATTATCCCCCTTTTCCGCCTTTTAAAAAAGTCCCATGTGGTCTAAATGAAACATCTGTGCTGTGCTTTGGTCAAAATATAACATGAATCAATCCAGAGGAGGTTTGTGACCCTGTATAAACCAGCTCTCTCAGAATGCTCCGTTTTGGTGTGTGTGTCTCTTTAAATGCAATGAGCCCCCCCCCCCCCCCCTGAGTTTTCCCAGCAGACATCACTCCTCTGTAGCAAGAATAAAAATGGCAGACCTGCGCAAAAGTTTTGCTCTAGGCTGGAGGTGGAGTCCGTGGGTGTGTTTAAATCTTTTTTTTGCTTCATCCTCGTGGTAAACAAACACAGCACAGCTTGGCAAATTATGAATGCTAATGTGAACTCACTTTGTGCTGATGTTCATGCCGCTCAGAAACAGCAAGACAGCGTTGATACTATTTGCATATCTTTCAATATATTACATGTAAAGGCCAAAATCTTGCAGTTGTTTTTTGTGGAGATGTTATCAATAGGGCCCGACCGATATGGAATTTTTAGGTCTGATTCCGATGTCGATATTAGGGAGAGAAAAAATATATCTGATATCTTTGTTTGATCTGTAGAGATAGATATACAGTAGATATTCACATTTATTGTGTTCTCCCTCAAATGCAGTAATCAATCACTTAAATAAATAATGAAGACAAGATGGTCACTCTACTGGAAAGTAACTGCGCATGTATGGCATCTCTGCTTGAGAGTGATAACGCTTGTTGTTGTCCATATAGCACACTCTGCTGGTGACAGAGAACTACTAGTGAAATACAATGAAACTCAAATGCTTTTTTACTTGTGAGTAAGTCTATAGCAGCGTATATCAGCAATAAAATTAGTTGATACTGATAGTGACTGGATATGCTGATATACGCCGATATTATCGACTGGCGGATGAATCGGTCGGGCTCTAGTTGTAAAAAAAGGGGTCAACAGACTGACTAAGGAACTGTAAGCTGTAATGTCACTGTCTCTCTGCTCATAGCCAGACAGCTGAATGTGTGTCAGTGGACCATCCTGCTGACCAGAGCGCAATACAATGCCAAGAGCAAAATGTTGCTCTTTTAAAAAGGGCTCATTGGAACAAGAGAACTGTTCCATAAAATTAGCATTAGTATGAAGCTTTGGGGGATGAACACGTTAACCCACTTTACTAGGACTGAGTGTTTATGTGGGAGCGCATGCATGCGTGTGTGTGAGCATGACGCTGTCGGCAGGCTGCAGTGCAGAGTGTCATCTTTGGCTTGACAGATGTGTCCTACGCTAGTTCATATTTACAGAAGTGGCTTTGATCGAGTGTTTTTTGTGCCTCATTTGAACTGGGGGGAAGACAGCTCTTGTTTTCTATTTAATGTAATCTAGGTCACTAAGCAGAAACAACATATGCATTTCACTCATCTGGTCTGTCATGGTTATTTTCCATTGCTGTGGCCTAGAAACTTAAAACATTAAACTTTTTCTTATGAGCTCATAGTGATTTTTTAAATATGAACTGACTGCATTCTTGATTTATTGTTGCAGATATCTGGAGTCTGGGGGTTATCCTCTACATGCTGGTGTGCGGTCAGCCCCCCTTCCAGGAGGCTAACGACAGCGAGACGCTGACCATGATCATGGACTGCAAATACACAGTGCCTCCACACATCTCCCATGCATGCCGAGAGTGAGTAACACACACAAGCACAAAACTACATGGATGGACGGAGTACTCTGCAGATACTGCATATTTCATGTTTATAGATGTGTGAAGACAAGAGACAGAAGAGAGAGGAGCGGCCTCTCTTCTGCTCCTCCTCGTTGTCCTGCTTTCACTCGCTGCTGCAGTCAGCTGCTTCACCAGAGATGCAGTGCAGCGTTAAGTGTATCTAATGCACCCTTTAAAATCAGCCCTCTATTTTTAACATTGTGAGGGTTTAACGATGCGTCAAAGCAGAGCAGGGCCAAATAGGTGCTGAGAACACTTTGGATGGCTCTGGCCTTACAAACACATTGTTTCTGGACATGACTTCAGTATTTGATGCACTTTTGCACAGAGAAATTTAAATTCTGGCACTGGTCCTAGTTGACTCACCCCTGTGGCCTTGAGTAAAACAACGTATATTTAGCTATTTAGCCAGTGAAGTTAGGTAGGCTACACCTAACGTAACTGGACTGAAAAACAAATAGTAAAGCTACATAGCTCACTTGCAGAATTATATAGGAGATAGGATTCGACTGTTTTTAAAGAGGACATATTATACCCCCTTTCTACCTTTTCAAACGGTCCCCTGTGGTCTAAATGAAACATCTGTGCTGTGCTTTGGTCAAAATATAACATGAATCAAGCACCAGAGGAGGTTTGTGACCCTGTATAAATCAGCTCTCTCAGAAAGCTCAGTTTTGGTGTGTGTGTCTCTTTAAATGCAATGAGCCCCCCCCCTGAGTTTTCCCGGTAGACATCAATCCTTCACTAGCGAGAATAAAAATGGCAGACCTGTGCAAAAGTTTTGCTCTAGGCTGGGAGTAGAGTCCATGGGTGGAGAAACCAGAATCCCACTGTGACATCACAAGGAGAACACATTTGGAACTGAGCACTTTTCTATGTGTTGTATGACTTATGCAGACCACAAACAAAGGACTGGATGGGTTTATTTGATATTTTGTGGGTTGGTAGACACTCAGGTTACCCAAATATATGTTCAGAAAAAGTTTTCACAATATGTCCCCTTTAAAGATTTGAGGCAAACTGAGAAAACCCTGCTCTTTGGTTTCAGCTGCTGACAGGTCATTTTTTGTGTTGATTTGATCTTTGCATATATTTAAAAAGCATCACCTTAGTTCAGCTGGACTTCTTCCATACAAGCTTCACAACCACTGGCTCTGATATCAGATGTGTGACTGTGAATACCTTAGCTTTCTAAAAACATTCATTAAAATGTTGGTTTTTAAAATGGTTATTCCATTATGTGGAAATGTTGTGGCTTCTGTTTCTATCACATTAGCATTGTACATCTCAAAGGGCTGATGAATGGGGAAAAAAATAGATCAAATGACAAAAAAGTTAGACAGTTTATTTGACTCTCTTTATTTGGAGGTAAAACTGACAGTGGGCCAAAGTTCAAGTGAAGTCAGTGAGTAAACTGTGATGAAACTCAGCAGACGGTTTGGGTAATCATTACCATTTGCCTTCATTTTCCCTTCCAGTAAAGTTTTGTTAACCTTTCTACACGTGCGACTGCTGTTGTTTCTGCAATGTTTGCCTAATTGTAGTGATAAAGTCTTATCAGTTATACATTTCAGGGAGTATAACCTGAATCTTGTTATTATTGCTGCTACAATGAACAGCCAAAACAAAAAAAGCCATGTGATGTTTCTAAACATGCTCCTGAATACGATCTAATTATCCAAATATTTCAGGAATATTGATGTGTATCTTAATAAAAGAAGATTATTTTCTTGATGTTCTGTAGTTCCCATTACCCTAATTTCCCCTCTGTCTCCCTCCAGTCTTATAGCTCACATGTTGCAGAGGGACCCTAAGAACCGAGCAACCCTGGATGAAATCGGGGGTCACGAATGGCTTCAAGGTGTCGACCCCTCACCTGCCACCAAGCTGTCCACCCCATTGGTGTCGCATCGCAGCCTGTCGGAGGAAGAGCACGGCTCCATCATCCAGCGCATGGTGCTTGGGGCCATAGCAGATCGAGACACCATAACCGAGTATGTGTCCTTCCATGAGTCACACACAAAAAATGAACACGCAGCTATTCTTTCCTTTGTAATCTCAGAAAAATTTGCCACGCTCCGCTAGTCCAACTTCAGAGTAATTGAGTGTCCTCAGCAGTTTAATTGCCATTAACAGCCAGCTGGCAGTAAATCCTGAGCTGTTGCCATGTCAAATTAAATCTCCATCCCCGTCACTTCCTTTTGACTCTCGGCAGGGTTTGTCCTGATCTGTGTGTACATGTGTGCATCTGTCTCAGTGTGTGTGTGTGCGTGCATCTGTGTTTACCTGTGTGATTTGGAATTTATATTGATTCACCTTGTGTCATCCTAGAGCTCTGGAGTCAAATCAGTACAACCACATCACAGCTACATACTTCCTGCTGGCTGAGAGGATGCTGAGGGACAGGCAAGAGAAGGAGCAGTACAGCCAGACACGATCGCCCAGCCCCAGCAAGGCCCAGTTCAGGTACACACGCGCATACACACAAAAACAAATACACATTCACAAACATGTCTCGAGATAGACAGAATGCTGCATCTGCACTGCAGCGCTGCATACTGCCAGCTTACAGCAGACAAGCTTGACAGCAGATGGTCAGTCGGAGCCTTTCTCAGCAGAGACTGTGAAGACGGACTGAGAATAGATAAGAGGATGCAGGTCAGCAACGTACCACCAAATGTCTCTGGAAACAAAGTAGATTGAACAGTTTATATGCTTCTAATTGAGAGATTTAAAAGCAAAAAAATGTGGAGGAGATTGAAAAGAACTTCTACAAATGTTACCTATACACAGGCCTTACTCATTTGACCAAAAGAGGACTCTTTGTAGAAATTCATTACAACACTTAAAGCTTTTTCGGTAGCTAACTATTAAACGAAATGATTCTAAAACAGAACAAGTGAAAAATATAATCACAGATGTTTACTACCTGGTGTGTGCTGCGACACCACACAGCTTGTATTTTTATTTTTACCATGTACATCAGATAGGACTCCCAATCAGTAAATTACCATGTAGCTATCATGTTGCCTAATTAAACTGATTAAGTTTGCTTCCACCATGCAAATTCATCTGTCAGTCAGATTTCCAGCTTTTAGACAACTGATGCAGGGACTTCATTTACCGGTCTTCAATTTAGAACGTTTTAACAGAGGCTAAAACTTGTCACTATTAGTTAAAAGAGTGCCCCAATTTTCTTGGAAAAACTCTTTTTTCTTGGAGAGTTGGATTAAAATATTATTTCAATTTTCTCTTTGTGTGAAGTAAATAAGAGTTTACAGCCACCTGGAGGGTAGCCTAGCATAGCCTAGCATAAAAACCTTAAACAGGGGGAAACTAGTGAGCTAACTGGCTTAAAACAACTTAGATTATCTGCCCACCAACACTCTGAAGGCTTACTCGTCAATGAAATTCAACAGTGTTTTAAGTATGGCTTTTGTATGGATTCAACAGGGGTGCATACAGAGAAGAATTCAGAAGGCTTATTAGCTTAGCTTACACAAAAAATGTGGTTAGGTTGCATAACAATATACTACATGCTTAAAATATTTCTTCACAATACATGCCAACATGATGCATCACTTTTCTTTTATCATTGTTAAGGACTAGGTTTAACAGCTTGATGCGTGCATGCTAAACCACGCTTGACTCATCTCTGTACTTCAGCATTCCACACAACACATTTCCAGGCAATTAGCATTCTGTAGGTAGTGTTTGAGCATTGCAAAGATATCTGCAGGCGCTCTCCCTCCAGGCTTACAACAAATGGCATCAGAAGCATGTAAGCGATTTAAAGTTACCTCCCTCATTAAGGCTACCGTACCCACACGCTCGAGATTCTGCCACATAGCTTGTTATTACGATAGCGTTCAATAATTTTCCTGGCAATGCTCGTCAAAGTATTCGCAGGGCGGAGCTTCTGAGGGTTATAAAAGTTCAAATATTAACAAACTTTTGCATAATGCAAACCACACCTTTTATGAGACAGCACATATTTTATGATCTTATAAAACTTTTGCACTTTTCTCTGTCTTTGGCTCACTTCAGCTGGTGTTGTTGTGTTTCACCCTTCACAGGCAGTCCTGGCCCACCAGAGTTGATGTTCATCAGGATGTCAGCGATGGCTTAGGAGGTCCAGGTATCTCCCACCCTGGAGGGCCACAGTCCCCAGCCCGCAGTGCTGAGAGCCTCCACAAAGGCCCCAGGCCTAAAACAGCTCTGCTGGACATCAGCCAGCGTCAGGAGAACAACAGCCTGACACTCAGCCAGCAGCAGCAGCCTGCTCGACAAAACCAGGAGAGGGGGCTCCGGCCTCTGGCAAAGCCTCACTTAAACCCCCTCAGGCTGGGCTCTCTGACCTCAGTAGGCCCCTGCAAACCTCGCAGTCCCAGTCTCTTCAGCGTGGAGGAAGATGAGGAGGAAGAAGGTTGTGAAGACAAATTATCCCCCTCTACACTACCTGCTCAGGTGGTGCTTCGTTGCAAAGCCTCATCTTCCTCTTCCTCATCACCCTTATCGGCTTCTGGTAACCGGCTGACATCCCGTATGAGTGCGCCTGTTCTTAACCAGATCCATGAGGAGGATAAAGAGGAAGTGGAAGAGGAGGAGCAGAGCGAAGTGCTTGGACTTGGCCCACCCAAACCCAGCCTCAGTCTCAATTTGAACTCTAGAATACCGTCACCATTAACGCTTATGTCCTCACCTAAAATTGTTGGTATCAAAGCACCGGTTGCTGCTTTCACTCCAAGTCCAGAGACTAGTGATGATGACACCGAAAGCCATAAACCAGACTCTGCTATTGTAAGTGGACAGGACAATGAGAGTGAAAGAGGGCAAATGGATGGAGAGACAAGGGGGTCAGGGCAGGGCAGCCCTACCAACTGTGCTAGTCCTGGATCAGGTTCAGGCCAAGGCAAGGGCACAGCCAAAGCTGCTAGCGGCCTGGTGGAAAGCTTAAAGCTGATGAGCCTGTGCCTGAGCTCTCAGTTCCACAACCTGACAGGGGGGGGAGGGGGAGGGAGTGTGGGCAGCACCAATGTTGTTGGCGGTGACACCCAAGACCGCCCAATGTGGAGGATGTGCATGGGCGGCTCAACCGGCAGCCTGGATAAGGTCTCACTACTGGGTGGCCCTTCACCCAGAGGGAACCTGTACCACCCTCAGCCCCCGCTGGGAGACGCGCTGGCAGACCCACTGCTGGAGGGCCCCTGCACGGGCACCCTGAGGCTGGGAGAACTGGACCTGGCCAGGGAGAACCACAGGAACATAAAGAACCGGGTACTACAGATGCCTCTGAGCGACAAAACTCTGTCCGTCAACATCCACAGAAGCCCGAAGGAGGGTCTTCTCTGTACTCCGACCCCACACAGCTGCTGCCAGGTCATCTAGTGCGCAGACAGCTGCTCCATCAGCTGCTGCACCTCCACACTCCTCCATCCTCATCTACACGTTTATTCCTTTCATCTTTGCTTTAGCCTTTGACTCATGAGTTCACGTTATTATTGCCTTTTGTGCTGTTTCCTATTGTTTAACACTTACGGTGAATAACCAAGAGAAATTCCAAAAGCCACCCTTGCACTTTTAGAAACGCGACAAGTCTCCAAGGAGGAGACTGGGTGCCATGCCAAATATGTGAAGCACTTTGAGCAGATTAAACGGGACACTACGGGGACGTTTTAACCTTCTGGTGTGTTTTTAAATAAGAGACATTAAGTATGGAAACAGGTAAAGGAGGTGCTCACATCCCTGCTCTTAACACTTCTATTTATTGTATTTACAGACTTTGTGCACATTCACACACCCACCTTTATCACTGTCTGATAAGCTGATAAAAGGGAAACTTGATGAGCAGGGTTAGTTCAAGTGTCATGTTACATGTTGTCTTTTGTTGTACTTTATGCTGTTTTTTTTTTTAATATCATTATTTTTTAAATTATTTTTTGAGACAATCCTTTTATCTGTTTTTTTATACTGACTGAAAGAGTGATGTGACTGTTTTCATTCAAATGAGGACTAACAACAGGGTGACCATGGACAGCAGCACTTATGTGTTATGGTGGCACAAATATATTGTAGTCTATCACTGTTTTATTTTTCTATCTCTTAACATGCTCTGCAGACTCAGAAAGAAAAAAAAACGCACACTCACTTGTCAACTCTCTGCGCTGTTACACGGCAGAGTCTGTACATATGTGAATACCCTCTTAGCAGTACTCTGTACCTGTAGTA
The DNA here is from genome assembly GCF_963584025.1 of Labrus mixtus. Taxonomy (NCBI): domain Eukaryota; kingdom Metazoa; phylum Chordata; class Actinopteri; order Labriformes; family Labridae; genus Labrus; species Labrus mixtus. The sequence continues at coordinate 14,686,795 of NC_083627.1, forward strand.
TTGGCAGTAAAGTTGTATTGCAGTAGAAACCTGAATACTAGATCCTTCTTCACCATTGTCCTTCACTCCTACTGGATATCCAAGGTTTTGGTTGAACCCAGAGCTTGAGTTGTGTTTTGGTTGCTGAAAAACAAACAAGCATTTAAAGTCATCCCAGGAAACAGACTTTAAGGCCGTTATGCATAAAGGCAGTTCTTTAAATTCAAAATGAATGCTTCCTGGGTGGAACCTAAACCATGTAGATCCAGTAGTCTTCCAGGATCACGGTAGCCACTGTTGTAGCGTTTTTCCCAAAACAAAAACAACAACTAAGGGGCTTCAGTAGAACATAATAACATCGCCCCTTTAAGTATCGGTCTGTGTAACTGGATGTGTGACCCACCCCTAGTGGAATATATAACCTGACAGTGCATGTGTTTTGCTGTAGCAACCTTATTCCTACCCACTGAGGTCAATACACCTACTGTATCTACCTAAGGAACAGATTCTATTGGTCACTTTACTGTAGCCTCACAGCAATACCAGCGACTGCAAAATGTACAACAAAAATGGATGTGCCATAAAAATCTGTCTTGAGCATATTGTACCGTATGTATATGATAGAGATCTATTAAAATGAAACGATGTGAATGATGTCGGGGAGTCTGTTTCTTGACCTTTTTGTTTCTTTTACCCGGCTGCTTTCATTTGATTTGAGCACACATTTTGTCTTTTTAAGGTTGACCCAGATGTTTATAGACTTAGTATTTTTGTCTGTTTTGAAGGCTAAAGCCACACAAAATGAGTACAGTAACCTTCAAAACCAATATTCTGCACACTGCTGTTTCATCTCCTGAGCATGTTTTGTTTGCGGTCCCGAGTCGTTAGTTTGATAACACACAGGCAGAGCTGTTTTCTTTTGTTTTATCATGATAATTATTTTTGTTTGTTTCATGTACTACTTGTACATTTTGCCCAGAAAATTGCTCAACTCATAAATAAAAAACCCTTTACCTTTTTAATATATAGCTTCAAGCATTATCGCTGGATAACAAAGAGGCTAGAGTAGTGTGAAGTGCCAAAGATAAATGCATTTTTTTTTTTTTTGTAATTCAGTCAGACAACTGACGTTTGTATTTGTTTAAAATATTTATCGCAGCAGAACATAGTTTTGTGTTTGGCGTCTAGGCTCCGACCTAATTAATCCTTGCAGTTTTATTGTACATGCAGAAATCTGAGGAGTGATGGGATGATATCTTTAACCCCACCAAGTCGGAGCCTACAGGTGGACGCTGGGGTGCTGGTGGAGCTGAGAGTGCAGGACTGGTGCAGGCCAGAGCTGGCAATAAAAGAGCAGAGGGGGAGACCATAAATCTTACAGCTTAAATAGACCGCTAATTGTAAGGAGGTCTTGTCATGTGATTGTGGACAGTGACGCATGTCAACTGAAATCAGTGCGCCTCGGGTTGACTGCCTGAACTAGCTTGCAGGCGCCGCCTCGCTTTTGGCAGCAGAATTTGCCTAGTTGCAGTACAACGTTTTAACATTGTTTTTATTTTCCCAATACACCGCAAGGAGTTGTTATCTCTCCAACATCTGGGCTACTGTTCCAAATCAGTCCGCTATAGGAGGAAATCAGATCAGACTAGATGAGCTCTAGGGTTGACACATAAACCCTTGTGACCCACAGGCTTAGATCCACACAAGTACACATATAAACAAACCATGAAAGTGCACTTACAAAAAAAACAAGCTGTGGCACATAATCCATAAAGGATAACACACACAAATAAGATGGTGGTCATGTGGGTTTCAAAGAGTGAATGGACCAGTGATGAGGCTGTCATGTGTCTGACAGGTCACGAGCTTCATTCAGATCTATCCCATAATCCTGTGAGACATCACTGCCCCATCATCTCTCTCTTCATCCTTCTGTATAAACTAGTTCAATGTTCATTTATTTCACAATAATAAACTCAACATGAACAAAATTAATAAAACTAGGTGCAGGCTACTCTGTGAATTATAAACGTTTCTGTGGTGTTTACAGTTGATGCTGTTTGGTTTGCAGGGTAAAAACAATCTGACAGGCTGGCAAGGAAACACCATGAACAGACACGAGGCTCACAGCTGCAGACAGATTATCTGCTTCTGGCAAGTCACTGTGTATTAACAGCAGCCTGTCAGCGTCAGTCTTTCACTGAAATTTGTACTGATGAAAAACAGTATAAAAAAAAAACAAATCAAAAAATGTAGTTGTAGCAGAGCAGTATTAAGAAGCTTTGTCATCTCTGATTTGTGTGTGAGTGTGTGTGGGTGTGTGTTGGGGGGAGGGGGGGGGGCCCAGAATAAGACGAGAAAGCTGCCACCACCTGCTGAAAATGCTTATATAGCAAACCTTATATTTGTTTTAAAACAGCAATTCTGCTGTTACAAAACCAAAGTACAGTTAGATATTTAGATTTTCTGGCTAAGCTTTTTGTGCTGCAAACATTTGGCTGTTTTGATGAGTGTGGCTGTGACTCAGTCAGTGAGTGGGCAGATTTGGTTGTAGTCCTGCCGTTAAACTGTCCCCTGTCATATAGTGATAGAATTGTCTTCTGTAAGAAAGTTGAAGGCAGCAAAAATAATCTTTGACAGTTTTTAATCCCTTCCTAACTGTCTGACATAAAGGTCCTGTACGCATTTTTGGACGTATGTTGCCATTTAAAAATTGTTTTGCAAAAAGAATAGCTCCATAAAATAGTGCAGACTTTTCACTGTTAATAATTATGCCGCATTAAAACAAATTGCTCTACATGTTTGCCGACTTGAGTACACATTTGTGGAAAAAATTACCATTGCATATATGTCACAGTTTTCACTTTTTTTTGACTCTGTGAATTCAGAGCATTTCTGTCAGCAGAGCATCTGATCTGTCAATGGAGCTGAAGGTTGAAGCTGAACTCTTGGCATTAGGCTGTCAGTGGATCTGCTGATAAAACTGCTTTAAGGAACAAAGCCCCTGACACACACACGCACGCACGCACGCACGCACACACACACACACACACACAGCAGCCAAAGGCGTGAGAGAAAAGCAAATGTTAAAGACCGCTCTCACACAAACACATGAACACGTGCAGTCGGTTACTGCTGAGTACACAGACACTGTTTGGACATCTGATGGAGCTTTTTTTAACTGACATTGAGAAGTGTGTGTGCGTGGTGACGCTCATTCACTGTGTGTTTACATTTGATTACACTGAAAGCTTGTTCAAAGTGTAACTAAAGTGTGTTTACCCGGGCAGCACATTGGACTGGCAGAGAAGGTAGGACAGGAAGTCAATTAAAGGCAAAATTTCACGAGCCTTGATTGCCTGGGAAAAACTAAAAGTGGAGGGGGCATCAAAAAAAGAGTATAGTTAATAAAGTATTGCATAATGCGGAAAAGAAGCCATGTGATTTTGACAACAAATAACCCTGTGAAACTCAAATTATATAAAGAGGAATAGAAGGAGTGAACAACAGCAGGACAAAAGCAAAGAAAGGCATTATGGGAACAAAACCTTCGCACAGTGAAGAAGGCAGGACACAGCTGGAGAACATTGGGCATCAAAGCTTGAACAGGCAGCCAGCCAGCCAGCCACGGCAATGCTGCTAAACAGGACATCATAAAGAAGCACACTGGCAGAGATGACAGCTGGATAGCTTCAATGTTTCAGCTTTAAGAACATGGCAAAACTTCAGGTAATGAAAGTAGAGATAAGTGACAAATCAGATTGTACTGGTTAGATGGTGAAATGAAATGCAACATAAATAAAGTGGGTTGACAATACAGCAGTATTACTGTCTGCAAGGACATCAGTGGAGAGTCTACCTTCCAAAGACAATCCTGTTTCCCTGTTGGTTCTGAAGGACACCTGTGTTTTTTTAATGATCTTTAATAAAAGAAAGGCCCTTTTGGATGTTACCCAGACTTGTTTTGATGAAAACCCACAGAGGCTCATCAACCTTGAGGCAATGATTCTGGCAGGAAAGCCGTTTGTTCCTGGAGTATATTTAAAATTGAGGTCTGTAATATTTTTTCCAAAATAAAGTGTAAACGAATTGAGGGATCCCAGAAACATTCATTGTTGGGTTTAAAATGTTAATGTTATTGATTTTACCTGCCTGAATCATTCAATTAGTCATACTGAAAATGTGCCTGGGAAAACATGTGTGTAAGGTTTTGTGTTGTTGTGGGTGGAGCTGTGTGAAGTGTGAGAAATGTTCTCAAACATTACTCATATCTTAGCTTAGGCTGAGAGAATACTCAGTCTTAACAGAAAACCTCCATACATGGACATGACTGTCTTCAAAGAAGATGCTACAAGAAAACAAAACATGCTATGACTTAAAGACAGTAACTCTTCAAAAAATACAAGTGTAAAAAGCTTCCGCTAAATTAGCTTCGGTTGCTTACATCTTGCTAGCAGCCAGCAACATTTTTATTCGTTGGTAGTCATGTTTATAACCACCTGGTCAATCTAATCCTATATGCACTTTATTTTAAGTCTGTATTTGTTCTCTACCCACTCCTGATGAAACTATCTGGCTTATTTCTAGCTAAGCTAATTGCAAAATGGCTTGGTTGTTGGCATGTGGTGTGTAATAGCTTTCCTCTTAGCCTCCTGCCAAGATAGCTGCTGTTAACAGTGGGAACGGTGAACCAGAAAAGTGAAATTGGCATAAAAAAATAGCTTAAAGATGCTCAAATGCTTCTTCAAAGTTAGATGATTATTCTCAGTGGTTGTATCACTATTAACACATGATCACATCAGCCATTTTCCAAATGAGTTATACAAATGTTTCAACTTTTGCTCAATTCTTTTGACCATTTTTTATCTGAGTCCGGTGAGCTCCCCAACTTTGTGTTACTGCATTATTTTATTATATGTCCAATTACATTCTCAACATATTACATAAAGCTGGTGGCTGGCAATATGGTGTCGCTAAAGGGCAGAAATACAGAAATAATATTGTGGCCGAATCCAGAATCATGGATGTAGATAAGACTATGGACAAATCTTGATGGAATAATACATTTAGTTAGATAGGGGCTCTGTTGTACTTATAGGACATGACACACTGTTGCTTGAGAGCAGATTTTTGTTTTTCCCGGAATAAATATCTTCAGTGACGGGAGATCAATTGAAAGCATTCAAAGGATTTTCTGAATGAGCCACACTTCAGTATGAGCCCCAATGATGTCACTGATGAGATGTGCCTCAATGTAGAAGTCTCAATGCCTCTTTGGATCCATTTCATCCCTCCTACAGTGTGAAGAGAAGTCATCACACCAACAGCTTTTCCTGTGCTGTGTTTGAAGAGAATAATAAACCAGCTGGCAAACTCCGCCTCTGGTTCTGTCAGTCTTCACTGGTGCACCCAGTTTAAACGCTGTCTTCATTAGACTCTGATGCCTTAGTTTAATGTGGGAGCTGTGAGGTGCTGTCAAGTGCTCTCACCATAAAGGCAGAGGTTGTTTTGGGTTTCTTTAAAAGTAATTGTACATTTTAGATCACTTGTATGATAGAAAATATACTTTCTTGTTCGATGTTGTTTTTGTTAAATTCTAAAATCACTTTCTGTGCTGCCAAATCTGGTTTAAAAAAACCCAAATCACTGGACCGCAAATATTATCAGTCAGTCATAAACATCCTTTTGTTGTTTAGTTCACAGGAGACACGAGCAGAGCTGCCTGTGTGCGTCATGCATGAATCTCATTACACAACAGGACTGAAACAAATGTGAAAGAATGTAAGGGACTTCTGCATTGAGGTGATGGATGCCTGTAGTTTGAGGCAAAAAAAAAAAGGCTCAGCCTTCTGCAGATGTGCACTAATGTCATGGTTGTATTTAAGTTACACTTCTACCATCACACCTGAAAAACATCGGAATACATTCAAATATCTAAGAAACGGTGCTCCTCATGCTTTGGCTGCACAAACCTGAACATTATGGTCCTGATGAAAGATAACATGAGAGCTGATGAGCTACCAGCAGCAGTGAAACAGTGTGTGTTTCTGTGTAGCACAAATATTTTATGTGCTGTTATTCGAGGCCTTCCAGCTTCAATTATATCCATACCCAGTACAAAAGCTACTGTCACTTCTCCTAATGAAATGATATTGTGCCTATTTGACGGAGTGGGTGACAGAGAGACAGAGACATAGTGAATAGGCCTACGAGCTTATTAACTGAATATTACAGACTGAGGACCTGGCACGTTGTTTGTGCACGTTTCCAACCCCAGGAGGCTCTGCACATGAAGCTCTTGCTGAATGTTCATCGCTGCTACTTGACAAGTAGCCAGCCAGCGTCTTAAGAAAACAAACAACCCATAATTACCCCGTTCAGCCGCAGCATCACTTCCTACAGTTCAAGCAATCCAAAAGACTCGGTATCCGTGGCTACTCTGTTGCTGGGAGACAGTTTGGGTGGGCTGGGATGATGCCTAAGAAATGACAGATGTGGGCAGGGGTAGTGGAGGGGTTGCACTGGAAAAGGCCAGGCTGCTAAATGCTTAAACAGAATACTTCAGCATGATATTGTTTTACTGTCCCCTCAATTATTTTACAAACCTTCAGCCTCCCTTCTTTCTTTGAAACTTCAAATAAATGTTTACATTTATGCTTGCTAGCTAGCAGTTGTGTTTTTTTTCCTCCCATTGATGCAGTGCAGGGTTTTATTGGTTTTACAAATTGAGAAAACCATGCGGGATGGAAAAAAGTGAGCATTTTATTTTACAGTTGAGGAAAAAAAACTGACAGACTGGGGAATTACGTTGTCCACTTCAACAAGGGCCCTTGACAAACCTTGTATTTTGATAAAGCTACATGGTGACATCTGTTCATTGTTTTAGAAGCACTACGCTTATTTGAAAGTCACATATTAAACTCCTTTTCAACCAGTTTAAATAAGTCTCAGAGGTCCCCAAAACATGTCTGTGAAGTTTCTTGCTCAAAATGCACTGATCCTGTATTTCATCATTCATATAACCCCTCTATTTTAGCCCTGCTTTGAATAGGCGGTTTCTGTGTCTGTAGCTTTAAATGCAAATGAACTGTGTTCGTCCACGACTCTCTGGAAGTGTTTAGGTGGATTGGGCTTTCTTGCACCATGCCCTATTGTTTACTGTGAGAAGGCAGCCTCAGAGGGCAGAACAAACACCTAGCTGTGGGACTTTCACCCATCTGGGGGAGGGGTTACTGCCCTTTGTGATGTCATGAAGGGAAAAATCTCCAAAAAGGCCTGTTTAAGAACACATTTTCTTAAAAGTGGAGTCGGCAAAAGAGAAGATGGACTTTTCTCATAATTGGGGGGTTTGTAAACAGACTAGGGACACATATTAGTGTTTGAAAACCGTGGTTAACTGTTTTTTATGTAATAGGTGACCTTTAATTTAAAAAAAGATTAAATATGAGAAATAAAAATGGAGAATTATACTGTAAAAACCTTACAAATTATCTAACGTGAACCCGAATTTGGTCCATGAAGCTTGTAGACGCAACTAACAACCATACAGTACAAAGACAATCATCCAATTAAAAGATGCTTTCTATGGAAAAGTTATTTTTAAAAGCTCACCGATACACAAATTAACATCTCATAGTAAAGGACCATTTTGTTTCATCTCACGTAGCCCCTTGGAACAGAAGGCCTATTTTTAGTCCCACACACATCTCTGACCCTATTCTGTCACTGCAGTTGGGACACAGCAGTGAGCAGAAGAGTCGTACTGCTCTTAAAGCATCACTGTCCAGGTCTCCTGAGTAGGTCACCCAACTCAATATGCATGTGAGGCCGTTTTGTATGGGACTCACTGTTACCACTCTGCGAAGGAGAGGCGAGATTATAGACACATTCTGTTACTGTGCTGCCATCTGCTGGACGCGCTCAGTCACACTTCTCGGGGAAAGTAAGGAAGTCACCAGAAAAAAAAAAACAACACAACAGCCCTTTGCCCTACTAATTCCCCTCTCATATCTCTCACAGAGTGGGCGAGGGGTCAGAAAAAGAACATTCTGTGCACTTGTCATAGACCTCCACCCAAAAACATGGTATTCCCTTGAAAGATGAACTCTGTTTTCACAGACAAGCTTTGCCCAATAGTTACTAAGAATGTATAATTCCAGTTGGATGCCATTTTTTTCTTATAACTCAAGCAACAAAAATAACTATGAAGTAAGACAGAAGCATTTAAAATTTATTTACAAATTTTCATTACAAGAGGCTGGATAAAGAAATCTAAGGTTATCTTACCCTAGATTGTCAGACTTAGGAATAAGTAACATTTCCTCGGTGGTCAGTGATATGTTTCTTTTAGATTAAAGTGCATGACAAAGAGGCTTACAGTTAAACTGTTGTGGCTGTAGTTTGGGTTGGTAAAATACTTTTCTCTCCTAAAGGGGGCACTTGTTAAATCGTCCCCTCGTCTTCTTTTCTCTTCTCCGTTCTGGCGAGGATCTGAAGGACTGTTTGGTTGAAGTCCTCAGGTTGGTCAGCAAAGACATAATGGCCTGCTCCTCTGATCACCTGACAAACACAGAGGCGCAGATGAAAACAAGGAGACTCAGTTTACACAGCTCGATACATAGTCACAGAAGTGTTCCAGCTCTCTTATCTCGTTGGCCACTGTTGATCATTGATGCAGTCGGCCTGCTACCGGGGACCGGTCTGACTGAAACCACTGCTACAACCATTATTATCAGTCTTACTTTTGTTAGACCACCGTTAGATCATTACTTAGGTGTTCTACTGCCATACCACCAGTCCTCCCCTATTCTCATCATTACAGTTTTCTGCTTATATTGGAACTGTTGACTTAAACTGTTAGAATTATTATTATTATTATCAGACCATCTCACTTACTTTGCTTTTCCTGCTGATCCTAAATCTACTTCCACCAACATCAATGGCATGTTGTCATAAGCATGTATCAGCTGTTATTGTTGTTGCTTTGTTTGTTTGTTGCTATCCATCTCTTCTGTTCTGTTTCTGCATCTGTCTCTATCTTCTTTGCTCAACAGAGTCGCAGTGGCTGGAGCCTGGATCTGCTCAATGTTCATAGACGGCTCAAAAGAAGCTTTGCCTTGCAAATAACTTGCATAAATTGCCAAATGCTTTTTTTCCATGGTGGATTTATGCTGGGTCTCTATAAATAATATACCAAAGGGTACAGTCTAGTCCCGCTATGTGTTAATGTCTTGAGATAAAGTGTTATTAATTGGCTCTCTACAAACAAAGATCGATTGAATAACATTTAGCACATTTCAAAATTAAATCATATACACTTTCTTCATGTTGGATCTACTGAAACAAAGCATTCTGGGATTGTTTCCTGCCGTGACTATTTAGTGAAACACATAATGAAGAGATGTTTTAAGGAACCTACTGTGATTTCCACCTCTGGTCTCGTCTTCTTGAACGCATATCCAGAGTCACTGTCAATGCTGGAGCGTGATCCGTAGATGAAGGAAATGGGGATATCAGCCTGGATCTGACCAATCCTCTGGAGCATGGGCCTCTTAGCCCAGCCGTAGGGGATGGTCATGTTTGTAAAGGCTGTTTCTCCACTGAAACACAAAGAAATCATGTTGTAGATTGATTGATATGCTGCAAGAGTATCAGTACAATGTCAGGATATTTTCACTCAAACTGATGGTCACCTTGGAGTCTGGGCATTGAGATGGTATATGTAGTCAGACACTGTGTTGTCGTCAAACACAGAAGAGTATTTCTGCTTAAAGTCCGACCTGACTGTCTGAACCAGCATTGGACCTGAACAAAATTTAAAATTAAAAAGGAGAGAAACCTATTTTCAAATGTTGTAGTTCATTTCAATCACACTCTATAAATCAAGATCTTTTTGCGATCTACAATTCACAAAATAGACTTCAAGTCACAAATAAGTAATTTTTATACTGAACTTTTATAGAAGATCAAATACATCTGAGTTTGGTAATGTGCAGGGTATGTGTAAAAATCTGCTGACCTAGAGGCCCAGCCAGTCTGAGTCCAGCCAGAGGGTTGAAGGGGCTCATGACGGCCCCCATAGCTCTGATCCACACCGGGATGGAGTTGTGGTTGGGGTTCTCCGGGCGAGCTGGGAAGCCCCACGGCTCCACCAGCAGCAGATGTTTTATCCTGAAAACACACACAGTTACGGGATAAGTGTACATACTAACGTTGGATTCCAATCACAAATCCCCTCACCTATGTTTACGGGGCTGCAGCTAATGAGGCAGATGTTAAAGTGCAATAAAGTCATTGATAGACTGCAAAACAACTTCATACATATATATTTCAAGAATTTAAATGGAAAGGCCTACCATGCCATGTATGTTTAATACAGCTCAAAGGTTTGAACATTAGGTAAAGTAGTTCTGTAGAAACACCATGGCTAGCTTCTAAAAATATATATTTCTGTAATTTACTAAAGCAGAATGTTTTTTGATCATTCTTTTATACAATATTAGGTGAGAGGACTTTATATGCATTTCAAAACAACTTGCATGACCACGCTTGTGACACACGCTCATGTAAGCACCTGTGTGGGTATTTGAGTGTGTACGCAGCCGAGAGGTATCCTCCGAGGTTGTGCCCCAGCAGCACCATTTCCTCCAGTCCCACCTTCTCTCTCCACTCCTCCATGGCTGTCAGGAACTGCTCCTCAGCCCCCTCCGGGTCAGTGCTGAACTGGGGGCGGCTGCTTCTGCCGAAACCCAACAAGTCTAGAGCGTAGACCGGTCCACTGCTGGACAGAGAGTCCAAGTTTTGGGCCCAAAGGGCAACTCCTCCCCCGAAGCCATGCAGCAGAACCAGAGGAGGTTTGGCTGGGGCAGAGAGATAAGGGGGAGAGCATGGTGGTGGCTGAGTGGAAAAAGCTAAAGTCCACAGGTAGCTGCTGTTGGATATCTGGACATGCTGCCTGGTGAAAGGCTGCTTCACATCTGTAGTAGAGGAGAGAAAAACAGGACTTTAGTATAGAGGGAGTAGGGAAGAAGCATAAGGGAAATGGGACCCGTCCTCACCATTCTGATTCCTTGAACACATTTGTGTTTGATCGGTATCCAGTTGTGGTGTTTTTGATTCTCTTTAATGAGAAAAAATATTTCGACATCGCAAACACCAAACCCTCTAAGTCTTGTGACATCACAACAACTGACACTCTTGGCTGAAAACACTTCAACTTCTTTTTAATTCAGATAGCATCTCTCTTTTTAAGAAAACACTTACTTTTGAGCATTTTATCTTCTGCATTTTTCAGCTGAGAGGGAGATGTGGGGCACCAAGAGGGAAGCCAGCTTAATATCCAGGAGCTGAGTTTCAGCAAACAGCAAACAGCAAACATGCATCCAAGCAGGCAGACAGAAAACATAAAGTACATGCAACACAGACCAAAAAAAAAACAAGAACTTTGACCATAACATTTGTGCAATCAGTGCTACTGGTATGCAATCTATAGACGGTACTGCCCTGAATCTTCCTACTCGGAAAACTTAACAATAGCAAAGAAGTAAATATGGTGAAGCCCAGACAAACTGGACAAATACTTTGTACATTGGCAGACCTTGATAAATACAATATTTCAAACAGAAATGCACACTGATATTCTTTGACTGAGTGAAATGAGTATACTTTCTAAATCAGAACAACGATCTGCAGGGGGACACAATGTTCTCTGACTGAACCACAAAATACGGATTTTCAAAAACATTTGGATACAATTGCAATTAAACATTAAAATAAAAAACCTTTTTTTAAGGAATGTTTGGATGTGTTCTGAAAAAAAATTGCAAGAAATGTCACCCTTGAAGAAGCCAATGCTAGTTCAAGAACATTTTGTTTCGGTAATGTCATTACTAACTTTTAGCAGCATTCCTCTTACGTAACCATTCAATGGTTAAAAATCTATTTTAACCATTTCAAAAAGGCTTCTGAAATGTGAAAAACGAACCTCTGTTCCTTGCCAGGCTGTATCTCCTCCGCCATCCTCCGCATGGTGTGTTGTGATCTGGTTGTGATGCTTCCGCGACCATCAGAGAAGGTGGTCAGAATGTATGTGATGCGTTCAATTACATCCCGTAAGTCAACGGAGTTGTTCTAAAGTAGGCTATACCAATCAATTACAAATCGTCTTTTACAAAAACGTAGTATTTGTCTGGTAAGAATACGATAAACAAAGAGTCAACGTGGTAAAGCGAAAGAAGAATACTTGTTTTAATAACATCGATTGGTCGATCCGTTAAAAGGCTAAGCTGTCAGAGGAATACATTTTTAAATGTCCAACTGCATCCAAAGTCAGCGGCGTGATGTAAACCTGTGTTAAACTAATCTGCACCTAGCTCAGGTGGGTGCGTTCATAATTCGTTGGATGGTCTTGTTTTTAATCCCCATTTGTTCCGGTTCGTACTAACATCTAGAAGTTGTCTTTTCGTGCACTGAAATATGTATTTGCGCGGCGCTGAAGTCAATGTCAAATTTCATGGCTCTTCATGCACAGGTAGCTTAATTTAATGTAACAGAACTTTCACCAACTATGTGTTAAACACAAAAACATGTGGGATATTTGCAAGGCTTTGCATTTGCATGGCAATAAGCCAACAAAGCCAACTTTCAGTTACAACCTCTCTCAGCCAATCAGAGTCTTAGACTGGACTAAACATTCAGTTTATAAAAATAGTGAAGGTAAACTGTTTATGGTAGGTTAATAAGAGAATGTTTTTATAGATGCCATTTTTTTTTTGTGGAGGGGGGGTGCAGTATCCATCTGGTTAAAACTGAAACATGTGTAAAACACTAGCTGTAGAGGGCTGTTCTTGTGACAGGTAGGCTAAATCTATTTGTGTCTTGTGAATCTTGAGCAATGCCAATCCAATAGAAATGACCTTGGCCTCCTAATAATAGGCACTGACAGAAAAACACAAATTTCGGGCATAAAGATGAAACCGTAGCTTATCAGAATACATTTCTTACAATAAATTAAGATAAGGGCAGAGATTAAATGGAAAGTTAATTTAATTCATTATCCTGAAGGATTTGAATGCACAGTACAATCCGCTCTTTTATCCCCTTTTCTTTTGACTTTAAAGTGACTGTGAATCTCATTAAATCTTAAAAGGGGTTCATAGTATAGATTAACACAGGAATTATCCTTAAAAAGGTCAGTAGCATCCTTCAGGAAATAATTCTACAGTCAGTTTTGGCTGGCATGACTTTTAGGAGTGACTTTATTCCAATAGGTATGCTCTCTTACAAACTCAGCATAATAGGATTTAAAAGTCTGCAAACAACATACATGACATACATCATGTTCACTGTACGAGAAAGAAAAGAGGTGACATTTGAACCTTTTCTCACTTAGCCTCACTTTGGTATTCATGCTCCGACATGATAATAACTCCTTTTATATTCTCACTTTTTATAGGCTGATGAGTTGCAGAACAGCCGCTATTTCTCATGAGGTCAAGGACAATTCGAGGAGAGATTTGGGAGTCCTGGTCCACAAGGTGGCGTACTTGTTTTCTGTAAGTATACACAAACCCACTCGTAGAATACTGTCTGGCTGCTTTGTCCTTCATTATCCAATCACAATTTTCACCTCTTAACATCCACTCCTGGTGGCTCTTGGCTCTATATGCTGACTGAGTGGTTCCTGAGTGGTTTATTTCCTTTGCTCTCATAGATGCAAACACTCTCACTCTTTGTGGGTTACTTCCCGTTCACTCTGCTGTGCTCTCGAAAATCTCATAAACCAGTAGACAATGTGGCTGAAGTCGAACCCCATCGATGAGCCGCAGTGGTGTAACCCTGTGGCTGTCTGGAGACTAGTAACTGGGTGAGGCTTTTGGTAAGGAGGCCGCGTGAAGCTGCAGAATCAGTCCGCCTTGGGAGTTTTACAACTGAATGTTATCTCCTTGTTGGAAGTTAAACTGTATCTTCTGCGGTAAATCTTCAGCATAACTGTTTTTATCAGATACACAGATTTACTGTAAATATTAATGGACGAATCCTGTGTGACGTCACTCATCTGTCACAGCAGGGGGCTCTGGAGGCTCTTCGGCAGCCGCCGCCATGCTGGATATGATTTCCCAGCCTAACTTTTATTCAGTCTAAAGACAGGCAGAGAGCAGGAGCTGAGGGGGCTTAAGCCTGAAGACAAACTGTTACACTCAATCAGGTCAGCTACGCGCCTAACTTTAGATACCAGGTATCGTTCATTAAATTCAAAACAGAGCCATTTAAAAAAAATAATCACCCCGCGTACAGTGTGTGCCCGTGGTGACACTAACTAATCAGACCTGTTTGGATTTTTGTACCAGGCTGTAAGCATGTTCATTTCTGCTGTGAAAACAGGCTTTTTAGGCTGTGGTGTGTATGTGACTTCTAGGGTTCCTGGAGTCAGCCTCAAGCGGACCCTCAAAGAACTGCAGGAGTTTTGCACTTCCGCATTGGATTAATTTTTCAAGACCAGATGCTGCTTGGTTTTCACTTAAAACTGGATTACTTCTCCTCAGGGCTGTTTTTGCCTTTACTGACTCACACCACTGTTTTCTTTTTTTTTTTTTTTATTGCTGCATTTTTAAAGTTTGGGAAAGTAAGACCCTCATCACTCTTATTCAGACATGAAACTTGGAGTTTTTTAATTTACCAGATGAATTGATAACAACCGTGAGAGTGAGCAAGGCCCTGATTATTGGTGATGAAAGAAGGCAGCTGGAGCTCAACATGGACGGCCTCCTCTGTCGCGTGGGCAACACTGTAGTGTACAACATAAAAATGTAGTTTTGAATTTGTCTTCAAAAGGCATTTGAACAAAAAAACAGGTTTGAAAGAGGAAGATGGAGAGATGGAACAGCTCACTGTTATCTGTGTTTATGTTCTGTGTGTCTGTCTTTGCCATGTGCATGTGTGTGTAGAAACAATTAGTCTGTAAACCATTCACAGTGTTCTGGGGTCAGCTGCTGAGTCTGATTATCGTATTATAAAACTTACTGTAGATCAGTTAGTTGCCTGTAAGCACAAACTGCACTCTGCCATTAGTTTTTTTTTTTTTATTTGGGGCAAGGCCCAGTGCAGTATGGGTATTAAGAGCGACTAAGCTGTTAACTGAAGATGGAGTGGGGATGGAGGAGAGGCGGAGGGTCTGTCTGGTTGCTAGGATACATTGCCGGCGCCAACAGCGGATATGATTTATAATAGCCAGTCTCAATGTCTCGCTTTCTCCGTTCGTTTCCTCCTTCCTCTTTTCCACCGACTCTCTCCATCCTCTCAATTCTGTCCTCAGCATCTCTATGGATCTGTTGACCTGCCCTGTCCGACTGATCTGAGTGCTTACCCCTGGCATAAGTTTTTTAACACTATTATCTTTATGGGTGTTCCTACTGTTCCTTCCTATGTCCATCATGCGCATGCTGAGGAGGGTTCCAGGCACTGTCAGTTTATTTGGCAATAACAGCAACACTCATTTCGAGTCCATCTCTTTTCTGCTCCCCGGGGTCATCCACACAGAGTATATTAATGTTGGTGCAGCAACTTCCAGTTTGTGTTTTCTAAGAGCATGCATTTCACATGATCATGCAAGAGCAGCATCCACATGAATGGATGATATTGATTTGCGGAGACTTGATCCACCTCGCTATGTGAAGATCCTCAGGGACAAATTCAGAGTGAGGAGATGGGGGAGCGAGGCCATGTGAGGGAAGAGACAGAAGGGAAAATGGAGGACCATATGAAAGATGGGAGGGATATCATATAGTCATTTAGTGATGAACATTGTAATGTTAGATAAAGATTCTTTGCTGAGGGCAGAACAGTTTCCCATGCCTGAAGTACAGTAGAAGCAGTTTGCTTTGTGTTGTTCTGCCAAGCTGAAATATCTCTTTGGGTTAGCTTTGGCGTCATCAGTCGTTCTGTCTATCAGAATTTTAACGTATTATATTCATTTGTTTGAGGACGTTTGTCTCAGAGTTCTGCATCCATAAGTGATCCAGGAAAACATTCAAACTAGAGTGTCCATATTTCTCTTTCCCTTTAGTCTGTCCAGTGTCTTCCAGTAAATGGAGGATAATTTTAGAGTGATAAAGAGCCCAGAGGATATCAAGGGAGGGGAACACACACACACACACACACACACACACACACACACACACACACACACACACACACACACACACACACACACACACACACACACACAATAAGATGGTCCCTCATTCCCTGTTGCACCTGCTGACCCCACAGGATCCACTGAGATCGGCTACTGCTGAGTGTGCGGCTTCTACACACACACACACACACACACACACACACACACACACACACACACACACACACACACACACACAGGAATGCATACACACTTTGACTAATAGGCCTAATGCTTCCTGAAGAGGGCCCAGCACTGCATTAGCTACGGATGTGGGATTGATTTAGAAACTGAAAGCCTTCTAGTGTGTGTTTGTGTTTGTGTGTGTGTGTGTGTGAATATGATGTGTCCTCGTGTGTGTGTTTTTCTTTAGTCCACTCGTCTGACATTATCTGTTTACTCACAAATGGTAAAAGACGTACAAGTTTGATATTTGATCTAACTTGTGATTTCAGGCATTTTTCTTGCAAAATATGAAAACGTACAGTATATCCATTAGAAAAGCATTTAATAAAAAAAAGACACCAGACAATAAACTCTCTTAGTAACTTTAGAATAGTATGCTATTCAAAACATCTTGATCCAGCACACCTATTAAACTTGGGTGATTATAGACCTTCAACATAATATAGATAACAAAATTAGAAATGGAACTCAAGACTAAAACATCAAAAAATGAAGGACATGTTTGAGCAATGCACCTCAGGAAGATTTCCGGGGCAGGCTGGCTGAAAAATTTCAAGAAATGTTCAGGAGTGCGTTTGTAAAAACAGTTTCATTCTACAATTCACTTAGCAGACGCTTTTATCCAAAGCGACGTACATCAGAGAGTAAGTACAACACTAATCCATTCACACACCGCCACTGAAACAGCGGGAGACATTCGGGGGTTAAGTGTCTTGCCCAAGGACACATCGGACATGTTGCTCAGCCGGAGATCGAACCCTTGACCTTCCAGTTGAGAGGCGACGACTCTACCAACTGAGCCACAGCCGCCCTTTTATACATTGTTTTTGTGGAAGACAGTTATAGTCTATACCACTGATCATCAACTGGTGGCCCGCGGGCAACATCCAACCCCCCCACAGCTTCCCATCTGGCCCCAAGAATTTAATTAATTTCAGAACATGTAAGGAGGAAAAGATTTGTTACAGTATTTAGAGTATCTGTTTTAAATACATAAAGCTATTAAAGCAAAAATCTACCTGTTAGCTATTAAATATTAAAACAATGAAATGTTAACAACATTTTTATATTAATTGATGCCTCCACACTCCACAGCATCTGTCAAGAAAAAAGATACATTGTATGTAGTTGATGATCGCTGGTCTATGCCTTTATTTTGAAGAATTAATGACGAGTGCGCGAGACAGAATTTAAACTCCTTACTTTTTTTTTTCAAATCTCTGTACACTCGAACAATAGTTGCTGAAGTGACTCTAAATGTCTGACTCAGAAAGTTACAGAAACTGTAGCACTGCCAACTCAATTCGTACGTCATGCGTCTTTTCAGATGCTGTTCAACCATCTGAAAATCCTTTTGGTTTGAACATACGCCGTGTGATAAGAACTTTTGGAGGAAATCCACAGTCCTCGTCTGTGTAGAAATGGAAGTTTAGCCGACTCTAAAATGATGCTTCAGGAGGCTGCTTCAGTAAATCTAAAGCCATGTTTGCAAACCATATCATGAAGGCATGTAGAGCTAAAAGGAGAGACAAAGAGGCCATGGTGCGTGGGGGGAGAATACTGGTAGAGAACCAGGTGACTGGCAGAGGATGCTGGGAAAAAAAAAGAAGAGCGAAAAAGGAGGGCAGAAGAGGAACGGGTTAAAGCGCGTTGAGAGCAGAGGAGAGGGTGAGGTGGCCTGGGGGGGGGGGGGGGGGGGGAGAAGAGAAAGAACAGAGAAGCAGACGTGGAGGAGGTGGGGAATTGATGAAGCAGAAAGCTGGGTTATTCCTGCTGTGAATCTATGTGTCTTTCCTTTGTTTGTGTGTGTGTGTGTGTGTGTGTGTGTGTGTGTGTGAATGTGCCCATGCCAAAGTGTGTGAGTGTGAGTATGAATGGTGGGCTTTGGCAGTAAATGAAACTGTTTATCAGATCAATATGGCCATCATCTCTTAGATGACTGTGGCCTCTACTGAAGAGCAATCATAAATCATAACCAAATATGGAGGACATGGATCCATAGCAGCTGTGTTTGTCCTTTAGTGTGTGTGTGTGTGTGTGTGTGTGTGTGTGTGTGTGTGTGTGTGTGTGTGTGTGTGTGTGTGTGTGTGTGTGTGTGTGTTTGTGCACGGGCATACATGCAGCCCTACATTTATGTGTATTTGTGGCGACTTGCTGTTATGCGCAGATGAGTATATTTGTGTGTGTCTACGTGAAAAACCACTTTCTGTCTCCGGAGCTGAAATTTGGAGACGAATCGTTCGGGAAAAAATTGAGACACAAGGGAGGCCGACCACACCTTAGCGATTCACTCCGTGTGAAATAAGGATGCTTGACGGATATATACGCACATAATGGTCAGTTACACTGTAAGTGTGACATGTCCTCTGTTCTTCTCCATAGGGTTAACAACAGGGCTCTTGTTCTGTGTGTGACGGCCCCCGGTGCTCTCGCTCTGAGTAATGTAGCCTCCCGATATCAGTGACAAGAGTCTCGAAACCAAAATAGCATCTTGAGCTCCGATAAATATAGAAGGTAATTAAATCGGCAGCAGGAGAGAGACGGAGAAAAGCCAGGGAAAGAAAAAGGGATGGTTCTGTTTTATATGTGAGGATAAAACTCCCTCTGCAGCAACCTACAGGGGATCGATTGGACGGGAACAAAAAAGCAGTTTTGTTTTGTGATCTTTTTTTTTTACTCACCCGTGCATCGGTATATTCGGCATCAATGTCTTTTGATAATTGAATAGTCTATGTTAGATTCACTGAATGTAGGGGGTTAATCTGTGTGTGTTTTAGGGCCTGCCGGAGTACAGTGAGTCAGCAGTATTTCACCGGTCCGATCTCAGGAGACTCGGCTGTGTGTGTGTGTGTGTGTGTGTGTGTGCGCCTGCTTGCTGCCATCTGCCTTTTAGCTCTCTCTCCTCTCGCCCTTTTTGCCACCTTTCTTTGCCGCCGTGCTCGTTTACCATCTCGCCTTATTTGACCTTTCGTCGAATCTTTCTAGTTCATAGTAAAAAAAAAAAAAAAACAGCGAATCACAGATCGATTCTGCGCGTGACGACCGTTGCAGAGGACCCAGAGGAGTGGGGTGAAAGGTTGTGGGTGTTGGATCAGCTTGTCAGAGCAAACTGGCCCACATCTTGACATGATATCCTCTGGGAAAGTGTGTTTATGTGTGTGTGTGTGTGTGTGTGTCCGCGTTCACTGTGACATGTTGTGACAGAAACTGACTGACAAGCCCCTTTGCCGCCCCAACACCAGCCACTGCGGAGAGACTGATGATGACAGCTCTCAGGCCGTACACACACTGCTCTCTTTTTCCTCCATCTCTCACACATACATGCACACACACACTCTCACCATGTCTTCCTATCTCTTGCTCTCTTTGTCTTGTGTCTCTCCCTCGACTACCTCTTCCTCTATCACACGCCCACACAGACAATGGCATCCTGTATATCGTCTGCCTGACACAAAGGCGCAAACACACACATTTACATGAACATTCTGCTAAACACACACACACACACACACACACACACAGGCTCGCACACACGCTCTTATATTCATACATATAGTCATACCAGTCCGCATGAAAAATGTGTCTCAAATACACACACACACACACACACACACATTTTTTTTTCGCATTGTCTGTCTTTCTCTCAGACACACACTCTCTCTTTTTTCCCACACACACACACACACACACACACACACAACCCTGCACTACTCTCTCTGTCTTGGAATTTTACATTTTGATGAAGGAGGAAGCACGACGTCCAATGAGAGCGGAGGGAGCAGGGAGAGACCATGTCAGCGCAGACAGCAGGGATGTTCAGTGGCAGAGCGACAGAGCCGTATCAGGGTCGACCCTACCAGCTCTTCATCCCGGCGTCCCCTCGTCTGCGGGCGGCGGGTGGTACAATCCGCCAGGCTGGATAAGAACCCCTCCTCCCTAGCTCCCCCTCTTCTGTCAGTGCTAGGGTGTAGCTACTGATCCTATACTACAGCAGAAAGAGTGAGAGTGAGAGGGAGGAGGGACATCAGGTGTCACAGCTCTGCAACCCCAGTTGAGGCTGCATTACCACGACAACCAGCTCCATCGGTGCTGCCAGGTGAGTCTGAGGACATGCATACTCGCACACTCACACACACACACACACACATGCACATTGACTCACACGCTGCACATCTGCACAATGAAGTGCTTCCACATCGTCTTTACACGGGGATGTGTTGAATTAGACAGATTTACGCACACAGGTGTGCAGCAGCTGTAGAGCTCCGGGATTTGCATATTGTCACTTTTGCAGCCCGTGTTTCAACTCTGTCCTAAAAGTGTAGCGGTGTCTTGTGTGAGTGTGTGTGCGTGTGTAGTTGCTGTCAGGCGTGTGTTTGCATGTTTGTAGCAATGCCAAGAGTGTACAGTATATGTGTGTGTGTGTGTGAGCACATACGCCATACTTCCCCCCAGTGGTGGTGGGAGACAAAGGGTCCCCTCTGTCTGGCGCTGTATGCACCGCTCACACCGACGCTGATGGGTGGGAAAGTTCTCTCTTGTCAGCAATCACGTCTGATCGGAAAAAAAGGAAAGAAGTCAAATAGGGTGCACCAACATCCTCCCCCCCCCCCCCCCCCCCCCCCCCCCAACCCCCTCCCCACCCATCACTGTCGAACACTCCTGACTCACGGTGATAGGAGGACACGGTCACAGCAGATGATCACCCAGTGGGTGGGGGTTGGGGTTGTGGTGGG
The DNA here is from genome assembly GCF_963584025.1 of Labrus mixtus. Lineage (NCBI taxonomy): Eukaryota > Metazoa > Chordata > Actinopteri > Labriformes > Labridae > Labrus > Labrus mixtus. The sequence continues at coordinate 14,707,870 of NC_083627.1, forward strand.
GGTGGTGGTGTGTTCTGAGGACACGGCAGAGAGGAAAGGGGAGGGGGTGGCGGTCATGACACTACTGTAATGTTTGATAGGCATACTAGAGAGAATACGGTTAATACACGTGTGTTAGAGGAGGGGTCATCTGACATGCACATGACTGCCTGTGAGTGAGTGAGTGTGAGTGTGTGTGTGTGTGTGTGTGTGTGTGTGTAAGAGAAAGAGAGTGTGTGTGGGCATATGAAAAGCAGAGAAAGGGCGCAGGAGCATACTGTGTCGAACTGCCGGCCATTACTGACCGATAGACTCAGACAAAGGGCGGCGATCATATGTGCAGTCTGGTGTCGTACTCTTAGCGTGTTGTGGGTGGGGGGGGGAGCTCGTATGTTGAGCGGTCACGTGCATGCAGGGCACCTCCGTCTCCGCCAGCGTGTTCATACAGTACCGTCTGATCGCCGCGTCTGAACTCGTCCTGTAAGGTGGCGGCGTTTTGCCTCCAGAAGATCACATGTGCGCATTGCGCTGCCGTGTTCTCTCAGTCCTCGCTCGCTCTGAGCGCAGGGGCAAACCTGATTCAAACTGTCAAACATTTGACAGCCGGTCATCATCATCCCACACAGGCTGTCCACCGTCATGCAGTACCAGCAGAGCCGTGTTCGGCCCCCCGTCTCGGGAAAGATGTAGACCGTTACAACCCACTCGATATGAGGCTGGGTTGTAACATCCCCTCTCTACAACTACCACCGACGTGCTCTTATCCTTACGTGGCCTTTGTTTAATCCTGCCCGTGTGATTGCAGATCTTTGTAGGAAGGGAGCAGTACGGTGTACTTGATAAATCTGCAGGTTCGTGTTTCAGGACTAGTCGAAGTGTTTTGATTAACAAATTCTGAATCAGGTAGGAGAACTCCTTAGGCTGCAGTATACTCCTTTCATAGAAGATCGTTTTTGGCATCCAGACAGACCCCCTTTTTTTTTTTTTTTTTTGGTTGAAAATATCTCTTATGTAAGAAATGACAATTCCATCTTTTGCAGATTAATTTTTGCTGTGTAGGCGAGACAAATTAGGTTAGAGAGGGGTCTACATGGGGGGGGGCTGGGGGGGGCTGAGCTCCGACTCTGGACATGCAATTGTGTAGGTCATGCCTTCACCTACAGTGACACAGGCGCATTCTGTGTGCTTTAAACTGGACAGGCACAGCGATTCATGAAGAGGGCGCCCCTTGTTCTTCTAACAGATATGTTTCACATTGTGAAACAGTGTGACGTGTGACAAGTGTGGGCCGTCATCCTCCTCTGTTCTCTGGGTGTCGTACGAAATCAAAGGGGCGCGAAGTAATCTATAATCTTCAGAAAAAAACGTCTTCACAAAAAAAATATATATATATACCAAAACTAAACTGCATAGTGTGCGTGTAAAAATGGTGGCGACGAGAACAAGCTGTACATTTCTCGTTCAGTGCCCTTCTCTCTCTCTCTCTCTCTCTCTCTCTCTCTTTTTTCTTCTTCCTCTCTGTATGCCTCTTCTTCCATTTTATTCCATCTCTCACCCTTACCATTTCCTCTCTCTTTTCTCTGAGCACACACTCATCCCCTCCTCCATAAGTGAGCCCTGACATTCGGTAGGGCGTGCCCCCCCCCCCCCCCCCCCACCCCCACCCCACCCCCACCCCCCCATCACCACATACGTTACAACGAGCCGTGCAGCATACATACATACATACATGTATACACCAAGTGGAGTTCACACATGGCTGCACAATCACTGACACGCTGGCCGTCACATGTATGTCCTGGATTGCACAGTGGGGCCTTGGCGCCCGACAAAGGACATGAGAGACTTGGAATACAGATTCATTTTCTATAACTTTGGTTTCTGTAAGGTGCAGTGGCCATTGATTGGAGTGGTGCTTTGTTTCATATATGACGCCTGAGAGCTGATCGCTTAAGCAACAATTATACTAATTGAACATTCCAGAGCAGCAAAATGGCTGCCGAGCCGGCATCGCTGTCTGTGATGGCCGACAAGAATGAGTAGGTCTGAGGGCGTGTGTGTGTGTGTGTGTGTGTGTGTATATATAGCTGTGTGTGTCTCCATGCGAGTGTTAAATGTACACCTCTCAGTATAGACGTGTGCTTTCTGTGCGTTTGTGTTCACACTATGTGAGAGTAATCCTACTTTTTACTGACAGCTTTGTGTCGAGGGAAGTCTTCGCTCACTGGAGATCTCTGCTAATCCATAACTACTAAACTCGATGTACTTTAACTGTCGGAGCCATTATGTCAAACCGCCTTCTGTATATGCTGACGCTTGTGTTTCTCGGCACTTGTAAAAAGATGCTACATTTCAGATGAACAGTTAACGTAAGGCTCTCTGAATTAGAAAGGTAACGGCGATGCGAGTCGAAGACTTCCTTCGGCTTCTTGTCCACCATCTTAAGAGCGTCTGCATTTTTGCAGACCGGCATTACGGTGCTGAATGTGTTCCGCTGAATAGCTGACCTTGTTTTTTTTTTCTTTTCTTCTTCTTCTTCTTCACAGCTCTCTGCCCTGCAAGCCCCAGCACCAGGTCGCCTATCCAGCGATCCTCTCATCCATCCAACCTGCCCGCAACCCGCACACCAGCCCGGCCCGGCCCTGCCCTGCCCTGCCCACAACTGGCAACCCGCAGGAGTCATCAGGGTTAGTGGTCCTTTGGCAGGCTTCTGCGCCAGAACCATCTGTAAGCATCAGGCACAACGCAGTTAATTTATAGATCTGGCCAGACAATCAGAAAATATACTTACTTTCAGAAAGAGAGAAAAACGGGCCGATCTCGAGCCATCCATAAAACACTGAAATGGTTCATGATTGATAACAGTCAACGGGATAAGTCAAGAGAAATGCATTTTGTTGTTCAATGAAGAAAAAATAAATGTTTCATTTTTATCTTTTATAGATGATTTCAGGTGATGACATTTTTGATTGTATTCTTATAATTGTTTACAATGATCTGTCTTTGTGTGGAGAGCAATGAATCCTCATCGGTATAACTTCTCTTACCACACTAATCTATAATAATGTCTTTAAGAAAGAGCAGCTATAGAGGTGGGTACCTCCTTGAACACACACACACACACACACACACACACACACACTCAGGTTCAGAGATAAGCAGCATTCTCTCATTTACATACCCACTTTTTCTTCCTTTCATATTAGGCTACACACACACACACACACACACACACACACACACACACACACACACACACATGCACAGCTCACAGATTATAAGCAATACTGGATTAAGTTAAAGCTGTGCCGTTTTGCTAATAATTCAAATACTGCAAATGCTAGCATTTTCTGCAGTTCATCAGGGAGACGCTGTAAAAGACAAAGCTGAACTAAATGACTACCAGCGCCGAGGCCTTATCTCAACTGTGTGGGTGTGCGGCTTGTGTGCTCATGTAAGAGAGAGATGGAAGTGTACGTGAGTGTGCTTTTCACTGAGACTTGAATGTGACAGCCGAGGGGTCGGGCTTACACATTTAAATCTCTGCCGCAGCTTTTTAATGCATTTTGTGGAGCAGAAATGTGGTCACACCGTTCAGTCACACGGTAGAGATACTGCAGAAGCGGAAAGACGGCGATGAGGGAACGCACAGCTGTAAGTTGAAAACGCGACACACCTTAATACCGCGTGACTGCGGGTGTGTGCATGGAGGTGTGTGAACCTGAGATACAGTACGGCTCTACTGTAGGAGACTTATAAGAGTGAATAGAGCTTCTCTCTTACTGACACTCTCTGTCGATAAGTCCTTTTTTGAGATAACATATTTCATGTCTTTGGTCTGAAAGGACACATAAAGGCAGCTATTTTTCCTAAATAAATGCAATCACAGTAAAAAAAACAAAACTAACCAACTCGCAAAATGAATTTAAGAATGTAGGAAAGTGCAAAAATGATCTTATCAAATAGTATTCTGCGCTATCGTAATTTCTATTCTGGCAAATATTCTGTTTCTATATGAGAGAGATTTGCAAATTTAAGAAAATGATATTACTTTTTTTAACCTGATCATTATATTAATAACTATTTAAAAAAAAAAGCTACAGCAAGCAGAGTGACCAGAGGCCCATTCAGGATTATTGCAACTCCATTTAAAAAGACCATCTTGTATTCACTTCTCATGCCAACAACAATTTAAAATACAAGCATAGAAGAGATGAAGTTAGAAAGGCCAGGTTGGAGACATAATCTTGTTTAGTTAACCTATTTAATTGGAAAGCTATTGATGTTCACCTTTGAGGGAAGGGAACATGAGGACAGCAGTGTGTGTGTGTGTGTGTGTGTGTGTGTGTGTGTATGTGTGTGTGTTTGGTGAAAGGCCTTTTAGAGCGAAGTAAGAAGGAAATGGATGCTTGGCAAATGCTCAGCCAGCATCCTTATCGCTGCTGCTCTCAGAGCTGACCACCATAGCTTCTTAATAATGGACACACAGAACACACTCATTTCTATTTAGGTTCTCACTAGGCTCTTTCTTTGTGTAGCTACAGACAACATTACTAATGAACGAAAAGATATTTCATTATCCTGAAGACTGCTCGTGTTTATTCTCCATCAAACATCATCTGATTTAAAGACAGAGATGTACAGGAAAGGAGCGACATTTGGATTTTAAAGTTTCTTTCTTTCTTTCTTGAGCTCATATGGAATGAAGGGGAAATTGTGTTCGACACAAGTGGAAGTCTGCTGTTTAATAGTGTGGGTCTAAAAGGCAGTGGTGGGGAGGATGTTCTCCACAGCAAATGCTTTCTGCCTCCCTGGCTTTCATCCCAAGTGCAGACAACAGACGTCGTCATTTTCCAACTCAATTTACAGACGCATTAGGAGATGCTGAGGCGCGCCCAACTCTCTCAAATGCAATCAGCCTGCCTGTGTGTTTTAAGAGGAAATTGAGGGTGCAATCTTTATCGACTTCTTTTTGACTTCTCCTCTTTTGTAGACTCATCTCCCCACGAAGATCATATCAAATCATAAAACAGCTGCATTTGGATCGTGTTCATGACCGTCCTTTACTGATCTGTCTCCCTTTTAGGCTACAAGAAAGAAAAGAAAAAAAGGGAAAGAGGATGTTTGAGGCGACTGTTTGTACTCGTCTCATAAAGATTTAGATAGATTCAGATATCCTCAGGTAAGTGGAAAATATAACTTGTTGACCTTAAACCTGACAGATTCATTTCCCTCTTTGTCCACCTGGTGCTTTGTTCTCTTTTATAAATGAAACATTTTTGTGAAAGAAAACAAAAATTTGGATAAAAATTGTGTTTAATATGTATACTCTTCAAATCAGTGCGTTTTCAGTTTTAAGAGTGATTTAATTTACTGATATTTAAAGCTTCATATCTTATAAATAAGGGTGTGTTACCTATTGTCCTTAGTCCTGCTATTACAATTTGAGTTTTTTTGGTGCACCGAAATGTACAGAATGTTCTTCATTTCAGGATTTAAAAAGAATGAATGGTATAATTTGACATGAATTGAAATCATTTGAATGAATGCCACTTTGTGTACATTTTTACACAGAAACGTGACACACAGAGATGACGGTCGTGTCTGGTATATTCTCTTGATAAAATGTGTGCTCAGTCTTTATGCATGTCTACACAATTGATGCTGTAATTCCTCTCTGCATTAATGACATTTGATTCGTCTTTTTGCCCTCAGAAATTACCCAGTTTTGCAAGGGTTCTGTTCAGTATTTCACTTCTTAAATTGATCTTCAATGGACTCCACTGTAGCATTTAAAAGCTCTTTAAAATTGGCTTTGTGAAAGCTGCTGACACCCTGAAAGTCCACCTCTCTCTCTCGCGTTCTCTCTCTCTCTCTCTCTGTGTAATTGATTTTAAACCTTTGAGCATCACAATAGTTTTCTGAGTGCACTTAGGGGAGAGATTCAGGACAAAGTCAAGCTTGAGAGGTACATGCATGCAGATCTCATCTTGCACACGCCCGCTGCCGACAGTCCTGCGTTGAACCTCAGCTAAACATCTGACTTATTGTGAGCTTGTGTAAAACTGAAGATGGGAGAAGCAGGATGGGAGACAAAGGATCAGGGGCTGAAAAATGACAGAGATGGGGGAAGAACTGGGGAGACGGGCAGAAGGCAGAGAGATGGCATCTTCTATTTTACAGTCCCATCTTTCAATTCCTCCAGTGTCTTAAAAATACCGCAGATCATTCATCGTCTTTTTCACCCCTCATTTCTCTCTGTATCACCTCATTTCTTGTACCAGCTGTTCACTCATCTGTTTCACTTTTGATCTCTCGTTTTCCTCCAACATCTGATTTTTCAATCGTATTCCTTCGCTACATGTTTCACTTTTTTTTTTTTTGCTTCTTCCCTCCCTCAAATCCTTCAAACATTTGTCATTTTTTTCAGTTAGTTTTTTTTTTTTTTTTTTAAATCACCGTCGAAGAGAAGCTGCAATGAGAGCAAATTGATCTCTCCTACAAAATGCATGGCTCAAATATTGAACATTCCTCCCAGCGTGGACGGTGAGACACACAAAACATTATTCATATGTGCTGTTAAGTGGCTGAATCGCTCCGGCAAAATCTCCTTTGTGCCGAGCAGCGGTGTGGATCTATAGCATTCAGGTGGAGGAGGTCTCTCCAAGCATGTGGATGGTATCTTGAAACGAGGGGCTGGCTGCCATAGCAACCATATGATGAGGCAGGCAGGGCTATTTAAAGGAATTCAGCTGCTGCTCGCGTTCCCGTCAATTTCTCACCGGTCCAGCGAGAGACAAAGAAAAAGATGGATGCTTGAAAATATACGTCCTTTATTTACACACGGACTATTTAATGTCTGGTATTACAGTAGGATTAGGAAAAAAAGTAACATGTACCAAATCCCTTTTAAACTGTTTAAATAAGGGTTTACACTGGACAATAAAAATGATGTTCATTACATACATTCACCCCTTTATGCTCTGTTAGGAGTCTGAACATTTGTTTCATTCTCCTTGAAGCCTTATTTTAAATTTGCTCCCCATGAGTTCATTCTTTTTTTTCCCCACCACTGCTTGGTGTTTTTTTAAGCAGCTGCCCCTCCCGGTAGCACCAATTAAATAAATCACTTTTAATTGCAGCCTTCCCACTTAACAAAACAGCTAAACATGTGAATGCACAGCTTTATCATTTCCGTGAGAGCACGCTGCACACATTTTGAATCCATTCAAATAAAACAGACCTGAACATCACTTTTCATTGATGCACATCGGTAGAGGAGGTGTTCACCAGAGCCAAAGGAACGCTTGCTTTCAAAATGGTTGATTCTTTTTTCATGATAACGCTCACATCTCTGAATTATTTGCCGAGAGGGCCAATATGACGTAATCTCGTCTAAGTCCAAATGTAGGAATGTTTTCTTTAAAGAGGTGTTTCTCAGCGGACAGTTACACAAGAGGGGACAAGTGTGAGAGGAACAACGACTGCTGTTCACCTACAGTGCCACGCATGCCAAACACAGAGAGGGAGAGCAAACAAAGGAAAGCACGGTTTACTATACGCATCATTTCAACACCCATTTCTCTCTCATAGTTGTTGGTTTAGGAAGATTGACACCTGAAAGAAAATGACACTTATTTTCCCATCTACTACTAAGAGTATTACAGTATTTTAAGTTAACCTCCTGTGTGTCTCAGTCGACATTGAACTAATAATAGGCAGTGCTTCCTTTCTATTCTGCAGCTTTAGGAGACATCTAAGCCTTTTTTTTTTTTTTTTTTTACTTATTTCTCTGCTACTCATTAAATAGCCAAAAACTGAAGAGTTGTTTCGAGCATAGTGTACAGATTAAAGAGGCTGGCTTTTCCCAGTCAGCAAATTAACTTAAAGATCAAACATTTACCAAGTGTGTTTGAAAAAAATATGGTTTCTAGGTTTGCTGTGTAATTAGAAAAGGAGGCTTTTAGTTTCAGCAGTTAATCTGACAGTCATAAAACATGGTAGTGAGGCTGGCTCATTAGTCAGGGAGGCAATTACTCAACACTAACATTTCATTTAGAGCTTTTTATTATTACATAGATCTTTAAGTCTCTACACTAAAGATTTATCAACAACCATTTTGAAAATGATCGTTTTTTTAAAGGAAAAATCTGCAAAAACCGAGTTCTACATGTGTTTCATAACTTCATAGTTAGAAGCTATTCATTGTCTCAGGACATTTTATTCTCTAAACATTTTATAAATTGATGAAAAAATAATGTAAAGGTTTCTGCCCTTTGGTCCCACTCACAACAAGACCTGTAAATGATGTGTTTCAGAAATGGACATCAGCGAAATGCCAGAAGTCTAATATTCACATATTCGCACAGATCATCCTCAATGGTTCAGGCTTACACTGGCTAATAGGTGATAGTTCATCTCCTACTGTATAACATAAATGGCCGCTGATTTTTCTGTCCTTTGATCATGCTGATATCTTACAACATTTTAATTCATAGTGCACAGTTTTTGTTGAAACCTCAGGTGCTCTTTTATCACACAGTTGAGTGTCAGTGTTCGATTCCATCGCCTGTGAGAGCAGTCAGGAAGATTTAAAGTGCTTCATAGAAGCAAAATTATGAGTGACCTCTCTGGTAACTCTCCCTGTGCTCTTCACTCTGCTCTTTATCTCATTCTAATCCCAACTCATTTCATATGCTAAGTAAAAGCTTATATCCCTCTTCACCGTACGCACACACATCCCTCATCCTGCGCTGTGATTATAAAATTAGCATAGAGGATGTTGTTGGAGCTGTGGAGAGCTGAAGCAGGGGGGTTGTGGGTGGTCGAAAGCCTGTCAGGTGGGGCAGAGATTCCCAGAATCCCTCATATCTGGATTATGAAGAGAGCTCAACAAGAGAAACCCAGAAAAAAAGTTCCCTCATGGTTCTCTCCTCTATCAAACAGTTTCATCTGAATCTAATTAGCTGTTCTCTTCTCTTCTCCAGCTGTCACAGATGTAGTGAAGATTGGGGAAGAGGATGAGGGAGAGCTGACTCCGACCGCCTGCAGGATATAATGAGATCGAACCACTTATCTGCCTTCAGATGGGAAACTACTTCCACCATCAGAGCGCCATCTGCTGGCCTGGTGGGGTGGGACAGCTGGTGTTGTGAATCAGGCCGCCACAGTCCAGGGACCGGCTACTTCCCAACACCAGGGTCTCACCCTCACCCCACACATCCAAACAGGCTTTACCTGAAGCTGTCATGTCTGATCCAATGCTGATGAAATAAAACAGCCTATTCATACGTTTTTCTTTTATCAAATCTGTGTCTCCATCTAAGACAGCAAAGATAAAGACTTTATAATATAAAAATATTCCCAAAGAAGTACATCAAATAAAAATGATTATTATTATAGAATAGCCTATATGTTTATGGGTTTATCTGTTTAAAGATTCAGGAAATATTAAGACGTCACGTGCAAAGTTATTTATTAAAGTATGATTGGTCTGAAAATGTCGTTTTGCATTGTATTTCCTTTAAAATGAGTGCATTTAATTAAACATTTCTTGATTTTCTTATCATCGTATTATTATATTCTTAGTGGGCAACAGTTTGGTGTAATCTATTAACATTTCAAATGGTCATAAAAAAAAAAATACACATAGGCCTATATTTAGTTCAATGTTAAAAAACAACAACACTAAAATGTGATGTTGGGACATTTGTGGGTCTTTTTTTTTTTTTTTTTACAGGCATTGAAGGTGAAAGGGGAGGGGATGCATCCAACTGGGCCGTGATGAGTGGGGTCAGCACTCTCAAGTTACAGCACTTCTGTTGTCTTACGAAATATGAGACAAAATGTGATTGCATTATTCAATTCAGGGAAGCTGACTGTGACTTGCCCCTAAACAGGCAGTCCCTTATTTTCCATGAAGTACAATTTCATGAGTGTGAAGAACATTTTGGACAAAAAAAAAAATTGTTGTGATTACAAATTTAAGACCATTGAAATGGATTTCTGGGATAGTGGCTGTCAGAAAGATATTGTGATTTCACATCCCAATCTGGATGGAAACATTAAGGATTTTTTGCTTTAGCCTATGTATTATAAACCTATAATGCATTAGCCTATAATGGGAGTAATTGTGTATTGCGCATGCGCCTTGTTAACCTGTAGAAGATAATTTTGTCAAGCAGTTGAAGATGAGCGCTACACAGGTTCAAATTCATAACGTAAACACGACAGCCTACTCGTGTAAGTCGACTTATCTCAAGTAAATGTTTAAAGGTTATTATTTTATTAGGCAGCATGTTTCCGTCTTCAAGCAGGGTCAAACTTAACCGGGTTGCTTTAAAAGATGTTATTGGACTGAAACTGGTTCCGCGGCGGAGGCGGGTCAAAGGGTCACGGGGTAACGCGACAACTTGCTCGAAAGAAGAAGAGGAAGAACATCAACAACCAGTTTCTGAAACAGTGCCAGAGAAAGACACCACCTCAGTCCATAGCAGCATTGATACCCTCCCAGCAATTTTAACAGACAGGGCAGGTAGCACTCCCAAAGCAGAGCCGGACGAGTATTGCCTCGGTACGAAAAGTAGATACAATTTAAAGCCAGGTGCAGGAACAGATAGTATGGTGTATGCAAAAGATGGACGGCGCACCATAGGCAAGTATCAACACAGTAGACCAAACACACGGAGCAAGGGCAAGTTGAACAGCCTCAGGGATCTGTGCGACCTCAGGTTGAGGTTCACCTGGTGCTTCTGCACTGCAGCAGACAATGCATTGACGAAACGCTCACAGGTCGACCGCCGCTTCTTTAAGCCGAGGAGCAAAATCTCCAAAATGGCAAATGAAACCGAGTTGAATTGCGCCACCATTGCCAAAAATAAGGCTCCCAAGACCCACAGATCACCACCAGACCTGAGGTCGAGTTTTGGAAAGCTGTCTGGCAGACGCAAACCCAGACAGGCGATTAAACGCAAAGCGCATGTTGGCGAAAGAGAGGAGGACAGACACGGAGAGGTTCAGAGCAGAGTGAAGGCCGAGTCTTCCGGGTGTGACCGTCAGAGACCCACTGAACTGTCAAGTAAGGTGCAATTTAGCAGTGTTGTTCAGCTAAGCTTGGTTGGTTATAGTGAATCAAAAGTACCTCTGTCACTGAAGTGAAGTTCCCCTCCATCTTTCACTTGTAACTTTTCCGCATATCGGAACGTGGCGCGGCTAAGCTAGCAGCGCGGCTTTACTGCTAACTTCATCAAACTATGGGATGTTTTCTGACAGTAACTTGATAGGGAGGCGGTCATAAGATTATTATTTAGCACCAACCACTTTGATAAGACTTTTGTATACCATAATGTTTTGTTGCACTGAATGAAACAAGGTGCTGACTGGGGAGGGGGGGGGGGGGGGGGGGGGGGGGGGGGTCCAGATATCCATGAGTGTAGTACACTGCCCTACAAAGGCAAAAGGCAGTAACTTCAATTTTTTCGAAAATTAGTTTTTGTCATTTCTGGAACATTACAGATGTGCTTTATTATGAGGACAGATATCTTGAGTCTTGTTTTTTTTTGTTGAGAAAATAGTAGGTTGTATTTGCCTCGAGAAACCAAGGCAGAGTCCAGTAACTTCACTCATCAGGGTCTTCTGCCTTTGTTTTGCTGCGGATCAAAGTGAAGTTACTGTTTCACTGCAGTGGACTTAAGGTGTTATGCCTTTTGTTTTAATATCTGTCATCAAGCACTTAATTGTGCCATGATCACTGGATTTCATGTATATGTTATCATTATTATCATATGCTGATTTAATATAGTGATCAGCAACCAAGGGAGCTAACAAATGGAAGTTACTGCCTTTGTCCTTGGCATGACCCCGTATTATTATACAGGCAATGCAAGGCAGAGTACCTTAACTTCCAAATAAGGGTCAAAGGTCATGTTTAAGCTCAAGATTTTTTATGTACATTAATAACCTGATTAAAAAGACAAAGAATTGCCACATTTCCAATATTCTGCCTGCAACTCGTTTGGCTGGACAACAAAAATACTTTAGTCATTTTTCTCAGTTCTACACTCTGGTGACTTAAGGTCTTTTGCCTTTTGTAGGGCAGTATGGTTCTTCTTCAATCCTGTCACACTGTCACAAAGGGAATTTATAAATAGTAGAAGACACATTTGTTGAAATGGGCTCTATCCTTTCCGATGAAGGCATTTCCTTTTTTTATTTATTTATTTATTTTTTACAAATTATTATTAATGAAAACACTTACAATAAAGAATACACCTCACCTCACTTATCTTGTGGCTCATTCATGGATGTGCTAGTACAAACCTATTTCAGCAAGGCTAGAATTAAGAAGACACTCAAACCTATTTTTACAGTCCAAGCAAATGGGTAATTTTTTAATGAAAAAAATAAGTAAATGCTGAGGAGTTACTGGTTGTGTTGTGGTAACATGTTTTTCTCCTTTTGAAAGTACAGTTCATCTGTTAACTTTAATATCGTATCTACGCTGCGTCGCTGCCCCATGTATCGGATAAGACAGTTTCAAATTTGGGCTGACTTGGGTGGGAATCCATACTAACATGGATTCTTTAACTACTTAATCATTTCAGATGACACCTTGCACATAAACGTGTGCGCAATTTAACAGGTTTTTGTTTCTATTTGCAGACCCTCTTAGAAATACGCACCTAAGCCCGGCTGGACCTACGGACTCAGAGGGTGCTCTGAGAAGAGCTGTCAGAGCCTCTGGTTGTGGTCTCTGTGGTGACTGTAAATATACTTCCTCACAGCGGAAGACACTGGGTAAGCCAAAGCAAAAAAAAAGTAGCCCAGGGCCAGAGCAGCCAACAGTTGAGTTTAAGCTTGAAGCAAAGAACCCAGACCCTGATGCTTCTCAGAAGATTATTATATGGATAGACCCGTATCCAAAGGTTGCACTTTATGACATTGCCCAAAAATGTGATGCCGGCATGAGGGACAGACATATTGAGCAGGTTCCTGGGCCAGAATATCCCCGCAGAGGACCTGAGCTTTGCAGAGACAAGAGAATAAAGCTCGGGGACAGCGGGGAGGAGGGGATGTTGCCATCCACTCCAGATTTAGAAAGCATCAATTGCAAAAACCCAATAACAAGTGACTCTAAAATCAAAGAGAAACCACGCTCCTGTGAGTCTCATAACAGCCAGTCCGGTTCAGAGCATGTTGGAGGTGTGGCGAGCAGCAGCACCTTTGGCTCAGATGTGACAGTAAACATTATCCACGAGGAACAGTTTGATGAAACCGAGAGTCCCACTGATCCGTTCTCTCCAAGCGCGGAGTTGGACACCGATGAACCAGAGTCATTCACTTGCCAAAGAGTGAGGGTCTATTCAAGAAGAATCCACTCTTCATGTACACGCACGTACATGCCATGGCCCTTCTCCAAGAGCAGCTGGACTCTGACTTCCCATGCTGAGACCACAGCCCACCATGCAGAGTATTTCGATCCGTTTACTAAAGATAACTGTTTCTCTTCAGTGAATCAAAATCAGTCTGATTTATCAAGCAAGAGAACCAATGATGTGATTCCACATCTGCCCACAGACCTTTCTACTGATGGCCTGACCCATCACATATCTCATCACAATGAAAATAAGAAAGAACATGATGGAAAATGCTTTTTAGCAGAGAGAAATGGGGTAGTACAAGGCGATATGTCTTCATACTCCTCAGAAAGAAAAGACATGGAGTTCGCGCCTCATTTAATGGAAGCTGGAGAATCAAAGACCAGCCTTTCCTCAGATACAGCTTCACTATCCATTCCAAGTCAGCATGGGGCAGTCTCACCCTCACCTTCAGTGGTCAGTGGACCCAAAACTGACAGCTCCATGTCCACCCCTTCCCCCACAGCACTTGGCCTGATAGACTGGGATACTGCCACCACTTTGCCTCCTATGTCATCTCCATTCACGCTTAGTGGTTTGAGCAGACTCTCAAACCTGCCGCCTTCATTGTTCTTGCCGAACACAGTCACAAGAATTGAGTTCGCTGAGGCTCATTCCGCCGGCACATCACCAGGGCCACCTTCACCCACACGTGCGATCAAATCTGTTGCAAAGCCACTCCCCCCCTGTGAACGCACCCCAATGATTTCGTGTCACACTTCTGAATCCTTCCCTTCACCTGAACTATCACTCAACCTCCTCCCTCAAGAGGAACAAGATAGTGACGGAGAACTTCTTACCGACAGGTTCCCACCAAAACTTGAGCCCTTTTATAACACAAGCCCCCATAATCATCTTGCACCCGTGAAAGAGAGGTCTTTGCACAACGTCTCTACAGAAAACTGTGTAGAGAATTACTCGATAAAGTTCATGCTCCCACCAGTGCTCTCTCCTGTCACATCACCAAAACGGCATTCGCCAAGAAGTATTCTCCCAGGCTTAAGCTCAGACTCTTCAGATGAAGAGCCACTTTCCCAGGAGGAGGAGGAGGAGGAGGAGGAAATAAACAAAGAACCAATTAAACACAAAATGTTAAGTGAATTTAACAGTCCACACATTGTCAATGACAAAACTGAAAACTTAGAGGATGATCTTGAACATGTTAGTAAAGGTATTGAAGGTGTCTCAAGGATATTCAAAACTCTGAATACAGCAAGGAGTGAACTGCAGTCGTCTCCCCGCAACGATGAAGATTCAGACAATGATGGCGATGAAGAAGAAAGCCAAAATGAAACTGATTACGAGGAGGATTTCGAGCAGGCTAACAAAGTTCACTCAGACCCTAAAATAACGGCAACCCTTTGCCTGGATTCTCTGGCGAAATCCTGTGCCTCTTCAAGCGATCAGGATGAAGGTGGAGCCTTCAGTGATGAGTCGCAGCCATGTTCATTCAGAGAAGAAGCGTCAAGTCCGTGTAAATCAGCAGGTGGTGAAACGGATCAAATGTCCTCTGAGGACATTTTGAACGAGTTCACAGCTTATGAACAGGACATTCTGCTTGTTGATGTGATCCAGGACGACCCAGAGCTCTTTGAAAACTTGCCCCAGAGAAGTATACTGAATCTGGGGCCTATCAGGGATATTGAAGCCTCCAAAAGCAGACCTATTGAAGTGGTTAAAACACTGTTGCCTAAGAAAGTCGGAGCGTCAATTAATTCAGAAAAAAGGTAAAGTATCATATCTTATAGCATATCGACAGTTGCTTAAAAATGATGCAGTCCAATACAAATACAATTATGTTTGTGTTTCAGATTGACTCCAGTTAATATTGATTTTCACTGTGACAGTCCTGATAACATGGGTATGGCCTGTTAGAATCCTTTTTCATTTTTCGATGTATTACACTATGTGGCATGCTAGTTACAGACACAAGCTGATGCTAAATGTCAGAAACCTGTCATTTCTTTAATCTTTGTTTTGTGTCTTATCTTTTACAGATGAGAGAAGCAGCAGGTCATGGAGACCTCAGTGTAATGGCAACCCCGCCACAAAGCAAAGCAGCTCATGGACTGACCAAGAAAAGCAAACCAAAACCTGGGTAACTTAGTGTGTTTCAGGTGGTGTCATGTAGTGGAGCAGGACCACGTTTGCAGCATTTTCCTGCAAGGCATCAGACATTATAACCGCATAACTTCCAACTTGCAATGCAGGATAAACCCAACATTGTCAGGGTCACTCTTGAGTTTCATCACTTGCTCATAAACTCCAGGGAGAAAAAAAGGGGAAGCATACTGCATAAATAAAAGTCCTGCCAAACAAATAACCAAGATTTGTGGGGTACATTTTAAGGTTTCAAGGAAGTTAGTCTCGGCTAAATCCAATAAAAAAAAAAAAAAACATACACTGTACTATAGTAACATCTCTCTTCCTCATACAGATTGAATGTCACAAACGAAGTAAGGGTCCTGATTATGCTGGGACATAACCTGGATCAAAGTCATCTTTCCAACCTTAAATCTGTTTCTTGTGTTGAACAGGATCAGTATGATGCCAACAACAATCATGTAGACGGAGGCCTGGAAAGGTAGCTTTAAGTCCCATCTTGACATTTTTTAAGCTGAGTCAGTCTGTTTATGTTTTGATAGCCAATGTATTTACGTCTTTTTGCAGGATCACACCCCCCCTCAAGACCGTGACCTCACAGCATAATCACATCCCTACTCTGAAGACCATAAAAAATGGTGATTAGAAAATAAAAAAACGGAATAGGAACAGGCTGAAATTTTACCGATTTCAATTCCAAATTTTGGGAATTCAATGCCAAAGTAAATGTCCAGCATAGATTCTCCTGTTAAGAGTAAAACCTTCAACTGTTGTGTATGGCTGTTTATCTTTTCTCTCTACACAGGGCCAAGGAACACAAACCCAGCAAACGTGGTAGAGTTAAGGCGCCAGCAGTCTAATTCTGTATGTACTCCTTTTAAAAAAAACAACCTGTCTCCCTACAACATGTCAATTGACCTTAACATACGCTAAAAATATTTTTCTATTTATTTCAAATTCAATCTTTGCTTCATCAAACTTGTTTTCCGTGTGGTATTTCCTACATTGGTGTTTATTTTGAAGTGTGAACTCAACAAATGAAAAAGGAAATGAATGGAATATCTCTAACTTTAAGAAAGCTCTGAAGGAAAATTGGGGGGGGGGGGGGTTAATGGAAATTATTATGGAAAAATGATCAAATAATAATTCTGCAATAATGTGCTTGACATGGTAGTTGGTATTTGTGTTCTTCATGTGACTATATGAACAAGTTACTTCAGAAGAAGAATGAATATCTGGAGTGTTTTTTTTCTTTGAAAATCCAGAAATTAGTTTTGAAACGGTTACAAACCTTCTTTATATGCTCAATGTCTTTTCATCAAGATATATTAGTCAGTTTGTATGTTTGTTGAGAGGCAGAATATAAGAACCTGGGGAAATGTTACGAAGAACTCAGATTGAGGAAAACATGGCACAAAGTCTCCTGATGTGTTTTTAATTGGGCTTTCCATTTCCTCTACACCCTCAGTACTGCAGGCAGTACTTCAGTGAGTCGCTGTGCTGTAGGTTCAAGATGTGTTGGTTCCTGCATGTACCTGTGGATGAAAAGGTACCAGCAACACACCTAACCATAAATATCCTGGAGTAATGGAGAGATATGCCATGCACACATTTCCTTTATAATTCAAACTAAGTACATATTGAACTACAGAACCAGTGTGGAAAGCAGTTGACGGAAAAGTCTTAGACTTCTGATGGGTGTTGAAGACAGAGGCAACATCACCCTCTCCTGTGCCTTAGCTGTAAATACACTATTTCAGAATTGTGGAGTCACTACACATTTTTCTCTCACTTTCAGTTTTGCATTGAAACTGTGATACGGTTCACCAAAAATCCAATTTGCCTTCAAAGAGCAGGTACATTTTCAATTTTATCCTACATAATAAACCCAAATGGACACAGTTTATTAGTGTTCATTGGGGATCGTTTGTATCTTTTGTATGCAGGAGCTGTGTTCACAGGCTACTACCAGA
Organism: Labrus mixtus; assembly: GCF_963584025.1. Taxonomy (NCBI): domain Eukaryota; kingdom Metazoa; phylum Chordata; class Actinopteri; order Labriformes; family Labridae; genus Labrus; species Labrus mixtus. Next base: position 14,725,340 of record NC_083627.1, read on the forward strand.
ACAACCCACCAGGAGTGTATTTTTCTAAGACAGTGCTGTTATCACTCCTCTGGGCTCTGCTCAAAGCTGGCATGGTGTCTGACGTCTTCTCAGTCCTCAGCATCAGCTTGGCCCACAAGATAGTGGTCAGTGTGCCATCTTTTTATTATGAATGTCATGCTGCAGGACTCATTCCAGTAGAGTGCAGGTTGTGATGTATTAAGTATGGTGTGATAAGCACGTCAATGTTGTTTTCAAATGATCAATAACCACTTTGCCCTTCAAAAGTCATGTTGAATTTGGTTGCTGTTTCTCTCTTTCAGCCTGGACATGAGTTCCTGTTGGCCCTCTTCAACTACGTGAGAGAAAAGAGTCTCATTGGTCTTGTGCCTGAACTCATGCAACTCACATTTAAAGTATACACACTTTTCTTTATATAAGAAGTGGGATCTTTGTTACTCGAATAGGAAAAATTCTTTGGAAGGGCTAGTGTTACAAAAAACTGCAAGCCTCGTACCCACCTCTTTCTGCTAAAGAAATGCTCCAGTGTTTGAAAGTTTGAGAGAGGAGTCTTGCAATTATTCTGCTATAATGTGAAATTGTGAATGTGAAGAGAATGCTTTTCCCATCAAAATCAAAAGTTGAAAGAAAAAGAAGTGGGATCTTAGTTTTGTATGTGTATTTGATTAATTGTGCCTTTGTATGTTGTTAGATGGCGAGTGCAGGCCTGGTGCTGAATTTGGACTGCCTGGACTGTGTAAAACACACTCCAGAGTTCCAGCAAACAAACTCCCATGTTTCAGGGTCTGGCAGTGGCACCCACAAGTGAGTGGAGTTTTTTTCTTGATTTGTGATCGTGTGTTTTGATTTTGTTAAAAAACGCAAGCTTCTGACTGTCTCTGTGTTTGTGATTCAAGACTATCCACCAGTGCCCCCTTTCCAGAGTACTTGAATTTGGCCCATTCTATCGTGGAAATAGAGGTTATTTCTTCTCTTCAGTAGATTTCTCTTGTCGACTGTATCGAAGGATGTCATGATTTTGTGTGAATCTTGCATTGTATTGAGGCCTCTCTCCATGATTTTTGTCTGTCAGCTTTGTGCCAAGCAAGAGGACTGGAGGCGGATGGGGGAGGTTTTCAGGTCCATCTGCCAATCCAGCCAGCGCCCCAACCAAGTGGAGCGAATCAGTGGGCGCATAACTATAGCGCTGCTGTCTGAGAGCAAAGACAAGCTGTCACTGCCCTTTGCTGCATTTGCTGAGACTGGTAAAAGTTATTTTTTGCATTTGTTTCCAAAACGTGGATGGAAGTGAACAACTAATCTCCCTAATAGAAATCCACAATGACCACATCTGATTTCATTTTCTTTAGTTTGTCAGAATGAAGAGGAGGAAGGCCTGAACAGGAGTTTTTTGGGCAGAATTGGAGTCTCTCTCATGCTAAGATACCACAAAACACATCAGTGGGCCAAGGTGAAGAAACTACCTTTTGTGTGTGTCACAGTCCTGTCTGCTTTTTCCATCTGATCTTTGTCATGACCTGCCAGTGTGCATGTGTGTGGTCATGTAGGGTCGCAGGGTGGTGGAGGTGCTGTCAAATTGCAAAGTGAACTACTCCAACCTGAAGGGATTGTTCGGGAATGAAGATGCAACATCTCGCTGCTTCCTGGTCACTGTGGCTACTGAGCTCTACCTGCTGAGTGGAAGCGTGGAGGGAGCTCTAAACACACTGAGAGGTAAACAGCTGCTACCCATAGAGTAGCCACGATGAGCAGAAGTGATCTTCTACACAGGCTTACAACTTCATTGTAATGCCTCATGGAAAAATACATTATCTAGGGCTTTTAAGTGTAAATGTTTACATAAAATATATGCGGATAAAGATTTGAATGACCACTTTACAGATTTAAAATAGGGTTGCTTTTTAACTTGACAACAAGTCTGGATCTTGCTTAATTAAGTGATGATTAAATCGATGAATAGTAAACAGCTCTGCACCAATATTAGGGAGGCAAAAATAAGATACCGATATATCGGCCGATATCTTCTATCTAGGGATCTTTAGAGATGGATCGATATACACACACATTTATTGCGATGTTCCCTTAAATGCAGTTGTCATACACTTGGGGGGGGGGAAAATATATAAATGAAGACAAGATTCAAGAGTCACTTTACAGGAAAGAAACTGAGTGTATGTTCATCACGACTTGATAATTTAGTGTGATAATAATCCATATAACGCACTCTGCTGGTGACAGCCAGAAAGACAACTGATAGTGTAATACAATGTTACTCAAATGTAATGCTATTTGACTGGTGAATAAATGTACACATAAGACGATTTTGAAAGAGACGTGATATGACGATATTGGCCGATTATTATTGGTTGGCCAATTAATCGGTCGGGCTCTAGTTTTTTTGTGTACAGTATGTGGATGAAACTTCAGAAATCTGTTTGACAAATTGTGCTTTTGCAAATTGTGCTAGCTTTTCAATTACAACTTTTTTCTTCTGTTATTCAGAAAACAAATGGTTTGTGAGTTCAACTGCGTGGCCGTGTGAGCCTGCTGATCTGGAGAGCAGGACTCGTGTGTTGATGCGTCTGGCTGAAAAGTCTTCTCACAGAGACTCGCTGGATGTCCTCAGTAATCTCCCAGGACTGAAAGAGTCAAACAGTGAGAACAGAAAATCATTTTCCTTCCTCTGTTGTTCAAAATTCTTGTTTTGCAAACTTTATGTAAAGTCTGAATCACAGGGATGACATCCTTCTGGATTTTCTTTTTCCCCTTTTTTTAAATGTATTTACCCATGTTTGATGGCCTTCTAAGATCAATACACTAGCGGACAATTGTGCCTCGGCCATTCAAACAAGTGGATAAACAAACTAAACGAAAGTAGAAGAAAAAGAGAGAAAATCCAGTAATGTCATACCACACTATTTATAGACTACATAGACATAGGTTACCTGTATACAGCTGTCGGACAGAAAGTGCAGAAAAACAAGAGCTTTTACTGTTTGTAAAAGTACTTTTAATTAATGCATTTTTTAAGAGAGAGAGACAAAAGAGGAAACAAAACTTGATAATTATTATTAAATGTTGTAGAACACGGCTCAGATTGGTGCAAACAAAACAAAAAAAAGATGCAGGATAATAAATGTTTTCCTTCTGGATGCCACTCAAAACAACAACATGCAAATAGACTCACTTTGAAGAAATATGTCCTTTAAAGCTTTCTTTTGATCATTATTTAATGACTTTGTTAAACTGATTTAAGAAAACAACAAGGCAGGATGTTTCACTGCATGTGTAACTGGTCATATCTCAGTCTCACTGAAGTAATGGTTGTTATGTTTTCCTCAGACTTGGTCGATATCTCCATGTATGCTCCTCTGTTTAACTCTCACCTGCAAGTGTGCTTGGACAGACAGACACTTCCTGTAGCTTCAGATACGGTCGACTTCATGTGCTCTAAAAACCTGGCAGTGGATCAAACTATGCTACACAAACTTTTACACAAACTAGGCAAGCAGAACCTCTGGCTGCGTGCACGAGAAGTCTTCAGACGTAAGTGTCAGTTTCTATTGCCCCCATATTAAATAAAGATTGAACAAATGAATGGCTAAGAAACTTTGAATTGAGCTAATTTGATTCATCTTTATCAGACTCTCTCAGTGTGGGGTACTACCCAGGTGTGTCGGCTCCTCCTGGTTTCATGTCACTGAACGTACCCTGCCGACTCGGGGAGGTGGAGCTGGCTCTCTCCTTTGAGATGTTCATCACTGTCAATACAACTGACCTCCTCCACCTGCCAGAGAACACCACCTCCTGTCTCAGCATCACTCTCAAAAGGTGAGTTTGTGGTCGAGCTTTTCGGTTGCGTTACGTGATGGATTTGTTACGTGATGGTTCCGTTTCCTTTTCTAGGACTCAAAGCTGTGAGAGCGAGTACCTCGCCGCTAGCAGTCGCCTTCTCTCTGCAGCTTGTATCCCTCATCCCAAACTCGACGTTCTCTACACAGCTGTGAACTCTTCACAGGAGCAAGTTTTCACCCTCGATATTGCCTCTGCTCGAGCTTGGCTCCGTCAGAATCATTTTTGGGCCAATGAGGTGTGGACGCACTGAACGAAGCGCTGAACCAAGCCCCTTTAGTCCCTCAAGTACTTCACCTTCCATTCCATTGAAACTTCTGTTTCCAGAGACAACGTTGACTCTTGGGGGAAAAAAAGTGGATGAAATCAGGAAAACCAATGCATGTGTATTTCTGTTGGCTGTATATTTGTTACACAAAAAGTCATATTTCAATTTGATTAAGAATCAGACATTCCGACCAATCCCAGTGACTGACGCCAGAACTTTACACCAAGCTAATAACTTATTTTTGTTCCTGTTTGTTTTTATAATATGTTGAAGGGTTGTTTTTGTTTATTCCTTGTTTCCTGGGGACTTCATGAAGGTGATTTGTCTTTGATTAATGTAACGTGTAATGTTTTTGTGATTTAGTATTTGAAAAAATAACACTTCTATTGAGGAAAAGAGCCCAGCATAATAACTAATATCAGGTTAGTATTTTTGGTTTATAACATAAATGTAAATAACATATGAGTGTGATATTTAAAATGGTGTTTAGTCTTTGACAGTATTATGTTGCTGTATTGTACTAGACTGTCAGAACCTCCATTGTTGCTTGTTCTAGAGCTGCCATTTACATTTGATTTGTATGTAGTTTTACATAAACCAAAAAAGTTGTTCTGCTCCAAGAAGTTTGACTCTGTATTGTTTCTTCTATAAATATCATCAGACTATTACCGTCAACTAATGTTCATTTATAATTTTGGGATTAATTGTCTCCTTTCAAAATGTTCAATTACGCATCAAGAGCATCTCTACCATTTTTTTTTTACAAAACCTACATTCATTACCAATCCAAGGTTTTTTGGGGCGGTGGAGGGGGAGAGACATCAAATACCTTTTGATGTGTAGAATAGCTATTGATCCACCAGGGGGAGGTATTGGATTGGAACATCTTAATTGTCCCAAAGGGGTGATCTGGTTTGCAACAGAGGTCCATACAAGCTATACACAATTAAAAAAAAACAGTAGAAATACAAACCGTACAGGCAACAATATTTAACTGCTGATGGGACAAACCACCTCAGATATCTGTTTGATTTGGACCTCCTAACATCAGTGAACATCCTCCCTAGTCAGCATAAGTTTAAACTAAACTCTGCATTCAGACGGTGCTGAGGGTCTTCCAGGATGGCCTTTGCCTTCTGAGTGGCTCTTATTTGAAAAATATAGCTAAGGTCATTTAAGTCAATGCCAACACTCTTTCGGCAAAGTTGAACTATATTTCCGATCCTTTTTTTGTTAACGATGCTGAGGTTACCAAACCAACAGATCATCACAAAAGTTCAAATGGACTCAACTAAGATGAATAGTGATGCAATTGCAATAAAAACAGGATATATAGAAATTGTAAAAAAATAAATAAACAACATTAAAACAAGTGAGGTGGTGAAAGTGAAGTAGAACAGACCTCTGTTTAGATGACTGCAGCTTACCTGGATGGTACCTTTCCAATATGTTTCAACAGTTGTTGAAGTTTGATTTCTGTGGTTTCAATCACTGGTATATAATTGAGATTTTGCTTTATATGGAGTGGATACAATAATATATATTTCTGAGAACATCAACCTAGGTTACAAAAAGACAATTGTAAAGGGCCAGTTGAGATATTACTATGATTCTTTGCATATCTGTAGCATATTTGGTGCAAACCAATAGGGAAATAATTCTAAGGCGTTTAGAAATGCTAAATGAGGGGATTACAGTTTATTGCAGTTGAGTTGTTGAGTTGGATGATGGAAAACAACATTATTGAGAAACAGGCACCATTGTGTGCGTCATCAAGGGAGCATCCTAACACAGAGTTGCTTGTGTTTTACATAACTTTTTTTGCTTGCTTACCCCCTCCAGGCTAGATGTTGCCTGTGTCATGAAAGAATGAATTCTTCTTCATATGCCAAAAAAAGAAAATAACTTTACACAGTGATTACGCAGCCAGCGCCTTATGGACTGGGGAGGGCTGGAGTAAAGCATACTGATTCATGGGATATTTCCCTGGAGGAGAAGGCTCTATGGCTTTGACATATCAACATATCCTCTGGCAAATTTGTAAACTATTCAGCCTTTTATCCATTTTGCTTTGATAATCTCGAGTAAATTGCTGTAAATTGTGGTCTCCTTCTTTATGTCCCAGTCACTTCTATTGAGTAACCAACCAAGCAGCTTTCTGAATCCAACGACTCACACCAAAGTCATTTTAAAAGCAGAATCCCCACATCCACTGGTTTGTTTGTGCTTCTCAAAAGTGAGGAAATGTCCCTTCTTTGTCATGTTATGATTTGAATTAATTTGGTCAGTAGGCTAATAGGCTTATCATGGCTTTTGAAAGTTCAGTTATTCCCAAACTATTTTTTTTTGCATGAATAAAACTCACAATATGAATGATTAATATGATTATGGTTGGTTGCCCCTGTAAGCTTACATATCAGTCACAGTTTATTCTACATTTGAAAAAGTTAAAATACAAATAAATGTCTTATCTGTTAGTGCTAATTGGTCAGTCTAATGATCTCATTCCTCACCTTGATAGATGTGTAAGAGAAACAGGCCTATGCATCTTTCGCTTAGACACAACTTCGAAATATTGAATGTTGTCATTGTCCAGTTAGTTCATTTAGCATTTAACTTCAGCTCACTTGTTGAGTGACGTTCAGTTTAGTTCAGTTTATTTCCAGGTCGAAAGTAGGCTAAATCGTATTACATAGGCCTGCCTACATTACACTGGCTTTTTACCGTTTCATCCTATATCAGGGTTACGATTTATAGTATAAAAATTCCATAAAATTTTGACTGCGGGCGAAAATTTCAACCAATTCTGTCTTTCAAAACCTAACTAACAGTCTGCTGACGCTTTTAAAAGGGCCCTAAAAACCCACCTTTTAACAAAGCCATCTATTTGTGCTTTAGTTGCTTAGTTGATTAAAAAAAGTTGTTTTTATTTCTATTTCTATTTTATTTTTCTTCCTGTAGCACTTTAGAGATTTTTTTTGCAAAATTTAAAGTGCGTTACAAATTACAAGCGCGCTAACTAATTTCTATCGGGAGCGAGCATAGACTGTACGGGAACGCGCATAGACTGTACGGGAACGCGCATAGACTGTACGGGAACGCGCATAGACTGTACGGGAGCGAGCGATCGGCGCACACCCCTCTCTCCTCAACTGGGGCGGAAGTGGGTCCATTTTTTCTCAGTCGGATAAGAGCGGCTCGAGGAGCTGCAGCTTGTGCAACACGCGCCCTCTTGAGCGCTCACCTTGTGTTTATGTTGACGTGAATTCGACCGAAAGTAAACAACAAAAACCACAACGAAGTGAGGAAAGTAAGGAAAGACCCATACGACCGAGTTCTTCGCGGTTGTGGGGCATCGTATTTCACGCTGCCGGGGGGAAAAAAATCCTGCGCATTCCTCCACGCAGAGATCCACAGAGGGAGACCGACCGAGAGACTCACAGGGGGAAGGAGCTCTGGAAGCGGCCTCTCCAGAAGGTGGACTAAGGCTTTTTTATAAATGTACAGTTTGAAAGATTGTCCCTTCCAGAGACTCTGGTTGGATGTGTCTGATGCCCCGGTGACACCAGGCTCACTATGAGATCTTCGCTTTGATGAATAATTTACGGTCTCGCTGTCCGAGGCTCGCTCAGCGACTAACAACCGACCGCTGGCGTCCCCCGACGCCGTCTGAACTGACCCCGATGGTGGACTAAAGAAGACTTCATAACAGCAAAACAAGGCGCAAAGAAAGGAGCAGAACTTTAGTTTTTTTTTTTTTTTTTGAGTGTAATTACTCCTCGAGTGGCTGCAGTATTGTTGCGCAGAGCAAAGTAGTCATGTTGCCGAAACGGTGGGGGAGGAGAGACGGAGCCCCCTGTATCTCGACGCCAACACTGTGTCACTCCAGTGTGGGGTTTATTCTGTAAACCCACAGATCGCACCTTTGGACTCTTTTTTTTCTCCACAGATGCGCCAACATCGTCCTGTATTATCTCGCTGGTCTTATTTGAAAGAATGACGCGGGAGCTTCCCCCACAAAACGCCTTACTCAATTGAACTAGACTGATATGATCTTTACAGACTTAAGTAGGGCTATTTCTCTTTTTGTTACCTCAGATTATTTTTTTTACAATTCTTTTGAAGACCTGGCTACCTCCTTGTATTCCATTAGGTCCGATATAGGCTGTTTAATACAGAGAATAATCTGTAAGTCAATGAGCACCGTTTTACTGTTAAACTGACTTTATTACCTCATGAATCTACCTCAGTACAACTTTATTTTCTACAATACATAACGGGCCAATGTGTCCGCAAATAAATACCTCAATCTCATTGCTGCACAAGTTGTGATCTAAGTCTGCAGATGGCTTCGTTTCCAGACTCGGACCTGCAGACATGCCCTCTCTGCAAGGAGCTGTGTGGCTCCTCTGCTCCTATTTCCTCAAGCTCTTCTACCTCCTCATCTTCCTCACATACCTCTTGCTCCTCCAGCCAGACCACCAGGAGGCTCCACGTCCTGCCCTGCCTCCACGCCTTCTGCAGGCAGTGCCTGGAGGGCCAGCGGAGTCCTGGGGATCCTCTGAAACTGAGGTGCCCCACCTGTGACCAGAAGGTTTCTATCTCTGAGTCCGGGGTGGACTCCCTGCCTTCGTCCAACTTTCTATTCAGCAACCTGCTGGATGTGGTGGTGAGCTCTGAAGAGCAGATTTTGAACAAAAACGGTCACCACCATCGGGGAGGTTTGGGCGGAGGCTCCTCAAGCTTCCATCTCCCTCATGGAGGCCTGCTTCACTCGCACAACCTTGGGGAGCCTCAGTGCAGCTCCTGCGATGAGGAGAATCCTGCCTCATCTCACTGTATTGACTGCCAAGAGTATCTGTGTGATAACTGTGTGCGGGCACACCAAAGGGTGCGTCTAACTAAGGACCACTTCATAGAGCGCCTCGGAGACAACCTCCACCTTGGCCGCATCAATGCCAACAGCAACACTGGTCAGCCGGGGGTGCCAGTGTCACTTGCTCAGTCCCTGCAAAACAACTTTGCCCTGCTGTCTCTGTTCCAGGACCACATGAGCTTCTGTCAACACCATGACAACGAGGTGAGTTCATATGAGAATACATTATGTACACTCAAACATGGAAAGACAGAGGTTGGGCTGCATATGTTGACTAATATGAATATCACATACGAGAATGGAATGTGGAATGAAAGGCATGACACACACTAAGATGTTTGACAAATTTCAGGATGTCTTGGCATCTAAACATACCCTACTGGTCCTTGTGGTGTTCACACACTATCCTACGCTGTAATAGCATTATGTGTGTAGCGTATAGCAATACTGGGGGCCATATGGCCTTAGGTTCAAAGGGAGCCAAGTGGCTCTTCACCTAGTTCCCTAGAGACGAAAAGGCACGTGTACTGAGCTGGATTTATGCACACACACATACACATACACACTGAGGCTGCACACACGCACACACATAAGCATAGACACATGCAGAGTCTGGTTAATCTGTACCACACCATCCATTCGGGGCAGAGAGAGGCCCCTGGAGTAACTGCACACATGTTTCTATTACTGATAGAAGTTCTATCCATGGACATATTGTGGATATCTAGCTTTTTCTCATAATGGGAAAGACAAGCAGAAACCCATGGCCTGAAGTTCTTTCTATTTTAAGGACCATGTGATCTGGGCTAAGTAAACTACAAAGGGCTGTTAAACAGGAAACCAGCTTTTTCTTGGTTTAGTCATATGGTCAGAAAGAATACCAAATAGCATTTGTAAGGGTTCTTGGAATGTCCTTTTTGTACCACTTCTGGTTTCTGTTATGGGCTTGGAGAGAGAGGCTCCCCTGCTGTTGGAGAGCACACTGTAATGCCAGGAGAGCATAATTTGAGAAAACAATTTACACAAGTTCTTACGAAACGCTTTGGCCATTTGAGGCTTCCGAGTGTGGTCAGGTAAGTCAGCAAATGTTGAAGGACAACATTGCTGTAATCTTATGTGCAGTCATAGAATTAGGTAGCCTTTTGTTGTTTTACAATGTTCATGCCCATACTTGCTAGCTCTACAGCTTCTTCTTCCTTGGCCTTGCAGCCATATTGTTACATTTATTCGCAAGTCACCACCACCTGACAGCTATCCTGTCTTTCCTAGTGCATTTGCACAATAGTCAAATCACAAACACAAACGCTAAAAACTTCTGTGTTAGGGCTGGTGTATTTCCCCCTGCCAATGACCGTGCGCAGGTGAGTTTAGGAGTGTATACAATTCAGTGATCGGATGCAATTCAAATGGTTGAATATGATGGTGATGATGATGAACCCTGGAGGAGGGGCCCAGTTTGAAGGTTGTGTCTTCAAGCTGCAACAAAGAAAATACTGACTCTACCTTGAAGCTCCTGATTGTTGTCACACACACAACCACCAGCTGATATGTGCATGAACTCTACGGGGTATACTTAAAAATGACCTTCTTTTCACTGAGATTTTGTACAGATTTTTAGAGGCAGTACATTTATTTTACATCATGATGATAACATTTCCATCGGTCTGTGGATCACATGCTGCCCTAACGAATCATTGATCAATGTTGCTCTGTTGCAAAACAACTTAAAACCATTTACAGGACAATTACTTCTCCCTTCCCCTGAAAAGTACATTTTCTTCTACGATAAGGCAGCTAAGATCAGCATACTCCACTTGTCTTAATTTGATTATGGCTCACTCCACATATGACCTTTTGTCGGGCTAAGGTAATAACAAAATGGTGTTTACATGGCAGTGGCTTATTCAGGCTTTTCTCTTAATATCTGAATATTGCTGTCCATGTTCACATGGCTATTGATTAAGTCACTAGTCACAAAAGGCAAGCGGCTAGTTTAGATTTCCAATTATTTTTTACCATGCCCCCCTATACACAACCCCCTTTCCATTGCCAGTAAATAGGTGGGCTCAGTTTTCCAGTAAGGACTTCATTTACCAGTAATGCCTCACTTACTCACTGTGCTTCAGCCCTGGGGGAGGGAGTGACACAAGAGAAGGCTATTCCTCTTTGCCGATGATCAGGGACTAACTCCACATCCATCATGTGTTCAAATGGTTTCTCAAAATTTGAAAAACCAGTTTGGTCATTTGGGGAGTTGAATGAGTAGGATATGTCAAACGGAAACTCCCAATTTTTATTTATTTATTTATTCTATAACAGTTAGTTTGCTTATCCGTTATGAATTAACTACATAAATTGTGATTTCTTAGTTTGTGTTGTTTCACTTATGGGCACCAACATAATGTTTACCAGTTGCCTTTCAGGCGCTTGAGTAGCATTAAAACATTTTACTATATTACTCCAAAAGCAAACAATCACCTTGGATAACCAGTATAACTAAACTATAAACACATTGGCTTGTAAAAAATGGTCAGACAAGGTTTATCTAGACTCAGCTTTTCATTTGATAAACTTTGAATTACTTAACTGGTTGTTTTATCTTGAGGGTTCATAATTCCTTTATGGCAGTAAGAAAATATTGTGTTACTATTTTGACTCACATTGTCCAGCCAGGTTACAGCCACCTCTGACCTTTTTGTTGTCTCGTTTTATGGGCTGTCTGAGCGGGTTGCTGTCTGATCAGGACAACAGAGACCGTAGTTTGTTTCATGCAGCAAATGATCTCCTGAAATTGTTCCCATTTGCTATCCTGTCATTCTACTTAATCAGCTTTGCAGTCTAAACGTGCTGGTATATTCAAGTACTCTTATATTATTACTCTGTATTGTTTTCTGTCTTTAGTATATATTCTATTTTCTCCAATGCAAACCCAGACCGTATTGTACATGTACAATACGTCAGCAGCTGTAGCCTTTGCTATGTGTTCAATGCAAATCTTTTCCAGAAGACACAATTCATCATTTCTGCTTTTGTCTTGGCTGCTTCATTGAGCTCAGAATGGTGTGCTGGGCCCTCATTCCTAGTATGTAGAGTGAATTATTGAGAGTTTTTCCAGGAGCTGGGGTCTGTCCCCTCTGTAGTGTTATGTAAGCCTGCAGAGGAATTTTTCCTCTCCCAGGAGATTGGTGGTGACGATAGTTAATGCTCACGGCTTGCTGCTTCAGCAACCAAACCACAGAAATAATTCACTTTTTAGGTTTTCATAGAACTTTGAGTCCACTTTGTCATGAATAAATTATAATAATTGTATGAGAGGTATAGTAGGTAATCTACAGACTAAAGGGTTGGTGGTTCGAACCCTACCTTATCCTGTCCTCATGTTAATTGCGACGTACTGAATTCAAAATTTCTCCTAATGGTTAGGCCAGTATCCTGCCTTTCTGTAGATTGCTGATGTCAGTTTGTGTATAAAAACATTGTTTTAGAGAGATGGACAAACGAGAGAACGTTTTTCCTGGGAAGTAAGATATTTAAAAAGATAACTTCTATGCTAGATGGCTGGAGATAGAAATAGTTAAATTCAATTATGGATATTTTGTCCTTTGACTAGGTTTGGTTGCCATTCTAATTAAAACCTGTAACGTCCCTGGAATATGTTTTTTTTTTTGTTACCCAAAAGGTTTTTTCATTCAATACTGATCCCTCCCTAATTGCAAAAATGAAACTTTACCTGTTGCAAATATAACATTATTGCAGTGAGTTTTTTCCTGCAGCCAATTTTTAAAAGTGTAACCACACTTTTGATTTAGCAGATTGATAGCATTAGTGTAGCTACAAGTGTTAAGGCGCCTTACATACGTATTGCTTGATTGAGTTTGTGGACACAAGACACCATTTAAAAATCTCAGGAAATTGGTTAAGGTCGTACAGTTTGAAAAAGGCAATTGTGATATTGTGACAGGATTGACCATGAAAATATCTTTTAAACTTAATCAACTCTAACAAAGAGATGTTTTTCCCCTTTATAAGCCATGGAGTGAATATCAAGTTTGTTTGCTTTGGTCTTAGTATTCTCCTAGTTCTCTGAGATACATTGACCATTTGTTCACCCACAAAGCTTAACCACACACACAATTAGACATTTTGTAGAACAAAATCTAAGAAGAAGAATTCAGAAATGCATTGATTGTAACAAAAAATGATTTCTGCAGGATTTCAGTTGAAAGATTACCGTACGCCCCTTGGGTAGTAAAGCGAGTCAGCCACATATTCACAAGAATATACATGGTATGGCACACATGAGTAGATGTGTTTGCCTACTTAAACAGAAGAAATATTTGTTAATTTTCTTAAGATCTAGCAGTCACATTGTGTGTGCAATTATGTGAAGTGGAAATGGAAAATTGGATTACATCAAAGGACTGCCCTCTGCTTGCTGTGATGTCACCCCTCTGACATATAATACACATGATGCCCCATCTAAAAGACACGTAATGACATGATAATCCTACAAAGTGTCACACTTTGAGTTAGATTAAATTGTTGTCACCATGGCAACATCCTAGCTTTGCATGTGTATTGCATCCCAGCAACACACAGTCACACAAATAGTATTTATAAAGTAGAGGTGGGGGTGTTACTAAGGCAAACTGAGAGAGGACAGAAAGTGGTTGCTGGGCAATGAACGCCCACAATGCATCGTGTTAGGATGAGGTGAAGTTGAACTAATCAGTTTGACGGCCTACCAATGCTGTTGTATCTCCTCAGGGGCCATTTTTGTCTGGGAAGACAGTGTGTTGTTCAGTTGCAGTGGGAGGTCTGGGAATTTTATTGTAGTATGTCACACATTTCCACATTCCAATTTTTCTTTGTAAAATGTTACTGCTCTGTAGTGAAGTTTTTGCAGAGGCATACTTGCACTTAAAACATATGCTGGGTTCAGCTCTGTGATCAACGGTATGGCTCCCCTCTCTGAAGCTCGCTAGAAGAGAATGTTTGTTAGGAAACCTAACCCAACACTGACGCTGATACAAGGCCAGCGGAATTCCTGTAACTTGAGTTTATACCTCCTGGGTTCTCTTTTCCCCTTTGCTCTCTCCCTCTCACACACACCCACTGGGTATTTCCTCCCCTGACTCCTGCCTTTCTCATCAGCGCTCTCTGCCTGCTCTCTCTCTCTCTCTCTCTCTCTCAGAGACAATGAACATTATGGATCCAGAAAGTCTCTTCAATATGATTTATCAGCTGTTGCTGTTGAGGGGCAAGTGATTTCATTTCATCACTCCTGGATGTGTCCATGTGAGTGTCTGGCAGCAGGGTTTTCCTTTCTCAGAGCATCTCCCATCTGTAGGTAGTTATCCTCTGAAGAGAATTGTAGTGGCTTAGAGTGTGTGTGTTTCCTCACAGGCAGCAGAGTTGGATTATATGAAGTTGGACTTCCAGGGTTTTAATGCACAACATGTGCCCAGTAATTAGAGAGCATTCCCTGTTTCTTGTGTGTTGAGAATGTGTTTCATGTAGGCTAAGGGGAAGTGTGTATCTGTGTGTGTCCCTGCTTTGATGTCCATTTGAGGATTTTGGGCCACATAAATTTAATGGATAGAAAGGAAGGCATTTATCACATTCTCTTTGACAGCGGGATTTAAAACCCATTCAAGAGCTGGAACCTGCTACTTCATACTCAGTGACTGGGCACAAATGGGGTTTTAATTGGCCATTATTTGACCCCACTCAACAGGATTGCTCTGTTAACACATTTGACGTTAATCTCTCAACCCTATTTGGGGGACATTGCACAGCTTCTAGCCACAAGTGTCCTACCACCTTGTTTTTGTTTGTCGAAGACAATGCATGTATGTAAACAATTGTGGTCAGCAGTTGGTAAAGTTGTTGTAGTTTGATCATGTTGTACTCTCAAACTAGGTTAAAACATGAAGGTCTTAAAAGATCAAACCATTGTGTTTGCAAGTTAAAGCATCCTTTTTGTTTGGCTGTGGTCTGAAGATCAATAAGCAGTCTCAACAGGCTTCTTTAATGTGTGTGAAACGTTGCAGTATGGCTGTGCTCCAGCACACCTTGACTTCTTGATTCTTTTGAATGGAACTGATACATTGGAAGATTGTTGGTGATAAAAGCGAGATGGCAATCCAAAAGATACAAAAAAAAAAACAGAATTGCAGCATATTCCAGCAAATAAGGATGTACATGAAAGGATTTTGCTGTGCTGCATTACATTTTCATGGTAAGGCTGTTGCATTTAGCCAATCAAGAAAGAACAAGTGAAAATTCCAAGTTTGTTGACTTTGTAACTGGAACATCATGGGGCTGGGTATCGTTCAAAAATGTTCAATACCGAAACCGATACCTTAACTTCGATACCGATTCCTAAACGATACTTTTTTTCGATACCAATTTTATAAAAAACATTTTAACAAGAAAAAAATGACATTACACATTATGATACAAATCTTTCGTTTTATTTTTCAGCTCCGTGGAATTTAAAAACATTCAAAGCAGTTTCATAACATGAGAATATAAACCATTTTATGTCTGCTTCAACACTGTCCGTTTTGATTTAGTTTATTTTTTTTCTAAACTTCACGATGCACACCGGTAGTCAAGCCTCTCAAAACACAACAACATACACGTGTGCCCTTTCTGGTTAAGCAGCCAATCACCAGCATTAGTAGATCCTGGTACCACAAGCATGCTGCATGCTTATTGGCTCACTGACGCTGATGGTAGGTATGAGAGGTTTCAAAATTTGGTATCGAATGAAAAGCCATTTTTTTGATGTTCTGTAGTATCGAAGCAATTCGATGGACAGAGAGTGGAGGATGACGTCAGGACAAAGAGTCGAACCTGTGACCAGTGCAACAAGGACTATAGCCTCTACACATGAGGCGTCTGCTCCGTCAACTGGGCCAAACAAGCCCACCAAGATCACTTCTAGATTAAGTTTTTAACAGCAGATCAACTAAAACTCTCTACTATGTAACCCCCTAAAAAGGGTTCAGTTAATATTTTGTTGTTTATGCACAAATGTCTTGTTAGTTTTTTATGTATTGCTGGTAACGCTATATGTGAAAGGCATTTGCGCATGTTTGAAGTTTCCGCCTACTTGACTAGGTCATGTTCCTGTATAGGCCATGCTCTTTAGGCTGCCACGTTGGTATGCGAGCCATGTGTATGTGTGTACGTGTGGGACAAACAGGCGGCGAGTGACTGTGGGCTTTGCGGATGGAGGAAACTAATGAATGTTTGTAATCTGTCTTGCAAATGGTGATATTAATTCAATGTTTCTGAAACAAAACCTGACATATGGTGTTTAGTAATGAGTCGAGCAGTCATTAAAACAAGGAAGGGGCACCAGTGAAATAGGGTTGTTTATTGCCCACTCTAATGTTACTGTAAGGAAGAAAAGCTTGGTTCTACATACAGATACACACTTTTACTTTTACTGTTGTTTTTTTATCTTCCCCTGTCGCTCCAACCCATTCACTTTCTCAGCTCCCTTTTTTTTTCCCCTGCTCAAGCATTAAGTACAGGACAGTCAGTCACATGCTCCCTCGGTAAGGAGGCCAGCTGACTGTGGTTTGTTTTCCATCTCCGCTGTGGGCTCGTCCAATCAGATTGTCTGCTTACAGCCACCGCCCCCCCTGTTGTATCTGGCAGAGTTTCAAAACATCGGCAGGCATGTGCGTGTTGTGTCCGTGGCAACAAGCCAACAGGGGTTGCCACGAGAGGGCGGGGCAGCAGCGGAAGACTGGAAAATAGTCATGTGAGTGGAGGAAAGGAGAGAATTAGAGATGGAAGGGGAAAAAAATGTATGTGAACAGTATATGGAGGCTGTCTGGAAAATATGACAGCAGTTGTCTGAGTTCCATAAAAGGAGCTTTGTCTGGCAGATGGTATTACTGGGATTGTTGGGAATGTTGGGATTGGGTTTTCCACAGATTATCCAGCCTGGACATACCAGACTGGCTTAAAGCATGTGCTGTCTTTCTGCCCTTTTCACAAGTGAAATAACCCCCCTTATTTATTTCCTGTTTCCTTATTTAGAACCTTCACTGTAAGGGACGGCAAGTTTTGAGACCAGTTTTCTTCAACAACAATTATTAAGAGAGCAATTATCAACAATTATTAATTTGCCCAGTTTCTTTTGCTGTGCGAAATTATAACTGTAACAATCCGAATTTTTATTTTTAAAAATTGTGTTGCGCTTGTGTGTATATGCCAAGCTATCCAACACATGCTTGTGAATGATGTGTTGAATGGGGCTTGTTGAAATCTTTGTCCTTTTGTCCTCAAACATTTGGCAGTCTTACCTCACATGACGGTTTATGTGAAGACTCAAACATACTTTGAGACTCAGCTCTTTGAATGTATCTCACAGAGGGGGCTAAATTATATTCAAATCTGACTTTTTGTTTGAATATCTTCTTTCTTTATCATGCCTAGTGTGTACAACTCAACTTGAATAACAAAGTACAGGTGCTGTTAACCTTATTCTCTGTGCTGGCTTCTTTTGTTAAGTTAGTCAAGCCATTTGCTCGTTCAAGGTGGGAAACTTTGGCATGATGCACCTCTTCTGCAATGTGTAACTGGCAGAGGCGTAATGGTGGTGCGTAATGGTTCCTCCATTGGATGTAGTAGCAGAGGGGTAACTGCGGCTTAGACTGTGGCAATGTGTAATTTTGGAATCAGTACTTCCAGGTGAAAATGTGGATCATGAAGAGAATTAAGCAGGCCATTGAAGAAAGCTAATGAATGAATGAATCAATGGACCAACACTGGACAGATACATGTTTAAACAAAGGTATCCATAAAGACATAAACAGAAAAGAATCATCGTAAACTCAGGTTATTCTCATAAGAATTTGTACATTTCTGAAAAGGAACTGCCTTAAACAGACTTGGCTCAAGTTGCTAAGTAAACACATCTGACGCTTCTAGGAATGTCCTTTTTAGTGTGTGTTTGTTTGTGTCCAGATACGTTTCTGACCTTTCTTGTTTCTGTCTATTGACACATAGTTAAAGAAAGAGCATATAAGCCTGAGGCAGTGACACACTTTATAAAAAACAGGCTACCGACCGCACAGTTCATCCCCTTTGGTAAAAAAGCCATACTTGTTCAAAAGTGTTAAGTGTAAAACTGCCTATAGCAGAATAGTATTCAGTTTTTCTTGGTAAAAAATAATTTTCTTAGAGTAGCATCAACGGAAAATACAAAATAAAATCAGAAAAGTTGAATTTGATCTCACAAAAAACTATTTGGTTATCAACATGATTATTATCTAAAAGTGTTGTAGTACATTTATTTGTAAATACTATTTTGATTAATTTAAAATGTATTGTTAAGTGTTCCACTGAAATGTTTTGATTATTAGCGGCACAATAATGTTTTTACCCTAAAGTTACATTTTTGAAGGAAATTCAATATAAATTTAGCTTCTGGCTGTGTGTGATTTTAAAACATTTGAACATTTTAAATGTCAAGTCCTACAAAAACTCCAGTTCATTTGCAGTTGTACAGCTGATGATGATTGAGTTGCATTTCAACACATAATTAGAAACACATGTGAAAGGGAAGAGTAGGATGGAAACTGTCCAGAAATGGCATTTGGACACACACGACCCTTGCAGATGTCTGAGCATCCCACACTTTCGGTGGTAAAGTTGTTTGAGAGAACGTGCTTTCGCTGTCTAGAGCAGTCCTAGTTTTTCTGGCCCAACAGTGTGACATTACATAGCCGTTATCCCTTCCCCCCACTTGGCTGTGCATGCAGGCAGCGAGTGCTGCAGAGTGCGATTTTACTGGCTAGCAGAGCTCGTGCCCTCTCCCCCAGTTCCCAGTACCTCTGACAGGAGGGAGGAGAGGGGGCTGGTCCTGCATGTGTGAGCACAAGGCCTGGCTCATTAACCGTTAGAAAATATGTTATAAAATGTCAGAGTGCTCCTGCACTTACAGGGAATTTTTATATTTAAGCGCCCGGTCCCATCATGTACAGATTTACTTTGTTGTTGAGATCTTTACAATTACTGGAATAGGAAGTCTTAAACTGGCTTGGTTTTGAGTATGCTAGCCTATCATCTATTTAAATTTCCAATTGTTTCATGATTTACTATATTTTTTCATTATTTTTTTTAGAATTATCCGTGTATATGCATGGCCATAAAACATAATACATCCACAATGATTTCCAAGATCATTAGTTGCAACTCCAAATTTCTTTTGACCATCAATACAAAAGCCAACAATTCATCAGTTTATAAATATATTGGATTATATGTATATATATATATATATATTACTGTATAGATTCAATCAATTCAAACAGTTATTGTTGATTTCCCTTAGCAATTTAACTAATTAATCAACTAATACGTTTTATTAGAATGGTTATCCTTCTGGAAGCAAAATCAAACATATCATTGAAAAATAGTCCTTGAATTCTTTCATTTTTATTTCTTTGATTTATGACCAGACATTTTGAAACACACAAATAGCCAAACATAAGAGGGTGTGTCTTAGTGTAAATTGTTAATGGAGGAACGTAATGGGCAGGAGGGGAGAACGAGAAACATCCGGTGCACTAATGAAATACAATAACTCTTCTCCCCCAACGTGGCCATGCCCTCTGGCTCAGAGCCTTTTAACTGCTGATGGCATCTTTGTTCAATCCCCTCCAATAGTGAAAACAGGCAGCCGCTTTGCGTTTTATAATGTGCTGCTACTTACGTTTTTAGAGCATGTGCCATGATAATTTGTAATAAGTTAAACTCTAGGTGCGTCAGGGCTGCCTGAAGGACCCCTTCAAGGGTGTTCTCTGTGAAATTTACAACTCTGCGTGACACCACGCCCTTTTCATGCCTTTTTAACTTGTTTTTCCACACATTGCGTCACGTGCACACTGGAAGTTTCTTGTTTTGTCCTTGCATGTGTGAGGATATTCAGCGTGTCCTGTCCATGGCATGAATGTTAAATTCATGGTCCACGTGTTTCACAGAGCACATGAGTTATAGCTGGCAAACAAGTTATGTGTGTGATGCACTTTTGCTTACTTTATGTTGATTTAAATAGTTGGCACATGTCTTAAGAATGATAATAACGGGTTTCAGTGAGAGCAGGTAAAGATGGAGGCAACAAGAGAGGGAACAGGACTCTTCCTCGAAGACCTCCGGGAAGAGCCGGTATCCTGTTTGAGTCAATAATATTGACTGAAGTTTCAAGAGGCTGATGTGTTATGTAATCCACAACCATGTGTGTATGAGTGAGTGTGTTTCACCTCGAGGACTGTTGAGCTGTTGATGACACATCAGCAGCAGATTGTATTAAAGATATCTGATGCCTGGTGCCGGTATTTGTTATAGGATCTAGTTCTGTGAAATAAGACTCCAGTGTTTCCAATCACAGGCTTCTGCTCCACTGTTTTTCATTTTGCCACTTGGTTAACTAGTGACTTTAAATGTGAGGAAACACAGTCATTAGATATTATTGATTACTAGGAGGTTTGTATGAGATCTCAAGTTGATATTGATGTTTTAGATTAATTTAGATTTCTCTTTTACTGGTCAGTTGTTCTAGCTGATGCATGTAGATGTTTTTGCAATTGAGTCTCTCTTTTATGATATGAAGGAGTCCACCAACAGTAGATGATGACAGCGCTCAGTTTATTTCAGAGATCACTATTATATCTGATTTTGCCATAACATAAACAACAACAACAACCAAATTAGGGCTGTTTAAATAAAAAGTATGAAAAACATGCCCATGAAGACTAGTGGACATGTATGAGCACTAATCACAGTAAATTTGCACATACTTTCTAAATAGCTAAAATATCTTTTGAAAAAAATCAACTGCAGATACGAGTTTGTCTTGTGTGCTTCCTTATTAAAATTTGCTTTCCAGGAAGGATTCGTTTCATTTGTTCATCATGTCAAAGATGGCCCTCCTTACTATTGGCTCAAGCTTGCACATCATATGTGGATGATGTTCCTAACTCTGTCTCTTTCTTAGTGGCTTAGGTGTCTTTAAAAAAAAACTTTTTTTAAATCTGAGTTTTTTGGTGCGGTTCCCTTTTCTTTTAATCTCAATTTATCTTCATTTTAACTTGTTTCTCAAAGCAGAATTCTCATTTGCAGACGTACAACCTACAGTGATGTAGGAGGTTTTTCAACTTTTCAAAATGCCTGGAATTTTGAACTGTTATCCATACCGTTGGTGGCTCTGGGCAGCTGTTGCTGCAGTAATTAGTACATTTCATTAGACACAATGTGTCAGCTTGTGTAAAAATGATTAGCATTTCCAATCAGAGCTCAGTCTGAAATCAAGTCTGTTTTATCTATGCATCCTGATATAACGAATCACAAAATTGATTTGTTTAAAATATGTAAGATTTTGTAAAATTGGAAGATATTGGTGGCCAACTCAAACAAGTTCGGTGATACAATTGTGACTTTCCTTTGGTATTTGCTCGGTAGTACTGAAAAATATGTGATAGGCCTAAAAAACTCCAAAATAGCAAGTGAGCAATTTAATGTGAGGATCTACTTTCCCATCATGTAAATATATTCACACTTCAAGTACAAACTTGTCAGGTTTTGTCAATATCAGAACAGCCTCATTTGATGATCTGAGTGCTGCTGGTCTCAGTCCTGTGGATTCAGTGGGTCAGTCGCTCAATCGGAATGCAAAGTATATGGCACCATCAATCTGCCTGTCCCTTGACAGCCTTAGTCCTGTGTCCATCATCCTCTATCTGCACTTTCCTCCTCCACTCCAGCCCAGCTGCATTCCTAGCTTTTGTGTGTCTTATCCCCTTGGAATTTTAGCAGATGTTGATGGGGGTGGGATTGGAGAGGAAGAGGTCAATGAGTGACAGAGCAGTGCGGAGAGTGTAGTAGAGGACAGTGCTCCGTAAAACAGAGCGACGGCAAGAATAGGACCAGGAGAAAAGGATCCAAGAGGAGCTTAATGACAAGGCAGAAAGGAGGAGGAAGTTGGATGCAGGGGGAGGTGTGTGTTGGTCTCATTAGATTATGCTGCTCCCCAGGGGAACAGTCATTATTGATGGATTGATTGCAGGCCCCTCCCAATATACCCAGGTCCCTTGCTATTGGAGGCCATTGATCTGGTGTCTCTTCAGGATATGATAGCTAGTGTGTATTTAATTAGCCTTCAATTACAAAAAATCTGCATTCTGAAATGGGGTTTAAAGCAAAGATTAGGTTTAAGCAACAAAGGTTAAATTACATTTCTCCCCCTTGTCCTGAGGGACAGAAGGACTTTTTTAATCAACCAATGTCAGTCTGCTTTTACTACTTCATCAGTCACAAGCTTTTCTGCTGAAACAAAAAGGGACTTACAATATGGCATACGTAGGTGTACAACTCTATGGAAGAAATTAATTTTTAACATGAAATCATATTTTATTTTAAAAATGTCTCTGGTAAAACTAAAAGCTAGCAGAAATGTGAGAAGCACAATACTTTTGCCATCCCCTTATTACTGTAGTAAGACTGATAACATGTGAAATGTGAGTTATATCCCTTTATGGCCCTAACCCTCAGATGTCCCCAGAATGAGTATTGATTGAGTTTTGGTAGCCTTTAGTCCTACAGTGCTTCTTCTTGCTCTGTTTTGGAAGAGACAAGCTCTCTAGGGTGTCAAGCCCAATATAATCCGTGGCAGCACATGCATATGGATGACTTGTTTGTCATTCATGATCTTTTCTCATTAATTAGATTTGTGTGCATGCCTGAGAGAGAGAGAGAGAGAGAGCGAATAGAGAGAAGGCTATTTAACTTCGTTATCAATGTGTCCTCCTTCCAATCTCATTTTTTGTCAGCCCTTGGTGACACAGCAGCAGTAAAACAATATTCCTAGATCTAACAGTATTCAAAATGATTGGGTCCTAACTTTTGCTTTGGTAGATGTTGGGTAGGATTTTGGAAGTGTAAAGGTTGCATTCGGTCAGTTTAACACACAGCGATATTTGAGTGCAGCTATAATGAGTCATGAATGAATTCCAATTGGATTTGCAGCCTGCATTCACTTTAGTCACATGTTGCAGCTGTGGAAGCATGTTTAGCTTTTTATCATTTTGAACCCAAAGCTAATTCCCATCTCTCTGTTTTTCAGGTATTTCTCTTCTTCTGTGAAACCTGCTCTGTGCCCATCTGCAGAGAGTGCAGCGTGGGCCGTCATATGGGCCACACCTTTGTTTATCTACAAGACGCCGTACAAGACTCTAGGGCCATCACCATCCAGCTGTTGTCAGATGCGCAGCAAGGGCGACAGGCTGTGCAGGTGAGACAGGAACACAGACAGACACATTCATGGGCTAATTGGTCATTTACTTGTTTAATATGGAAACAAAGCAACACTGAATGAAAGCAAGGAAACACATCCTCCATTTTGACGTAATGCTAGCTGTTGAAAATGTGAAAAATCCAAAAGTAATCAGTTTTTCAAGGCCTTTTTTAAGGTCAAACGACACAACTCCACACCCATCCCTCTCCTGGAGAGACATAGGCAAAGCCGAGGAGAGCAGCTGTGTCTCTCCATCGTCCCTCAGCACAGAGCAATCGACTGCTAGAGACGATCAGCTTGAATATATTTGAGAGTGACCAGTCCTGGCCTGCTGGGAAGCCTGAGGTTAGAGGTGTCCAGCTGGCACCTAAAGGGGGTGGGTCACATGGGGTGAGGTCTGGTGGGGGCAGGGATGAAGGTCAAAGGGGAGGAGGAGTGGAGAGGAGGCTGGGCGGGGGGAGGGGGGGGAGATGAGATGAGGTATTTAAAGGATTTCAGAGAAAGGAAAACTCCTCTGTTAAAGACGTGGAGCACTTTGCCCTCTCCTGTTCAGTTATTACCTCACTCTCCCCACCTCCTTTTACTCTCACCCTCCAATAAACACACACACTCACACACTGCCTTTTTTCATTTACGTAATCATCCGTTAGTGGCTTCCACTGGGATTCCTCCTCATACAGTATAACATGAACAGAAGAAGGTGGGGTGAGAGGTTGTCACGAACAGTTTAGAAAATCAGGCATTTTTACTCATGTGCACAATCACTTAAGGGTTACTTTTAAATTGTGCTGAAACATTAAATTGATCAGTGGTCATTTGTCAAAAAAATGACCACCAACCCCCCCCCCCCCCCCCCCCCCCCCCCCAACCGATCTGGTGTGCTCCCTGTGTAGAAGTGTGTAGATATCGCTCCACCAAATGCATGTCCACAGGTCCTGTTTGTGCGTGAGTGTGATTTGGGCGGATGTGTGTGAGAAGCATGTTTCTCAATAACACAGTATAAAACTAGAATTTCCCTCAGGGATGAAAAAAGTATATTTAAAAAAAAAAAAAAAGTGTGCCTAATGTGAAAACTCCCTCAAAAAACATCTAGCTTAAACTTTACATATTGTCAATAACACCACGCAAATGAATACCATTCCTACCATCTAAGTTTTGTGTTTTAGATAATGCAAACATTTGCCAAGCAGCAAAATAGGAGAAAGTGTTAGTTTAATGCTGTGTTGCATTTATAGAACTTTTAGCTCATAGTGGGCTTGATGAACAATTTACATATAAACTGAGACAGACGTAATTGATTTACCCAAAGTTAATGAAACTTTTTTGAATAGTCTGTATATTTTGATTAAAACACAATAGTCAACCCCTTTTATGTGATAGAAAAATCAGGGTATCACCAAAGTTGTTAGCATTGATTATCATGAACCCCGGTTTGTCTCACTACTATGTCATTGTAGAAAATGTGTCTGTTTGAAAAAACCAGGGTGTACCAACCAACTGCCCAACAATGCAATCATTAGAGCCATGCCTCTAGTTTAGCCCAAATGCCCTTTTTATGCTGTTTTTTTGGCCTCTGGAATGTTGGAAATGCTGCTCTTCTCCATATTTATCATTGTAAAGTCAAACATAAGCTTTTAGTTGTCCCAAATGCTTGGCTAAATCAAGCTATTTGAATATATCCCTTAGTGCTTTGAGAAATTCTGAGCCATTTATTTTGTAATAGATTGACATATTCATCTGAAATTCTAATAGTTGTTTTATTAAATATTTATCATCTTGCTTGTTGGTTGTGTGTAGAAACTGTTAAAAGGGTCAAAAAGGATCATTCAAGTGTTTTTGCCTTGTAGGTGAAACACTAGCTGTTCCACTATGGTTATGTGAGTTATTGGCATGTGCTATCTCCACAGCAGAGCTTGACCTTTGTGTTGCTCTTCCACTCTTTGTACTAGGAAGGATGGGTACTTGTGTCAGCTGGGCTGTTCTTCAAATTCCAAGATATAATAACACGGAGTTGCTCAATGATGTCTCAGTGTTTAAAACTAAAACCAGGAACTGCAGCACTTACTTGTTCTTGGCCGCATGAAAAGCACCAGGATTTGTACTGCTGGGTCACGAGAAACACTGCCTACCATCTGGCTATATGTTGTGGTTAGGTTGTTTTTGTCCATTTGGTTCTAGGTCACCATGGGAGTAAATGCTGACGCCAGATATTATGTAAACACACACACACACACACACACACACACACACACGTACACACGTTCCTGTCCCCTGAGGTAGGAAATTTCCGCCCACTCCACACCCATTAGGATCCCTGACCTCTGACCCTGGACTTGTGACCTCCTGGTTGGCCAGAGCTCTTTGGCTCTGGTGCTTTGATTGGTCAGTTTGACCCTCTTTGTGTCTTTGTGTGTCATACTCTTCTGGGAATTCTGTGGAAAAGAAGGAAAGGGCAAGGATGGAGACAAAGTGGTGTAGAGGGAGATTATGAAGTCCAGTTGGAGTGGACACAAAATTAAAGGTGAAATCAGTAGCTTCTCCTAAAATATAAAATATGGACTAATACAAATGAAATGCAGCTCAGTCATCACTTATGGGCCTCAATACATGTGTGGTGGTGATTGTATCTGCAGAGACCCTGTCCTCTGCCTATATTTTGATGTTTCAGTTTTTTTTTGGTTGACGCAGAACGTTTCGGGGAGTGGATGTGTTTCCCTTAGCCACTGACAGAACGCAGGTACGTTTAGGAGTTAATACACTTGAAACTGTGGAATATGAAGGACATGGCCTGCTTTGTGTTGGACAGGCAGGTTCCAAACACTGACAGTTAGCTTGTGCTAGTGTGCGGTAGCTTGCAGTGTAAACATACACATTACGTCCTTCAGTGAGTGCGTGCTTCTGGGGCCCAAAAGCCCAGGAGGAGAGGCCCTGTTGTGTAGTGTTTACAAGCTACAATGAACAATTCTAAGGATTCTACCTTTATGTTTTACAGGGACCTTGTCTGTTCTCACTACTACAGTGCATCTGCAATGAGAACAAAAGCAATAAAATAACAATGAGAAGAATGACAAATGAAGACACAATTTGCATATTTTAATGAAAGGAGTATACAGAGACAATTGGAAGGTGGAGCCTTTTTACATCCCTCTGTCTCCTTCCTCACTATTGATAACAGTCCTTCCTGATTCCTTCCAGCCTGCTGTTCTGTCTCTGGGGGCATGATTTAGATGACCCTTTAGCTGCCCATCTCAAATTGCCAGGCAAAAGAGAAAAGGACCCTGCTGCCAGGCTTTGTTCTTGCTGGGGCGCAGTGGGGGTTGACGATATGTGTCTTAAGACAGGGGTTGCAGATCATGACCTGTAGAGGTTTGGGCGACCTCTGATCCCTGTGGGCAATATCACAAAGGAAGCCTTATCCCACCTCCTCTTCATGCCTGTGAGGTCCGGTCCACACTGTGACCTCCCAGAAAACACCAGAGGGAAAGCCATATAAAGGAACAGGGAAAAGTGCAATTAGCTCAACCCTACAGTTGTAAAAAAGGGGGAGGAAAATATTTTTTACTATACAGTTGCTTTTAAGTTATCAGTTATCAGAGTCACATAAATAATTGCTGTTCTCATTTTGTTGTCCTAAAGCCCTGCTTATATAATTGTTCTACGCCTTTGTTATTATTGTGTGGATCCATTTCAAAAGTATTGTTTGACTGAAACAATCATTTTACAATATTACAATTTCAGCAATAAAAATATTTGAACCTGATTTCCACACAATATAACATCCAACTGATCAGTGTGACATGAAGGATCATAGATCCATGTCCATTAAACAATTTGTCCTGTAGACTTGAAATAACGATGTTTTCTATGATAGGACTTGATCCATCCTTTTTCTCCTTTATGGTGACATTTTAAAAGATATTACATATGCCCATTTATAATACAGAAGGCCCACACACTGACGACCAGCCGCAGGCAGACCATAACAGTCCAACAAAAAAGGTCCTGCTGTTTCAACAATGGTCCCAACAATCCAAATCCAGTAAGAGATATAACCCCAACACGTTGCATCCATAAAGATCAGTTGATTTCTTCAAATTTGCCACCACTGTTCTGTTCCCGATTTCCCACTGTATTTTCAGTAACAATTCATTTATGATTGACACCTCATTTATAGCCATTGAGAGCCGGAGTTGAAGGGAGGTGTCTGCCCCTGTTCTGATGTAACTATATCTGGCAGAGATGGAAGATAAGCACCCATCACCCGCCAAATATGTGTTTTTTTTTGCAGTGACAGTTGAATTTGCTTAACTTAACAGCCACAGTGGAGGGCAAATAACAATCATTTTTTTCTATATTATTAACTTGGGATCACCCCTAGTTAATAAAGTTACATTTTTAGATTAAATGAGATCTTAAAATGATTAAATCAAGAAAGTTGTTTAAAGGTTGAAACAAGAAATCATCTGAACAAAGAATAAGTAACTAAAAACAAAAATCGAATGAGGCATTAAACTCAAAATACTTTGACACTTTTTAAAATGTTGGATAACCTTGAGGGGAAACTGTTTTAAATGCAAAGTTACTTCCTATACCTATTCCTGACCCCTGTTTCCTTTTCCTTCTGAAGAAGCCACTAAATGGTAACAGAGCAGTTGTTGTTCGGTCACTTGCCAGGAAGATGTCACAAAACTGTGTCCTTTCTTTTAATGTTTCCTTACCTCTTCATCCTGTGTCTGGGGGGTCTTTATATCCAAGTTGACTTATTAAACAGACAGGGGGAAATGATTTATTGTTAATGACCCCCACATCTGGTTTGCTTCATGATTTATGTCTCACTGTTTCTATCACTATTATAATATATCACTTTATTATAGGAGGATTTCTGTGTAAACTTACTGTAGGAGCTACAGTTTTGCCACATTAGTAAGATCATATCTTTGTGTTTTGTCTCCCCAGCTAAGCATGGAGAAGGTCCAGGCCATGGCAGAGCAGGTGGAGATCAAAGCCAAGGTGGTGCAGACTGAAGTGAAGGCCCTTGTCCTCCGACACAAGAAAGCTCTGGAGGAGAGGGAGTGTGAACTACTTTGGAAGGTGAGCCTCAACATCTTGGCTAACTACTAGCCAGAGCGCAGTCAAAAGATTCAACTAATTTAGTCATAAAACTAATTGTTTTTTGTGGGATCAGGACAATTCAAATATCTGCACATCTAAACCCACACCCACCCACCCACACACTCATACACAAGCAGAACATATGCCGGTCTGTTCTTTGGCTAGATATTGGTTAATTAAACCTGAATAACAAAACTAAGGAGCCGGTTGTAAAGTTAGCAGTTTGACCTGCACCTCAGATGTTCTATGCAAGGACCTCCTAGGTTTAAGGTTACCCAGAGAATGAGTGGGGTTTGAGGTTTAAAAAAAAAACACATAAAGAAAGAGACTGACTGTGCAACATACAGTACATGCCATTGTACCAGTCAAGCCTCTTAAACACACACACACACTCTGTATTATATCAATTACAACTAAACCAGATACTTAAATGTGTACTTGTGCAGTTGTGTAAATTTGTGTCGTGGGCATTACATAAAAAAAACAATAATTTAGCCAAACACCCGCTGGTCCACCTCAACTCTTATTTCTCCACTTTTTCCTGAGAGGCTCAGTGACATCGTAAAAACTGAGCTGTGTCTTGCTGCCTCAGATCTTCAAACTCTCGTGCGTGCATGTGCGTGTGCGTGTGTGTGTGTGCGTGTGTGTACAGGTCAAAGTGTCACAAGATGTTTTTCACTTACTCATGTTCCCCCTTTATTCCTTTTTTCACTGCTACAGTACTCGCGGCTGTAAACCTGACCCTAGAAAGTCATTACAGGCAAACACAGCACACCCACATACACTGTCTAAGTGTTACATATTGTTTCCTGAATATACCATAAATTATTTCTCCAGTCAGAGGTTGTGACCTTGACCTACTTACTATGCTAATTCTCTCTGTATGTATTGAGAAAGATTTTAGAAATGGTTGTGAAAATTTCAGGAAAAGCATTGCAGGCATAAGAAGATAACCGTGAGAAGCTAAAAATCAGGAAGGAGATAAGATTTACCACCTTGCCCACAGGGGGCGCCCAACTGACACAAAGGCAAAATTAATCACAGAAGGTTTTAGTTTTACATGTGGAAGGGGGTGCATAGCTGTCTAACAGGCTTCAAGCTATTGGTAAGAAAATGAATGTTGCAAAAACTGACTGTTGGTTTAAGTTATTTATCTTACAATGATGTCAAACATTAGCTGGTTACATCGCACAGAATGTAGTTGTTTTTTTCTGCTTATATTATTTTAAATGATTGGATATTGGATGCTCAGAAGCACCTGCCACCTTTTGCATGCTCCTCTGCTCTCCTTAGCTTAGGTGTGGTTAACAATTTGTATTGAACAACTTCCAAGTCATACAAAACAGAGATCCGCTTGAACTTCCTGTTCTGTAATGAAGCCCTGCTGGCACCTGTGACCTTAACACTAAGGTTGAAGGATATATAGCTGTTAGATGGTCGAGAAAAGCTACATGTGACTCACAGGTGGAACGCGAATAGAAAGCGGGGAACTGTGTGAATAGGTTGTAACTTTACAAGTTGCGGTTACATCAAAGAAGAACACGTTCTCCCCCTCTCTGTCGACAGGTGTTCGCTCTAACCACAGGGTGATGTCTGGATAAATTCAGTGCTCTCTTGAAAGGCTCTATACCTTCTCTTCCATTGAGTGTTTTCAACTGAGGATCTTTCCATCAGAGAGCCTAGCTTGAGTCTTTGTCCTCAGTGACTATAAAGTGTAACTTAAGTCTCTCAGATGCAAATTGTAGTTCCATTTATGCCAAGGATTAACAAAAGACCCCTTTCCTTTGGAATCTCTGTTTCTTTTACCCTACTCCCTGCTATCAAGAGTCCCACTAACTATAGAACAGCAGTCAGGCTATTGTGTTTTACTCCTATTGTTAGGTAACTGTAAGTGAGAGCCCGATCCCTGCTTCTCAGGTTCTATCACCCTCTTTAATTATTTTTTTCTCACTGCCTTTACTGTAACTTCATCTGTCTTCTGAAAGCATGAAAGCAACAGATACATGTTGTAGTTGAGTGACCTTAAATCTCTGTTTTATGATGCCATGAATATTTGACTCCCAAGTGAAACTTGGGTACTGTGTGGTTTTGCCTTCCCCCTGAAAACAGCCTCTCAGAGCAAAATACTTCAGGCGATGTTCAGATTCAGACAACTTTATTAATCCCAGAAGGGCAATGCAGTTGTCAGATCAGTTGTTCAGATGTTGCGCATTGATATTGTATCTCTTAGAAAAGATCTAAATTCAATGTACTTAATAAACATATAAATGTCTTTTGACTCATTGAAGTTTATGATTTAATTACCGTTAATGTTCATTTGGTCAATCTCCTACAATTTGATTTACAATTTTTTGATTTACAATTTTGATTTGATTTGGAATCATTGTTAATCAAAATGATGTCATTGTATCAAACTGGAACTATCTATACTACCTCATGTATTATCATTGAACCAGCATTCTGCTCTACAATTATTTACCAATCCAAGCTAAATTTGTACAGATGCAACTAGCTGCATGTTACCCATCTTGACTAAAACATTCAGTATGGTCAGCACATTGCTGCCATCATGTGGCCACAATGCTTATAACAGTGTGTGCTCATGGAAACACTAAAAGTAAGTTTAATGCCACACATTCAACTCATTTGAAATGTGGAATAAATTATTTTATTTTAGGGTTGAAACAAATAAAAAGTGCTCTACTAATAGGATGACCGAGCTGAGGTATAACCAAACCTTCAAACTTTCTTTTTATTGCCGGTTTTCTTTTTTTCTATTCGATTTTTTTGGGCGACTTATGAGAGACTAAACATCATGCTTTACAACACACAATATTTGTTATGGATCAACATAGCATCTCTGTGATGTGCTCTATGCTGTTTAAACAGTCAAATCTGATCTTGTGATGTTAAATATTCTGTACGCTGGTTCTGTCTCCTGTCAGGTGGAAAAGATCCGCCAGGTGAAGGCCAAGTCTCTGTACCTGCAGGTTGAGAAACTGCACCAGAGTCTGACCAAGTTGGACAGCACAATCGCTGCCGTGAGTCAGGTGCTGGATGAGGGCCGCCACCTTGATGTGCTGCTGGCCAGGGAGCGAATGCTCACCCAGATCCACGAGCTAAAGGCTTTGAGGGGTCTGCTGCAGCCACAAGAAGACGACCGCTTCATGTTCACTCCTCCTGACCAGGTAGGCATTTGGACCCTGTAGATCATGGATCATAAACAACACCTGATTGTTCAGCTCAGAGATTCACAGATTAAATAATCTTAAATAGATTGTGATTTTTTCATTTCCGATTTTTCCTGGTCTGACTTTCTGATGCCCATTTTTGGCTGATGCTGGTTTTCTTTCCCTAAAGCACTATTACAACACTATTGACAGCAAATCAATTTTATGTTCATAATAAAACATGACTGTTAAGTAACTTTTTATTACGAACCATCTTAAAAACTGCACCAGGTTGACCATCTCTCATTCTCACTCAAACTAATCAACTCAAACTCAAAAGTGTTTTGATATAGTATGTCAAGTAACACAAATAAACGGTATTAAATACATTTTTCAAATAATACATGAATTTCATTCTTAATTTTCACATTCTATAAAGATTAAAACAGTCATAATTAAAACTCTTTAATGTAAATTTAGAATAAATCAAATTCTAGAAACGTTTACTTCTTCATTCTCTTTAGCTGAATTCTCCCTGACTCCTGAAGAAATGATCACTTACAGACTTTTAGTCTTTTTACTTTGGTCATCTTCCTCCTTCCTAAAAGAATCAGGTACACTTGTAGCCAGACAATGAAGCTAAGAGTTTTTATCATGTTTATATTATCAGCTATAATTGTGAGGACCAGCAGGTCGCAGGTCAGGCAGGTTCTGGTCATCCGTCGATCTATCTGTGCACCTTTAGTTCAGATTGATTTGAACAGTTAGATTTTTGTTTTGCTGTTCTGAGCCAGATGATGTATAAGAATTTGTTGGAGTTGTGATATGGCTGGTTGACAATGTGGATAAATTGTGTCTACTGTAATTCACAAGTCGACCTTTAAATTGAATGTTTACTATCATTCTTCTCCAAAGGCTCTGTACATAGCCGTCCAGTCCATGGGCCTCATCAGCAGCGGGGCATTTGCCCCGGTCACCAAAGCCCATGGTGAGGGTCTAAAAAGTGCGCTCCGTGGCAAGCCTGCCTCCTTCACTGTGATTGGATATGACCATGATGGTGAGCCACGCCTTTCCGGTGGGGACACAGTGTCTGCAATCGTCATGTCGGTCACAGATGGAAACCTGTCTGCAGCAGAAGTAACTGACCACCAGAATGGTTCTTACACCGTCAGCTACTTGCCTAAATACGAGGGGGAGCACCTCGTGTCTGTGTTGGTGTGTAACCAGCACATTCAGGGCAGCCCCTTCAAGGTGATCGTCAAGTCAGGGCGGAGCTACGGCACCCTGGGCTCCCAGGTGTCATCGTTTGGTTCTGAGGGTGAGGGAGATGGTCAACTGTGTCGTCCCTGGGGCATCAGCGTGGACAAGGAGGGATATGTGGTGGTGGCTGATCGGAGCAACAACCGCATACAGGTAGAGCCCCTAAAATATATCACACACTCATGTGCTTGAGTGGTGCTCATATATTTGTGTTGCTTGCTGGCTGAAGACTTTTTTGTGTGTATTTTAGAGTGCATGTTTACAATATGAAAGGTCTGACAGTTTGACTTATGCAATTAGGTTGAATAATATGCTCAGACCTTACATTGAAGATGTAAGTAACATAAGTAATGTTGGAACAATGAAGTGAAAAGAGTTTTTTTTGTTGCTTCTTTCTCTCTAGATATTTAAGCCGTGTGGGGCCTTCCACCATAAGTTTGGCTCTCTGGGTTCTCGGCCTGGACAGTTTGATCGTCCAGCAGGGGTTGCATGTGACAGTCAGAGACGAATCATTGTGGCTGATAAGGACAATCACCGTGTGCAGGTAAGAGCACCCGAGAAATATCAACACAATTCTATTCTTGTTCTGAATGATTCCTTGACCGTTTGTGAATTAAATTATTCAAGTGCCACAAAATACGTGTGTCTTTATTGTGTATGTTAAAAAGGCATGTGAGCTTCTGAAAACTTGTTAACTAGTAGACTCATGTATACACACATAAACACACAGCTCCTCATGCGTTCTAAACATCTGATGTTAACATGTTGGGCCCTAACACATTTGTTTTGTCGGACAGGTGTTTACTTTTGAGGGCCAGTTCCTGGTGAAATTTGGGGAAAAGGGTACAAAGAATGGGCAGTTCAACTATCCCTGGGATGTGGCTGTCAACTCTGAGGGTAAGATCCTGGTCTCGGACACCAGGAACCACCGTGTGCAGCTCTTTGCCCCTGACGGCTCCTTCCTCAACAAGTATGGCTTTGAGGGGGCCCTGTGGAAACACTTTGACTCTCCCAGAGGAGTGGCATTTAACCATGAAGACCACCTGGTGGTGACCGACTTCAACAACCACCGACTGCTCGTCATCCGACCCGACTGCCAGTCTGCTCGTTTCCTGGGCTCCGAGGGCACCGGAAACGGGCAGTTTCTGCGGCCCCAGGGTGTTGCTGTGGACCAAGAGAACCGCATCATCGTGGCCGACTCCCGCAACCACCGAGTCCAAGTGTTCGAGCCCAATGGAAACTTCTTATGCAAATTTGGCACACAGGGGAGTGGTTTTGGACAGATGGATCGTCCCTCCGGTGTGGCTGTGACGCCTGACGGAGTTATTGTGGTTATTGACTTTGGAAATAATCGCATCCTCAAATTCTAAAAAAAAAAAAAAAAAAAAAAATAGAATTCTTCTCATCCTCCGTTGGCCCTTTTGCAGTTTTTTTGGATGAAGGACATGGAGGAGAGAGAATGAATCAACAGACACAACAGGAGAACTCAGAGAGGATTGAGAGTATGTTGAAGTGAAGGGAAATTAAAACTGTAGAATTTTTTTTGCATTTAAATAGTTCTCTCAATCAGATAACTGTGGTATGTATTACAATGGGGACCTCTACAAATTGATAATCAGTAGAAAAGGAGCCATATTTCCCTTCCTCAGTCTCCGCTGCTCTGAATTTTCTCTGTGGCTCTCCTTTAAGTATCCATCTCAGGGATTTTCTCATTTTTCTTGAAATCTTGTACCCTCTGCTCCAAACC
Organism: Labrus mixtus; assembly: GCF_963584025.1. Lineage (NCBI taxonomy): Eukaryota > Metazoa > Chordata > Actinopteri > Labriformes > Labridae > Labrus > Labrus mixtus. Next base: position 14,759,942 of record NC_083627.1, read on the forward strand.
TACCTCATTTAGCTCTTTATGAATGTACTCATAGTCACTGAGCAGAGGTTTTAGTCCGTGAAGTTTTACAAAGAAGAAAAGTCTACCTCTATACTTTGTTATTTAAGAGAGACAAAAAAAGAATGGACTTTTGAGTTGATATTTGCACAGGATTAATGGAATTCTTGCTGTGCATTTTGAAATATGAGTTAAAGTGAACCTCCTGAATGTTGTTGCTGAGACAATACTCAGATCGCTGCAGAGGCTGCATGATTCATTCTCATTAGAGGGCTTCGCTCGAAGAGGAACCAAGGGTTCCTTCTCATGTTATTTAGGCTGCTTCGTTTTTTTTTGCTTGTGCAGCGCCCCTTGTCCCTTTGTGGCTTTGTGAAGATCATAGTGTCATGATAGCCTAAAAAGAGTGCCCCAAGCGATGCCAAACTTAGAATTAAAATGAGCTCAGGTCATGGTAGGATTTATTCAGAAGAGCTGTTCTTTCCAGACTGTCCCTATAGCTTTACTAGCTAATGATGATTTGATGAAATTATAGACAAGACGAAATGATCCCAGAGATGATCCCCACATGTTCCCTCCCATAGAATTATCCAAATTGTATGATTATCCTTACATCCCCATCCCCCTTAATGTCCCATAAGACTGGATGAACTAGTGATTTTTTTTTTTTATTGATTAACTCAACTTTTTTTTCAGTCAGCATGATGAAGTAAGATGCAAGGTTTAGTATGCAAGGAGAGCAGCAACTCCTTCAAATGGGAGAACCTACCAAAGGATTTTGGAGATGGATTTTCCAAAATCTAGATCTCTTAGTGATCTTAATGTAGAGATATAATCATTTCATTGAATGACACCTTTTAGGTGAGGCATGCTGTGTGACAAAAGCCTTACAAGTAGACAACCATTTTTGCTGTCGGGAGGACATTAATGACCTCAAATGAAAGACACAAAACATAGTCATTCTTTTGATTTAGCTGTTGGTTGAAACCCACTCACTTTGGCTCCTGGGGCCAAGGTTATAGTCCAGTCCAATTAGAGGGCATGATTACAAAGCCCGGCCCTATTTATTAATCTTAAGAAATTAGGAGACCTCCCAAGATTGAGCGCTAGTAGACTGATTCCTCTAAAGATGTAGGTCTAAAGACCGACTTTTGGAGTCAACTAGAGTTAGTATTTCAGCACAGTGGCCAACTGTAGATATTGCAATTAAAGAAACTGAATTCCCAACAAAACATTATCTTAAAAAATCATTGTTGACTGTAACTGAAAAGTTCTTTTAACTTGTGAAGTTGAGTCTTCAGCGCTGTCCATGTTAGACTTGGAGGAGTAAAGTGTGCCTTGGTCACAGTTTTTTGTGCTTTCACATCCTGCAATGACTAAGGCCCTTTTTAGGAAGGTTTTGAAAGATCGTCTCTCTGCTGAGATATTTTTGTAGAAACAGAAGATACCCGCACCAAAGAGAACCCCTTTCCCCCCCCTTGCAATTAATACCTCAGCCCATCTTGCAATGCCCCAATTTATATCATAATTAGACTGCCCAAGGGCTCAAAGTAGCATCTCCGATTGACCTTTGTATCCCAATATAATCACCGTAGAAACTAATAGATAGTAACCCTTTGTGGTGAAAGCATTGTGGGGTTTTAAATCCCCTTGCCCTTGTTTCAATCTGTGTCCCACTGGAAGCACTAGACAATTAAGGTTCTATTTGCATCTTAGCCTGGCAAAGAATCTTGGGACTTATGAGAAGATTTACCGACTGGCTCTCACCTCTGAGGAGAGGGCCCGTCTGCACATAATCGGGATTTACATCGTCATATCTCCGATATCCTGTTTTACCTCCTCTTATAACTCCTGAGTACCTCAAATATGTCACTCATGGCTTCTGTGCATTTTAACATTCAAATACCTCAACTTCATATCCATTCTATATACCTCATTTTCACTCTTGTGTTTTGACATACCTCGTCATATATTTATGCATAACGAATATACCTCATTCTTTGAATCATCTTGTGTTACAGTACATTACATGTCCCATAGCTCTTGGACCAAAGATCATGGTACTGTTTTGAGTTGAAAAGTCATTTTGTATTATGGTCATCGCTCCATGTTCCAACCCTGAACAGCCTTCTGGTTGTTCGTTCTACTGTAATGCCTGGTAAACTATGCCTTTTATCAACAAGAAACCAAATATGTCAGATGAAAGCATTGTGCCAAAATGATCTGTGAGAGGTCTGTGCCAAACAGGGTTGGCATTTTGACATGTTGTAGACGGCATATGTCACTGGACCATTATATCATGGATACAAATGTTAAATCAGAGCACCTGAGAATAAATCTTGCTCTCTGATTAGATGCACTTAAGAGGGCTGGGCCCTGTTTATCTTTACCTCATGATAACAATGATGATGATGATCATGCAGATTCCACTTGTACATTGTTACTGTGTGCAGGACAGTTGACAGCAAGAGGATGTGACCTCTTTTAAAGAGTTAAGAACTTCACAAATCTGCCTTTGATATACCTCTAATATCAGCACAATTTACCAACCTCTCAGTGTGGATTTTTAGGAGTCTTGATGTTGGTTGTGTAGGACCGTGAGACCAGTGTAAACCCAACCGTTCACACTTTGTGGTTTAAACAAACCCATCATGGGATTCCTCCTAATAGGTGACAACAGGCTGGGTTTTTATTTAAGGGGAGCTATTAGCACACTGACGGCGAGCAAGTTTGATTCCACAGATGCTTTTAACCCAACATAAGATCGTTTTTTGTTTTTCAGTATTAACTCTGTGAAATGTTCATTCATGTTGCATCAGTTTTTTTTTTTATTAAGATTGCAGAATTCTATCTTTAAGATCTTTAGGTCTTCACTCTTAAAGAGGAAAAATGTTTTTTAAACATTTGTTTTTTCATTTTGTTGCATGCTTTAAAAAGTCCTTATATTATACCGATGTCTCTCAGATAGGTGTTGCAAAAACTCAGATGGGGTGGGTAGCTGATTATTGGGATGGTTTTACCAAAATATATACCCAAAGATTTGTATGTGTGTGTTAGGATTGTGTTTGATGGAATTAACCTTTGACCTTTGCGATTGTATTTCTTGTTCTCAAGAGGCTCTGCAGAGTACAACCTGTTGGGTCAGCCAAGCCTCCATTCCTGAGAGTTTTCAGATGAATACAGAAGGCTTGTGTGGCCCCTGGACCATTAGTGCTTGGTTTTCTCCCTCTATTATGCACAATATGTGTAGACATATTCACATATTCTAACTCCTCTCACACTCAAAGCCCTGTAACTTTTAAAAGCTGTAAAAGCTTCTTGCTAGGTGAAGAATGACCTCACCAACAACGATGAATCAACAGGACAGCCAATTTTTTGTTTGAAGTTGTAATAACACTCACTTTAATGTGAGAAGCAGCTAGGATTCTCTAACTAGCAGGCAGCGCTCTTCCTTGTCTTTAAAATAATCCAGGAAGGGTGGGGATGGCTGCTGAGCATGTGACTGGTAGAGTGCACACCTGCTCAGCTGGATTTTTTCTATTTTCATAGGGCCCCTGTGGTTTTTGTCCACCATTTTATTTCTGGCCTCTCATGGCTTTAAGAGAAAGGAAAAAAAAAAGCAAAGCTGCACCAGGTGATGTGTGCAAGGTCGTAGACCTCCTTTTGATGATTGTATACTCGAAAGAAAGACAAAAAAAAAAAAAAAAAAAAAAGGATTGAAAATTTGAAAAGGAAAAAAAAAAAAAACTCAGGTAGTTCTCAGCAGCCCTGCCCTGCAGGTGTCTCATTGAAACGTGTTCCGTAGTGATGATGTAGTTTCCCCCTGTTATGAGCTCTCATTACTAGTATGATTCTTTTGTGTGCCCATTTCCATATTATAAAAAAAATATATTTCTAAACCCAATCTAAAAAATAAGGCTTTGACTAGTGTCCCCTGATTAATCTGTTGTTTTTTTGCTCATTTTTGTTTTCTCTCACAAAGAAGTACAAATACGTGTCACCACTTGATGCTCATTGGCCCTTTTAGAATGTATTTTATGAAGAAAGGGGTCAAATGGGGTCTCGCTGATGCTCACTCTCTACAGCCAGCTGCTGGTACGAAAACAAGACACATAAAAGGTGTTTTTCTCAATATTTTTTTGCTAAATGTTTGACACCAGCAATACTTGGAGTAAACGGTGGGATCATATGGTTGAAGTGGAACATGCAACACGTTCATTTAGCCACCAGCTTTAATATCAGCCTCCCAGATAGGGGCTGTTTGTTTGGCCCAAAGGGAAAAACAGCTCATCTTGGACAACCTCTTGTTTCTGTTTTCTCGTTCTCCCAGCAGCTGACTGTGAGGAGTGTGTACTGTGTTTGTGCGCTGCATATGTGTTGTCTCAGCAGAAATCCACTGAATGTATCCTCCTAACAGTCCAAGAGGCAGGGAGAGACAGCGGGGCCAGCTGAGTTTAGATGAGTGCTGCTGGTGCTTCCTCAGCCAGGTGTGTGTGTGTGTGTGTATGTGTGTATGTATGTGTGTGTGTGTGTGTGTATGTATGTGTGTGTGTGTGTGGGTTTGCCAGCACACCTTCCCTCCCTCTTAAAACACGCACACATAGGGCTGAGTGAAGTGCAGATGTCAGGTCTTCAGTCTAAATAAGGCAAAGGAGACTATAATATATTGGCCACTTGCTGCTCTCTCTGTATTCTGTGGACTTTAAACATTTCCTATGCAGTTTTTGTTTGCTTTTTTTGTTTACACTTCAATAAAGTTGTATTTCTTTGACTTCAAAACATGTCTCTTTATTTGTGCTTACAGTTACAGAGTTAGAAAAACCAACTTGTTGTGACTTATTCTCTGTGGTTAAGATGAGGAGTCTTTGTGTCCTTCAATTATTATAATATAATCTATAAAATGTATTGATTCAAAAAGTGTTCCACTGTGAACACATTTTTTTTTTTTTATTTACTACTTTATTGCAGGCTGTTTTACTACATTACAAGTTGTCATATTTCATCACAAATTTTGTTCATCCTGGCACATTTTTATATATTTTTTTAAACATATAAGGATACATACATGAAATAAAATACAAATCCAAAGAAAAGGTACAAATAGAAAAAAGATGATTTAGAAAGAAAAAAATTATACTAATAATAATAATGATAATAAAATTAAATTGTTCCACTTTATCTGTTTCCTTTATCCATTTACTCCAGTAACACATGAATTCATCTTCTCTGTTTCTTAGCCTATACATAATTCTTTCCATTTCTTTAATATCTTCCACTGTTTACTTCCATGCATTAATAGACGGGGGTTTATCATCTAGCCAGCTTCATGTAATTTGCTTTAATGTGGCTATGCGTATTATTGTGTACAAATATTTGTCCCCTTCCGTCTCTATTCCTGGTGGAGTAATACCAAGTATGATATTAACTGGGTGAAGTCGTTTCTGTAAGTTAAAAATATTTGTAATTTTCTCCTGAACAATTCCCCAACACCTTCCCAACACAGGACAGGAATAAAAGATATGTAAATGATTTGCTTCCTGATCCCCACACTTCCTCCAGCATTCAGTACTTCCTGATAAATTGTATTTTGATGTGATTTTTGGTGTTGTGAAAACCCTCATGTTAATTTTCCAGGCAAACTCTTTCCAATATTTTGATTGTGTTGTCTTTAATTTACATGCTTGGTGAACACATTCTTCATGGACACTCAGTTATACCTAGGAAAAGAATTCCACATCTACTTTACAGTAGGGCCGTGCTCAAAAAATCGATATAGCAATATATCGTCATGTGCTTCTTGCCAATACACGTATCGATGCAGATGTTACAGAATCAATATGGCTGCAAAGCTGTGATGACAGTTTTGAAAGACATTTGACCTATGGTGCAGTTCACAATAACACCATAGCCACAGCTCTGGGATTGAAATATTTGAATGTATTTCTAGAATCTCTGATGACCTGAAATGAAGTGTTTTAAGTTGTAGGTTCCTTAATATGCCTCTGCCGTTATTCTCAACAATAAAGAACAGCTGTTGTGGAGAATTCTGTGTAAGATGTGGTCATTATCCAAAACCATTGTATATCACAATATGTATCGTCTCGTGGGGTTGTGGGAAATACCCAGCCCTACTTTACAGTCCATGAGAATAAATCAGTCTCTCTCTCTTAAGGTTCCAACTATGGAGGGTGAATCAACCAATCAGTGGATAACTTTATTTTTCAGCAGTGTTTTTAACAAAGGAAACAGTTCAAGCTGCTGAAGAAGAAAACATGAGACTGATAACAGGTTCAACTGGAGAAGTAAGGGAGCACTACTAGTGTGGGTTTTATAGAGTAATACCACATCTGCTGCTAGACCTTAACATGTCGCTGTAAGTTACTGTAAAACATAATAACCCGAGCATTTCTGTACTCCACTCTCGGAAATAACGCTGTCGTCATTTGGGAGGCGTCAATACAAGACCAGCCATAAAATATTTTCAAACAAACCATGTGCACAGTGAAGATGGGGAAAGACTACATAAATACCAGAACGATTATTTAACAAAATTAGGAAAGTGTAAACTTATCTGAATGTCTTTAGTTGTTTAACCCTTAAAATGTCATATTACTGATGGTAAAAAATGGTGATTTCCATCTCTAAAGCCAGCACAAGCAGCAGAGTCCTCCCTGTCCCTGCTGTCACTCACTGAGGTTTAAATGTATTCAGTCTTTTCCAGATGAAATCATGAAGGAGACTCTGAGAGGCAGTGCTCACATTCTGTGGATGCACATGCACGCATGAATCTCCAGCCTATGATTAACCTTCTCTCTCACTCTGGTGCTCGTACTAGCATTCTTCCGTCTTTCTCAATTTGTTTTACACTTCTTCAACACCAGATGCATTGAGGCCTCTGATTACGACCTGCCTTTATTTGTCCAAACATACAGAAACACCAGGCTCGTTAAAGGGACCTGGAATTAATTGGAATTATTTTGAATGTGTTGTTTAGTGGGATCCCACCTGATGCTATCATTTATATCAGCATTTTAACCTTGTGAGTCTAGTAATTGTTATTATTTGAAATACATTTTACAGCAGAGTCTGCTATGTCTGCTACCCCAGTTTCTGATTTCCTATGTTTCCCAGAAAACCTTTAACCTTAAGCCAATCAAGAGGGATGCTGCTTAGTGGGATTAAAAAAAAGGACTTCATGAGAATGACTTGAAGGCGTAAAGATGACTATAGACGTGAGGACTAGCTGCTGATTAGGACTTGCGGTATCAAGATGACCATTCCAGAAAGAGGTTTAGAAAGAGACCTGCATATTGAGAAGATGCAAGAGGTATTAATATCTTCAATAGGCTATACTCAACATGCAACATGGAAGTCTTCACGTGATTCAACCCAGATGTCCAAACTGGAGCTCTTCTCATCTGCATGGGCACAATGAATGTTTTTAATACGTATTAAAGAAAAAAATAAAACATGATGCTCTACAGATAACACAAGGATAAATACAAAGACATGGATGACAGTCTTTATTCAATGATAGGGCTGAACAAGAGTAGAGAAGGTCAACAAAAAATATATTAAAAGGACAAAATAAATAGTAATCCACAAATTAGTCACATGAAGTTTTAACATTGAAAAACGCTGTGCCAATTTCTTCTGAGTATTTGAACAATTTTCTGCCTTTTTCTGAGCAACTCAACCCACAGGGAGACAATAATGCGAAGCAGAAACACACGCAGTTGTAGTTCCCTGCCTTCACAACTTGATGTCAGCAGCGCCACAATTCAGATTCACCCTAGAGCGAGGACCGTATGCTCATTATGTTGTTTTACGTTACAGTATGCAAATGAATGAATGCTTTTTATCAGAACAACAGGAGGACTGAATACGGTTTTAAACACAGTGAAATGTACTGCAGAATATTTGCGTAGCCGAGATTTTTATGCTTGAAAGTGTATCTTTAATGCACAGGGGCAGGTAGGAGAAGCAGTAATTGGGTTTGGCATAATGATAGAAATTGTAGTGTGGCAGAAATAATTCATGAATTGCAGTTTTGCAAAATGACAGTGACAAGACACGACACTGCGTCGCTGATCAAACACAGCAGTCTGCCACACCTAAATCATCTCCCGAGCACTGAGAGGGGACGGCAGGAGCAGGGGGAGCACCTGTATGCGCAGGCCCTAACAGATGGCTGGGAGGTCCTTGGTTGTTGTGTGTTTGCATTGATGTCTGCATCTTGTGTGTGTGTGTGTGTGTGTGTGTGTGTGTGTGTGTGTGTGTGTGTGTGTGTGTGTGTGTATGAGTTGTTCTACATGGCTCTCAGTGGAGCCAATTAGCTGTAGCAGACTGAGAAGGGGCCACAGAGCACAGAAAGCCAGATTGTTTTCGCTTTGGTGGCACAAACTCCACTGCTCTGCCAGAATCAGCAGCATGCATCAGTCACCACAGAGCTAGATTACATGTTCATAGTTTAAATTATTTGTTTGCAAGGGGCACGAGGAAAGCCTAAACGCCCCCAAAACTATGTCAGTCCAGAGATCTGCAAATCATCAAAGTTTACAGTATGAAAATATTGTAGACATTATGAAATAAAATTGAAAAAATGTAAAGTGTAAGATATCTAAGTTAACTACTTAATTCTGGAATGACCAAATACTTACATTAAATGATTATTAGAACCTGTTTCAGCTTTGTTTTAAAAAAAAAAAAAAAAAAAAAAAACATTTATTTAATCACAGATTTTTTTTCTCTCCTTATTGCACTGAAATGTTTAATGTCAATTTGAATTGGCTAGTTCCTTTTTGCGGAGCCGCCCCAGGGAAACACTTTGGCTGTGCTGTCAATACATGGTAGGTCATTCCACAAAGTTTTCAGCTTTCTCTGGACACCAAGAGAAGCCAATGAATAGCTGAATAGCTTAATGAATAGCTTAATTAGCAGTCCTAGCTTGACTGTGGGCCGGTGCACTTTATCCCAAAATGAAGTGACTGAAGGGGCGGACTACCTGCTGCCTTTAACAACAAAGTTACCTTGTTGGTGGGCTAGGTACATAGCCTTGTTAAATCTGAAAAAGCTAATGTTGTTTTCCTCCTGGCTCTTTTGGAGAGGTGGCAACAAGTTGTAAAATCAACACAGACTTACTTTAAAAAGACCACAGGGCAAACTTGTTAGCAAACAGGTCGTACTAAATGAAGCACGTTGTCTTTAAATGGAGACCCAGCTCAGTGTTCAACTCTTCTTTGCTTTATTTTTTGTGCTTTTGCAGCTTAATGCTCCATCTTGGTCTAAAGATGACACTAGTGGTCAGGGACGTTCAGGAACATGTCTGACTGAAAGGTGAGAGGATGGTCACTGCTGCACCACTATCATAAAAAGTGAGGGAATTAAATATATAAATGTATCATTAAACAAATGTGATCGAGGATGAAACTGAAAGAAAAATATTCCATAAAAAATAAAATGTTCATTATTTTTTGCCACTGCTTTAAAATAATTTGGTTATTTATACATTTATAAATGCTTGTAAGTGGTTAATGGACTTGAGCTTGTGTGGCGCTTTTCGTTTTTTCTGACTACTCATGGCGCTTTTACCCCACGGGTCACACCTACCCATTCACACACTGATGACAGACGCTGCTATGTAAAGGGGAACATCAGTATTAACTCATCCATTCATACACATTTATACGCAACCAAAGAAGTAGCAGGAGCAACTTGGGGTAAAGTGTCTTGCCCGAACACATCGGACATGTGGCTGAATCAGCAGGGGATCGAACCCCCAGCCTTCCGGTTGAGAAATGACCGACTTTTCTACTAAATCACAGCCACACCTGTGAGCTGTGACTCACTCTTTATATAATCTTAAACATCTTGGGGCTCCATTCTTCAGGGTTAAGATTTGCTTCTGAGCAGGTAAGAATATGTGTCCAGGCTCTTGATGCGGATGTTATCTATCTGTGAGAGCTGACATACCAAGGCGAGGGCGTAGACTGACCCAGACGACCCCACCCGCACAGAGCCGGCTGAGCAGCAATCACAGTCTTGACGTTAAGGTGACGGAGGCCATGACGTAGTTGAGAGTGAAGCAAAACGTGACTCCCACCCTGAGGGGACTTCGTATCCAATTCCACCCTGGTCCTGAGGAGAGTCTTCCGTCAGAGGCGAAGTGTCAGAAGGGGGGAAAAGCAGGAGGAAGCAGATGTGTGGCAGCAGCAGAGGGAAGGAAACAGAAAAACAGGCATTGATTTTGTCGTGATTTTCACACTCTTCAAAGCCTTTTCAAGCATATTGACTTCAACTCACAGCCAAGAGATGTTTGTGCTCTGCCTCGTCAGTGAAGCGACAAAAACACACGAGATAATGAGGCTTTAGACACAAAAAATAATGAGCTATACAAAGTGGAGACATTTAAAAGAATACTTTGCTGTTAGATGTTGTGAACAGGAGAAAAACAATTCATGGGTCAGATACATTTCTGTTACTTCACAATACATACAGTAGCACCTTATTCCATGCTGTATCTGTAGCTCACATTGTCAATGCATTTTCCTGCACTTCTTCTTTGTGTGTAACATGTCACATTGTCTGTGCAGTTGCCGCACCATGATCAGCGCTGTGAATAGACACTAAAGCTCCAGCATTGCTAAATATAAGGTGTTAAAATCATCCTTATGTCTTGCAATGTCGTTGTTTGTCACTGACGCTGCTGCTCGGTTGCTCTGCTGCAAACGTAGCAATTACTTCATGTAACGCACATTAACCATCCCATTGTTATTTGTTTGTTTGCAGTTGTACTCATAACTTGGGGGGGAAAAAAAAAACCCCTACTTGATACCCACACAGACACATGCATACAGTCACACCCTGGTTTTACATCCAGATTGCACCTACATATGCATTGATGCAATTTTATACATCAGGCATAATGATGTTCAATAAAGGCGAGTGACTAAACTCAAAAGAGGGAAATAAATTGGCTCATTGGAGACAGGAGTTCGGCATAACTTCATCAAGAACTCCTCCAAAGAACAGGAGACGGATGAGTTTGAATGACGTAGCAGCTGCGTGAAATGTGCTTTACTTGTAGCTATTGCATTACTTGATTTCCTCTGATAAATTATTTCCACGGATGATTTTGATCATGACATCTTTATCCTCCTCTTCACCTGTCCGTGAGTCATTGTAACCCCACTATAGCAGCGTCGCCGGGCAGAATGTGATTGAACAACGCGAATAACGTGGGGCGAACATGGACCAATAATAGGATTATAGCCTGAACACGGCCTTGTAACCTCAAGTTTTGTCTCGGCTGACCACTACAATCTCTAGTCATCATGCATCAGAGAGGTTTATTAGACACGCAAACACACACTTGTGCGTGCACATACACACACATGACCAATCCATTACAGCAGCCAGTGGACTGATAACCACACAAAGCGACAGATGCAACATGGAGCCATGTAAGAGCTCATTGACCTCTGCTCCGTTACAGGCGCTGTGTTCGCTGTCGCAAATTACCCGTCCATCCATCCCATGCGTCCTCCATGTAAAATAAAAGCGACCGTGGATCACTGCACCTCCTGCATACACAGAGCTCACTCCTGTCCAGAAATTTGAGTTCTTTCATGAATGCACTATGACAAAGAAATAACCACAGGAGAGGGAGTATGTTCAATAGAGAATTTTACAAGGAAGTTATTATTGTTTATCTTGTTGCAGGTTATAGTTTTGAACTGAATTGAAATGTGAAACTTAAGAAACAAATAAGCCCCTAAATGTGAATGTAATGTGGACTATCAGCCAGCAATTAAACTCAAGTGACTGGGATCTATCTCTGCAATTTACAATTCTCTGCAATAAAATGTAAAGGTAAATGGTAAATGGACTTGAGCTTGTATAGTGCTTTTCTAGTCTTCTGACCACTCAAAGTGCTTTTACACCGCAGGTCACACCTACCCATTCACACCAATTCACACACTGATGGCAAAGGCTGCTTTGTAAAGTGACCAAATAACTAATCCCATTCATTCACATTCATACCCTGACGACGAAGTGTCTCGCCCAAGGAGGACACATTGGACATGTGGCTGCAGGAGCTGGGGATCAAACACCCAACCTTCCGGTGGAGTGATGACTGACTCTACTAACTGAGCCACAGCCACCAATTTCCCTTGTCTTAATCAAAGATCACAATAGTAATCAACTTGTATAGATATGTTAATCAAATGTCTCTTATCACATATCAAACCGAGAATTAAACACTCTCACGTCCAGTAACTGTTGTCAGCTTGTTTTCAACAGACAATTCAAGAGTTACCTGTAATGAAAAAAAAGAAAGACAAGTATATAAACCTGGAAATTTAAACCATTCTCAAATCACTCCAACCCATTGTCTCTGAGAATTCCTGCTGTTTTATTCAAAGCATAAATATTTACCTATTGATTGTTCTTTTGCATTTTTCCTGTAAGAAGAAAAGCTCTGTCTCTCAAGAGAGTGGTTTAATTTCATGCTTTGTCTGTGTTCTGTATTGTTTAAACCAGCCAATTTGTCGTCTCCTAACTCCCCTTGTATGTTACATTGATCTCCTACGAGTCAGTCATGCGTAAATAGGTGAGCTGCTGTCAATCTCATAATCTAATTATTTATTCATTCAACATTTCTGCTTTCCCCCCCCCCCCCCCCCCCTTCTCACAACCTTGTCACAAATGGAAACAGCCAGGGGGGAGATTTCCCATGTTGCCTCAGTGTGAAAAGGTCAGCACACACATTCATTACATGTACAGAGATTAAACACCTTCATATTACTGTACATCTCTCACCATTGTCTCATCCAGCAGCACCCCCATTTTCTCTGCATCGAAGTCCTTGTGTTCTTGTCCTTCTTTGGCTTTATCTGAAACTCTTTCATAGAGTTTTCTGTTTGAACACAGGGATTTTTTCCTCTCTGACGATAGCAGAAGACCCAGTGTAGAAGAACTTCAAAGTTTGATTCATGTTTGAGTGCAAAGGCTGCCTTTTTCTCCCGAGGCTCTGATTGACGTTAGAGATGAGAATGGTTGGCATCTTAGTAATGAGCACATAAAGACCGCCCATCAGCGATGGATCGAAATGAACAATTTAGAAACATCATTTTAATGATTGCTGGCAATTTCTAAAACCAAGGGAAGCAATGGAATATTTTTTACAAAGTTTAAAGGCTTTATAATCATCTGAGGGCACAAGGGAAAATTCAGGGATCACCAAATTTAGCAAGAGTCATCATTGGACATCAATAATTATTTTTTTTATAGACTCTTCCCCTCGACTATGATGAAATATTTTTTGTTTATTTGTTTCTGCAGACAGACACTTGTTTTGCCTATTTGAGCTTTTTCATGCATAGATTTCATTAAGAGAATAGAGAGGGTCGTCAACAAATGTGTAGACTGGCAGTTCAATCCTCCAGCCTGCATGTCAAAATGACTGTATGAAAGTGGACATAGCAAATGATGTCATGCAATGGTTCTAGTATTTTGAAACCTCAAATTATGCCAGTTTCAATCCCTGGTACCCATTGTGACAATATGACCTCTGGAAGCCACTGCCAATCTTTGGACTTCTGAGGATTTTTGGGGCTTAAAAACGGTTATCGATTGTGGACCTTCTCTTCAGAGCGTTGCGATTGTTCGGACTCTTGCTGGCAACTTGAGAAGTGAGAATGGATTTGGAGTTAAGATAGAACTCCTGAGAGCGGATTATAAACTGCACTGGCATTGGAATGTCTGTTAATACAGATGAATAAACTAAAAGCTAAATAGTTGTAGGATAACATCAGATCGGATCCAGGATTACTCTACGGCGGATTATGATATATCTCCTCTCCTCTGCTTTTTATATTTTTACTTTATTTATTTAAATTAATTTCATTTTAATTATTTTCATTTGAACATATTTTCAGATGATGATAGTTTCAGTGATTTTTTTTTATTTTTTTCAGTACAAATTTGACAAATCTTCATTATGCTTTTGATGTCTTGTGCCTTGTTGTTGAAATGTGTATTTTTGTACAGAAGATACTTTCTAGTTTCACATGAAACTAGTTGAATTTCCTCATCACCCTCTTGCAGACTTTGTTTGTACAGTCCACCACTAAGGCAACCCCCACAAACACACAGCTGAGAGGTTGTGTTCAGAGCCTTGGAGCTGAGGTGATGTCTAGCTGACAACAAGCAGCCCCTCCTGTCACTCAAAACGACAACCTAAATGATACTGCTCAAATTTACAACTTAAAATATTTCAGATGGCTGTGACATCATAGAAATGTTTTGGGCAAAACAGTTTTCTGTACCATGCTTATATAAATAGATAGCTTTATTGTCCCAAATGGGATATTCATATTCACAAATTCAGATCCTGAAAAGTTCTACAGCGACACAACAGCTGACAGACTATGTGGACTCAGCAGAGCATGAGCCGCTCCCACCGATTCCATCTTTATAAACATATTTATATCTGCTTTACAGTTTAATATACCAAAGACAGGTCTCTGGGTGTCCTCAACCAAGCGGTCAAAGCAAAAGGAACACAAGTTAAAAGTTCAGGCTGCTTTTATAAAAAAGCACTCGTTTTGCTTCATTCTGTCGCACTGGATGTTTCCCCTTTTACTGAACTGCAAATCTCTCCCAAAGGCTGTGGCATCAGGGTGTGTTTGACCGATACATTAGAAGAGCAGTCGGTTGACCATTTAGAAATGATTGCTTGACATGTGACCTTGAGAAGAAAGAGCTGCAGTATATGTGTATGAATCCCTTGTTAACAACTTAATAACATTTAACTACAGACAAGATAGATTCTTGTATTAACCCTTTGTTTATTCATTATTCTCTCATTCACAATTAGAAATGAAGATTTGATTGAAAGTAAAACAAACAAACAATAAAGGACTAATGACCACAGTTTTAAATGTTAAGTTAATAATTAACATGTTTTGGCTTTCCACAAGTTCAGAGATTCAACTTTTAATGGTAACAGAATTAAATATCTTATGACCTAGCAAAAAACATTGGATTTTTTCCCAACACAATGACCAAAAACTTTTTTCTGAAAAAGCCTCCTGAAGAATCAATAAATGATTTAACCAGCTTTTCAAGCGGTGATTTATAAGAATGAGAAAGTAGTTATTTTCCTATCTCTTCTCTGTGAGCGACTGAGAATTGATCCTTAGCTTGTCCTGAATAGTTGGCATGGAGCAGTGGACTCAGTCATCCACGGGGAACATGTGGGTGAGCTTGCAGTCTCATTCATGACGCAGACAAATTGAGCTGAATGATGTGTGCACAACATTTAAAAGTAATCTGATAGTGAGATAAGGAGCTTGAACAGCTTTGTTATTTACGCTGGATTAATGATTAAGTCAATATCAATTGAGTACAGCAAACAGTTCTATTGGCACAACAAATCTCTGATCGATTAAGTGGCACATCACTGGTTACTCATTCAAAATCAAATGGCTCTAGGATCATTATGCCTAATATGTTCTAGTCCTTGTCCTTTTAATAAAATAACACTGAAAAAAATGGGTACAGCACATTTAAAGATGTGTATGTAATTCTAAAGACAATTTGTTGGCTTCTGAACTTAAAATCCAACTCAACACCCCTCCCTCTGCTGCTCTTTAAGAAGCTCCGCCCCCCAACATCCATGGAACAACTATGCCAGGAAGAGGGCTCCTACAATTACCTATAAGAAGCAATATGGCAGAATCCAGAGAATATTCTGCCAAAGGTAAGTTAGCCTCATACAGGAAGAGTTTTATTTATTGGTGTCGTTCGGGCTCTGGTGGGCGAGGATGTGGAAGAGGGAGAATAGCCAGCAGGGGCAGAGCTGGTGCACAAACTGTACCTGTTACTTTGTATCCAGAATTGTGTTGTTTGTTTTACCACAAGCCATTTAGTTTTTCCTCAATATGCAGAGCCAAAGCTTTGGATAATTCTTCACAGAAAAAATGAAACAGCTGACTCTGAGGAGGTATTTTCAGAACTCGACAAAAATGTGTTTTGTTAACGTACCATACTCCACCTTTTCATAAAAGACGAAATTACACTTTTTTTAATATAAGTATTCATAGCTGCTATTAGCATTATCTGCTCAATATATGTAATATAATCGTTGGAATAAAGATTTAAAAAATATCCTAACTTTGCTGTTTCTACCTCTGCAGAGGTTTTCGCATCTAATAAACAATTGGTTTGGTTTTACAGCCATTCAGTCTTTTGTTTGATAAGCTAAAATGTTGTCACTGTACGCTGCATGTCAAGGCAGAAACAGCAGACCAAGTTTGAGTCTAGCTGTTTAATAATGGAGCGTTTAGCCACAATTCAGATTAACTAAATCTCTACATTGTGAATGACTACTAATGTTCCCCGCCTGCTCAACATGTAGATACGATACTGTTTACCAACACAAGCACCATTTAACTTTAAAAGACAATATGTCAATAGTTATAGCTCAATCTCTTCTCCATCTGTCACAAGAAAATACAGACTTAACCTGGTTAAATAGTGAAAGAAAAAAAAGCACAGGACACCTGATGCATGGGTGCTGCACATGCCAAGATTAAGACATTCACCTTATCGCTGTGAGATTTTGCTCAGATTTACACACCACAGCCAACATCTGTCAGCTGATGCCATCATTTCTGTGAAGCCTCTTGGCTTATCAAATATTAAAGCCTATAGTGCATTAAAAATGCACAAGGCTAACAATACTGTGTTGTTTCTCTGATCTTTCTCCTCCTGACAAGAAACCCCCAGAATAGACAGACTTCCATTTCAAACAAACGTTTTACAGTACAGTTTGCCATCTTGTGATTGTTTTTACATATTCAGAAAAAACTCTGTGTGACCAACACGAATGCTTTTTATTCCTTGGCGCTTTATTCTCTTTGTTCCACATCTTTAAGTCAGCTGACACTGTGGCCATCTCTGTGTGATTATCAGCTCAAGCTGCAGGTATGATTATACATCACTGCTGTTATGCATATTTAGACATCACACTTCATAACATGCACGCTCCAGTTTTTCTATATAAACTGTGCCCACAGTCTGACACAGGTAAACACTGCTAGTTCTACCGTTACTCTTCCACTGCGTGTTAGAATTGAAAAGAATGGCACACTTGCATTTGAAGTGCAAATCCTCTCACTTCCATCTCATCTCGCCCATCTTAGCATTTCCCCCACCTTTTTTCCACTCCTGAGTCCACTTCCTCCTCCTTTATTCTCGTTTTCCCTTTCTTCCTGCCTCCGTCACAAAAGTTATGAATAAAAGCTTTAATGAAGACCAGTGAGACTTTAAAATCACACATAAAAGTCCACGGGCATACATAATTAAAGACCGAGCGACAGTGAAAGACTCGACCATGAGGAAAAAAAACTTCATTATCATGGTGATTATTTGACTCTTTCAGAGCTGGAGGTACTTCTGATGGTGAAAATAATACCCCACATCACATCACAGCCTGAGTTTCAACAATAGTAAAATGATAACATTCAACCATAAATGGAACCCTGTAACATCTTGCAGCATTATAAACACCAGCCTGATGTGATTTGTCTACAGCTGCTTTATTTTGACATGTGACGGTGGATGCATCCATCAAGCTAAACAGGGCAGACATTGAGAGATAAATAAGTTTACTTGTTTTCTTGCTGTCAGCAATGAGGACCTGACATGTGAAGCAGCCTGTAGTACATTTTTAAAGATCCTGCCGTGAAAAGGGATGTGTTTTTTTCCATACATGAACACAGTGAAATATCTCTCTGTATCTTTGCCTCAGGGGGAGTTGCTTCATGAGTTAAACACAAGTGATGACATCCGCAGCATGAAAATACTTATTTAATACATTTTTTTTTACAGTAAAGTTGTTCTCAATAGAAAGAAAAGATTGATTAGGCTTTGTTTGTACTTAAGTGAAATAACTCATGGTCACAAACAGCTCCAAATTCATGCAGAATCAAACAAACAAAGGTTAAGACATTTGGCCAGTTGGCCGAAGTAAGCATCAATCTCAATACAGAACTAATTAAAGTTAATGATAGAAAATGTGACTAAAAACACGATACTTTAAACTAAACTGTGCATAAGGGAAATACAAATCCTCTGCATGGACATACAGTCTTTCAAAATGACTGCTTACAGAGCATTAGCCAGCAAGCTAATGTTAGCTAAATTAAAATATAGCAGTATGAAACTGTAACTACGTGAAAGTAGTCTAAACTTGACATGATGAAACTACCAATGGACAGCTGTAATGATGGAAATCTCTAGCACAATGTCAGCAGAATCACTCAAAATCATAATTTAGACTTCCATCAAAGCTGCCACATCTTCATTTGAAAGTATCTTCAGTGCGAGAGGCCAGGGGTGAAATGAGAAATCTCAAGAGATATCATGTATGAAGGTGGTGTATCACAGATCTGCTTGGATAAAGTGTTTTGACTGTGACAATAAGATTGGCAAAAAGAAAGAAAACATGGAATAAGACGGTGTGTTTTATGAGAAATGTGTTTTTGGGTAATACGGAAAGCAGATGTCCTGTCCTTTTATGTCCTGTAATTATTTACGCACTGAAAAGATTTGGCCCACGCGAAAGTTTGTCTAACCCGAAGTAGCACAGCAACGGTTGCTATGAGAGGGAGCTCTCTGATTGGTGAGTCAACGGACCAATCAGAGAGCCTACAAAGGGTCAATTAGCCACACAAATGTGGCAACTTTGTTAACTAATAATGGTTTGGGTTAGATGATCTGTGGATCAAACTTACAGAAAGACAAAACAGCTCTCTAGTCTTTGGTGTTGGTGTGGCAGACCACTCTGTCTACTTCTAAAGGTGTAGAAAAAAAAGTAACAAAGCAACTGCATAGGAAGGAGAGACGGATACTGTGCATGAAAGAGAGATGTTATAATCTCTTTGTAATTAACAGCCACTCAGACAGACTGCAAATTGAGTTTAGTCTTAGGTGCGTCTGTGCCAATTTCACATTTCCTCCAGCTACTACTACATGGACTGATAATCAGCACTGTTACAGTAAAGACTTCCACTTAAAAGACAGGGAATCAGTTCAGAGTGTGTTTTATACATAGAACAAGTTTTTTTTATTATTAAAGTCTTTTTAGAGGCCTCCCAAATGTACTTGCTGCATAAATTTTACTTAGAAATGTGTGTAAATATAAGCACAGCTCTGACCATGCTAGCGGTAGGATAGTGAAACTACAAAGCATAACGAGTGTCACAGCTGAAGTAATCTCAATATCCACCAATGTCTCGTGTTACCTTAATTAAAAAAAAAATCAATCAACTAGTAATTTTGTCGAGTTTGATACAGGCACGTTGCGTAATTGATGGCGAAACCTATAAAAAGTCAGCTGTGACTTTGAAATGTAGTCCCATGGCTCATCTTTGTTTATTAGAAGATTCGGCAAACCGTGCGCTCCGCAGGGAGCGCGTCTTCAGGAATCACGCCGATCCGTTTGGCAAGAGCACAGAGTGGCTGCTCAGCAGGTACCGCTTTCCAAAACACATATTATTGGAGTTGTGTTGTGAACTAGGACCTCTGTTGGAGCGAGTAACACAACACACAAGAGCCATCCCTGTGCAAATCCAACCCCTGTCCACACTGGGATTTTTGGCCACAGAACAGCAGAACAGTTCTGTGGGTGTGCGTCTTCAAGAAGGAGCTGTGGAAGACGGGTGGCTTATTGGTGAGTACGTAAACATGTTTAAAAATACTATTGCTGGGCTGAATATGTATTAAACCATATTTCATCAGGTGATAAGGGTTATCCACTGAAGCCATGGCTCATGACTCCCTTAGCCAACCAGAGGACTCGGCAGGAGCTGAACTACAACCGGGCCCACACCTTCCAAGTGCTGCTGGCATTCAAACAACACAGAGAATCATACATAGATTTTGGGTATGTCTGCCCATAAGGCGAGCATAAACTTATTTTATTTTCCTTTGAATACTTTTTATAGGATGGTGGGAAATTAAGTTACATTGGTCATTTTAAGATTTATTAACCATTTTATTTGCCGCGGAAGCAATCTGCTTCAGCGACTCCTTTATTTGCAATAAAACGTTTGATATATTGTTCAATTGATCTTTGATTTCAATTATAGCCCGTGTTGTTTCTTTTGGATTTTGTAGCATGGCGTCAGTCAAAACTCTGGGCCCACGACGACGAACTGAAGGGGGTAATCGACGGCACCGGCTCGTCCAACTGCTCCCGCTCCTCCTGAGGGACCAGGACCAGTTTCTGAGTTGTTGAAGACAAATGTCACATTGAGTTAAATCTCCACTTAATTGCTTGAGTGTCATTAAAAATATATTTTCTTTTACATCGCAATAAAAGTTTGCACACACAGTCGGCCTACTGCCTTTTTTTTTTCTCTTACCTTCAACGTGAATGTTTGATGGCCCAGCATCTGCCATTTGTAAAATGTCACTGTCTCCATGTACAGCTAACCCACAGAGGGTTATGATGCTGGCTATGCGGGAGTCCAGTGGGGAAAGTGGTGTGCCACTTTGTCCTCTACCAGTGGCAGAGATGTCCCTCTAGTGCGCCGTGACACATTTTTTTTGCACGAGCTTCACATCAAACCACATTCTTCTTTTCACTCAGGGAGTGTTCTTTCCTCTGATCCCACAGAATTTACTGCTCCTGCAACTTTCTCCCGTGCAGCATTTGTTCTTTTGTTTGTCACTCCCGCACTAAGTGACCAACACATTTTGGATTGATTCTACTTCGTTTACCATTACCTCTTTTCGGCTTCAGTAAAGTTTCTCTTTTTTGCTCTTTTTGCCATTTTTGCAGAAAGGTAAACAAAAATACACGTGGTTTTTAAAGGGATGTGTTGTTACCTTATATGGTTAATTGGAGGCGTGTCTGAATGCAAATGTCACCGTACATGCGTACATTACCTACCGATGTGCGTACGGTCCGCACGTTTGATAAATACAGATTTTTTTTTTGTAAAATTCTAAATTCTATTTGTAAGACCGACTTTAGAACACTTTCTACGCACTGTTGATAAATGAGGCCCCAGGACACCAAAAGAAAATCCAATCAAAGGTCAAAACCGGGCAAGCAAACACAAGGTAAATAACACTGGAAAGCATGAAACACTACGGAGACGATGACAATCTGGCAGAGGGCTGCTGGAAACACAGGAGTATACAGGTCAGACTAATTGGAGATGAGACACAGGTGTGTTGGAACAAAAGGCGGGAAACAGAACAATGGCAGGAAGTCAGACTAGAAATCATACCCAAGCAGCAGCTAACAAAATAAAACAGGAAGTGAACATAAAACAGAAGAAAAAACTAAATTTTGACTAACAGAATGTCAACACAATGTTGTGAGAATGTCTGATTTATTGACAGCTGGAGGGGTTTCACTGCCAGCTGTGTTAGTTAAAAGAAAAAACAAATGCTTATTTTCTTAGGACTTGTTAGTGAAACAAACTGAATGCCACATATGAATTGAATTATTTTCTGTTTCACAAAATAAAGTGTAATGGCTTATTATTTTGTCTCTTGTTGTGTTTTTAAACACCTTAGTTAGTTAGTGGACGGTACACTTATTGAATCCTTTCTGAAGGTGTGTCACAGTGGGGGCCTTTCTCAAAGATGAACCGTGATGTTTAGTTATCATATGGAAACAAGTTAGCATCAAACTATCACACAAGCCAAAGACACTGGCTCTTATTGTAAGCGTATATAAAATGGGTAAAGGCAAAAATATGTTGTGTTTAAGATGATGTTACCGCTGATGTTCATGCACAGCCTTTTTTCTTGATACGATTCTAAAGATAAAAAAAATTGTTTCAGCTTAACACTTGCGTTAAGAAAGTCAGAGGTACAAGTCAAAGCGAAGTATTGCTTACAATTTCAAAGTGGAATCATTAAAAAGTCACAAAATAAAAAAAAAAGAGGATTCAAGACTGAAAAACCAAATGACACACTTTAACCATCTCTTTTAAAGTGGATATCTTGCAGTGACAGACGCTTCATTAGTTCTACAAGGAGTGTCTTTTTGTACTTTCTGCTGTCTGTTGTAAATTTCAGCCATCTGGGAGATGGGCGTCTTGGCTCTCTTGAGATCGTCTGTCAGGCTTAAGCACAGCCTCTTGCAGTTGGCAACATGTTTTAGGGATTTTCTGTAAATTCAGTTGCTTTTTTCTTCTTTTTTTTTGGTTTTCATTCTGTTAACAACCTGGTTGACTACTGGGATGCTTTTGAACTGAATAATAGTGACTCTGCGCAAGAATTTAGATCAATTTACAACCATCTTTTCTGTGCATGACACAAAAATGGAGGATAAACAATGACTCTCTCATATTTGAAGCCTGAGTAAAAGACCATTAACAATAGAAAACTTAGATAGAAGAAATCCTAACTTTCCTCAGCTACAGTTTCCGCCTCCCAAGTAAATATGACACCATTTCTTTGACAGCTTTGCTTTTTAGATAGCGTAATGAATATCATCTTAAGGTGAAAAAAAAAGCCCTGCTACCCAGCTTATTGAGCGAGTTCTTCAAATGCTTCGTTTTCAACATAGCTCAAACAAATGCCTTAAACGCACAGTATGTAAACTACGCCGCTAGGGGGCTCTCAATCAAAACAATAACGTAACATCCGGTGTTTCCTTGGCAACGATAAACATTTTGTGTCTGTCATGGCGCCTCATCATGGAGGAAAACCAAAAAACACGTCCCAACAACTATAAAATGACAGATTTCTCTGGTTTTGATAACTGTTGGAAATATTTGAGGTAATGTACTCAACAACAAAAAACATATAACATAGGCTCTGTCAATGTTTTTATTAATTCAGATATTTGAATGTAAACATTGTCATACAATCCTACTATTGTCATGATTTGGTTTTGTGTCTGAGTTTTATCCCAGTGTTGCTTTGCTTTGTTTCCCTTGTGTGTTAATGTTTCCTAGCTTTGTCTTCAGTGTTTTCTGTTTTATTTAGTCATTTATTATCCTCGTGTATCTCTGTGTTCTAGTGTGTTTTGTTAGACTCTTGAGTTCTTGTGTGTCTTTAGTGTTTCATGATTTATTTTGTATTGTCCTCAGTGTTTCTGGTCTTGTGTTTCTCCCTGCCTTGATTGCCCTGATTGTCTTGACCTGTGTCGTTAGTCGCACCTGTGTCTGATTACCCCATGTCTATTTAGTCTCTGTGTTTCTTCCCTTCTGTGTCAGTTCGTTGTTGTTTGTATGTTGTTCGCTGGTATGTCTGTTTTTGCTCGTGCTCCTCTGTGGCTCCCTGTTTTTGATCCCTGTGTTTTTTGTTGAATCTTGGAAGTAAGTTTTTGTTTATTAAAGACTTTGAGTTCATTCTGCACTTGGGTCCACCTCTACTCGTTTTCTCGACAATCGTGACAGCTATACCTTTAACGAGAGTCCGGTAAAATTCACATTTTCAGAACAGAGCTGATGTTGTTGTGGTGGAAATAATGAAGCAAATGAGCAGCTAATATGATGTCTAACCAAAGTGTTCAGATGCTTCCTGGAAAATGAGCTACTAAAATGAATAGAGAGAGGGAGAGAGATACAGAGACATACACAAGTGAGAGGGGAACCAGACTTTCTTAACTGCTAACATGTAAACAGGGTCCAGGTGCACAGGAGACAGACAGAAGAGGTACCATCTGCTTATCCAGGCAAGGTATGCCAAATATGAAATATTCATTAAGATTCATAGAAGCACAAGAGCATATGATGCATACTGTATTTCAATAGGGCTTGAGGCTGTGCACATCCATATGCAATAAGCTGGGAGCTGAATGTACCCTCTGTGTGTGTGTGTGTGTGTGTGTGTGTGTGTGTATGTGTGTGTGCGCGCTCATGCGCGTGTGTGTGCACACAGAGAGAGAGGTATCTGGATTGCAGTGTGGCTGTGTGACTAATCCCTTCATGTCAGCTATGATTATGATCATTTAGCGTCTCATTTCCCGACCGACACGATCTCCACAAAATGATTGTAGTCTTCCAGCGGGGGAGAAGTGTCTCATTACATTTGTATCATTGTTCAATAAATCTCTTAAACAACTCAGAATCTCCCAGACTGGGCCATAACTGGCTAGGATTTACATGTCTGTGACTTATGGGGATGTGTGAGAGGAGTGTACCCGCTTGGGAGCCCTCCTAGGTCGGATAGATGTTCAGAAAATAGTCCCCCATAGCATGGTGTGTGAGTGAGGAGTCTACCCACCTGGGAGCCCTCCTAGGGCCGACAGATGTGAAGAAAAGAGTCCCAAATGTCTCTATATTATATTGATAACATACTCCGGGCCATATTTTAACTAGCTGAAGTTGCAGAGTGCTTGGTGTAGGGCCTTTTACAGTAGAGCATTGTTTCTTAACTGGTCTACCCTCAGGACCCAGAACCAACTCCTCTAAGAGAAATCTAATTTTGGATATTTTTTTTAGGATAAAGGTGCAGTTTGGACCACACATGGTAAAAAAACTTACAGCAGTATAAAGTAACAGAACAAAAACAAACATGTTCAGAGAGCGCGTCACGTATTTTTGAAACAATATTTTTTTCCCCACCAACAACAGCTCTGTGACCCACTTCTAGGTCCCGACCACCAGTTGAGAGCCACTGATTTAGGGCGTGTACGACTGCCTTTCATAAAGCAGCACAAATCTGCATAAGGCACAAGGTGCTCAAGGGTTGTTTTATGACTCTACAACGGTTTGTTTTGCTGTAATATAATTCATACCAACAAGATTATCAACCAATCGTTCAGTTTAAAAGCCAGTTAGGCCTGGATTAAATGCCCAGGGGAGTGACTCGTGTCACTTTTCTCCTTCCACTGAGCACTTGTGCACACAAAACTCATGCAGGCCACTGTATAAAATAATGCAGATTGATATTATATCCAATTTTCATGTGTAGACACCACAGGATTGGACAGGATTTACTAAATGAATGTACTTTTTGTCTGCCTTCAAATGTGTGCAGTTAATACTGTGATTATCTACTTATTTTTAGTAAAATTGGATATAATCCCAACCATGGTTATATTATTGTCTGCGCACTTAATTGACACTGGATAGTCTGCATTGAGGCGGCTGTGGATCAGTGGTAGAGTCGTCGTCTCTCAACTGAAGGTCAGGGGTTCGATGCCCAGTTCTTGCAGCCACATGTCCTTAGTGTCCTTGGGCAAGATACCTAACCCCAACTTGCTCTCACTGCTTTGCCAGCGGCATGTGAAAGTGTATGAATGGATAAATGAATACTGATTGATACTTTAAACAGCATTATCTGCCATCAGTGTGTGAATGGTTGTGACCTGGTTGACTGGTGCAGAACCAACAACCTGGCCCTGAACGTTGATAAAACCAAAGAGATCATCGTCGCCACACACCACTCCTCATCAACGGCACAGCAGTGGAGAGAGTTAGCAGCACGAAGTTCCTTGGGGTGCAGATAACAGACACTCTGACCTGGTCCCTTCACACCGGCGCAGCAGCGCATGCACTTTCTGCGTCGGATGAAGAGAGCACATCTCCCCCCCCTCCTATTCTCACCACCTTTTACACAGGCACTATAGAGAGCGTCATGACAAACTGCATCTCTGTCTGGTCAGGAGCCTGCAGTGCCTCCGACTGGAAGTCCCTGCAGAGAGTGGTGAGGACGGCGGAAAAGATCATTAAGACTCCACTTCCTCCCATCCAGGAGATCGCAAAAAAAAAACGCTGCCTGACCAGGGCTCAGAAAATCAGCAGAGACACCTCCCACTGTTTTCGCTGCTGGACTCTGGAAAGAGGTTCCGCAGCCTCCGAAGCAGAACTTCCAGGTTCTGTAACAGCTTCTTCCCACAGGCCATTCAAGACTTTTGAACACAAAAAAAGAATCCCTCCATTCCCCCTCAAACCCCCACACAGGACTACCTCACTGGACTGTAAAATACAATATAACATACATCACAAACGTGCAATATATTTATCTGTATAGACATTTTATACATAGCTTTTCTTTTTATATCTATTTATATCTGCACCTTATTTTTTTATGTAAATACTTGCTGCTGTTTTTATCCTGCACTACAACGAGCCAAATGCAACAAAATGTTGTTCTTATCTGCACTGTAAAGTACAAGTTTGAATGACAATGAAGAAAGTCTAAGTCTACCTGTCGTGTAAATAGGCTTTGAGTAGAAAACTAGAAAAGCGCTATACAAGCTCAAATCAATTTAACATTAATATCAATCAATCGATCAACTTTTATTTGTATAGCGTCAACTCATAACAAGTGTTATCTCGAGACACTTTACAAGAAGCAGGTAAAATACCTTACTCTTTGTCTGTTAACATTACAAAAGAGCAGGTAAAAGACCTTACTCATTGTTATGTTACAAAAAGCAGGTAAAAGACCTTACTCATTGTTATGTTACAAAGATCCGGCCTATCCATCATGAGCACTTTAGCAAAGCAGCAAAAGTTACAGTGGTAAGAAAAAACTGCCTTATTAAAAGGCAGAAATCTTCGGCTGGATCCCCGGCGCAGTCTAGGCCTGTGAAGGCTGTTTCGTCATGAGCCGCGGATCCGGCCGAAGATTTCTGCCTTTTAATAAGGCAGTTTTTTGAAAGCTTGGAAAGGGATAGGGGGAGAGATGGGATAAGATGCAGGAAGAGGGATAGAGAGCAAGGGGGTGGGGGGAGGTAGACCGTCCATCAGCAATCCGGTGGGGAGGGGAGGGGGTATGGGGGGGTTGTTCTGGCAGGCCACCAACCCACGATCCGGTGGGGAGGGGGGAGGGGTAGGGGTGGGGAAGACTGTTTTGGCACTGGTAGTTATGCATGGATTCATTTATGTATATGTATCCAAATATCTACAGCCACATATGAACCACAAGCAAGATGGAGCTAAAGTCTTGATTCTTCTCCTGCTGAATTGTCACCTCCATCATCTATGACGACCAAATCTCTAAACCAAACAAAATCTGGATATCACTCATAACTTCTTCTTTTATGCAAAAGAAGCATGGCGCCTGAGTCATTACAATCTGTAACTGCGAGACCGGCATAAGTATCTCTGAGCTGAGTAATCAGTATCTACCAGTGTCATGCTGTGAAACTGGCCCTGAGGCAAACAGGGACTTTCCCTTGAGGGAATCATAAACTAACAAATTAGAAGCATAATCAGAAGTAAGCACACTTTAAGAGCCTGGACAACATTATTCTGTCAAAAAAATTGACAGGATTTGATAGGCTATATTCATGCTTATTCGATACACTAATGGATGGCTGCCGATCAATATGAGTACGTCAGCAAATGTCTAGGGCATCACTGACACCAGTAATCTTCGTCACCACCACACACCAAAGCTCTCTCTGTTCTGCTCTCTCTCCATGATACTGCAAGTCTTCCCGTGGTGTCTGCTTGGACATGTTTCTGCTGGTTACTGCCAAATTCGTGTCACGTAACAACTCTGAACTCTCCTAGAGCCAACGACTGCCAGACCCAACTAAAACGCCTAATGAATTATACAGCCTGTGGGAGAGAGCAAGGGGGGTTTAGAGACAGGGGAAAGAAAAGTGTGTGTGTGTGTGGGTTTGTGTGTGTCTTTGAAAATCATTATAACTGAGCTGTCATCAGCATTCAACAACTGCTTAGAAAAGGCTGACTAGCCCTCGTTAATATGGGTGTGAGACAAGAAAAAAAAAGCAAGGATCCTTCGCCCATTGACTGTCTGTCGCTAATTCAAATTCAGCAGAGCTGTCAGAAAAACACTTTGATACAGACCACTAATGACATAACAGAGCAGTCACAGGAAGAAATCACACCAATTTGTTTAATTGTTTATAAACCTTTTTAGATTTTTACTTGTCAGCCTTCAAATAAAAGTTTAAGGTCTGAAGAGAGTTTGTTGGTAGGTCAGAGTACAGACCACAGACCTTTGGCATGATTCAAGTTCATCAAATAAACCAGATTTTGGTTCTATTTCAATACATTAGGTTCCATAAAGCAATTTTAAACTTACCTACAGTAAAGCTCAGTGAATGTTCAAACCTCAAGTATGACTATAGAAATTCCAGGTTTCATAATTTCAAAATGTAAAAAAGTGCAAGCAGGGGGAAAACTTATGATTTATATTTGTATTGTAGATATTGATATGTAACCCAAACCCCATGTTTGTGATCACAGGCTGTAAAGAAGCGCTGATAGTCCAGCAGACAGTGTGCATTGCATTTGCTTCTCTTTGAAAATATTGGAAAAGCATTGGTGTGACACTGTGTACAAATGGTGTACTTGTCACAAAGGAATTTGTACAATTAAGTGGCCTTCTTAAGGAACTACATGCAAATTAGGTTTTAATTTCAAGAACATTTTCTCAATGAAATGAGGTCAAAATTAGAAGCTAGCGTCTTTT
Source organism: Labrus mixtus (assembly GCF_963584025.1). Lineage (NCBI taxonomy): Eukaryota > Metazoa > Chordata > Actinopteri > Labriformes > Labridae > Labrus > Labrus mixtus. The sequence continues at coordinate 14,788,370 of NC_083627.1, forward strand.
ATATGTCGCTGTTTATTTCCACTGTCATCGAGGCTAGAGAGCTGTGAACTGAATCTGACTCCATCTAACTTTTAAAGTAAAATTCTGCTGTTGCCAGTAAATGTTAGTTTGCAAGGTAGACAGTGTGTTAACTTTTAGGTTAACAGTTAAAAACACAAAATAACCAACCACCAAAGAGTAAAAATAAAGAAACCATGTAATGTACAATAAATGAATTAATTATTTTACTAAAGGTAATCAATAGAGTTTCCGTATGACAGTTTTATATCTGGGTAATGGTGTTCCTTGATGAGCTATAATGATAGTTGTTCATCTCCTTTTATTGGCCTTCTTGACTACACATATACATACAGTACACAAATCTCTGTTGTGCATAAGTGTGCACCTCGTAAATGCACTTATCCAGTATGTGCTCATAAACCAAATTGATGATTATGACTTGTTAAATATTACATGCAAGGTTTTCTCTCACAGATATAAACTAAACTGCCATGAAGTGACTTATGGAGCTAAATTAACATGCTAATCTCTTCTCAGAGGATCAGAGGGAGATCAAGAAGTGGATAACCATTTAAAATTCCTATGATAGAACCCATGTAGCGTACAGAACGATAATGTCAATTTGTCCCAAATGCCACAGTATGGGAACAGAGACAGCTCTGGTAAAAAATCATTAATGACCTTCTCATGGTAGCTGACTCCAAACTTTTAAATATCCTCACCCTCGTTGATCTGGATGCGGCCTTTGACACAATCTCTCATAACATCCTCCTTGACACACAAGCATTTGTTGGATTTAATGACACACCCTTGAAATGGTTTAAATCCTATCTCTCAGGCTGCACTCACTTCACTCATTTCAAAACCTTAAAATCCCAGCCATTTCCAGTCACTACCAGTGTTGGGACTAACGCGTTACTCACACCACTACCATTTGCAGTTACTCTATTGCCTTCCATATTTTAATAACGCTGTTACAGTTACTGACATAAAAAAGCACTCATTACTCGTTACTTTATGTGAAACAGTCGACAACAAGCAGGCAAGGTGAGGCTAACGTCAGCACAGCAGCATCCTGGGAGAAAGAACGTTGTACATAACAAAAACAAACACAGGCAAGGGTTCATGCACAGTCAGCTTTCTGTCTCTAAAATACTGACATCATTTTCCCTGCTCGAGTTAAACGGCAAGGCCACATCTTCCATAAATACTTCTTCCAGTTCCATTGCTACCCAGCTCTACCTTTCCACCAAACCCATCCCCTCCCACCCACCTTTTCTCTGTTTGCCCAAAGGAAACCAAATGCTGGTTCTCCTGCAACTTCCTTGCCTATTTTTTGTTTACTGTTAATATTTAAGCTTATACTTTTTGTAAATAGAGAGCACAGTTCACTTAAGTCAAATTCCTTGTGTGTGTAAGCATACCTGGCCAATAAAGCGGATTCTGATTCTGACTCTAACTCACCTTACTCCTGTCCTTCAGCAGCTTCATTGGCTCCCGGTTAAATATCACACTGATTTCAAGATTCTGCTCCTCCCCTTCAAGGCCATCCATGACCTTGTTCCTATGTACCTCTTTGAGCTCCTGCAAATCACCGCACCCACACTCTCAGGTCTTCTTCTTCCAACCCATAGCACCACCAACCTGTCGACCACGGGGTCCAGAGCTTTCAGCAGCTCTGCCCCTCGCCTCTGGAACTCGCTCGGCCGAGAAATCCTCAACATTGACTCTCTCTCCACTTTGTTTTGAAAGGCACCTTTTTGTCAGTGTTGTTGTAGTTTGGTGAGAATCGTAAAATAGTGCCCTATCATATGAGGTGATCATGGATATGGATTAAAGCTAGCTTGCCAACATTAGCTGTGGTTAGCTCAGATGATTTGTATGTCCAGATGCATTAAATAGCAGGTAAAGCCTACTTATAATGGACTAGTTGTCCACATTTTGTAAAGCATCTGATATAAAACATCAAGAAACGGTTTACACTTCTGTATGCAACACAGTTTCCAACCAGAAAAGACCCTACTATCTCTGTCTCAAACCAATCTTTATATATAATTATAACGGTAACGGTAGGCTGGTTGTGTCATAAAACTATTGCCAACCTAAAATAACATTTTATTCTTGTTATTATTCACATAAAAAGCCACACCTGTGTATTTAATTTGCTGAACTATAGCATGGTGTGTGTCCTTGGACACATCCAATTAAGAGTTTTAATTAAGTATCATACTAAAGTTACTACAACCAAGTAATGTTACAATGTTGTATTTATGCTCATAAACATTTTATTCTGAGTACAAAAACGCTGTACTGGCATGTCGTTTATATTTACATGGTGTTACATAAGTCCATTAAAGTGAGCCAACACATTGTCCGGGTTTATCCCACCAGGAATGTCCAACTCTGAGCGGATCAGAGAGTGTTCTGCCTGGCCACAGGGATTCATACTGTACAGGTCAGCTGCTCAGTTGGGTAACTAAGAAGGCGGGTCCAGGTTAGCACTTTTACCATACGCCATTGACTTTGAATAATTTCTTTACTTTTGGAAAATGGGAGAAAGAGGATTGCTACGAAACTAAAAGAGAAAGAAAACCAGGAGAAATGGCTTCATTATCTATTAGAGCACTCTATGAAATGAGCAAAAACTGTGACTTCAGGGAGGAAAAAAAGAGAACACAAGAGACAGACTGGTTGTCTGTATCCACAATAACGAGCTTTTGAGGCGACCACAGCTCTTTAACAACCTATTCGAAACCGTAGTGCAGATGGTAAGACCAGCTGAAGATGTAGCACATCAGAAAAGTCAGTAGGAGAAAGAGACAGCGCTTAACATGCAAACATGCAGGAGGTGACACATTGGCGACCGCAGAAGAGAGGTGGGAGACAGCCTACTAAAGAGAGAAATGCAGAGCGGGTGCAAGCCCATGTGAGAGACTCCAGGTGCCACTGAGGCGGCAAAGTGAAGAGTCCAGCCAAATGCACATGCATTAGAATCTGATAAAAAAAAAAAACTGCCTTTTTTTTTTTCTTGGAGGTTATAAATAAAGTAAACAACACCAGTAAACAACATTAGACAGAACTGATACAAGTATAATCTACCCCAGTTGGATTGATAAAGGAGCTGATATCATGGTAAGAAATAAAAGTCAACGTGAAAAATGCGTTTTTTTTTTCGTTCACACATAGCCTAAAGAACCTCCGGGTAGCAAAATCTCTGGAGTTTTTCAGGAGATTTCTGTATGTGTGAAAAGGGTTATAGAAAGTTCCAGAATCTGTCATCTGGGATTGTTGCATGCAGCCCTCAAACCAGGTGAACTCGCCAAGGGGAATGCCGGAGGATGAAAAGGTGAAATCCATAGCATGTGCCACCAGGAGTGGTAGGATGAGTGTGTTGAATGCAGTAAACACTGTTCTTTTTGCTTCTATATTACACATACAGACATATATACATATATACACACATAGTTATGAAAAAAGGATACGAAATACACACACATACGTTAAACTGTGTGATTCATTTATTGGAAACAAGAAAAATAAGAGTTGGTTTGGTGGCCTGTATGATTCTCAGGTACCTGCTTGATCAATCCAGACAAAGGCATTGTGCTGTATCATTAATTATGTGTCATTAATCAATGGTATCAAGAAGACCTGGAGGAGGGTGATATATCAAGCTTGAATTCCCAATGCCTTTGTGTTAGAAATGTTGCCAATTTTCTTCTTTTTTTTATTGCCCAAGTTCCATCCGGGTGTGATGATCTGTTTACAGAAATGGTTAGCATTTGATGAAACAGTCTGCCTGATCAAAAAGTAAGGAAAGGAAATATTTTTACAACAATATTACAGTGGATCTGCTTTCTTAAAACAAGACAACCAATACAATGATTACCAATATAGTTTCCCTGTGTGACGCCTGTGTTTGCTCAGTGGTAGTAACCTATATCCATTCTCCTCTGTCAGCACTGACACACCACGGAATCATTTATAATTCAGCACCAAGACGAAGTAGAGCCAGAGGAGGGGCAAAGATAGCTTTCCGACAGGCTACATAGAGGTGGAGCAGCAATTACCAGCCTCTCATGTTTCTGTGTGTGTGTGTGTGTGTGTGTGTGTGTGTGTGTGTGTGTGAATAAACATACAAGCACGCATTGATGTGAAGATATTTGCCAGATTTATAATTGCACAGGAGAGGGTTTACTTCTTTTGATTTTTTCATCTCACAGTTAATTTATTTTTATATTGCAGAAACACACTGTTTCTCACATTTTGGAATGCAGGAGGCCTGATCTATTCTATGATAAGGTTTCTGTCTAAGCTGACTTTGTGATCAAAAATCTTTTTTTTTTTTCCAATGTGATTTTTTCCCCCTATTTGCACGTCTTTCTGTTCTTCATGTCTCACGCCAAGCCCATCAAAAGCTTTTTAATTGGACAGTGTAGAAATGCAGCGTGATTAATGAGCCCTCGTCAATGTAATTGGATACAAAATATTCACAGGTTCAAATGTAGCCTGCCTGCTAAATGTACACATGCTCACTCAGATGAACAAACAAAAGCATATATAGCAGGAAAACACAAATTGAGACAAAACACGCTTGCACACTTTATTAAGGTTTAACAGTGCAGCTAAGAAGGACATTTATTATGCTGACACTTTGTGCACAGGGAATAGCTTCCTGCAAAAATGTGTTTCTCTCTCTGAGTCCATAATTGGGACACATATTTTTGGTTTTCTTTGGTTTGACGTCGTGTCTATCTGCCTGTCAATGCAGTATTGATCAACCAGCTTCATTGCTAGCTATTCTTCATCCAAAATGCTGGTTAAAGCTATTAAACAGAAAAAGAGCATCCAAACTTGTACTTTTGTGTTAGGCGAAAGGATGAATACTTATTTTCAAGACACACAGACACTCAATACAATTCATATTACTTTGGCCAGTCGAGGGATACAACAATGTAGCCTTTATCTTTGTTATGTCCCCAGACACAGTCTTTTCTAAAATAAAAAAGTACTGCTGTTATACAACAAGTCAGGAAGAGAACATGCTGAAGATCAAGACTAACAGGAATGGTTTGTAAGAAAGTAGCCCAGGGCAATATAACCTAGCTGCTCAGTGTAAATATGAATACAAAATCCACTGAATCCACTGAAAACAAAAAAAAAAAAAGATATATTTATACTGAACTTTCTGTCTCAGTTTGCACATTGTAGACTTGATTGGTACAGCTTTCATGTGAAACAGTTCCCTGTGTCAAATTTCACCCGTAAAATATAAACTGGGAAGTATTTTGAGGTCCGATTTGATGCTTTTCATCAATGTATCCGCTTGACATTCAAATATTTGACAGCTGCAAAACTCACATAGAAGACACACAAATTGAAAATGAGTGAGCAGCAAACGACAAGGAACAATAAAGATGGACTCGTCTTCATTTCTTATCACATTCATCAGTCATTTTAAGTGACAACCTTTAACATGATGACATTTAACAGATCTGTATACTGTTGACATCACCACTTAAAGAATGTCAAGTGTGATCTCAGAACCTTTTTGACAAAGCTTTTATACCTTTAAATGGTTGCTGTTTGCATACAAGTTACATCAGTTCTAGCATCATGTAGCACATTTTCCATGTAATTAAAGTTACAGAAATGGTATTAAGACTGTTATTTCCTCTCACAGAACACTTATCCTTTGCCTCGACACTGTCCTTTGGCGGTATAGAAACCTTTAAGCTGGAGTATTTAAAGACACCCTGCTGAAGATCTTAGCTAACAGGTTAGGTTTAAGTGCTATATTAAGCTAATATCCTTTGATAACAGGCAGGTGATAAGATACAAAGGAAAAAAATATAATTGTAAGAAATAAAACAATCAAGCAATAAATGAGCATGCTCTCTAGTGACATGGCTGCAGGCTCAGTCATGATTGAGTTTGGATTGAAGTGGCTAAAGGAAATGATTAAAGGGTTTCTTTAGTGGAACAGAGATGGCAAGGAACTTTGGTCACAAACACACATTTTTTTCAGACACATTTCCACACATTACAGTCCTGAAAATGTTAAGACCTGCCCTTCAAACATATCAAACGCAACGGGAGTCTTAAGCCGTTTTCACATATGCACTCCGGAAAACAGCTAGATCATTTTCGGAGGACCGCTCCGGGTATGCCTACAAATGCTCCTCACAATTTGACGTAAAAACCCAACACGGAAGTAGCAGATGAAGCAAAGTCCGCTACACGGCGCTAATGACAATGTTTGCCTTTATATCAATGCTATGTGTAGTCCAACATACTGGCGAACAGAAAACATAATGCAGCCGTTTAATTATGTGCACGGAGATCGTAGTGGTCGCGTGCAGACACTTTATTCACTGTGCAGCAGCAACAGTATATAAACGTCACCGCCCCCCTCCTATTGGCTCGAGGTGAATTCTCCGGAGAATGTCCTGCAGCGTTCTCATCATCAGCACACTCGGACTTGATGCGGAAAAAACACTAGGAGTCTGGCAGGAGAAACTCCGGGTGAAGTCAGAGCAAAAAATGTGGCTGTTTGCGTTCCAATTACAGCTTCTCACAGCGGGATGATCCTCCACCGAGAATTTAGGTGTACTCTGCAATCCACCTTTTGTCTGATTTGGCTCAGAAAGCTGAAGCAGGTTCGTTGTTGTAAAAGTTCTGTTTCTTACTTTTTAGCTACAGGGTTGTAAAAACACAAATCCAATAGTTTGACCATCATTATATCATTATTGTAGGCCTATGTATTCTATTTTCACTGGTAAAATGTATTTTGCAGATGCTTGATGTATTAGTCTGGTTTACAGATCATTACAATGTATTGAACACGGTCTTTAAAGTCATTTTTCTCCAGACCGTCTACTGGAAGTTTTCATCTGTGCTTTTTAAAAGAGATGATCGTCTCTGTAATAATAATAAGTGTAATAATTATGCATTTGCCCTGAAGTCTTTGTTTGCTCATTGCTAATACTGTCATGGTTCTCTCACTCTGGCTCCCTCCTGATTGAGGTTCATTCCTTTCACCTGCTCTCACCTGCACACCAGCTCTCCATCTCCTCATCAACTCAGCAGTACATATACCCCGGCTCTCCATCCACTCATCGTCAGATCGTTGTGTCAACTACTGCGGTAGACTACGGCTCAGGCTAAATTAAGATTTTGAAAAATCTTTGAAATTAATCTTTTGTGCTTGTTTTGGTTTTTTGTCTCACCCTGTTTTTTCCTTTGCTTCAGGATCACCGTTCACCCACCTGCCTTCCTGCTCAGCCGTCTGCCTCAACCTGCTCTCTGGACTCAAACCTGCTCAGCCACACTCACACCCCTACTCTGCTCTTGTCAGCCTTCGTCCCCTTCACTCTGCTAACTTCCAGAATCTTCAACCCATCTTCATCTCCATTTGCCACAATAAACCTCATTACCAGTCAACCCCTCTGTTTATGTGTCCTGCATCTGGGTCCTAAATTCACTGGTCGTAACAAATACAAAAAAGTAATTGATAACAAGGCGTAAGAAAAATCACCAAAGGAGACACAAGTGAGTAAATTGAATGAAGTGTATGCAAAGAAATAAAAGTTTCTGGATACCATGAGCTCTCTGGATCCCAGGCTCCAAAAGGATCTTCAAAGGCAGGTGAAACAATGTTTTCATTAATGCAAATCAATACTATCGACTCTTCGGATGTCCTTTGAGTCCAATAGAGCTTAAGTATCTGGCTTGCTGCTAATTACAAAGCGATGCCTCCCAGAGTCCTCCAGTCATACACTTGTCTGTTCTTTCAGTCTCTCCTCCTCTCTCACTCCTGTCATTCGCATGGCTATTCTACCTACGCCCTCATGCGACCTTTCCTTTCTTCGCTTCACTTTTTTTGCAAAGTAATCTAGCATCCTTGCAGAACATTAAAAAGGACTTGCAAGATGTTTCAAAGGTCAATTGAATTTTTTTTTCAGTAAATTGAAAAATTCAGGGAGGAGAGAATCAAATGTAAATTCAAAATCTGATTCTATCATATTTGTGCATTTGGAGGTGGGAGGAGTGCTGCTACAAAACCTCAAGAACAAGAAGACTTGAGCAATTTGCACATGATAATACGTGTGAGACTGACTCCATCATAATGGGCCCATTGCTACAACGAGGCGAGTTCGGCCCCATCACCCCATGTGTCAGAACAATTGCCCAGAAAGCTCGCAGGGTAATAGGTCTTCCCATCCTGTCCATACTGGTGCTTGATCTCCTGGGAAACTTATTCACACCAGACTGAGAAGTCCCGTTGAGCCCAGCATAGAAAATGGAAAAGCTTCATCAGTGCGAATGAAAAAAGGAAAGAAACCCCTGCTCAATAAACTTTTACATATATTCTATGTCAGGAAAAAGAAATAAAACGATCTGGAAAGAAGGAATTGAAAATCCAGCTTGTTTACAAGCGTGGGCATTTTAAGATGGGAGGGGAAAAAATTATTTTGAGCAACTGGAACGACACCTCTTAAATCCTAGTAGTGTGTAATCAGCTTGTGTTATTCCTAGACATGAAGCACATTTGTAACAGTTGTTTGATTGGATATTTCTTTATACATAGTTCTTTCAGGTGTGTGTGTGTGTGTGTGTGCGTGTGCGTGTGCGTGTGCGTGCGTGTGTGTGTCTGTGTATGTGTGTGTGTGTAAAAAGGAGACTTGGGCTTTATCGTCTTCTGATTATTGCAGAGGTTCCAGGTGACTTTTTTTGAACCCACTTGAAACAGAATTCATTGGGACTGAAGTGCTGCTGGACCACCTCTGTTTCCACACTCTGCCTGCACTGTCCCCATGTTGGCATGCATCAATAACCAGCATGATTGCAGTGGTGGCGTGTTGTTGCAGGAAGTCACCACTTAAGGTGAGGATGCCTCCTTTAAGGCTTCACATGAGAGGGTTACTAACAACAGAGATGGGGAGACTTATGTGACATCATGTGCTTTTTTGTTGTGTGATGGCGATGTGACTAGTCTGCATACGATCACCCATTTCAGATTTAAATTGTTGCCATAGCTGGAGATTTTCAAAATATTGCATTCATGTGATTTTCATGTTCTCTGGCCAGATCATTTAAATTCTCTCCTTTTCATTGTGCACCTTAAAACACATGACAGTGTATAAAAACGGTGATTGTAGATCTAAGTTTTATTAAACTGACACATTCCTTCAACATTAGAAATGATCAGAAATGACATCTATATATATATATATATATATATGTATATATATATATGTATATATATACTGTATGTATATATGACATTACAATAAAAAACAAAACAAAGTAGCATTTGTATGGACACTTTCTTCAACATCCGTAACCGATAACCACAGACACATTTTGCTGAAAAAGTGACAGTTAATATGATCGCTTTTTAAACTGTAACACCAGATTCATAAAAAAAAAACAATAAAACCTGCTTTTTGCAAAGTTCATCAATTCGAGTTCTTAAGAGGCCATGATGACTGAAAAAATACAAAATCACAAATACACATGAAAAATGTACAAATCATTGACACTTTTTTGAACTATAACCACTGTATTCACTCTCACTTCACTCCAGAAGTACCTTCATGTAGTTCAAGTAGTATTTCACAATAAGAGCAGAGACAAATGAGCTCTCTAAAGTACGGGAGTATGCACTTGCTCAGGATTGAGTTGAAGGTTTAGATAATTGTCTTAACCAAATTGTCATCCATGTTCAAATTAAATTATTTAATTACGCAGAAAATTAACAGATTAGCGGCCACGTGCCCGTGCTCTGGTAGCACCTTAGCGCCTTCTAATGACCAGACGCCACTGCAACCAACCCTTCCTTTTTTTTTTTTATGAATTGTTAAGTCTTGGAACTACATTGCTCTTTGTGTTCAAAGCCAGAGAAAGCTATTATTTAAATCAAGGTCACATTACCTCACATATGATCATCTGATTTCCAGGAAACTGTGAAAACACCAGATACAATAGAGATCGGAGAAAAGAGTTCCACCTGTTAATATGAGCTAATGTTACATGTAGCTGCATTGGCAGAATGACATAACATTACATAACATGCATGCTTGTTGTTTCTATTAACAGGAAGTAACAACATCCATTCTGAAAAGTACTCTACAATGTCTTATTTCAATGAGACCTCCTAGTGGCAGAACTTGCAAAACAAAGATGAATAACTGTTGCTATAGTAACCATCAATGAAATACCTTGCAAACAGGTTTTTAACAATGAGTGTTGCCCATGTGCCCTTTTATACAATTCTGACTACTTCCACCTGCAGCTATGAATTGTTGGCTTTTACTGCTGTTTGCTCTTATTCTATAATGCTCATGTTTTTTCTTGTTTGCTCTAACCAGGGTGCCTAACACTAAATATCGTTTAAAGTTTGCAATGCATGTCTTTTTTTTTTACCAGGTCTTCAGTATGCACACTAGTAAACAGTATATTTTATGGATTTGGTATGAATATAAGGTTCACTGAATAAGTCTATTGACATTTTCTAACATATTTTTTCTCTCTGATTCATCAGTCTCTTTATATATACCATCTTTATTATGTGAGCACACACTGATATTCTTATAGAAACCAACAGATGGGTGTACAGTATGTAATGTTCTTGATGACATGTGGCTCCTGCTGAGTTTGAAATTGGAGCACAGCAATTTATGGAAAACCATGGTTCATATGAGAAGACATCACACACAGATCAGAAGATTCAACCAGCTAAGCCATCAGGTAACTAAAATACGTGAAAACGCTTTAGAGTCTACCTATAGCAGCCACTGAGGGGCTACATAGACGGGCTAATTTAGCCTAATAGTTGACACGCTTGCCGGCTTCGCTCCTGAGCGTAAGATTGCGAAAATAAGACAGTCCAATATCTTCTTCTTTTTAGGAATATTTATTTGTCATTCCATCGTTGTCTTCATTAATGTCATATGCGCGATGTTCAAACAATAATCCAAAAAAATTTCCATTCACATTCACTCTGTTACCTCATAGTGTGGCGTACAGCGGTCATAAAAGTGTATTTGCTTCCCGTCTAGCAACACCTGACACCCCTGTTAAAGTTCCTGCCTATATAGAGTATCACCTTAGGAGACACCTGCTGGAACAATTTGTGTTTTGCGTTTCCTAAACATGTCTCCTACACTACCTTTTGGGAAAAATTCATCCAGACTTGTTGATGCGAGCATTAGAAATGCCACTAAGAGATACATTAATAGATCTATACATTATTTAGCATACTAACTGTATGCCAAAGCTGTGGTGAATGCCCTCCGCCTGAGGCCCCTCATTGTATCTCTTTATCATATTTCACTAATTAGATGCTTTCTAAGCATTTAAACTCCGGCTATTGTTCCAGATGTGTATTTTAGACATTCAGATAGACAGGAGGCTAACAAGAAGGATGCATTTTTGCTCACCTACGTACGGGGATGTGGGAATAATAATTTTCATCAGGTTGCCTTTAGGCTGCACTGACCCATGTCTTAAACTGAAATACACACATGCACACTCCAAAGAAATGGCTAAGAGTACATATCTCAAGTAGAGAGACAGACACAATCTCACAAACACACACATTTCACACACATGCATCCCACCCACACCACACGGTTAATTAATTCTAATTTGAACGGCCGTGGCCTCACCTCCTACACTCATGCCTTCTGACGGTGCCTGGAGGAAACTTTACCGCAATCTCCAGTGAGCAAGAAAGACAGGCAGACTGAGGCAAAGCCATGAATGTGAAAGTAAGAAGTGCCAGAGTGAGTTCATGTGTGTGGAGGGAATCATTGCACCCGAGTGACAGCCGGAGAGTTGGGTAAGAAAGTTCAGCAAGCAGCTTCCCAACAAGCAGACAGAGGTGGCTGGATTGACTCATTGGGGCTTTCATTGCCGGAAACTCTATAATGTGAGGTCAATTACTTCATAAAACAGGAACACAGCCCGGCCAGTTAATGTGATGTGTTAGATCTGCAGATATGAATCTTACTGTGTCTGAACAAAGCAACTTTTCCCCTGCTGTTTGAGAGGAACATTCAAGACGAGGCCTTTCACTTTTTTTCACCAGATAAAATGTTGTACTTTAAGTTAGAATAGCGACTTAGACAACAAGATCTCCTTTTAAAATCTCTGCTTCAATGTTATTATTGTGATAAATGGCGCCATATAATGCCAATGCAATCAATCAATCTTTATTTGTATAGCGCCAATTCATAACAAATGTTATCTCAAGACACCTTACAAAGAGCAGGTAAAATACCTTACTCATTGTGATGTTACAAAGACCCGACGTTAATCCATCATGAGCGGAGCACTTAGCAACATTTAGCGCAGTGGAAAGAAAAGACTTCCTTTTAAGAGACAGAAATCTTGGTTAAATCCAAGCTCATGATGAACAGCCATCTAAGATTTACAGATAGTGACTTGCAGTAATGTGAAGTGAATGCACAGAGAGAGAGCGAGATAAGAGTTAAAAGTGTTGTTTTTAATGCAGTTTTCTTTGTATCATACAATTATACACAGTTGACCTTTTTTAAATTGTTTTATTACATTTTTTACTGACAATACAAACCAAACATATAACCTAAGATTACAGATAGATTCTACCGGTATAAACGGTCTACCTCTATCATTTCTGTTGAGTCATGTTTTCGCCCGCCTCAAAAATGTCCTTTTTTTTTGAACATATCTCTATATAACTTATATTGATTCATATTAAACAATCAGTGTAGAAACAGATGTTAAAGAAGTGAGCATGAACCTAAACCAACACTCTATCATTGAAGTCTTTGGCTGAACAACCCGAACAATGAGCTGAAAGACGTTTAAGAGCTGACTAATAAGTTCTGTAATAATTAGCTGAGTGACTTCTTTCACATACATGGAAATAAATAAATCCATTGCTCACACATTAAAACCTTGATAATGGCAGCTTTAGGTGTTTCACACAACCTGTGCTAATGTCATTACGTGAACATTACTTGTTGAAGTTTTGGTTAAAAGAGATGTGCGGTCAGAGTCAGATCATGTCTGTTGTCACTGCCGTCCTCATTCACGCACGGCCTGCTCGGACCTCAACCTCTGCAGCAAGGAAGTGTGGACAACAGGAACACGAGGAATACAAAGGAGAAATCCTTCCTGCATCTTATCCCATCTCCCCCTATCCCATTCTTCTTGACAATGAGTAAGGTCTTTTACCTGCTCTTTTGTAAAGCGCCTCGACATAACATCTATACAAATAATGATTGATTGATTGATTGAGTGTGTCTTTAAGTGGCCTGCGTCCGCTGTCATGACAAGTGAAGAATTAGACAGACAGTTTCAAATCTTAACAGAAATTTGTCACACAGTAAAATGTGATATTGTTTGGTACTTAATTGGCATCAAATAAACACTCATCTTGATTTAATTGAATATGAGTGCTCAAGGATGAAGTTTTTTTAACGTGTGTGTGTGTGCGTGTGTGTGCGTGTGTGTATCCAGTGAGCTTTCCATTTCAGATCTGTCACACATCTCTCCTCATTAGACTACAGCAGTACAGGGATGTCTAGTTCCCTCCTCTATCAATCCCTTCTGGATGTTATCCTTGGTTAACATCCTCACTGATGCTACATTTTCCTGTCCACATTATCTCAGCAGGTACAGACAGCTCCGGTGCAGTCGCAGATATCTTAATCCTGACACGCATCAGTGGGCTGTCTGTCTCATTAATAGAAACATTAACTCACAACAGCTGATCGATAGCTATTGACCCAGGCTACACACCTGCATGATCGATGGGCTGGGTTAATCCTGGGTGGTTAGCGAGAGAGAGAGAGAGAGAGAGGCGTGGGGAGAGGTTGCGAGGTAATAGGTGGATGGTGGAGATGTCTCAGTTTGAGCTCAGTCGCCTGTTAAATGAACAGAACTGAATATCCCCCCTTTGCTTCCGCCCACTTTTCAGTGTGAACATGTACTGACATCCAGTACATGTGGGGGGTGTGGGTGTGTGCACGGATACACACACCCACACATGCTAGAGCACACAGCCGCCCACAGTACCCCCCCTGCTCCCCCCCCCCCCCCCCCAACTGGCACACACACAAAAACATTCTCCTTAAATGGATTGGACTGTTCAAATTGTGTACTGAATACTGCTAAATAAAGAAATGATTAATATTTCATCAGTATTTATAAGCTTCACTTTGAAACAAGATGATGCGCTCTTATGTGCACGACACACTGAAACACTCTTTTACACACACACACACACACACACACACACACACACACACACACACACACACACACACACACACATTATTAATGCATGTCAACAAGGCAGCCCCTGACATGGAACTTAATGATGAGCAAACAGACAATAAAACACTAAAGGATGGTGTTGTGTTGTTGAGCTTGTAGCAAATTCACTCACATTAGGCTTGCAAGCACACCGAGGAATACACAGGATGTACGCTGAGGCAACACACACACACACACACACACACACACACACACACACACGAAGCACACACACACACACACACACATACAGGGAGTATAAAAGGGGCATCCTTCCCACTCAACAGAGAAGTGCTCTCCTCACTCTCACACACTCGTCCAACGTACTAACCCTCTTTTCTCAAGGTAAGAAAGACATTTTTTTTCTTTTTAAGATAATCCTAGAGATCGGATATTTTAGCTTTTAAGAAAACTGTTTTTACAGAGTGAATTTTAATTTTACTTTTTACTTTTTTTTTTTGTGAATGAGTTACATTTGTTGTCTAGTAATTTGAAGTTGCTGATGAAGATAGTTCAAGATTGATGAGGATGTATTTGTTTGCTTGTTTTTATTTGACATCATTCATTTATTTCCAGAGATTTTCTCCCAGAGACAAAGTGGAAATGATAAATACTTCCTGCGTGATCACTGGGGTCAGTTTTGACTGAGGATATGAACATGTATCTATCTTCAGTGTGTTGACTACAGTGCTGCCCCTGGATGACAGTGTGAATCTGCTTTTCTGATTCACGCGCCTCTTCTGTACAGTCAGAAATGATCGGTCACTGTGAAAGAGCGGCCGCCTGGCAGATGGTGGATTGTCTGAGCTGTAGTTTCTTACGGTGGAAGATGACAGTCGAGTCAGGAGAACGCCTGCTGTAAACCCAGACTGGCTCCATTCCCAAACACCTTGTCATTAAACTTTCCCTTTGTGCGCCTCTCTGTTCTAGATGACTGCGGGCTTGTGTGTGTGTGTCGTGCTGGCAGTCTTGTGTACGAGCTGTTTGGGGCTCCCTTTCTCCTCCCATGTCCTAGAGGAGGGCCAGCGCTCCATTGCTGCTCCTTCTGAAGGTACACATCACCACAGGCAAAGTCAAACCCACCCTCCTATAACGAGAACTGTTATTCACTTTTACATCTTGTTTTTGACATCGACTCTCTTGTGTGTCTGTCTGTGTTCGTCTTTGTCGAGTAGTTCTCCTCCAAGCTGACTCCCAGACCTTGGGGGAGACCCACCTTCAACACACCCGCTCTGTCCCCCAGCTGAAACCGCTTCCTCTGGCGGAGGAAGATGCAGACTCTCGAGCCAACCTCAGTGAGCTGCTGGCAAGACTCATCTCCTCTAGGAAAGGTGTGTGTGTGTGTCGAGGATGAGCATTTGTGTGTGTTTCCGTTTGTCTATCCCATTAGTTTGGACGTGCGCTTTTCTGTCCTTCTTGTTGCACCTGTAAAATCTAAGAGGACTCAAGAGGTTGGCTGAGTGTATGCATGTGAGTGTGTAAAGAAAAGTATGTGTCATCAACAATATAACCAATAAAGGTTCATTTTCAGAGACAAGTGCTTCACCCCGCCATTCTCCTCCCCTCGGTTTTGCTAATTACTGGAAATCAGCGCACAGCCTGCTTTGTAAAATGAATTAGTGGCTCTGAAAAGCTTTTGTGGTTTGAAAGAGCGTGTATTAGCGTGTACAGCCTTCCGGCCCTTCTGCTCATACCGCCGTACTTCACTTTTTTCACCCTATCCGACTCCCTGTTGAATTTTTTTTTTCTCTCTTAGATCCCAAGAAAATAAGCCTCTACCCTTTTCTCGCGTGTTTCAGCATCCTCATCGCTCTAGCTCACGCTGCCAAAACAGGAACGACTTCAGCTCGGCTCTCAGAAATGGACTTCTACGGCGCACTTCATCTGTTTGGTTAACAACTCACGGGGCGAATTCAAAAAGCTGAGCTCAGTCAGTTAATTGTTAAAGATGAGATTGAAGGTGAAAAAGACAGAAAATGCTCAGATGGAAATTTATTCGTCTTCAGCTGTGATTCATGAATTTTATGTATGAATGTCCACGGTACTAAACTGCCAAGGGATTGTCAGTTTCATGAGAAGTGGACTTTGCCTTAAGTTCTTGTTCATGTTAAACATAAAACTCAACATGTACACATCCACACACATATTCATAATGTTCAGTAGCATAATGTTTGCTAGAAGACGCCAAGAACATAAAATTGCACAACAGCCTCAGAAACTGCGATCAGAGAGTGAAGTCAATAAAATGTTAAAGGGCACATTAAAATTAATAAGCTATACATAAGGGAACATACATCCAAGTTTCCTGCTCCATCGTGCATGTTTGTTTGTGGGAGTCTGTGCTCGTGCGCTCGCTGTTCACTTGCATGTTTCGGTGTAGGAGGTGTCGTTGTCGAGCCTTCTGCAGCCAATCTTCTCAGCACACCAGGGAGGAGAAGCACTGTGTGAGTACGTGTGTGTGTGCTTGTGCACGACTCTGTGCGTGTGTGTGTGTGTGTTGCGTAGGAGGATGTGGGTGGAGTGAAACAGCATCTCTGTGTGCGCTCGATTGATTACCAAACAGATAGCAGTCCTGCTGTTATTCACTTTAAATAAAATATCCGACATTCAAAGTAAAGATAAAAAAAAAATAATAATTACGGGACAGGAGGTCACAGTGAGACAGGGCAGAGGAAAATATGAGAGTGCATAAGTCTCTTCAAAGTAAAGACGCACAATCGCACACATGCAGATTGATGAAACACATGCATGGACACACAAGCAAAGAGGGGGGTAATAGTATGTTTTCACTCCACTGTCCATCTGATGTTGGTTTACTTTGTGCTGTCTGTGCGTGTCTCTGCGAAAGAGAGAGAGGGGAAGAAAAAGAGAGAGAGGGAAATAATGAGAAACAGTTAATTAGAA
This sequence comes from Labrus mixtus, assembly GCF_963584025.1. Classification (NCBI taxonomy): domain Eukaryota; kingdom Metazoa; phylum Chordata; class Actinopteri; order Labriformes; family Labridae; genus Labrus; species Labrus mixtus. The sequence goes on from NC_083627.1 coordinate 14,805,581, forward strand.
TGTCCAAACCAGCTTCAAAGCAAGAAAAGGACAAACACAAATAGTTACAGAAACCAAACATCATCAGCCATCATGTTTCATATTTTTCAAACATTTCTTTTCTCTGGAAAGTATCAGCAGCAACAAGAAGACACGCCAATTTGGTTATGAACCCAACTAATGCTGAACTGCCATTTTGGATCTGCCCTAAGATCTGACCTAAGAAGCATGTGTCACCAAAATTTCAGTGAAATCATAATTAGTTGTTTCATAAGAACATCATTTGTGTCTAGTCCTGCCCTAAACAGCCAAAATGAAAAAGCCTCCCAGAAAATCTTATTTCAGTCTAATTATCTGTGATACCTCCACTGTTACATTTGCTTACATCTTCTTTTCAAACTCTGAATATTTGAAACGAACTTTCTCCATCTCAAAGTGAGCCAAAACTAAAGCCAGGATCCTCTCATGCCCTCCTTTCTCTGAGGAATACTAATTTCTTCCATCTCTCTGTCTCCTCCACCCACGCATTCTACCACCTCCACCCCTCCCCATCCTCCCCACTTCAGGTTCTGTGCGCAGAAACTCAGCGGCAAACAGAGGCAGCGCAGTGAGCGCCAACCACCGGATAGCAGACAGGGACTACTTGGGGTGGATGGATTTCGGCCGCCGCAGTGCAGAGGAGTACGAGTACTCCTCGTAAAGGGAGATCACCCTTACGTACGGGCACATGAGAAAAAGAAGAAAAAAAAAATAAACCCACGCAAGCTGGCTCCTCTCTGTCTCACAATAAGAGTCTATTTAAGATGTATTTGTTGTACATTTGTTTGTAAAACTGTAATAATGCAATATACATATGCCAAATTTTGCAGAAAAGCTCTCACTGTCCAAGGATTATTCGTTTCTGGTTTTCTCTGGTTTCTTTGTCGTTTGGGCTGGGGAGGATTGGGGTGTTGTCAGGGTCTGTTGAGAGTTACTGGACTGAATAAAGATTGAAAATATCACTCTCTGCCTATCACTTCTTTTAGTATCAGGTCTTCTGCTTGAACCAAATCTTTTAACATTTACATTCAAATTGATTTAGGGCATTTATATAATGTCAAACATGTAATTATCAGTGGCACCGTACTTTAAACTTACTATAATCTCTATTTTAATATGTCTGTGTTGTAATGTTGTATGACAGTGTTATGAACCCTAATGCATCACAGGGCAGACTATGAAATTAGATTCTAAAACTCATCATGAATTGATAACATCACACAGATGCTCATTATGAGGTCAAGTGCCTTCTGAAAGGAATCATCCTTTAACACTCGATGAAATCCTTAGTTCTGGTCCACATTTGATCGAGATTCATAATTAGGGTTGGGCTTAGATCTTTTGTTAAGTGCTTCCCGTTTGTTCTAAAACAACCTCACCATCTCATTTGCTCATGATTTGCTTCCAGACTCATCAAAATCAACCAGAATGATTCTGACAACCAATACACAGAGCTTGACTGGTGGGAAATTGGTGAAGGTTAGGTGAAATAGAGAGAGGGACCCTGTTGAATACTTTTTCCACGCTGTGTGGCAAATGTCGAAACAATGCCAGATTTTAATTAATCTTTTTGACAGAGGGGACGGTGTTGACGGTTTTGGAGCTGTATAACCAAGGGGATTTGTTGTTTTGTGGCATGAATCTGAAATGATTAAACTTCATATGCCTGTTTTTAGCTCCTTCTCTAAAGTGCAAATCAGAAGGGAAAAACTACTTTTGGCAAGAAGATTTATTTACTTTAAATGGATTAAAGAATCTAAGAATCTCCTAAATATTATCAATTCCTTCTGAATTTTTGGAAGAATAAATTATCCCTCCTTATCAAATGGAATATATATATATATTGCAATAGATACTGTTTTTAAAGAGGACATATTATCCCCTTTTTCCACCTTTTCAAACGGTCCCCTGTGGTCTAAATGAAACATCTGTGCTGTGCTTTGGTCAAAATATAACATGAATCAAGCACCAGAGGAGGTTTGTGACCCTGTATAAATCAGCTCTCTCAGAACGCTGCATTTTGGTGTGTGTGTCTCTTTAAATGCAATGAGCCCTCCTGAGTTTTCCCGGTAGACATCACTTCTTCACCAGCGAGAATAAAAATCGCGGCCCTGCGCAAAAGTTTTGTTTTAGGCTGGGGGTGGAGTCCATGGGTGGAGGTTTTTTTTTTTATACCAGAATCCAACTTATGACATCACAAGTTGAGCAAATTTGAAACGGAGCACTTTTCTCTGTGTTGTAAGACTTATACAGACCACAAACAAAGGACTTGATGGATTTATTTCACATTTTGTGGGTCAGTAAACACTCAGGTGGGGATTTTTCATAATACTGTATGTCCCCTTTAAATGCATTTTTTTTATTCTTGTTTGGAGTACTGTTTTGTGAATTGCTCTTTCTGTTGTGATTTAAGATTGTGTTGTTTTGCCTACATTGAAACGGACCAAATTGTTTGATTTTTAATATGTTTGAAGATAAAACCTCAGTCTGCTTACATCAAGAGTGAAGAGTCTCCCATGGGGCCTTTCACCTACTTCTCATCCTCTGCCTGGTTGAGTTTCTTTTGTACTTAAAGGAAGAATGTGCAACTTATTGATCCAGTAGGTGCACCAGCATGTAATCAAAACAAACTGCTTTTTGGCACCTCTACCATTCTGACGCCTCCTCTCTCCTCACAATCGCACGAAAGAGTTTAGCCTAAGCGACGGACAAAAAATGTCCTCTGCTCTAGATGGAATTGCCTGTGGCCTGTATTGTTGTGTTAGCCGCATAATGTTTGTCTCTAGTTTGCACACTTTAGTTAGCTTGTAGCTTCAAATTGCACATAAATTGACATGGAATGACCGTGCTCTAAAAACACACATTAACATAGGATATACTTCATTTTCCGTTGTATTTAGGTGTCTCACATTCTTCTTTAAATGTCAAAAGTTATTTTGTCTTAGCACTATTACAATAGATATTAATAGAATAATGTTATACATTAAATATCCAAGGCAGTTATGCATTGATACTAATCAGAAAAAAAGGCCTTTACTTCATAAAGTGTTTTTGCCTGATGCTACATGATGCATAAAGCTTTTTTTCAGCAGTGGACAAAAACACAACAAATAAAAAGACATAGGACAGTGCAACACAACTTGATGAAATACAACCAAGACAAGAAAAATGTAACTGTTTGTCAAAAAGGACACTGGAATGGTAGCAATATAACTAAAGTGCGATAGTGATGCTGGAAAGTGCAATCATGGTTTAAAGAAGATTAAGTGCATTGATTGCAAGAGGAACATACGAAAATGTTTATCTGTTGGTCTTAGCCCTGGATAGCCTGTACCTCCGATCAGAGGTGAGAATAACAAATTCCTCCAAGAGAGGATGGTCAGAGCGGGCCAAGATCGACTTTCTTCACAACTTGTCTATTCCAGATATCTGACAAGGCAAGCTGCATTGTGCAAAACTGGAAAGACATTTTTTGTTGTGCACTGAAAGGTTGCCATACCGTGAGATAGAACAAAAGGTTAAAATGTGTAATATTGTGGACGTCCATGACTTTGCAGTATGAAGAACCTGAAGGGAGAGATGTCTGATGCTGGGGAAAAAAGGGACATCTTTACAGCCTCACGAAGCAGATGAAAGTCTGTGAATGCTTCAGTCAGGAAGCGGTCCCGGAGATGTTCGAGAATATCTTCAAAAGAACAGCGAGGACGTTATGAGCTTCAACGTCTGTGCTAAATATTGAAACAACTCAAAAACGTTTGGAGATACTGATATTGACTGAATTATTAAAGCAGGCTCAAAATAAATATTTTTAATTGCTTTTGGCTCCACTCGGGAGATCACTTCAGCATGCAGCTTGCTTCAACCTGTAGGACGTATTAGTAAAGGAAAGAGGTGGAATCCACAGCGGTGTTGAATTGTGATGAAGGAGCCCATTATGCTGCTGCTGGCTCCGTGTGTTAAGTGAAAGATGTGTCTGTGTGAGTGAGAGGTGGAGAGAGGGATCGATGAACAAAGCAGGCTTGGTGAATAATTCAGAGAAGTGGTTTTAGATGCCTTGGGGGAAAAAGAGTGTTTGCCGTGTGTTTATAAGTTTGTGTGTGTGTGTGTGTGTGTGTGTGTGTGTGTGTGTGTGTGTGTTTGTGTAAGGCATTGAAGCCACTGGCTTAAACTGGGGTCACACTTGAATCAGAATTGTACAGGGACTTGAGATTCTGAGAGGACCAGGGGAATCGACTCAAACTTTCTGTTTAAAGGGCTGGGGCTGAGCCGTTGGCGTCAAAGGCTCTGGAAAGGTTTAAAGGCTTCTGTGGGACTGCGGGTTAATGTCCCCTCCGTGCTTGTCGGTGTGTCAGAAGATGTACGTGAATGGATGTCTACTTTGCAAATGATGCAAAAAAGGTCAAAGGACAGCGGCATGAACAGCCTACAGCAAGTAGTGTGGAATGATTTGAACACTGATACATGCATAAGTGCTCTGGTTTTCAGTGCTGATGGGAAAGCCACACGCTCATGAAAGTACAGTCATATAAGCTCTAAAGAGTGTGGCTGTAATAAAGATGACGAGCAGATGGTCCTAGCTCTTTCTGGACCATCTATAATTATGGCTTTATACCTACCTACTTCCTTTTATTCCCTGTCCTGTCCATCTCCAAATTTCTATTCTGTAACGTCAAGCGACTTTAGTCAATTCAAAGGCTTTAGACTGGCATCGAAATCAGAGTGTGCTATAAAAGAGATTCTGCTGTCTTTGACGCTCTGGACTGTGCTCCCTGTAAACAATATAATTCCAAGCTAACATCGATCAATACTTTGCCACGTAACACAGCAGCACCTGTTTCAAAGATAGTTAGCAAAACTTATAGTCCTCAAATATTGCTTGCTTACCTAACAGGAGAGCTCAAGGAAGTTCCATGAAGCCTTAAAGGAATAGTCTTTGACAGGAAGTACATAAACACATAAACAGAAAAGAAGCTGATCCTCTATATATTTTGGGAGAAATAAAACAAACAGATACCTTAAATACCACATCCATTTTGAGGACTGGACATGATATTGCTCCTAATAATGTAAGACAAATGTAAAACTTGAATGAAAACTCGATAAGCTAACTCAGAGAAGTTAAAATACACAGCAAAACAGAACAAATCTGACCAGTTCTACAAGATTCTGCAGCCATGCTAGCAGTTCCTAAAGGCTGTAGTAAGGCAGAGCATATCAAAATGAATATTGAAGAAAACTAAATAAGCTGTCGTTAGGGTCAATGCAGCAATGCTTTGCAGTGGAAACCGTGCCATCCTTTGTTCAGGTACTCTTCTTCTTCTTCTTCTTCTCAGTGCCTATGTACAAAATGCATTGTTGTGAATGGGTTACATTTACCAAGGTTACCCACTGAAATGTGCTATACAAAGAAAACATTTTTATTATTATACACATGGCATGTATAATTTTTCATAATCTTCACGGCAAGAATTTGTTTAAAGTTTTGCCGTCAGAGTCCACCACAGCCCTGAGACAGGTCTGGTGAAAGTCATATAATCTCCTAATTGGTTTTGACAGAGGACTTCTCTTTGTACTTGCCCTGTTATTTCTTGGTTCAGCATTTGACACAACTGACCTTTAAATTCTGTAACTGAGACTGGAACGTGTAATGGACATTAAAAGAATAGCATTTAATCCTATTTATCAAGTCAATCTGAGTTTTTACATGTTAACAATAAATGATCTGCTTGGTTAGTCATGGAGTGCCCCAAGGTCCAATACTTGGATCACTTCCGCTCACCTCATTATTTCTTCCACCTAGTAATATCATGAGGAATTACTCCTTCAATTTCTGTTGTTTTGCAATTAACACTCAATTATATATAGACTGCTGAGAGACAGAGCTCATCTCTCCTCCTCCTCATCTCTATCTCTATCTCTCTCTCTCTGTTTCCAGCAGTATGCCGGTTTCAGCTATGATTTTCTGCCTTCTAAAAGGAAGTCTTTTTATTTTCACTGTTAGAGATAAGATAACTTTTGTAGTAATTTGGCACAGTAAGAATAAATATTGATTGATTGGAAAAAGTACTGACAGTTACTAATGCAATAAGTAACAGTAACATTATGTGACGTTACAGCCAGGAATCAGTTGTTAAAGGTCACATAAGACGAATATGTGTTCCTAGTCTGTCTACAAACCGCCTGATTATGATAAAAGTCCATCCTCTCCATCTTCAGCCTGCTCCACTTTGTGGAAAATGTGTGCTCAAACAGGCTGTTTGTGAGATTTTCCCTTTGTGACATCACAAAGGTCAGTAACCCCTTTCCATGGTTGGTGACACTGCCACAGCTAGATGTTTGTTCTGCCCACTTTTCTCACCATAAGCAATTGGGAATGGTGCAAGAAAGCCGAAGGCACATCCCCTTCCAGAGGAGCGTGGCGGAAACGACTCATTTGCATTAAAAGCTATCGACACAGAAACATCCTGTTCTGAGAAAGGCTGAACTAGAGGGCTTTAAAGGCATGATCAAATTAAGGATCAGAGTGGATTTCAAAAAAACTTAGAAGTTAAATAAGAAAAAAGGTGAAATGGCTGATTGATTATTAGAATATGCTCAGATTAAATAATTAATTTTGTAAGTCTTTACAGGTTATCTTAAATGTGTGTTTTATGTAGATAAATTAAATTAATTTTTTTTAAAATAGCTAACGACCCTGAAATGGTATTGCTGGTGGCTTCGTTTTATCATTTGTACTGATGTCTGGTATTGTAAACTTTTTGAGGTGGTAACAACCTCCAGAAACTTTGCCCCAACATGATGGTGATGGAGACACATCGACAAAGTGAATATATCCACGGAAATGAATGAACGGAGCTAAATTCTAGTGTCGACAGTGTGCAAACATGCCTACAATGTTACTATAAGTCTAACTTATTGATATTGATCACTTCGTATTTATAATGTTCACCATCTTAGTTTGTAAAAAGCACACTTAAAGATCAATTTCATTTATATTTGTCAATAGGTTTCATACTTTTGGAGACTAGATCAGGCTCTAAGTCTTTTCACTCAAATGTAAAAAAAACTTGATTTTGCAATTTATTTCCCAAGTCAGATCTCTTCCCTTTATTCCATATTCTTCGGTGTTGCCAACATTAATTTGAAAACACATAAAGAAAGATCAAAGGACCTACGTATGAAACCAAGATGTAAACATTTAAACATAAAACTAATTTATGTTTCTTTGCTGTAACATACAGTATAACAGTTCCATAGTAATTTGACTGTTTTCAGAATATAAAAGGGACCATGGCCATATCACAGCAGCAACATAGCTAGTCATGCTCATATGTCTTCTGTTATTGAACCTTTTTTATGTGAGCTTGCTTCAACCTGCTTATTTTGGACTCAACAAAAAACATATAGAGCAGAGGTTGATGATGGGGATGTCTTTTGCTTTACTTGTCAATCAACACAAGTAAAATTAAAATGTAATTCTTGAAGTGATTTCACAAGAAAATGTGAGAGGATCACTAATGCAGCTTAAGGCAAGTCATCAAACAGTGGTTAAGATCTGACCTGGGGGAAAAAACGAGACATCTTTAAAGTCTGTACAGTTTATTATATTTATTATATATATGGATTTCTTTACAAACTCACAAGCCTTCTGAAAAATGTTTTAATAGAGGATGTTGGTAAATCACTCAAAACAGATGCGCAACATCCCCATATTTTATGTAATTGCAATGAAACTCCTTAGTCCATACCTGCCCTTAATGTTGGATCTGCTCTTTCATCTCAATAAGCAAATGCTAAGTAAGGTTATCAACAGAAAGTGATCCTCAGAGAACAGATATCCATATTAAAAGACGTCACTGAAATTTCAATCAGAGGTAGATTTCATTCCTTCTAAGTAGACTGCCCAGCTGCCAGAGGGGCATTTTTGGGTTATGGTTCACATCGAGTTCAACTTGTGGCTAATAGAGGTTTAATAAGCTGCCCTCATCATAGCGCATGAGATACAGATGGTGAATGTGTAATGGATTCTGCCGATGTGGACGGACAAATTAAACAGCAAAGTACTTCACATACTGATTATTGTCTGTGGGCTGAGTTATTCATGAGCACCATCTGCTGGAGGAGGGTTAATAATGATTTTCTGTCTTGGACTCTTCGTTTCAGGAGAGCTCGAGACTTCAGTGGGTCATGATTTAATTTAGAGGGATAAACACGGAGACAAAAAAAACAACAGTTTAATGTATTGTTTATTTGAAAAAGCCTTCAACAGATGCTTTTCCCAACACTTACAGTAATGCTGTTCTTGGTTATGCACTACACATAACGATTCCTTTTGAAGCATGTCATTACTGACGATTTTTGTGAAAATGACCTGTGTATACAGTGAACACATGTATGACATCGTTTTATGCGTTAAATTCATAGGATTTTTATAAATAAATAAATGACAGTGCAAAAAAAAGGCTCCGACAGCTCTTCACGCCCTAAACCATTAACATGAAGGAAGTAAATCTTCAAACACAGATGGTCGAGGCACTATATTGCTTCATTTCTCTGAAAGCTTCTGACCATGACAACTGATTAGCAACAATCTCATGACTCATCCGTCTCTCCTCCCTCTCTGTGAGCTGTGGCTTCAGTGTATTGATCCGTCCAGTTCACCGGAAGCCTCATCAACTTCCTTATCTAATGGCCAATTCTAAACTGAACCGAAGTAACTTAATATTGACATAAAATCTTTCAATGATTGGTTGAAAGTGACTTGTCAACTCACAGCTTATCACTTCAGAAGGGTTATTTAGTCAGGGATTGTACTGAGGGAAGAGAGTGAGGATAAGGATGGCATGTTTTAATATACTTGGTGTTTTTTTTTCTTTCTTTTTTTTCATAAAAGAGGTTCTTTGTTTATTCAATAATAGAGCACAATAAAGGCATTATTAAGTGCTACAGTGATTACAAATAGCCAACTAGAGCAGTGGCAGATTAAACAGAGTATGTCAGTGTATTTCCGGGTGTGTGTGTGGGGGATTTTATGGATGTGTTTCCAAAAAGACAACAGTGGGAGTACTACATCTAGCCAGCAGAGTCAGTCTCCAAAGCAGGGATGTGAGTGTACAGCAGTGGGATCATTTTTTCTGGATCTTTTACCAGACTGATTTTTCAATACGCAATGGGTAATTCAAGCCCCCCCCCCAAAATAAAATGAAAATACATTTAACTGGTTTTATGTGCCCACATTTCATGATATCTGTGCTGAAACTGACAAAAACGTCGATGACAGCTCTACAAGTGGTGAAGCTAAATCCTAACATTAGCTTGCTGAAAGGTTCACAACGACTATTTACCAAAAAGTGATGGTTTTGTTGATACATTTTCAACATGTACAACTTCTTAGCTTCTTAGTCTTCTTAGTTGTTATCATAGATGGCCATGATTTGCCTATTGCCCTGGAAATCAAATACTTTTTAAGTTTTTGGTTTTATCGGGGGGGAGGAGCACGATAACTGAAATTAACTTACCTAAGCATTAAGTTAGACATGGTTTACAGCTAGCCTTGCTCTGACCCACCCTTAAAAAAAATCTACCAAACAGCAACTCTAAATCTACCAAAGACCACCGCTTAAGCTCACTACAATGTTCTATATATTAGATATAAGTATATTATATATACTTATAATAACAAGATGCATTTGTAGTTTCATGTGGATTTGCTGTTACTCTTACTGGGCTGCAAGTTTTACACATTTGAATTTCTCTGAAAGGTGCTATATCAATAATGTTTGATTGATAAATTGTATAACTTTTATTTTATTTGCTTGGACAGAGAAAGGCTAGGGTTTACCTTTTTTTTTTTTTAAATGTAATTTTACTAAGTTTAGTTAATCAATTTCATATCTCAAAATATGGGCACATAAAACCAAACTATCTCAATGCTACATACCAAGAAAGGTTTAGTATTTTAGTTGAACTCACTATTTTGCTTGTAATTCAAGAATGATTCACCACGTTAAAGCACTAAATAGTGGATGGTGTCTGTTTGGAACCACATTAAAAGCTGGTCAGTAGTGTGACGTGTTGTTGTCAGATGTACAGTATGAACAGTGTCAGTCTGATCTCTCTTGGCCCTGCCTGGATTCTACTTGGCTAAATGGCCAGCAGTAGTCCTGACTACTCCTGGGGTGCTGGGGCTTTCATTGCCATGCTGGCACCAACCATGGCTGGATAACTCCGGTTCCTCCTCATTCCATCAGGCCCAAAAGGGGAGCCGGATCTACGAAGCCCGCCCAAGGGCCCCAGGATGGGGCTGGGACTCACCGCTCTCCCTCCTGGACCTCCAGCTACACCCAACCGCTTCACCTTGTCCAGCAAGTTGAGGTTGTGGATGGTCACGCTTACGTCCGTCTGGCTTTCACAGTCCCTTCCTCTCTGCCTGCCCCTCATCCTGCCTGTCACTTCCTTGAGAATCGAACGGGCGGGTTTGGAGGCCAGGAAGTTGTCATAGGATGGGCTCTTGAAGTCAAATCCTGCCTGGGTTGGTGCAGCTGAAGCTCCCTCTCCTGTCGGGGAGTTGGGAGGTGTAGAGGGGCGCAGAGGGTCAGGGTTTGGTGGTCTGTTGGGGGCAATGGAGGTGCTAAGTAAGACCCCTCCATTGCCTTGGCCATACTCCAGACTCAGGCTCTGGTGATACATTGCTGCTGAAATCCCTCTCTCCTGGAGAAGGCGCACTAACCCCAGGGAAGTGCTGGTGGTGCGTGTTGCATCTCTGCAAAAAAACAAGGGGAAACATTCCAATTCCCATCATAGTAATAACAACATGGTAACAAAATACATTCCTATGTCTATCCTTGCCTTTGGTAGCAAACTCCTTCAGAAAGAAGTGAAACCTACTTGAAGCAAGTCAGCTTTGAATGGTTCTTTTGAAAAACTACAACAAAATCAGTATGCTGTAGAGTTATAAGCTTTATGAGAGTCTTCTCAAAGAAGGAGGAACCATACCTGAGGTTGGTTGAGGATTCAGAGGGCCTGAGACTGAGCCTGCGGGGTGTGCAGGGTGTAGCAGCTGGAGTGCCCAACAGAGTGCTGGTCATCACACAGGAGGACGACGATGCAACTGGGTTAAGACTGAAAAGTAGAAGAAAAAAAAGAGAGATTTAAATAATGGGAGAGATGATTCCACTTTCTGATTTCAGATACTTAGGTTTTACTTGCATGATATCTGTTGTAAATTTGGGTGATTTTTCTTACTTACAATGTTTTAAATCTAGTAGAAACTGGACTGAATATTGCTGCTTGGACATAATCACACTTTAATCACTGCTGTTTGGATCATATATGTCCACTGGGATAAAGTCCAATACACAGTAAATTGACATGAAGCAGGCTGTAGGATTCCAAAAGCAACAGACATGTAACATATTTACCTGAAAAAAAACGTTTAAACTGGATCTATGTTTAAATATAAATTATATTGAGAAACACCTAGCTACTTATGCTGCTAACCTTGGTGTGACCCGCGTCAGCTCGTCAGTTGGATGGAGGATCCGACAGGTTGTGAAGGTGTAGGTAGAGCTGGTGTGGGCCATGGATTTTCCTGGGTAGTATGCAGCTGCAAGCGGCACACACACACACAGGCAGTTATAAACAAAGTATAGTACTCAGCAGGAGCTCCAATAAAGGTTCAATAGTAAGTACAGTATGCAAGTATGTAAGGTTATGTCCTTACCAACGACGTCAGTGTTGCTGAGATGTGGTGATGGTGATGGAGAGGGTGGAGAAGGTGGAGCGAGGCTGGGCAGAGGCTGCCCGAGGTTAGGGCCACTGGTGCTGGATGTGGGCACCACGGCTGGTGAGGCTATCGCAGAGGAGGTGGGTAGATTCTGGAAGTATTGCTCCCCTGGTTCATCCTCCTCTAAGCCCCCCCATGGATAAACCTTTAAACAACCCAACACAGAGGGAAGAGTTCAGTTCTCTCCAGATGCATGCATGTGGATTTACAGTATTTTTAGAATAAAGCTACTGTTACGTGTGGTCATATTAACAAAGGGGACTGAGAAGGAGGACTTTGCAAGCAATAAGTCAAGACATACCATAGAAAACAAGGTTTTAGTACTCATCATTTCCTTTTAAGTGGAAAAAAGCAAACAGATAAAGTTATTTCGGTGAGTCTACATTGTGTTCATTGGTCCATTTCCAACGCATCAATTCAGAGAAGAAAAAGCAGTAAAGTTAAAGAGCGATGGATGGTTAGTTTGACATAATTTTGCTAAAGCTAAACCATCTTTCTTTACTTATCTGCAACCAGTAGTCATCAAAAGAAGATAGACCAGACTACACTATGTTATGAAGTACTAAAAGCAATGCCTGCAGTAATAAAAGTTGTAAACTAGGAAACACAAAATGTAATTGCATGAATATAAAGAAGTTCTAAATAGGGTCCCAAACCCCCACACTGTGTGGCATCAGTAGCCTTGTGGTCAGCCCTATGTACAGAGACTGTGGTCCTCTAGGTGGGCGACCCGGGTTTGGGCTCCTTTCCTGCATGTCCTTTCCCCACTCTCTCTCATAAAGGCATGAAACATCCACAAATAAAGCCTAAAAACACTGAAACATACTGCGAGAAATATTTGATTTGTGTAGACTTGTGGTCTACAAGTAGTCTTTGCTGATCTTGTCCTGTACATGTTTAAGAAGTGTTTTCTGATAACACATTTCTTCCTGTTTCTTTTAACAGTCAAATATATCACTGAATGTGATTCTTCAATGTGAAATCACCTCACCTGACACCTATCCCCCTGCAGGGTTTCAGGCATTTAAAATAACTATGAAGAAAAACATGCTCGTGTTACTCTTCTAGGTCATACTGGGGCATTGGTATTCATTTTAGTCATGTTTCATAAAAACCTCTCACACCCACACACCTGTTCCAACTCTAGTTCGAGGGGTCTGTAGCCCTTCGGCACAACTCCGGGCCGGGCATCCAGAATGACACCGAGGTGAGGCTGCGCTAACTGCTGCCAGTGATGCAGAGTGGCAGAGCCTGTTGAAGAGAAAAGAGTAAAACTGCAATGTATTCAAACACTCATATAAATGAAAGGATTACTGATGTCTCAATCCTTGATATGTAACTGCTTCTTTTATCATCAGCAAACATGAAAAAAATATCAATATGAAGGTACTCTTAAAAAGATAGATGCTGTAGCTGTACTGGGTAAAATATGTTTTGATTTATCATCTATAATAAATGTGTCATTGTATCTTTCATGATATTGATGCAGGGACAAATTGGCAGCTATTAGATCTGATGTCACATATTATAGTGACATGACATGTTAAATTCACCAAGAGTATATGATGATCTGCAGATTTTGTGACAAAGCCAGGGCAAGAAAACATATAAAGTATGTAACTATCAATAAAAAAGAAGTCCAACTAAGAAGAATACCTATGAAAGAGCAAGTGAAGGAAAACACAAGAGAGGAAGCCTCAGTGATCAGAATGACAAACTATAGAGTGCATATACAGTCTGTGTATACAGACTGATATACGAGGACGGTTAAAGATGATGAAAAGCAGAAAGTAAAGATACAAATGAAATGGAGGAGCGAAGAGAATGATTTTTATTAGTAACTACATTAAATTGAAACAGAGAAAGCAAGAAGTGACAGAATAAACAAAGAAATGATCACAAACAATGGAAGTAATGAATGAAAAAGAAAAAGAAATGTGAAGCAGGATTAAAGATATACTACTAATGAGAAGGTGAAGACAGTATTCAAACAGATGTATGTAAACATAAACAATGGCAGGGTTTTTAGAAATAAAAAAGGACAAAAACAAGTTGCTGCCAGCAGAGGGCAGCACAGGCCAGCATACAAAGTTTAATCAACACTGAAACACATGGGGGATAATAAAGTTTTGATGTCATTCTCTCTGAGTGTTGCACTTCTGGTCACATCGGGTCCTCTTCATAAACAGTGTAATCACACTCACTTGATTGCTAACTAGACAGCAAACATGTACATCCTTGTTCTACGTCAATTATAATGAATCTGAATGCATCTTTCCTCCTCTTTTTAATCACATGTATTTATCCAACTACAACCATTCCCTGGGCTGTGTGTCTTTGTAATAACTGTGCGGGGATGCAAAACTGCCCGACTTGTGATGGTGCATCAAAGACCAGAAAGAGTTAAAAAGCATTAGTGACAGAGGCCTGTCTCTCCTCTCCATTGCTGCTTTCATCTTCCTACTGCCAGCTCTGTCTCTGGCCCACCTTCTTCCTCTCTCCCTTTCTATCCCTGCACCTGTCTTCCTCCCCCATCCCCAGCCTCGCTCTCTGTCCCCCTCGACAGTCCGCCCGAGCCGAAACTCCAGCCTCCTCTCGCCCTCGGCCCCTAAGCCGCGCTTATTCCCTTTCTTTGTCGCCACCCCTCTGTGTCTGTCACCTTCCCACTTCCTCCCCTGCTTGCAGGTCTTCCCACTCTCCCTTTCTTCCTCACCTTCAAGTGGTTTGACGATCTGGAGTTTGTCAGGGAGGTAGGGCCCACGTGAGGCCCAAACATGGATGTTCCCTAGGGACATGATGCTTTCTGAGGGCGTCATGACACTCTCATGGCCCATGGCATCATGCAGACCTCCATGTCCTCCCCGTCTACGGTCCCTCTCCTCTTCAAAGAAGCGCCTCTCGCTCAAGTTGTTCTGGCGACGCAGAGACAGGCGGCGCAGGGCCAGCCGCAGGTCCTCAGGTCCAGTGACCTTCTTGTCTCGGCTCTCTGTGCTTTAGAAATCAAGGAAAGGTTTCTTTTAGTTGATAATTGTTTTAAAAAATGACATCAGTTTGTTTGAGTTAATGTTGTTGTTAACTTACATTAGTTATATTTGACAAATCCACAAGATTCAGCTCAAGCGAAGCAGCCAAACCCAAAAAGGTACTTTTCACCCTTTGATTCATGCAGATGCCTGAATAAATTAACTAAGTTTATTCATTTATTTAAGTTATTTTGTCCTCACTTGTCCTGGTTGGATGCCGTCTCCATCAGCATGCTCTGCGTTCTGTTGTCAAGGGCAACACTGTCCCCGCCGACGTCACATCCATAGATGTTGGAATGAGGGGTGGAGAGGCCGCTGGATAAGGGGGATGTACGAGTAGACAGAGACTGATTGGAGCCAGGGATGTTGGAGTTGGTTGGAGTCAGAGAGCGTTGACGGACTGTTTGGTTGACGGTCTTTACGGTCTCAAAAACTCGCTTCCTATGGCTTCTGCACACAACCAGACACAAGAGTATCAGACTATACTGTATGTTAACCGTTTATTTGAATCAGGGACAGTGTACAAAAAAAAACATTAGTCTCAGAAGAGAAGAGATGCTTTGTACCAGATTTAGCTAGCTAGCTAATTTCCATCTGTTGTCCCTGGGCAGAGTTGAAGTTAGTGTGGTATTACTGGTATTATTTGCTAATAGTTCAATCTTTAGTTGAGTGATTTAGTTTCCAGATTAAACATTGATTAACATAGCTAAAGAACCAAAAGTGTCATTATTATTACTAGCAACACTTTCTGGCTCAGCTCGGTAGTCTGCCCAACTTTCCACATGCAGACTATACATGCTATCCCTTAGCTATCTCTGTAAAAAAAAATACATTAGCATAATCAAGACTGCTAGCAATCAATTACATTTTCCTTTCGCTTTGGTTTATTCTATTTGATCATTATTATGACCATTCATGATATTTTAAGCTAAGCACTCTTACATCAGCCAGTGAAGGGATTTTTGTTTTATGAAACAGTTGTTTTTCAACTAGCTAACTCACTTCCTGCAGGCCATTAGAAAGAATGCAGGTTTAAGGCACTAAGGCTTATTTTTTAAATCAGTTCTGTATGTGCTGACCTCTTACAAAGGTCAATGATCTGTATTCATTTTACAGTAATGCCAATCTTTCAATAAATGCTGGGGAGCAAAGCTGACTGTAAATGTCACGGCATTCTAATTAAAAGTTTTTTGAGATACATCTTTGGGAAGGTCTGGACCTGCTAAATACAGTGTGGAATAAATACATTGTTTAGCATAAATCACATCCATTAGTTTGATTGTTAGTTCATACATACTTCTGCTCCTCGCACTCGGGGTCATCCAGACTCAACTCCTTCCTCATTGTTCCCTCAATCTCAGCTGCCAGAGAATCCTGCAACACAAAAACACTTCTAAAGAACTGGATCAAGTACACACACACACACACACACACACACACACACACACACACACACACACACACACACACACACACACACACACAAGTACGCACATGCACCCACGGATAACACAAAAACACACATACACTCCCTCACCATTGGGTAAAGCCCCAGAGGATGGAAGCGTCGAGGCGTTCCTGCAGGATAGTTTCTGTTCCTCAGGTTCTTCAGCTCCTCCTGGGCTTCATGCAGCATCTCTATGCATTCTATATACTTCTCCTCCAGCTCTTGGAGCTGTTCAATGTGAAATCCAAAACCAATTTATAGAATAATTACAATTAAACAGCTTGGTTTCTGCTTGGCAAAAAAAAAAGAGCAATCCTGAAGAAGTTACCTCTTCTGTAAGCTGCCTTTGGGCATCTTTAGCCGCCAGCAGGTGTTGAGAAAGCTCCTCGTTTTCTACTGCAAACTAGAAGAAGAACACAAGTTTTTCACAACATTACATGAGCAAAATGAACAGGGCATAAGAACAATCCCTTTTGTGTTCAAATGGGTTCATGTGCACTCACAGATTTGGCTTTCTTTTGCAGATCTACTATCTGGGACAGGAGGTGGGTGATCTCTTCCTGCTGACGGGATGCATCCTCAGTTTTTCGAGCTAGTTCCTCGGCTATGGTAGAGATTTGAAGACTCGACAACCCTGATGAGGACAGAAAGGAGAGGAAGAGGTTTTGTTAATCTAAGAAAGGGATATTTACAGTATGAAAACAAAGTGTAAACCACGAAGACAATGTGAAACAGGTGCAGAAGAAACAAGATGAGATTCATTTTAAACATGCACATTAACAGGTAGACAATATCACACACATTGAAAGAAAATGGAAAAAGAGAAAGGACTCACTGAGTTCTTTCACACAGTCGTTGACAAGCTGCTGCTCCTTCTCCTCATATATTTCAGTCTCTGACTTCAGGTGGTGAGCCTAGGTGTACACATCCATGATTAAAAACAACAGCTCAACAAATCAATGCTCTTCCACTTCACTTGTGTGTTTGGTGTTTTCAAACGAGGAGATACCTCTGAGCGGAGCGACAGGTTCTCCTCTTCCAGATCTTTGAGTTTTCTGTGAAGAGTGTCACTGAAAAAGCCTCCTGCAGCACTTTCATTTTTACTTTTCTTGCCCCTAAAGACAGAAAAAAATAAAGCAAGCATTAAACTCATTGCTAGACTACAAACTTGTACTTTTTTTCTCCATACTAGTTTATCACATCGATATATAACTGGTATGTTACTGTAATTGTTTGACTGTATGCTTGGTTTTGGCATTCCAGACAAAATATACATTCGAAAGGATATATACTCTAGATAAAGATAAATATTTACGAACAAAAAAACAGCATACTAACGTTGGGGAGCTGCTGGACTCATCCTCACTCTCAGCTGCGTTGGTGTAAAACTGCAGAAGTTCATCCTTCAAGTTCAGCTCATGGTGCAGCTGGGCCACCTTGAAGACCAGCGATAACGGTCAATGCTATCGTTACTCTTTAGAAATGTTTATTGTATGTATGCATGTACGAGGTGCGGATGTGCTGCAAAATAACGGTTTAATGTTTTATTACATTGTAAAATCTGGTAGACCTTCAAGCCCATCTGGGAGATTACTTTCTCCATAGTGGCTAAACTTGACAAAATAATCAAGTAGATATTTGTATCAATGATCCCGAGCTCTAACTTTTAAACCTTATCTCTTTATCAGAATATGGTAAATGGACTTGAGCTTGTATAGCGCATTTCTAGTCTTCTGACTACTCAAAGTGCTTTTACACCGCATGTCACAACTACCCATTCACACCCATACACACACATATACACACACACACACACACACACACACACACACACACACACACAGACACACACACACATACACACACATACACATAGCAGTGGTTGCTATGTAAAGAGTCCATCAGAAGTAACCAATCCCATTTATTCATTCATACACCGCCGACGAAGCAGCGGGAGCAATTCGGGGTTAAGTGTCTTGCCCAAGGACACATCAGACATGTTGCTGCAGGAGCTGGGGATCGAACCCTCGACCAACTGAGCCACAGACGCCCCACAGTCCATTTACCATAGTTAATTTTCCCAACTATAACTGAAAAAATACAAACTGTTGATATTATGGATGAAGCTGCACACTCTGTCCACACATGGAGACTGTGAGACAGTGAGATAGTGGAAGTGTGTGTGTATGTGTGTGTGGGTGTGTGGGTGCTCCAACCTCCTCTGTGATTTGTCCCACTCGTTCCTCCAGATAGTCGTTCTGCTCAGTCAGAATTCTGTTCTTCTTGAGAAGAGACTGGCCGATTCTTGCAGCCAACTCCAAATCTCTCTCTTTCTGTTGGTTGGATATGCAGGAAAAGAAGAAGAGTGAAGAGATTAATGGTTAAGGTTAAAGTCTGGGGTTAAGCATTTAAACAAAATAATATACATTTGGTGCCCAGTGCTGGTGGAGGACAAGCAACTGTTGATACATTTAGATGCAGATTCCATTCCCTCCTTTTTGTATTTTGCTGCTTAATTGACAGACATTTAGCATGTTCTTCATTCCCACATCCTCTCTGATTTACCCACATTTTACATTAACCCCTCCCTACTCTTAACTACACTTATTGAGCAGAGGAAAATGGACAAACTCACCTCCTCCAACAGACGTGTGACCGCATCGATGTCATTGTAGGTCTTAGTCATCTGGCCCACTCTGTCTGCACATAGCACTGTTGAAATAAATAAAAGAACACACACTGAGTAAGAAAAGGAAAGAAGAACGTGTTGGAGCGACATCAGTTTGTGGGAAAGAGTGACTGTGTGGAAGCAGCAGGATTCTTCTGGCTGCAAATGACCCATCATCTCTTCTTCACTTCTGATGACACACACAATCATCGACTGTCATTAACGTCTGATGGCACGCACACACAGCAACATTACGTAACACAGAGATTAATAAGTCATCCTCCCAGAGGTGATAGGTGGGTCATTTAAAGGTTGTAACACTTCCATTCTCATTGATTAAATGTTAGTGTATGATAGAGCTGTAATTGTTTTCCATGGCCCACCGAATGTGGTTCAGATACCCCGAGGCTCTCATTGACTTCAGAGCTTTAATCGATACCATCATGCGCAAAGTTATTGAATACATTGTGCAAACCTTTGTAATCCTGTTAGCAGAACAACGTGCACAAAACAATGTAGCTGCTGTTTCACTGAAGCGCCTTTTAGGTCCGCCTTTGCAAAGAAATAACATTAAAAACAACAGCGTTTAATCTCAGATCCACTCATAGTAACTGTGTGTGTGGATATGTGTGTGTGTGTGTGTGTGCGCTCTACTGGCTGATATGTCAAAATAGAGTTGATTCAAAGTCAGCAGGTTCCCTCTTAATGAGGACAAAGCCCAAGAAATGTTCCAAGTGTGTGCATTTGGAGGCACTAGTTAAAAGATGACAACACTGTTTTAGCTTAGCTTTTGTTGCCGTCATTTACAAGGATATCCTAAGCAGTGAAAGTTTGCATGCGCTTTAGTCTACTGTGCAAATAAATGTGAGAAAACAAATCACGTTAAATATGATTTTCTCTCATTTTATCAAAGACTTTTTTCTTTACCTTTCTTGTAATACTGCTCACACTCATCCATCAGTAATCTCTCCGTCCCGCTCTTGCTGTCCATCTCATCCCCAAGCTCCACAATAACCGACTAAGAGAAACTCTGAGCCATTCACTTTCCCTCCCTCCCTCCCACTGCTCAGCTACTGTATAACAGCCCAGGAGACTAAATTTACCCTCCGCCCACATCGGAGCCCCTGTGAGTGAGTGTGAGGGAGGAGAGAGAGATAGAGTGTGTTTTGGTTTGGAGAAACAGAAGTTGGTGTTGTACAGTAAAAAAGAGGAAGCAGGGTTAAAGAAGGAGCCAATCAGAGATGTTGAGCTTCTGTGTGGACTCTCACATCTCTCCTTTCATCACATCCTCTCACTACATCGCTCTTAGGCTCGATGCAATGCTGATAAACATCTACCTGCCTCCAGCAACTGTTGCCATGGCGTCCTACTCACAGAGACAAACACAAACTTTATTGATCAGGCTACAAAGTGAGGCTGTGACACGCTCCTACGAACAGGTTGCGCCTTTTTACTATTGACTTTTGTTTGGCTGAATAATGGAACACAGTAGATTGGAAACCAATTATGAAACTTCTTTGAATTACACTTCCTCTCAACCTCACAGATTCCTCAGTGTAATGCTCAAATGTAACAGTGAAGGGACTGATTGGCTGTGACAAAGGGGAAAAGGAATTTTTAAAAAAATCAGACAAACAAAGCCTTATTTAACTCTGAGCTGAAAGTCATTAGTGCTCATAATAACTCGGTAAACATTAATAACAATGAAGACATAGAAAAAAACAATACGCCCAAAAACCACGCTGTCTTTAAAATAGATAGAGATTTTATGATTACATTTTACTGACTCTGATTTACACCACAGTTAACACTGATGTTATTTTAAATGTCACCATGATCAATTTTCTTTTTTGGGGGGGAGCACTCAGCATTTTAGGCAATATAGCAATATCAGAGGTAGGAACAAAACGAAAATAAAGATGAAACCTTCAAATGTACTACAGGAGACTACCGGTATATAGACCTATAAATATCATTAACTCTATGAACCTATCCAGAGACGGCAATACATCCCTGTAGACACTGTTCATTTAAACCACACAAAGGTCAGGCACATAAATCTTTACACCTGAAAACTTCACATTATTCAGTGCACACAAACAGTAACTCTAAAGCGGTTTCATTTTGAAAGAGGGCTCCACCCTGTGGAGGGAGGCTACAACTGCTGTACTATAAAGGCATTGAAATGATAAACTGCACTGAGTGACATCACTTGACTTGTGAAAAGTCGAACTGATACTGACCAAGATATATTGTTTGACTGTGCGACTCGAAAACAGGACTTCTTCATTATCTATTTTGTGGCACATACAATGTAAAAAACAAAAGCTAAACAACTCGCTTCTGTTGGAGAGAAGCTTCAGCCTCAGACAGGTGTGAATTTGAATACCCTTTAATTCTGTGACAACCTTCTTATATAAGAAGTCTCTGCAGACCGTGCTGTCCTCTTTCCCTGTCCTCTCTGTATTCACGCAGCCTCTGAGTGAATGCATTAATGGTGAAATGGCCGGATGAAGCTAAAATGACCTTCATTTTCAGAGAACATATTGAGTTTCCAGGACAGACTAGCACAAAAACAATACACCATCATAATCTGTTCGACACCCTCACTCTTTGCTCTGATCTCGGAGGTCAAATCAAGTTTTGTCTTGTATTTAACCTGCTCTTACTTTAAATTCTTTGCAGGTTGAAATCTATAAAGTTCCTTTTTCTAAACAGATTAATGTTACTTGTAATTGTCTTCATTTTAGTGTCATAACTTCTCATCGTTTATGATGCATCACAGATTCTTTAAAGTAAAATGCATTACAATTTACTAAGCAACAATAATGATCAGTATGATGACAATAATCGCTCCCACGAGTCATTTCCTCCAACAGTATGGATAAGTAGAGGCAGTCATAGTATATCACTTACCCCTATAGTCAACAACCAACCTTCAGATGACTGAACTCATCATCTATTTCAGTCACTTCTAAAAGGTCTTATGACTGTTGATATAGTGCGACAGTAAGCATTATGTGTTTAAGAGTAGAACAAATTTAAACATTCATTCACAGAAAGTCAATAGATAAAGGCATCATGTAGCTCATCAGCATGATCTATGTAACTGCTATTGAATGCACTCTGTGGAGACTTACAGAAGTATTTGAGGGTCTCTTCGATCTGCTCGGTGGTCAGATCAAACCTTGTGTCCGGAGCAACGAGGGGCGTGTGCAGCCAGTCATCGTTGTCGTAGCCGTAAACGGTGTCAGCCCGCAACCGATACACCGGCAACTGCTCCTCGAGAAGACTGATGATCTCGAACTCCGGCAGGTCAGTACTGTTGCACACATCTGAACATAGCAGACAGGACAGGGAGGTGAATATACTGCTGCCTTGCAGTCACATGGTTGCCTGATATTATGTTCAGTATCACACGGGCTGATTAAGGAAAAATCAAATCAAAGCCAGAGCTGCCAATCAACTGATTTGTTTCATCCAGTAATTTTACAGAAAAATCTGAATTAACTGATACAAAACACAAAGTTACCATTTAGAAAAATGTATTTTAAAATATTATCAATTAACTAAGGGGCATATACTTTATTTGTTAACTACTTTTTTTAACTGTCATTACTGAATTTCATCTCATTCATTTTTATTAAAGTCTTTAACTGATCATGTAAAAACCTTATTTTGCATTAGAAGAGTAATAATGTGGCCCTGTTCTTAAGCATAAGCTGAGCTACTTTTCCATCTCTGGAGTTCTTTGACAGTTTTTGTTTTTCGTGTAATTTAACAGGTTCAAGTACCTAGACTTGTCTTTGACAGGGGCAGAATTAAAACACCCATTTCTAAATGATTTGGTGTAAAAAAAAAAGAAAGAACAACGAGATCACTCATGTAAGTAAATCTTTATCACAACATGGATTTAGAACTTGTCACTGTGAATGGACATATGCATATATTTATCATTTAAATTTGAATTATCAATCCATGCACACATTTAATGTAAATACTGAAAAACTCTACCTCAGGTAAATTAACCCATCTGTCATATGATTCAAATGTTTTATTATCATGTTTACTTCAGCATCTTTTGCACTACTCACCACTGCACTGTTGTCTTGTACATATCAGCCTTTACTTTTTTGTGTTTATTGTTTATATGTAATGTTGTACCTTTGTACATAGAGAGCACAGTTCACCAAAGTAAAATTCCTTGTGTGTGTAAGCGTCCATGGCCAATAAAGCTGATTCTGATTCTTCTTCTGATTTAGGTACCAGAAAGGTAGACACGCGTATTTTGTGGTTAAAAAGGTCACATCAGTGAATTTTTTTCATCTATTACGGAAATAGGTCCTGGTATGAAGTTACCCTGGAGCTTTAAGAAATATATGTTTTTTATCTTTACAAAAACAGGTGAGAAACTTTACTTCAGGAAATAGATAATCCAAAAGAATAAAGAACCTCCCTGCTGCATATGTCACTTGCTAGGACGAAAGAAACAGGAAGTTATATATTAATGTTGTCATGTGCAAATATTGTACCTATATTTAGAGATTTTTATGAGTAGAGTTCAATCGAAGACACCATCCTTTTATGCGGTGACAGATGTTTTCTGGGTTTTGTGGAACCCTTACTTCAGCCCTTAACCCTGACTATGTTTTTTAACGGCCAAAAGGTTGACCCTGATATCTACCTGTGATGGTCTCGGCGTCCCTGCAGTCGGGTGCCGGTTGTGCGTCAAGCTGAGGCTCCCCCTCGCTCACATACTGCTCCTCTTTGGTGTGGTGCTGGTCGGGGTCTGGGTCCGGGTCCGGGTCCAGGTCTGGGGCGGGGGGAAGGGAGGGGGCCGGGGAGGCCAGCTTGGCTCACCTCTCACTGGAGAGGAGAAACGGTGGCCATGGGCCTTTGGAGCTGGCGCTCTACTGGGTTTGCAGGTCCACCTGTCAGATAAAAGACAGAAGATACAGCGACCTGGAGAGGAGGAGAGAAGAAGAGACTTCCACTTTAAACAAATCGGTGTGCTTCCATTTTCCCTACAGAGTCTTTAACTTCAAGTGCTGCTGAGTCTGCACTCTGCTGCCTGCCAGCACGCTGAATAAATCTCAGCAAAGCTTATGCAGACTCACGTTTCCACTGCTGGGAAATTTTTAAGAAGGAAGATGGGGGTTAAGAGCAGCTCTTAATATTCACGTGATAAAATGAAAGTGTTCTTCTTAACTTATCCATGTACTGCAAGGGAATTATTTATTATTTCCTTGCTCTTAAACGAGATTTCTGATGAAACGACAACACAATCAGTGGCTCATGCTGCTAGGGGTCAAATTGTTCAAGCCCTCTTCTAGACTGTAGCTAACATGGGTATGATGGGCAACATGAGGGGAACAAACTGTTAAACCACAAAGCAACACTTCAACCATCATCTCCTGACAATACATTCACCTAGAGAGCCTTTTCGACACAGCAGAAACGGCTGAAGGAGCCTAGTAATATCAGATTTTGACTTAATAGAAGTGATCCTGCAAAGTGACCTTGCAGCGTTGTCTTTATTCTGCAGGGCGGATTGTGTCTTGCCAAAGGAGTAGAAAAAAAAAAACCCTCAGTCAGTGAATATATCACAAACCTGGATCATGAATTTCAACTAGGTGCCGGATCAAACAGCTAGAAGAGCGCCTTGTAGCGGGATATAAATAGAAACAAAGAACAAGTG
This sequence comes from Labrus mixtus, assembly GCF_963584025.1. Classification (NCBI taxonomy): domain Eukaryota; kingdom Metazoa; phylum Chordata; class Actinopteri; order Labriformes; family Labridae; genus Labrus; species Labrus mixtus. Next base: position 14,830,220 of record NC_083627.1, read on the forward strand.
TGTGTGTGCATACGTGCTTTTGTCTTCTGTAGATTACACCTGGTGATGGATGAGTACACCTGACTGTTTCTGTAGCTGAAAGACACATGCACGACCAAACAAGCATACACAACGATGAGCAGGCACTTCACCTCTTGTCGGTTCTCTGTGTGGCAGCGCTACAACCTTAGGACGTCTTTCCTATTGCAGCAGTTTGATATTAACTGTCCGATGGGCTTCATCTTAGGAACAAATGTATCAAGCCTGTCCTTAAAATTTCAAAGGGAAGTTACAGAATAAAATACTCTGCGGATCAAAGAAGATTTCCAATGCAAACTGTCAACATGTTTGCAGATTTGGCATTAAAGGTCATGCATCCTAACTCTTCCAAAGCAGTTTCCCAAAAATAAGTCATTCATATGCTGTATGTCAACAAACTCCTCCTCAGGACTCTATAGGGCCATAAGTATGAGATTTACTCATATGAAGCAAAATGGTCTACCTCCATTCAGATATGCAGTCAAACAGATCCAAAGGATTAAGAACAACTCTCTTTTTAATGATTTTGCAATAATAGCTGAATTGTTGCTCAGTAGTCACGGTGATGAGAGAGAAACTTAAAATCAGGGTTGTTGGTGTTTTAAATTATTTATGGAAAAGGGGGTCAGGCAGTTCAGTTGCATGGCTTAGAGAGCCAAACAGCTAACTGGCTGTCCTACATTCAAAAATATTAGTATTGTCTTTCAGTGAATGCTATTAGCTGCTGCTGCTGCTGCTGCTGGCAGCATCCCTGGTAAATAGGCCAGAGTTCATTTATGCATGTGGCATAAACAATGTTATTTGAATGCTGTCTGAGGGCGTGGCTTCATCAGCATCAGTAGGTCGCGTCACGGATGCGGATCTGGCTTTTTTTTTTTTTTTTTATAAACCGTGTCCTGACAGTCAGACAATAAGTGCCAGAGCATGATCAGCTGACCTTATGTTGTATGACATCGCCATTAAAATCATTCATTCGTGAAATCGGGGAAAGTATAACAGGCACCGAGCCCTACTCACACCCAGCAGAGACGGATTCAACGTGTTCTCTCTGACAAATCCCCCAAAAAAGGACTGTGGTGCAGTTCCGTTATTCTGCAGGAAGAAAATGTCCAGATATTGATGAATGTCCCTCGGATGAGCAGGTTCAGAAATTGACTCTGTCAGACACTGAGTGTGTGCAGGCCGGCGGGATCGCTGAATTGTTTCTTTGGTCTAAACGGCGTTGACAGTCCGGACGATCAAGGTGACCTCAGGCGGGTTTCCAAAGTCGCTTTTGACCCCGTCCTCTCCTCCTTCCCTTTAGCCATCTCCCTCTGTCCTCTGTCTCTCACTTTCTCCGGAGCCTCCCTAACAGCTGTGAAGTTAGTCAGGAGGACAAAACAAGACTTCTGGTCATCGCCTTCAAAATAAAATGCACAAGGCCTAATCGTCAATAGATTTTAACCAAACGGGAATTAATATAGACTACAGCTATAACCTATAAACAATCTGTTATTACAAAATGTCCTTATTGTAGCTTACCATTGATGACTTAAATTGGGATAATAAAATAAATTGCAATGATTAAAGGATTGTCGCAGTAGCCTATCATATTAGGCCACATTATAAAGTTAAAACACCAATGTCTACAGACTAGCCTATAGGCTATTACATGGTAAGGATTTATATTTATCATAATGAGATAGGCTACTAAGCAACCTTCCAGATATCTTGGTGTTTTTTTCTGCTATTACAATATTTTTTTTTTTTAACTAACAATTCTGCATTTTTATTTTGAATCAACGACTTTTTACCCACCACATCCTGCTGAAATCTCTCACATGTGACAGTTTTTTCTCCCGACTGCCTTTCAGACACCCAAACCAGGACCCAACCCGTTCTGGACGAAGTGTCAGTGACGTAACGAGCACCTAAAAGAGGAAGGGAGACCGCAGCGAACCTTCTTCCAAGTCGTCCAATGGGCTATAATTAATGGGAAATATTCTAAAAATAAATAAGATTTTTAAATAAAAATATAATTAAACTTTTTTGAACATTTAGCCTACTCCATTCTTTACCTTTATAACAGACCTTCTTTCTCGTTTGGGAAATATGCTTTTTTTTTTTTTTTTTTTTTTTTTAAATCACACAAATTAAGTTTAATTGAACACTGACTAAATGGAAATCAGACTTATAGGCATATCGATCAATGTCTCCTACTTGACCCTCTTAACAGAAGAGAGAGGTCATTGTTTATTGGAGAGTAAGACATGGCTGTGTCAACCATTCCTCCACCCCCATAATAAGCTACTTTAGACCTGATTTTTTTTATTTTTAAGTTAAATTATGGATAATAATCTGAGACTGTGCCAATGGTTTTAGATAATGATTTAAATTGATCTAAAGACAATTTTCAGATCATTCTTGTATCAGTCTTTGGTCTCGATGTTATACATAATTTATGCATTAAGGAAGTATTATCATATGCCTATCAGGCGGTCCTTTTAGTAATGTAGCGATGAAAGTGTTTTTTTAATGCATTGCCAGTAGGTCTATTTAACATTCATACATACTGTATCACTTATGGCATATACAGCAGATATAGCCTCAGTGGCGATTCCAGAGTCTGTTGGGGCCCTAGGCCAAAATTTCCAGGGGCCCCCCCACAACAGTGACTCGTGGTGCGCACTCAACTCGGTTACGGCCAGCTGAGCATGCACACAGACAGTTGTGATTAGAGTCTCTTGGTTGCCCTAAATCAGAATTAATTGGGGGGCCTCCAACCAGCGTTCATCACCCTCATGTCTGCCAGTGTCCTGATGCTTACTCCATTTCCTCTTATTTCCTGTTTCTTTTTCCTCTCCTATACACGGACAATTCCTCTTCATTTCTCTTTGTTGACTTTCACTGACAAACATTGGTTTTTCTTAGCATGGCAACAATAGTGAGTTCTGTCAGCTGGGACCCCCTTAGGTTACTGTCATTGCAAAGTTTGAACATTTTAGGCCACTGCTTTTGTTTTAGTTTGTGAGTCCTCGGGGGGCCCCCTACTGGTCAGGGGCCCCAAGCAGTTGCCTGCCGTGCCTGTTGACAAGCCTCTGTACAGCCTAATGTGAGTTCATCATTTTGTAAAAAAGTCAGTTCAAATAAATTGTATTTTACCTTTAGCCACGCAAACGAACATTGTCATTAAATGTTCAATACGAATTAGGCTATAGTCCTAAAAGGATGACGTCATTTGGTTCAAGACAGTTTATGCAAGACAACTCAACAGGTTTAGACTAGTTATAGGCTACTATCAACCTGCAGATGATGACTGAAATAAAATTGCTTGAGCTGAAGGGATTTTAATGTTCAAGGGAAACAGAGGTGAAATAGGCCTATATCAGTAACCCCTAATGCATCTTATTTTACAGTCAAGAAATCAGTGTTGGCAGAGATAATACTGGATTGAGGTCGGAGGGCCAAGTGTGTGATTCAATCTCCTAACAGCAGATGGCAGCAGAGGGTTTCTGACTAAATAAGCCCCTGTGATCATTTACAGCGGGTGTTATGTAGGCAACACATCCAAAATTAACAAAGGAGATACTGCTGTAACTCAATATGCAGACTGATAGGATGTGTATTGATTATAACCCTATTTCTGTTTTTGTTTTTTTAAGATCCTCTGTGAATTAAATAATTTACCTTCATGATCGTATACAGTATGTAACAAATTTACCTTTGGGTAATAGAAAAGAAACCTTGAACCTTGAACCTTGATCAGAGCGCGTCAGTGATTGTGAGTCTCACAATGGAGCGTCTTCTATGGGTTTTATTAATGAGCCTATATGGCCCTGCCCTATATGCAGACCAACTATAGGCTACATCATACAAAGCTCTCCAAGCTGCTACGGTGTCTATGGCTTTCCACAGGTCTTGCTGCGTGGGGAAAACAGCACAGCAAAATCCTTCAAACATATGGCAATTTCTTGGTCGCGTGACTTTTTGTCTCTCTAGTAAAATGGATTCAACGTGCACATTCCTGAATGTGCTTTTGATCATTCTTTAAACTGAGATTCTTATCGAAGTGGAAAACGGAACGGATAAGACTTGGACAACAACTAACAATTGAGTATTTTTTATAATGATTTAAATTGATCTAAAGACAATTTTCAGATCATTCTTGTATCAGTCTTTGGTCTCGATGTTATACATTATGCATTAGGGAAGTATTATCATATGCCTATTAAGTGGTCCTTTTAGTAATGTAGCGTTGAAAGTGTTTTTTTAATACATTGCCAGTAGGTCTATTTAACATTCATACATTACTGTACCACTTATGGCATATACAGCATATATAGCCTCAGCGGCAGAGTCAGGACGGATAATGGGTCCAATCGAGCTGACAACAGCACCACATGTTTGATTTACCTTGTTTACCCCCCTGAACATCACACCACAGCTCGGCGTGGACGCCTCGTATCTGGTTCATTGTCGCGTGGTTGTTTACAGTCAACAACACCCTCCCACGAGCTTGTTGTTCCACTGGAATAGAGCCAATCATCTCCAAATTGGCCCATTTATTTTGTCCTCCTCAAAATGAATTTCGACCAACTTCTCTCTGCCATCGGGGGTTTCGGAAAATATCAGAAAATTTTGTACATATGGATTTGTTTACCCCAGATTCTTCTCGCCTTCCATATGATGGCGAGCATCTTCACCGGAGCCACGCCGCCCCATCACTGCCGAGAGAGCCCGAGCTCAATAACCGATACACTCAGCTCGAACTTCAGCGTCTCGGATTCCTCCTGCTTCTCTTCTGAGGTCCTGCTGCTGGGCAACCGGACCGAGCGCGTCCCGTGTGGCCACGGATGGGTCTACAGCAACGAGACTATCCAGAGTACAACAGTCACAGAGGTAGGACGGTAGGCTATATTGCTGGTGCACGTTTAATATGATTTGTGAAGTCTAATCTTCTGTCAAAGTGTGAAATCAATCTCAAATTTACGCGCCTCTCCAAATACACGTGTTACACTGTAAAATAAATAAATAAGGAGGCTACATAAATAAATGCATACATTGGCTACATACATAGACTACAATACATGGGGCATTCTACAGAATTAGTTCAAAGTGCAGTCCCATTACAATAAAAGGTTTAACAAAACAATTAAGTATTCAGACATCATGGATATTTACTGAGATTATATTATGATCTATTTAAACCCAGGGCATTAAATGAGATAGTGATAAGCTAAATAAATAAAAAATATATATAATTTATAGGGTACTTTCTATTGAGAAGTAGCTGTCCCCAATCCTGACCCATACATTTCAATTTATGTAAATACCACTTACAACATTTTTTTGATTTGTTTCAACTGTGTAATTTAAAATATCTTTATGATTAAGTTCAAACAAAGGTTGAAAGACTTATTTTTTATTGTGAGTTTAAAGTGTGTTGGCTGAGCCTAGATTTAAGCCACACCCCTGAATTTTTGACCAGGAAGTGACATTGCATCCCTGTCCCCCATGGCTGCATGATAAGCAGCTAAATCTCATAATTTTTAAATAAATGTGTTCCAAAGTATGAAAATCAGTGTGTAAATTAAAAAATTGTCACTACCGAACACACATTCTCTTCAATTATGTAAACTTTTTGGGGTTTTATGCAAATGATTATGTTTCTATGGGTGTACACCTCTTCAAAGATGCGTTTGCTAGCCATGTGCTTGCTAGCATTCTTTAATTATGCTCAAAATTAGGTAGAATTTTCACTACTGAATCATATGGTCAAGTTCGGTAGTGACATTATCATTTCGGTAATGACAAAATGGAATGGTAAAGTAGTTAAATCTCATCATTTTGAAATAAATTTGTTCCAATATCTTAAAAGCAGTGAGTTTATCATTCAGTATCATCATTCCAATCATCTATTTACAGAAAATAAGCAATTGATAAGTAATATTTGTATATGGTCATGGATGAACATTTTTCTTCAAAAATAATTTATTTTATTGACCACTAAACATATGTGCTTGTAATATTCTCAACATCAGACAAGTTATGAGTTAAAATTAAACAATAAGGTTGAGGGAATATGATAAAACACTACAAAGAAAATACTGGTCACTACCGAAACACTGGTTGTTTTAAAATATATATACAGTATATACATATATATATATATATATATATATATATATATATATATTTATATATATATATATATTGAGTTATCAACTAAAATGTTATGATACTGATTGGTTAACTGTATGTTCCATCTCATAAATCATTAACTCTGAAATCAATCTGATCATTGTTTTGCATTTTAGAACGAAAGATTGCACATAGATTTTGAAGAATTTTAAAAATTGAAATTTGTTAAAAAAAAAAATTATTTTGATTTTATTGTGAAAACCTTCAATAAAAATAATCTTTACATAAGGGAAGTAAACATAATACTAACAGGTTAACATAATATTGTTTTTATCATAGTTTAATACTATGTTTCGGTAGTGACAAATTTGGGGAGAGGAAATACATTCTAAAACAGTCTAAAAATACAATATCAAATTTGACGATTCTTTTACTAGATATGTGTACTTCAGATATGGTACAATATACAATATATATAGGGAAAAAAATTTGGGAATAAAACTTTTTAAAAATTTAAAAATATTTCCAACCTGACTTTGAACCAATTCGGTAGAATGGCCCACATACATACATACATAATACATACCTAATAGTAATTAGGCTAATTGAAGTCTTGTGCTGTTGCTAGGCAACCTGTGAAAGATTTAGGAAATGATCGCCCTTGGCCAAGAAATATTTCCGCACACTGAAAAAGTATTTATTTTTAAACATTAGTTTGAAAAGGCTACAGCTTAAAAAGGTAAAATATCAACAAAACTGATACTCAGATGTTTTCAGAGCTGTCAACCCTGTTTTAATGTTTTATGCTAAGCTGTATATTATATTAATTTATTTATACCATTTGAGTGAAACTTCGTAACGATCAGTGAGTTTTATAGTTTATATTTCTTGGTTGTATTACATCAGGTTGTGTTGCACTGTCCTATGTCTGTTTATCTGTTGTGTTTTTGTGTCTACTGCTGCAAATCAAATTTCCCTTCCAGGGACAATAAAGATCTGAACTGATCTGAACTGAACTGACCTGAACTGAACTGAACTAAGCCGTACTAACTTTCTCTTACAAATGCGAACCACTTCTAAAAGGTATAGTCTATTTGAAACAGGGCCATCAGGCAATAAAGCAAGTTCCATCTTATGTCATCATGTCTTAAGTCTTTAAAGTCATATAAGGCTACTCCTAGTATCAGTAGCTATAAATAATATACAGTGCTCATAAAACTACAACACTTGAAGCATTGTGGACCCTGTGGGTTAATTGCCTGCTTTGTCCAGATATACAGCCTTAAACAAAATACTGTTAAACTCCAATATAAACTCATATAAAGAAGACAAATAATTATTGCTTAAAAAGTCAAAAGTTTTAAAAAGAAAATGAACCAAAAGAGGAAAAAAATGTGTTTTTATCACCATATCAATCTTCTACTAACACAGGCAATCTCCTCTGTTTGTGTGTTTTTTTTATACCAGTGGGATCTGGTGTGTGACAAAGCTGCACTGAACAGTCTTGGTTCAACTATCTACATGTCTGGCCTGTTAGTGGGATCTGTTGTGTTTGGAGCCATGGCTGACAGGTGAGCTGATACTTTTGCCTTGAGCTCCTTCACTTCTGACTTTGTACTGCTACAAAACAAGCCAGGTCCTCATTATCAAAACATGGCTACAGGCAGAGACACACAAAGATTTCCCCAGGTGTGTTTGCAGGTGTGGCAGTTTTCACACACCAACACCTCCATATTTATCTGTATAAGACTGGTCTCACATTTTTAGCATCGGTTCACCAATGCACTCATTTGCTTATGTTCTTAGAAAGCAATCTGATGTCCAAGCTTTCTGTCTTTTGCAAGGTATGGCCGTCGTTTCGTCCTGCTGCTGTCCATCGCTCTTCAGACTGTGTTTGGAGTCGCTGTGGCCTTTGCACCCAACTTTCCTGTCTATGTGATTCTTCGTTTTACAGTTGGCACCATGATCTCTGGGGTTATCATCAATGCTTTTGTGCTTGGTACTTACAAAACACAGACACTCAAACAATATGAGATAATTGCAGTAGCAATAGCATAGAGCACTTTAATATTAATCATCAGATAGTACATAATGCTCTTCCGTTTCCTTTTAGCTGATCTGAAATTTTTTTTTTTCCTTTTACAGAGGCTGTTAAATTCCAGTAAGCTTTAGATATAAATGGATTGTAATTGTTAGATAAATCCACTGAAATTACAATTGATTGTTTCTATTATCTATTTTCAAATTATTCTGTCTCTTAGGCTACCAAAAAACAAGTATCAAACCTATTTAAAGTCTGCCTGAAACGGAACTTGTAGAGTATCTTACTGTTGTGTTGTGATATATTTTATACTGAAATGGGACAGAACCAATCAGAAAGAAGGCGGGACATAACTTTTGGATGAATTTGAATGCATCTTAGCTTTGACAAAGCTTTTTAATTGTTACATGTAGTGATTTTTCCATTAAATTTAATTTAATTGGAGCACCCTGTGGTGTGTGGCCTCAGTATTTTTATATCATCAGACTGAATATCTTGACATCTATTTTATGGATTGAAATAAAAGTTTGTTAAGTGGCCGCCAGAGGTTAAACCCTGCTTTAATCTAATGTCTCGTGCTTTTTAATCTATTTGCTCCATCTCAGAACAAAAACCCTTTCCCATCTTTCCACTACCTCAAATCCCTAAACCATCACCACAGTGTAACCCTCTTCCCATGTGACTCCCGTCCTCTCCTTCCCATTCTTCTTCCCTCTCTCCAAACCCTGTTTTTCTGAAGGCACTGAATGGACTTGCACCAAGAGGCGTATGCTAGCTGGTATCATCACTGACTACGCATTTGGTCTGGGCTACATGCTTCTAGCAGGCATAGCATACTTCATACGAGACTGGAGAAAACTACAACTGGCCATATCAGCCCCTGGCTTCCTGCTCATCTTTTATATATGGTGGGAAACTTGAATGTCAACCTAACATTAGGTCCACTGTGTATTCATACATTAAGACTTGAATGTAGTCTTTGTGCTCCCCCCGCCCACCATTTCCGGCTCTTTCCTCTCTACCTCCTCCCTCTTTCTTCTGTCAGGGTGCTTCCGAAGTCTGCCAGGTGGTTGTTGGCCAACAACAGAAGTGAGGAGGCCATTGCACTTCTCCGCAAGGCAGCGCTGATTAATGGACGGGTCTTACCTCCTGTTGTACAGGTAACGTTTTTGTAAAAGCAAATGGGTGGTGACAAAAATACAAAACAGTTTTTTGTTAACTTCCCTTTCCCCCCAAAGTCAAATGTTCTTACTCCTGATGTTAATCTGGTAGAGTTGGATTTTTTTTTTTTAAGTGTATGCTTATCTCCCTGGTAAAAAGGCTACAGCCAGCAACAGCAGATATAATAAATAATACTGCATTATAAAAATAAATAAGCTTAATTCCAGTTATTCATAATAATGTAGTCATAAAGCTGTAGTTTGAAAGTTATCCTCTGAAAAAATAAAAAATAAGTATTTTTTGCATATTAAAATCATTTATTATTTATTTACAATGAATAAATGAAAATATAGAGTGCTGTAGTGAGGATAATATAATCCAGTTAAAAAGGTTTAACTCATTAAAGTGTTTTTATAAGTTATGGGTAACAGCTTTATGGTATGGAGGGATATGATGTGTTCGACTTTGAATTCAAGATTACCTTCTATAGAATTGGGTTTAAATGTATCCAGGTTGAGAAGATTTTAGACGGAGCCAAACGAAGTCATTCAGCTGTGGATCTGGTTCGAACACCTCAGATGAGGAAGAGGGCCATCATCTTGTTCTACATCTGGTACAGTGCCTGTGTATATGTGCATGCACAAATGCATTTTCATTACATTTTAAAGTCAGTTATAAAACAAAAATGTAATCCTTTCATCCTTTTTCTCCTCTGTCTACATTGATGGTTGTCCTTTACTGTACACCCAAGGTTTGTGACTGTGCTGGTGTATTATGGCCTCTCACTGGGCGTGTCCAGATTAGGCACAAACCTCTACCTGACCCAGTTTGTGTTTGGGTTGGTTGAGATCCCAGCTCGTTCGCTCGTATTGCTTTTCCTGCCATACAGCCGTCGACTCTCCCAAAGTGGGTTTTTGGCTGTCGGAGGTCTCGCCTGTCTACTCATGCTTGCTGTCCCTGAAGGTATGATGTCCAACTCGATTTGCTCTGTGTCCTGACAGGAATGTCATCTTCTGCTGATTTTAAGAAACATCTTCTTTTCATGTCAATCTCAAATAAGCGTGCACAAATGTAATTCACAAGTCTGTTGATTCTCCTCTGCAGATCACCCCAATGTCCTGACTGGGCTTGCTATGGTGGGGAAGTTTGGTATTACAGCTTCCTTTTCTATAATCTACGTTTACACAGCTGAGATATTTCCCACTGTGCTTCGGTGAGAAATGTATTCACTCAGTATTTTCTTTCTCATGCTCACAGAATAATTATAAAAAAAACTTATGAGGGTAATACTTGCATTTTGTTTTCTCGGGTGTACCTACAGGCAAACAGGAATAGGTGTATCAAGTATGTTTGCGCGGATGGGTGGTATGCTAGCACCTATTATCAACTTGCTCCATAACAGCAACCCTGCTATACCTCTGATCATCTTCGGTACCTCCCCGCTACTGGTTGCTGTTCTGGCTCTGGCACTTCCTGAGACTGCTGGCAGACCTCTTCCTGACACCATAGAGGATGTAGAGAACTGGGACATGAGGTACTACACTGACTACACTACACTCTGTTATCATTGGGTTATAGACTGTGCTCATGTAGGGTTTTTCCAGAGGTTGGGAGTACTCAAAGCACTTTAACACTAGATGTCACATTCACCTATTTACACACATCCTAAACTGATGACAGAAGACGCTATGTAAAGGCTCCATTAGTATTCCCATCCATACTAATTCACATTGCTGTCTATGCCACCAGGAGTAATTTGGGGATCAGTTTCTTAGTCAAGGACACTTATACATGTGAACTGCAGGAGCTGGAAGTGGTATCACAGTCTCAGTAAATGCTCAGCTTCTGTGACACTGAATAGGACATTGTAGCCTTGCTTGTTCCAACTTGAAGACCAAACCAGCTCAGTGTGTACTTTGTGTTGTGTCTCCTGCAGATCGCCTTCCAACAAAAAGAACCCTGAGATGTCAGAGGATATCACCCAATCAGCAGGCAGCACAGACGAGCAGGAGATACGACATCTAGCATGCCAGGCCTAACGGCATGAAAGAGGACACACACTTTCCATAATTCACATTGCATACAGTCTCACATTTGTTACTGGATGCATTGCGCCATCAAACATCCTCTATGCAATTACATGTCAGGATCTGACCAAGAACTCAATGCAATAAAGTGAAACATATAGCACTCACCAAACCAGGTTGTTGGTGTGCATGGACACATGCACAAAGCAGGTAGTCATAAAACCTGCCAGCTCAAATCAATATCCTTTTGTTTTACCAGGTTAGGTAAACACCTGGAAAAAGTCAGGAGTAAACAGAACTCCTTTGGGATCATATGCATTTTCTCCGGCTTGAAAAGATGCAAATTGTTCCATAATAAAAAATACAGATGGCATATATGTAAATAAGTTTCTATTTCAAGCTAGATTTTTTTTAAAGCAGAGCTGAAATTTAAAATGAGACTTGACAAGAATTTTTCAGTACTGGAAGATAACATTTCAGTGCATTGAGCAAAAGCACCAATAATTATTGTTATAGGGTACCATGTCTGTGGAATATTTTTGTTGAATCTTACTGCTGTATGAAACAAGAAAATGCCTCATTTTCCATGTTGCATTACTCAAGAGGAATAAAACTAGTCCAGTGAGATTGCATGCACAAGTTAACTTTATTATGCCTAATGTAGCCTTGTGTTAGACTTATGTAGTTTTATTTGGAAAGCAAATGTGATCTGCATGTAAAGAGATAATTGATTTCAGCATTGTGTAGTTGTTTGTTGTCTTATATCAAGATTTAATATTACTAGCTAGTTCGACATGGATCTGGGAAATATCTTGTAATATTTACAAGTGTCTAAGGGCTTTTATAAAGCACAAATTAAAAGGTGACTATGTGATTGTTGAGAATCTTTTCTTCCTATACCAGAGAGAAGGCCAGAATGAGTATTTTAAATAAACAGATGTCAGAGAAGTCAGGTAGTGGTAAACAAGTCATTTTTATTGCAATGATTCCAGCCCAGTGCATTTAATCTCAACAAATGTAAAAGAACAAGGACAAGTGGAAATGTGTCAGGCTTTACTTTACAGCTGAAATGAAGGCACTGTAGCTATGTGCCACTTGCAATAAACACATCAAAATCATGTCTGAATAAGCAGATTTGTTGTGTGTTTGAATTGTACAGCATTCACCCTTGTCAACAACTTACTGGTACATACTTCTTCACCAAACAGCTACAGTATCTTCATCACTATACACTCAACACATCCAAATCAAGTGGTACTCATTCTTAGGCACTCACATAGTGGCATTAACACAAAGAGAAAATGGTAAGATGGTTTCTATACTGATTGGAGCTCAAGAACTGCCGTCAATGTTGAGCTTTGCCTCAGCACCCGTGTGTCCAATCGGACTCAAAGCTGATCGTTTGCTCTCTCCTTTATCTAGATCCTTGATTGTGTTGTACTTACTCTCTGATGTATGTTGCGTTGGATAAAAGCGTCTGCTAAGTGAATTATAGAAAATGGTAGAATCTATGCCAGTGTAACATATGTGGCATCAGTAGAGACGCCACAGTTGTTATCTTTCATAGACATTAGGATGTAGCCATCATTGCCCCAGTAGGTAGACCATGAGTTCTTTATCAACCAGTATGGCTCCCCATCCAGGGTGCCATATCCCACTGCAAGCACAGCATGGTCCAAGTCATCAGTTTTATTACCTAGAAAACAACATGCAGAGTTAGAGAGATTGACTGTTTTTATATACAGTGTGAGCATCAGCGAGAATAAAAACTTACCACAAGCGGGTTCATAGTAGACACCATGACTGTAGAAAACAAATGATCGATGTGAAGCATCAATACTGACTGCCACTGGCCCATTTTTAAAGAGTGCCAGCTTAAGGGCCTCTGCGTCTCCCGATGTGACATTGGTGTAGCTCTGGATATGTGCAGTAAGCTGGGATGTGTTCAAATGGCAAAATCCATTCTGTTCAGAGAGAGACAAAAAAAACTTTAGCCCGTAGTGGTGAAGTACTAGAAACCATTCTGTAGGTCAAGAACATATAGTATGTGCCCCCTTGGAGCATAGAGGTAGTGATAAATAACTAACTGGGATCATCTGGCTAAAAAGGCCTTAGTAGTGATTAGGAACAAAAGTCCCAATTTAGCCGCGGATACAACTCCAACAGTTTAACCTTTAAAAGCTTCCTAAAAAAACACATTTTAGTAAAACTTTTTGGATAAGTTTAGTGACAACTTTTAAATAAATCTAATTTTACCCAATTATCATATATTTCAAAGTCATCTACATCTGGCCATCAAACATTCTCTGCATCATCTCTACTTTTCTAAGCCATTAAAGGCAATCTCTTGTTATTTATCACAAATCAATAGAACTCAAGTAATAGTTTTGGACAACGTAAAGTCCCCCTTCATGATGGTCATTAAAGGAGTACCCCAGGGATGTACCCTGGGGCCACTTGTATTTACATCCATATGATACAATGTTGTACTCGTCCTCACCGTCAACCACTCAAGCTCTTATGATTAACAGACTGATCTTAATTATATCTAACAAACTCTGGCTGGTCTTAAACTAAAGTGAGCAGCGTAAAAGAAAAATAACATGATATTCTCAAAGCAGACAAATGTTAAATAATGCAGAGTTATTTGATGACACTGAATGTGTCCATCAGGTCAAATACTTCGTACCAGACTACATGATGGTCTTCTTGGACACATTTCAAATTCAACTGGCAAACTTTAGCATCAACTTTGTTTCTTTCTAGATCTTGTCACTTTTATTATTTTGTATTATAAAAAATGTCCAGCCGAGCTTTGCAGCCTTACTTCCTGTGCCAAGATAGCAGAGGTTGATGCTCATCCTTTATTTTGTCATGTGATTTCAAGACAACTTAAGTAAAAATATTTAATGATCAATAGACAATGAACAGCCACCATTTCCTTAATGGGGCCACATTTCTGAGTATCTTTATTAACCAAACACCTTCAGTTAAAAAACAAACAAACCTGGTTTTCGACACAGATTTTGCATGTGTGATTTTTTTGTTAGTATAGGGAAAGGCATTACATGTTGGTATCATCTCACCATTCCCATATAGGATCCGTAAGATTCCATTGTAGCAATGCCTCCATGTTTCATAATCCACTCGTACGCTCTCCACTCCTCCCCTCCATCACAGCCGTTATTGCCAAAACCCCAGGAGCAGTCCACAAGCATCTGCTGGGACAGAACCTGCAGGGAGCCCGTCTGAAAAACAAGAAAAAAAAAACGTCAAACCCCAAGAAGAGATTAGTAACCTGCCTTGTTCTGCATTAATCACATTCTCAGAAGTACAAACAGAATAGTAATTTCACAAGCTACAGTTTATAGCAAAGAGCATAAAACTAACAAAAAGAAAACACACTTCCAAGACAACACAAGAGTTTCCAGGAATTATTGATTAGAAATGTAGAAAATAAAAATGAGCTGAAGAAAACGATTTGAGAAAGAAAAGCGAACTGTATAAGGAATAGTTTTAACACAGCAGTTATTTACTTGTTGCTCTGGAGATGCTGGGAGATCAGGAAGAAGTACATTTCAAATTGGCCCCTGGGTAGTGGCTTTATTTATTTAGCTGCCTGTGGTGACCCTAGGTGCCCATAACAGGTCACTTCCTGCTGTTGTGCCTCGTGCTGGCAAAGGCCCAACGAAGAACTGCTTCACAACAGTACTTTTCTACTTGCCAAATCAAACTGTCCAAGCAAAAACTGAAACCGTGCATTGCTTACATTTTTCAAGTTAGGAGTTCCAAACCACAGAAAGGTTCTTACATCATTGTCCTCTGTGGGCTTATTATGTTTTGTTACTGGCAAAAAACAATCACTTATCTTTGTAAAACAGTCATGTGAAATATTGAATGGCTGGATGCTTAATTTCAGTAAAATTTTCTGTTAATAAAAAGGTAAAGACAAAAATAGCTTGCTGTGACTAGATTAGTAATATACTATACAAGCACATTATAAACAAATTTTAATTATCAGCAAGCAGCAAAGAAAAATTGTCAGGTTTTTGGTCTGATGGAAAAGAAAAAAAATCTGCTCCACAAACCAATTACTTCAAGTTGTCAACTTGACAGTCTGAGCACCCTGAATTCTCACACACTAGGCTGGAATACCCATCAAATTCAATGTGGTAGTCGAAATTGTTGAGTTTGAGTTGTTTATAGAGTGTGTGTTAGTCAAAATTTTGGTAAACTGGGGGTACCATCAAATCCCATTACAAACCATTCAATGTCTAGTTCAGGTTGCTCAGCAACAGGGGAAAGGAATGCCTTTGAGCTTTGCCTTGCATGGGATGGAGGAAGGCCAAAGCTGACAGTAATTCATTAGTTTTATTCCCACTAAGGTCCGTCTAAAGTGAGTGACAGTGGCACAATGAACAGTCTTGTTGACTGGACCCGCCCCAACTCTGAAGGGGGGGGGGGGGGCTTCTTTTTACTCACAAGGATGCTTCTCTTATGTCCTATAGAGAAAATAAAACTAAACCTCAAACTAAGAACATCAGAATCCAAATTATATAATCAGAATATATTATATATATATTTGTTTCCCACTAAACTTATACAAATACATGCTCAACCTGTCAGTGTTATCAAGATTTAATAGAAAAATGCATTTCTATATTACATTTTTCCTTCCTTACACAAATAGCATCTATACATTTCCTTTGCTATGATTTTTTTTCCTTTGTGTCATTTACCTTTTTCAAAAGCTGTAAAGTATTGTAATTTCACCTTCAATCTGGTTGGATCTTTTTTTTTTTTTTTAAAAGATTTATTTTGGGGCTTTAATGGAGAGATAGGAAAGTGGATAGAGACGGAAATCAGGGAGAGAGAGTGGGGAATGACGTGCGGGGAAGGAGCCACAGGTGAGATAGGAACCTGGGGCGTCCGCTTGGAAGACTACAGCCGTCGCACTAACCACTGCGCCACCAGCGACCCATAATACATTGCTTTTAGAGCTTCAAGGGTCGTTTAAGTCATCATATTGTTTCTTAAAAATAAACACAGATGCCTATAATAGAAAAACACCGCACATGATTGCAATGCAACCAGAACATGGGCAGATGAACCACCACGTGGAACAACTGTGAAGAGCATAAGGAAGTATCTCGGCAGGTGAAAACAGTGGAATGAGTGGTGCAGTCTGTTTTCTAATATTTTCCAGTCTTTTCACCTTCATGAAGAGAGCGCCCTCTACTGCTCCAGTGGTGGCAAAACTCCAGCAGGAGCCACAAATGGCCTGATCCTTTACTGGGGTCACAGCACCTGCAACAGCAGAGTTTATAAAAATTCAAAGCTATCCCACGAAGAATAATGCATCTCATGAAACACATTTCAATGCATTGACTCACCATAAAGCCTCCAGTCAAGAGAGTCAGGTACTTTTACACCTTGGTAAATCATGGCAGGGAACGGGAGCCCTCTGTTTGGAGTCTTTCCATGTTTCCTCCCCCTCATGGTGGCCAGCTCTGACATTGTGCGATCTGACAGAGAGTTCAGAGCCAGAGAGAAGGGAAGCCCTGCTCTGTTTTTGGAGTGCACGTACCTAAAGAACAAGAAACCAGTCAAAGGGCAATCAATATTTGTGCTTGGAAGCAGTTAGCATGCCTCTAGACTATATCAGTGGTGCATCTGTAACACAACTGAGTGTTTTTATTCCTCTCACCTGAGATTATGAACAAAAGCATGCTCCCTCTTCTCATGCTCTCTTTCATCACTGTACTGACGCTGAAACTTCTCCTTGAAATGGTCGAACATGTGCTGTGAATGGCCTGATGCTGATGTGTGGATTAGATCTTTCATGGGATTGGCCAACATGTGGTGCTCCACTCCTGGACCAGGAAACCCCCCGCAGCTCATCCCTAAAGGGCAACAACCAAAACATTTTTTTTTTGCATTTTTTTAAATCCCCCCCGCTTTTTTTTTTTTTTTTCAAATCTGCATTAATGCAGCTACAACAGAATACAAACCTTCAGGTAGCAAAAACACCTTGGGGTCCACATGAGTGCTGAACTCTTTGTAGTCCACCAAATATTTGTCATAATGGGACCCCAGCAGCGTGTTGTATCCCATCATCTCATAATGGAGCGGTGTGGCAGGATCCTCCTTACTGTCTTGATCTTTTTCTGAATGAGTCACCCAAAGTGTGTACGTGTTCTTTTTGTGACCTACAGTGGTCACATTCTGCCAGACTTCACACAAGGAGCCTCCATAGTACTCCATCCTCAGGAACTATGGAGGATATAAATCATCACATGTGAGAACAGACAGAACATGAGGCAGACATTTATAAAAAAGCAATAATTCAAGTTTAGATTAATGGGTAATTAAGGAGTAAACATTTTTTGGATAAACAGGATAATTAACTTAATTTAGTAATTTCCTGTCTAGAAAAACGTTAGCCTTTTTATAATTTGGCAGACGGTCTGAAATGAGGGTGTGTTACAAACCAGAGCATAAGACCACAAATGTAAAGAAGCAACAACATCTTTAAATCTGTATCCCCAGGGCCAGTCTGCACTTTTTTTAATACTATGAAGAGCCTTTCTTTACACATACAGACCTGGAAGCCCTGCACGTCAGGCAGTGATGCCTGTGGTGTGACTGCTTCATCCTTTGTTCCATTGACCTGGAAACACTTCATCACATTCAGCTCTACCTCTGTAGTCTCAGGAGAGATTTTATTTGAAACTCCCCACGGCTTCTCGGCCCCCAGTTGGTACGTGGAAACCTGGCCTGTTGATGATCAATGGAAGAGATGTTAAATTTAGAAACTCTCATCTAATGTAGTGTGCAATAATATGTAGCCACACATCAACGTGCTTAAGACTTGCAGTACCATTTTAATTTTTAGGAGACCTTTTGCTGTCCCTTAGTCTGGAAATATGAGGGCCGCCCCCCCCCCCCCCCCCCCCAATATAATGGTAGGGGAAACACTGCTGTAGTAAACAGTCCCAGTCTGAAGAGTAATAACTGAGATGTTTTTTTTTTTTATGCTGCAATAAAGTAATTTTTACATAAACTAGATTGTTGACACCTAACACCAGGATGGTTAGTAAACCAAAGATACAGCTTACACAATCAGCTAAACAAGACAGTAAAGATTTCAAGTCATGAGTTTGAAACATGAGTCAACAGAAAACATTCCCAAAAGTGCTTATTCATTCATTTTCACTTCTTTTTTTTTTAAGCACCGATTTAATCTGTTCTGCTCTGGTTACTCAAGTCTGACACAACATGTTCTTAGTTTCACATCAACAATGCAGGGGAAATACAGAGTCAGGTTTAACAGAAACAGCCCGGTTAAGTGATATTTCTTACCATGGTAGTAGTCGATGCGGCTGGACTTCGCTGCCAGGTCGAACCAGGCCTCGAATGGCTCCTTGATCTCAGCATAGGGGAGAGAAATCACTCCTGCAATGGAAATACACTATGAAGCTACTTTTATAGGGGAAAAGAGGCATTACACAAGTATTCTGATGTTGCACTGCTTACCTTTAACATGATAGCTGTTCCCAAAGTTTGGTAGAGAGGGGACTGCTTTGCCCTCTGAAGCTACAGGAAAAGCAAATATTGACGTCATCAAGCACAAACTAAATGAAAACAGCCGTGTTGAAATATCGATATGGATGTCCCTATGTTGTCATTACAATGTTGTACGATTTAAGCAATATATTCAACGCAAATTGTGGTGATTCGACAGCACAGAAATAACAGGCTGACCTTAAGAGACCCACAAACCCAAACTTAATTTAGTGTTGTTGACGCTGTATCGTCGCTGAAGGCAGAAGTGCTAATGACAAATAGACTTCCTGTTTATTCGGTCAATTTAAATTGTATCTCTACCGAATTATCAAATGGATACTTTCATTTCGTCTGAGGTTATTAGTAACACTTAAGACTACATGTACATATCCTGATAACACATCCAACTATAAGTTCACAGATTGTAGCTGAGGTTTGGTGAGAGAGTCTTGCTCTTCTTCAACGCGTAGCATATCTAAAAAAAAAAAAAAGTCGTCCTTTGTAATTGGAAGTTGAACCATTGCTGTAATGTTCTTAAATGTTAAGATTATTTCTGTAACAGAACCTGAGCGATAGTCACTACAAAACATCTGTTATGACACCACCTTAGCAGCTGGCGTAGCCGCAGCTAGCGAACTGTAAACACGATGATACGAGTTGCATGTTGTCTTTTACCTGTGATGGCCAGCAGAAGAACAGCTGCGAAGTAGAAACGCATCGTTTTCCCTGAGAGCTCAGACATACAGTGAATGAAGCAGTAGGACTGAACTCCAACCAAAACACATGACTTTATAACCTATGTCTCCACATTAATGTAATAGCTAACCAGACGTACTGTGTCTAAACCAATCACAGTACTGGGTCTAAACCAATCACAGTACTGGGTCTAAACCAATCACAGTACTGGGTCTAAACCAATCACACTAGATCAGATACGAGGACGTTTAATTTAAAAGAATGTCATGTGACTTGTTTTCACATGACCACTGATAGTAGAGGAACAACCCCCCCCCCCAAAAAGGCTTTAGTTTTCGAGATACCCCTACCCGAGGTAGAACAAAGCTTAACCATCTTTTTTCATAACTTGAACAAGTCTAGTTTATGAAACGGATGGTTGTATAAAAATATTTTACAGCAAAATAACTTTTTTGGGATGTTTTATGCATCTTACCAAAAAACGAAAATAGGTCAAATTAGGGCTTCTCCAAAAGGGACAGCTCTAGCCTTATCACATGTATCTCTGGGAATCAAAATCAGAATTTCACCAAATTTGGAAAGGATGTTCACAGATAGTTATTAGTTTCAATTATGCACATTTTTTATCAAAACCATTTTAATTTTTTGTATTTTTCACACTTAAACACACATGTAGTTTAGGCGGAAATTGAAAATTGAAACAAAAATTCGAAATGTATGTATATCAAAGTCTGTCATTTTTTAAGTACACCAAACATTAAAATATGTCATTTGTATCTTCTTTAGACTTTTATCTCAACATAAAAGCAAGTTATTTTACTTTTAACTTGAGCCTATGCTGTCACCAGCCCCTAACAGGAAACTAGTGCAGCCAGGATTTCAGGGCGACCTGGTACAATGGGGCCCTATGGATGTGTATGTGGGAGGACGTGGCCACAAACAATAGATTAAGACTTAACAACAAGACACAATATAATTGTATTCTGTAATATGTATATAATTAAACATTTTATAGTTATTCCTCATACATTTTGTCTCACATTTTCTATCTTACATATGATTTATATGATGACACTCAGAGTCAACCCGCTGCTTTCAACAATATTGTCGCCTCGACATTGTTTCTATTTCATTCTAAAAAATTAAAGCATTGTCTTGCCATCAGCTGTGAAATATTAATGAACTAAGAAAACAGTATTGATATATATAACCTTGAGTTCTTAGAAATTAAATATACATCATATAGTCTATTTGTATATCGGCTACACAGCCTGTTGTAGTTTTTTAAAATGTATTTCAGACATATAAAGATGGTGTGTAGTCACCATATCTCCTGCTTTTAAGAAGAATCCTAGTTACATCAGAGGATACACTGGATGAAGGGATAGTTTTTATAATACCCTAAGTATGATAAAGTGTTAAAAAAAAGCTACAATAGCTATTTTTGTTGAATGATTCATCAGGCAACCAATGGAGCTGGGATACAAAACAATTCTTATGATGGCGTAAATGTGTGTGAGGTGAATTAGGATAACAATCATGCAAACATGTTTATAAGAAACTTCTTTATACACTTATTTTACCTCATTATATATAATGACATTTGATTTTAAATGCTAATTACAGAGGATGATTTCCACTTTTAGACAAAATGACAGCGAACCTGAGAGCTTAACACCTTGCAACTAAAAACCTTTGTGTCACACTAAACATCCCCTGGAGACAAAGTTTGACCTCTTATCTCACAGGAGCTTTAAGAAAACAATTGCTGCAGAAAAGAACCATCAACAAAGTCAACCAACCACTCAAAGATAACAGAACCATGTCAAGGCATCACAACCAAATCAAGACATCACAACCTAATCAAGACAACACAACTAAATCAAGACAACACAATCAAATCAAGACACCACAACCAAATCAAGACACCATAACTAAATCAAGCAAAAATAACTTTTATCCAAAGCAACGTACATTAGAGAGTAAGTGAAACAAAAGCGAGGATCTAGAGAGGAGGAAAACGATGTCAGTAAGTGCAAATGAACAGCTTTAAGTCAGATCGGACACAAATGCTGACAGGCAGTGCACAGAGGCAAAGCACAACATAGACAGCTGTTCTTGGGAGTTCAATCAGTATAGAAACCATCTTAAAATCATGGTTATCAAACAAAACCATCGTCATTACCATCATCATCAATAATAATTTGTTGTCTTGATTTGGTTGTGTTATCTTTGTTTGGTTGACTTTGTTGATGGTTATTTTCTGCAGCAGTTGTTTTCTTAAAGCTCCTGGGAGGATTGTTTTGGTTGGTTATGGAGCTCACTTAAACTTATACTGATATCATTAAATGGTTTACAAAAGCAAACAAGACCTTAAGATAGAAGATATTTATTATTCTTATTCGTTACTGCTTTCAGCGGGTTGGTGTCATTTTCTACAGCCAAGATTCAGAGTTAGGGATACATTTGACGGTTCAAACTTGGCAGAAGGAGATTTTTCATCAGTAAACACAACTTACACAAGCACAGGATAAGATCAGCAAAGAGATAAGAGGTCAAACTTTGTCTCTAGGGGATGCTTAGTGTGACACTTATTGTACCAGTTCGCCCTGAAATCCTGGCTGCACTAGTTTCCTGTTAGGGGCTGGTGACAGCATAGGGTCAAGTGAAAAGTCAAATAACTTGCTTTTATGTTGAGATAATAGTCTAAAGAAGATACAAATGACATATTTTAATGTTTGATGTACTTAAAAAATGACAGACTTTGATATACATACATTTCGAATTTTTGTTTCAAGTTCCGCCTAAACTACATGTGTGTTTAAGTGTGAAAAATACAAAAACTGAAAATGGTATTGATAAAAACTTTGCATAATTGAAACTAATAACTATCTGTGAACATCCTTTCCAAATTTGGTGAAATTCTGATTTTGATTCCCAGAGATACATGTGATAAGGCTAGAGCTGTCCCTTTTGGAGAAGCCCTAATTTGACCTATTTTCGTTTTTTGCTAAGATGCATAAAACATCCCAAAAAAGTTATTTTGCTGTAAAATATTTTTATACAACCATCCGTTTCATAAACTAGACTTGTTCAAGTTATGAAAAAATATGGTTGTGTTTTGTTCTACCTCGGGTAGGGGTATCTCAACTTTTAGGGGCCCAAGTTCCTCTACTATGAATAAAGCTGTGATTTTAGGGAAGATGCTGCATCGTGTCAAAGGATGTTCATGTCAGGGATATCGCTGTAATGCTTGAGGGGGATTTCAGAATAGTTTTTTATTGCCAGGTAGGCTACATTTACACGTATAAGGAATTTGTCTTGGTGTATTTGTGCTAAAACAGTTAAATAAAATAAAGCAAAAATAGCAAGAACTTAAATAATAAAATATGAAAGCAATTACAATATAAAATATAAAAATGTAAAAATATAAGAAACACAAAATGTACAATAAAGGATCTGTGCAGTTGACTATGAAACAAATCTTACAGTATAAATCTACTCAGAGTGCATGTAATGAAATAAGTTTAGAGTCCAGTGGGCGTTAATGTAACGCATAAAAACAGTTCCAGCCTTCACATTATTGTGATGATTTCTGACTGTGGGGGTGATGAGAGTCTGTGCACGCCTTAGGGTCCTGGAGGTGTACAGGTCGTAGAGAGATGGTTGCAGCCAATCACCTTCTCTGCAGAGTGGTTGATACGCTGTAGCCATTTGTCCTTTGCTGTGGCTGCAGCGTACCAGACTGTGATGGACCAGGAGAGGATGGACTCGATGATGGCAGTGTAGAAGTGCACCATCATGGAAGTACATCCTCTGCTGTCCTTTCTTGGTGAGGGAGGTGATGTTCAGCTCCCACTTGAGGTCCTGGGTGATGATGGTCCCCAGGAAGCGGAAAGACTCCACAGTAGACACCGTGGAGTCACCAATGGTGATGGGGCTGGGGGCGGCTGCATTTTTCCTGAAGTCCACAATCATCTCCACTGTCTTCAGAGCGTTAAGCTTTAGACTGTTTTCGCCGCACCAGGTCACCAGATGGTCAGCCTCCCACCTGTAGGCAGACTCATCCCCACCAGAGATGAGTCCAATGTGGTAGGTGTCGTCTGCAAACTTTTACTGTTTTACCATTGCAGCTAGGTGTCAGTACATGGACTAAAAACATAGCAAGCTTATTTTAGTTAATATTTGATAAACAAGCAGTAGTTTCTTATTATTAATGCCATTAGTTTGTTACTGGACTTCTTCAATGAACTGCACGGCTACAGTCTCCCATTGTTGTAGGCTAAGCCTTTTCCCCTACAAAGAAATTAGCAGGAAAACCCACTAAAGTAGCCCATCAATAGACCGCAAGAACAGAAAACAAAAAGAACAAGAGCTGATTACTTGAACTTGGAGATATACTTTCGCTACCATAATTTTTGTCGCCATATATAAGAAGAGGAAGAACATGAGCAGTTTTCAAGTCTGTATGGAATTTTTTAAGAAGAAGATTAATTTATGAAATGTTACTATTAGTGGGATAAGAAAATAATCCACATTTTACTCAAAATTGCTTGTAACAACAGGCCTAAGGGAAGCCCTCACCAAGACGAAAGAGGGGCATATTTAATCTCATGTGTAGAAGTATTACCCTGTAGTTCAACCTGTGGTGCAAAGTCATAATTTTATGCAATTGTTGTGTCATCAAAAAGATGCCCTGAGGCAGCAGAACACAGTGCTGTATTTTTTTTTACAGTCCGTTTATGAACTGTGCCCTTTGCCAGTAGGCCACTGCAGCACCCGTTTTAATCTAAGTATTTGGCTGAACTTCAATTAAAATGATGCCAAAATGGCTAATGTGCACTTTACCAGCAACTTCATATTGTAAAAAACAAACTGAATGTAATTAGTATAAGTGAATGTCTTTAAATGTTAGGTCATTGAACATTCAAACACACAGATGCAAAAAAACATTGAACCATTTATTGAGTACAAGCAAAGGTGGATGGATTGATGATTTTCTGTTCAATAGAAATAAATCATTACATTGCCACAAACTTCAACAAAAGGTTAATTTAAAATAAGGGCAGAAATTCACTTACAATATTTATGCAACCATAAGGTTAAATAAGGAAAAAGTGGCTTCTTGTGATTCCTGGTTATACAAACATAAATTAATACACAATAACATCTCTCTGCATATTTAAAAAAATAGATTTAGGCCTACTTGCGGTCTTAACCATCTTTAAGCCGAGTACAAATTTTTGTCGACTTCAATGTACCTATTCGTTGCTTCTTTGGCCATATATGGACTTTGATGTCCTCTGGAAAGAAAAATATAAACAGATCGAATGAAGATGCATGTTCTGTAACAAATTAACCCAAAAGATGAAAACAAACTATTTTTTAACAACAGGAGAGTGGTGGCAGCATGCTTACACACAGCCCCACAACTAAATGCTATCCTAGCGCCTACGCTGTGAAAAGCACCCGTGAAATGTCGAAACAAAAACAAACGTTACTTCAGATTCAGTCTCTCAGGTGTCTGCGTCATCCTGGTGTCTCTTCAACTCGAAACCAATATACTAGACCCTACTGACCCTGCTTCTCCTCCTACCAACCACGCCAGACCCTGAAGTGAATCCTCCTAACGCATTATCATAACATCAATCTAATCTAATCTAATTATAAATTGGATGTTTTATCAGAAATTTAAAACAATAGTAAAAATGAATTTATTGCATCAGGAATTGTTGAAGCACCCTTTGCTTGTATGGTGATGTAGATGACTTTTGGTCTCTTTAATCTCTTTTTCTGGAACATAAAGATAATACACCAATTTGGAAACAAGGTTACTGGTGTCAAATTATTTGTGTAGGCTATCTGCACCTAATCTTACTTTTTAAGGCAAAAGATTACCTTTGAGATACATCAATTACAACCACATGTAGGTTACGTTAAATTGAAAACTGTTGTCAGTGTAAGTGTAACTCTGTAAAGCTGCATTGGTTACGATTGAAGAGTGGGTATTCAGAGCCGGGGGAAAAAATATACAGGTGATTGACATTCTTGTCAATGTCTTGACTGTGAAAGAAATGACGAACACTGAAAGGATACAGGAGCCCAGTTGATTTTGATTAAGACCACACATACCATGCCAGAAATATTATGAATATTAATGAAGCCAAAGTCTTTAGCTCTACTTTAAGAATGCTGATTAATAACATTCATGAAGACTTTAGATGTGTTCTCTACCAAAACTGGAAATGGGCCTGGAATGAAAAGGTTCTTGTTGAATAAATAAATAAATTGTGCCATCCCTGACAACATCCATTTTAAAAGTGAGGTTATTTGGTATAGAGGCCGGGGACAAAAAAAAATCGTCATACGGGCAGTAGACGGATAGTAAGCTTAAATTCACATCACTTCCAATTGGATCACTGACTTTCAGTGGTAATAGAGGCAGTACTATAGTGAAATCTGAAGCCCAGTGTTGTGGTCAAATTGGACCGGATCTTCTTGTTAATGGATTTACTCAGTCTGTCTTAGAGAGTGTATGACTTCCCATAAGTAGCTGCATCCTGAGAAAGAGGTTTCCACTCTGAAGCTGTGAGTCTGTGTTGGTTGGCACTGTTTTATTGAGGATGCTCCAGATAATTTATTATCATTTATGAAATAATAATCGAAATTTAATTAGAATTCAGTGAAATTTCAATGTCCTGTCACTTCTTTACTTTACTGTATGTGTCAGTATGAAGCTCTGTGCATTGTTCATTACAAATAAAAGTGACACAAAGAGTTTTAATTAACTACAACAAAAAATGACAAGTTAAAACATGATCTGTGAGGACTTTCTGCATACAAATAACCTGAAGTTCTTTCTAAGAAAATAGAGTGCATAAAAACCCAAACCTGCCACTAGATGTCAGTATCTTACAGAGTATGGTAAATCAGTATGAGTCACTCTGCTCTGTAAGGCTCATGTTAAAAATCCCATTAAACAGCGAGACTAAAGGGCAGCTTGTGGTCAGGAACATGTGCAGACTGCAGGCAGGGAGAGAGAGGACAGGAAGGAAGAGTAACACATTAAAGGAAACCCTAACCTTCCCTGAACTCTGTCAGGTAGAAGTCTCAGGCACTTAACTGGAGCCATGACATAACAATGCAAAAGCTTAGCAGGCAAAGGACAGACATCAGTCAGTGTGTGTTTTTAGTGCACAGTAGGAGCTGAAATAGAAATGGGAATCAGCAGGAAAGTCACACACAGACTGTTCAAGAGCTAACAGTTAATGGTAAACAAAATCAAAAGAAAGGGGTCAAAATAAATTTGGCAAGACTACATTAAACTCCCCCCCCCCCCTCTGCTCACACCCACATCACTTCTAAGTTCTAATGTCATTTTTCTTCTTTTTTTCCCACCACCTTACCATTCATAACACATTTTTTCTGCCAAAAGATTAAAGATTGATTTGACGACCAATATTAATAACCAAACGCTAATGATGGTTCTTCATTATTAATATAAGGATTGTTTCCAAAGCGATTATATTCCTCGATCAAGCAGCTGACCCATGTAGTCGAAAGAGTATGACAGTGTAAATGTGTCCTCTACAGAGATGTAGGATCTGTTGTATGTAGGATAGTTTTGAAGCACAACACTGCCATTGGCATGTTCTCTCTGACATAAGATGGAAACAAACAGATGTTTTACAATCATGTCTAGGCATTGCAAAATGCATGAATTGTACGGAAATGGAATTTATTTTTTAACCAACGCATTTCATCATCAGTTTATCCTTAAATCCAAGTGGACATTTGTTGCAGATTTAAAGATAGCCCCCTAAACTTTGTAAGTAGGTCACATTCAAGGGAACTTGATCCACGAGGTCTCAGTTACCTTTCCTTCTAAGCTAAATCAATCTATCCTTGAATTTAGGTGGATGTTTGTGCAAAACTGGAAGAGCAGGTCTTTTTGAGATGTCAAACAAGTAGAACACAGAAATGTTGCCTCCAGAAAGACTTTTCCAGACTTCAATCTGACTTGCCAAAATGTGTCAACACAAATTTTTTAATCCTTTAAAACAGTATGAGATTGGCTAATTTTAAGTAAATGAATTCTTAGGTTAATGCCAAAAAAAATATTTTTCAGAGATCACTGTGATTTTGACCTTTAACCAACAAATTATAATATATTATAATTAAATTCAACACATCCCCAAATTGCCTTCATTCGAAATAGCATTTACAAGAATGGGATGAATGTGCATGTGTAGGCAATGAAATATATTTGTACACATGTGACACATGTTTATTGTTTATTTTGTGTTACACAACAACAGTAACCAAAAAAAGTGTTCATTTACAAGAATACAGGAGTATAAATATAGAATATCTGTACTACAGGGGGTTTCAGTTTTTTAACACAGAAAAAGACACACAGAAAAAAAACATTCACTCAATCACTACAATCACCTCCACATCAGATGGTAGGCTACACGCAAAAATACATTCACTCACTTATTTACAGATCCAAATGGAAGACGATTGTTGTCTGAAATGTTCGGCCCCATCCGAAGACAGTATCGTCTTTAGTTTAGTGCTCAGAGCGTGGCTTACACTCCATTTCCTTCTCGACAACCATTCCTCCAGAACCACAGCCACAACCACAGTCTCCACCGGCTACATTTCTTTCAGACTTAAAAGTAGGAGTTAAAGGAGGAGCTCGATGAAAAAACAAGTTATAGTCCCACATCTGACAGAGTATTCTTTTGTCAAATTTGGATCCACATCAGATTCATCTCCAAAAATGAGGCTTACTGGTCACATTAATACAAACATCTCTAAATGGTGCAAACAATAGCAAATTAATACTTTTTTGTTTTCCTTTGTCACAAATCAGAAGCAGTAGGCTACCTACATCATTTTTGAGAGGATTAACAGTCTCACTATGCGATATGCCAAGTTAAACAAAATCTTATTCTGCTGAACAACAAAGAAATATCTTTATGGCACAACATTTACTTTTTTTTTTCAGCCAAAAAAAAAAGAGAACTTCTGCACAGATGTGTTTACAATACTAATGGGTTCATAGTCTTTCATGACGATGATGGTACATTACAAGTAGCACCTTAATATGACATCATGTGATGTTTAGACAATATGGAGACATAATGTCAGGTCGGTGTGCAGCTTGATGTCTTCAGTCCGTTTCAGATATTCAGCCTAAAGGTCAGTTTAAGCCTCGAAGCAGCGCACGGTGTGAGTCTGACGTTTGACAGATGTGCATTAAACACTGTTAAGTATCAGTATGGTAGTTGCAGGGCTGGAAGAGGACATTTCTGGGTTCACGTAAGAGGGGTCTTGTTCTTCCCCGGCGTCTCCTTCTGGTTGTGCTGCAGTCAAGGTTAGCTTTGTCAAACCAGCTTCAAGCTTCGCCTCAGCTCCCTCTGCTCTGTCACCTACAACAAACACACACAAACAAACAGGTCGCATTCAATAATGAGCGAATGGTGAGGAATCTGCATGATAAACTAAAACAAGGATTCACTTAGAATTGTCTTTGCTGAATGAAACTGAACTAAAAACTTTTAATACAGAACATCAAATTATCCACCAAATCAAATCAAATGTACTCTGTTGGATCAGGGGAAGAAAATATCCATATGATATATAACAGCCCAAGTTTCAGTGAACAATGTCAGCATAGTGGTCTTAATAACCTCTTGTACTTTTTGCTGTGTTTTTTTTCTTCTTTATATCCGCAAGGGGACAGAATCAAAGCTTCAAATTTGAGTAATTATACCCAGAAATCATTCGATATAAAAATGTACAATACTGACATCAGCCTCAAATTAAATGTCTACCGCTCAAAGTAAATATACTGTGTTTCAGTTTATGATTCAAGGTTCACAATGTCCTGAGCATCACACATCATTTTAAGACTCACAAACACTCCTGATTTAGAAATTGGAGAATCCGTTACTGAAAGCATAAAGTATCTTATTAATGATGAACAATTACAACTTTCATTCCTTTTCAGGTTTTTTAGATTACAGTTCAACATGTTTGTCAATTTTGGGGACTATTGTATTTTGTGGAGACTTACACATGACAAAGGATGAAAGATGATAATAATCTACTAGCCTATTTAGTACTTTTGATCAACTGCAACATTTCAGATTTTGTACTTGGATCATAATGTACTTTGTGGAACCTCATGTGTCCCCTGAACTGGAGATTATATTGGAGATATGTTTGATGATGAATGGCTTCTTAGGTTTTTAGGAAGTTGTTTTGATGTGTTTGCTCTCAACCAGGGGCCTGAGTACTACAAAGCAGGATTCGTTGTTAGTGAGGTAACTTCAAGGTTAACCCTGGGTTTTCAATCCTACGAAGGTCGTTCACTTGTTACCTTGGTATATCGCCACGGTAACTTAGGCTGCACACTCAACCTCATATTTTCCCTTGCGAAGTGAGAATTTAAATATCATTGTTGTCATTGTGTGATGAAATACTTTAAGTCATTTCCTTGTTAGTCTAGCTAAGCACAGGTTAATCGTGTTAGCTCTGCCTCATGTTCATGTTCTACAGCTCATTAATAATATATTATGTGCATTTTATTTGTACACAAACAAAATAGTCAAAATGACTTTTTGTGATTTAAGGTCAAATTCCTTACAGGGCACTGTGACGTACTGGAGCTCTGTTATCAGTGAGAGGTACCCTGAGGGCTGATACAACTGTTGATGTACAGACACAAAACAAAGGAGTCTGTTTCCAGTTTGTCCTGTAGCTGCAGATTCTGCATCAAAGTTCTCGGTCAATGGATAAAGTCTTATCTGACTTTTTAATACGTATCTCCTCATAAAACAAAGAGAAGTAAAAAAGTTTTTCACTCATTTATATTTTAATAAGTTAGGTTATGGTACTGACAGTAATCAACTTCTGTTTGAGCAAGGGTAGCTGTCCCCCCCTGGTTCCAGTCTTTATCCTATTCTAGGCTAACCAGGTCCCAACTCCAGTTCTGTTCATAGACGTGACTCCAGTATTCAGCTTCTAACCACACTCTCACAAGGAAAGAGCACAGGCAGATCCAATATATTACAAACTCTTTCTTGAGTGCTTCCCTGAAGAAGTTGAAAACCCTGAAACGGATAGGATGAAGAGTCAACAACACACATGGACACATGTATGAAACACACCTCTCTCCTGGTCGCAGTCTGGAGAGGAAGCTCCACTGCACTGGCTGCGGGGGCCTAGGAGAGGTGAGGTGTGCCCAGAACCGCACAGTGAGTCGGGGTCATGAGGGCTACAGGGGTTCACTACCTCCAGGCTATCAGGACAAGAGGCGGAGAGGACGGGGGAGGAGGAGGGAGGGGAGGACAGGCAGGAGGCAGGGATGTAGAGCGAGGAGGATGGGTAAGGACAGGGCATGTCCAGGGGGGCGTAGGCTGAGTTGGATGTATGGGAGGAGGATGTGGAGGGTGAGGAGGGCACAGCTCTGGGAGAGGAGGTGGAGTGAGTGTCGGTCTCCTCTTCTGAGCTGCTACTGTGACTGCCCTCTTCGTCAATTGATACTGACACCACTGAAACACACATACACTCATTAAACATGCAGACACACAGATGCATCAACAAAACAAACACTGACAACGTGGGTGAAGAGGGGGACTACTAATTCAAGAGCTTCATTTTTTACTCACTTGACAGACCGTCTGACTCCATCTTAAAATTGGCAATGTCCTCATTTCCCCCGTCTCCCTCGGCGCCAACGCCCTGCTCCCTGGTTCCCATGGCGAGGGACCGCCTCTGGGCATGGATCTCTTCAGAGATGCTCTCCAGGTTGCTTAGTGCTGAGCGGTACTCTGCCTTAGCAACTACAAGTTTGGCTTGGCGCTCATCCACCTGGCGTTTCAGTTGCTATAGACAAACACACAAACAAAGTTTCTTTGAAATTATACTTCTTCAGCAGAACTCTCTATATGTTTTTAAGCCCAAAAGACAGTACATTTCGCAGTCAGGGATAGTGCTTTCATTCCAAAGCAAACACAATTTTAAAGCCAAAGAAGCTCTTTAAAGCTGGACTATGGCTACATTTCACTATACCACTCATACTGTTCAGTGTTTTGTTGTTTTTAGCTTGAAGCTCACATAAGTAATATATCAGGCTCACAAAACACAATGTTAGCATGCTAATGTTTATAAGGTAATGAGTACAGTAATTTAGCTTAACATGTTAACATTGCATTTGCATTTCACAAATAAACGGTCTCCATTTTTAAACCAAAGTTTTGAACAAATACAAATTTTGACCAAATGATGTAATGAATGAATGCTGGAATTATAACTATGAGAGTTCACAGGTGTTACCACGATGTATCCTAAGCGGTACCAACATAAAGATGTTCTGTTTGGACAAATTGGGCAATGGGAGTAAACGTGAGTTTACTGCAGTGCTTGGACTGCTCGGCTCGAAATATCTTTTAAAAAATTCACTAAAATTCATGAGGATGGATTGTCAATGTTCATGGTTAATGGAATAAGTCTGAGATGTCCTGCTCCCAAAGCCATGCTGACAGGACCTTCATGATCCAGAACTCGTTGCATGCCAGCAGCTAGAGCCTCAGCCTCAGACTTAACTCGCCGAATTTCCTTCGGCCTAATGCTCTGGCTCAAACAAATACAGCTGAATATACAAGTCAGTCATTACATTGTTAAACGCATTCTCGTCCAGATAAATCATTTGCACCATTACCTGGGTATCCTACATTTGGTTTCATTTCCTTTTGTTTCATTTTTGCTATTCAAAATGTCTCTTGTTTGGAACGCAAGCGAATGGTTGAGACGTGAAATCCAAACTCAAAAAGCTTGACAGCGCTGGTGCTAAAAAAAAAACAAACAAAAAAAAAAACGTCCTTTTGCATCTGTGCCCAGCTGTGCTTTAAACGCACAGAGAGCAAAGGCTAGAGCAGCAGGGTTTTTTTTGGCTGAAACCAGCTTCAGACAGATAAGGATAAGGTTTAAAATCTCTTCACATTCTCAGTTGATTTATTTTTTTGATATAGCTTGCTAACATACATACCTCGAGCTGTAGATAATACTTTGCTTTCAGTTCAAAATACGGCCTGCAGGGAGAGGGAGAGAAGAAACACTCAGAAAGGGGAAGAAGAAACTTTGCCAACTGTCACTGGAGAAACTGCTGGGAGAAAAACACTCCTCTGTGAGCAGCCACATTCCTTGGCTCTTACAAAGGGAGCACACCCCAACATTGCAAAATCCTCACATGAAACATCTGGATTGCATCAGATGACATAAATGAACCCCCCCCCCCCCCCCCCCTTTTTTTTTCATCCTGATATACAGCGAGGCTGAAGAAGGGGAAAAAAATGGTAGGGGAAAGTAAAAAGCTAAAGTCAGATAAAAGAAACAAAGGCACAGACCTGGATTTGTTGATTGTGCGCTTTAGTTTCTTCTCTAGCTGCCTCATGTGACTGATGCAGGAGTTGTGATTGGCTGCTGTTTTTCTGTGCTCCGCTTCACTGCGTGTTCTGGCCTGTTCAGCCTCCATCACCTGAAACAATCCAGAAGCAAATAAAACATCATTCAAATCCAGTTTAACCTTTTCGGGAAAAAAAAACGTTCACTCTCTCTAATGCCTAGTCTAAACCTCTCCCTTGTAAACTTGTAACCTGTGCATTACTAGCTATTTTCCAGCTGTCTCATGTGCGTACCCTCTGTGTTGCATGATTGAGCATTTCCTGCCAGGCTGAGTCAAACTGTCGACTGTCCTCCTCCAGCAGCCTCTCTTCGGCCAGGGCGATGGTCTCCTTTGCCGCTCGCAATATCTCCACCGCCCGCTGGAACTCCTGGGTGGCCTTCTGGGCTTCAACCTGGGCCTATAGTTCAGAGAGAGTACAAAATAAAAATGAAATAAAAAAAATAAAAGCAGGGTAGCTATGAATGCATGAATATATAGCTTGAATAAACTCCCAATTTGTAATATCCCTGCATTGGGGCTCATTACAGTGTTTTACTCAAGGAAATGTGAGAACGTTAAATTATGAGAGATTTGTTACAACCTCAAACACTTATAGTTTCATTTTTGGTTACTGTTGTTTAGTAACATGTAGGTCCACACATGAGTGTAGTTCTTGTGAGTCTGTGTATTTGTGATCTATATTTCCTCTGAATGAACAGTGGTTGATTCTTAATGACATCCATAGAGCGACAAAGCGATTTTTGCTTGAACCCACATACTCACA
Organism: Labrus mixtus; assembly: GCF_963584025.1. NCBI lineage: Eukaryota > Metazoa > Chordata > Actinopteri > Labriformes > Labridae > Labrus > Labrus mixtus. The sequence goes on from NC_083627.1 coordinate 14,864,089, forward strand.
CTCACACTCACAGAAAGAAAGACAGCCGAGCCTTCATCTAATAGACAAACAGAAGCTTTGTCACTCAGGATTTGCCACATTGTCAGTGGGCTCTCCCTTCCCACAGTCACAGATAACTGGAGGATTATTTCTGTTGTGCTGGACATATTTGGTCCCACTCTCTCCTCTCCAACAGACATAACTTACTGTAAAGGTCAGTCCATCAGCTGAACACCAAGATTAAGCAGCTACAAAACAATTCTACAACTGAATTATATTAAAGTAAGTATAGAAGATCTGGTAAATTTAAAATTCCAAACTCAAATGGAAACATGCATATTGGGAAGATTCAACTTAGATAATCACACCTGGATAGTTTCAGTAACAGTGGGGTGACCATGGGAGTTTCTCTTTTACAGATCAGGCTGATGTCGCGGGCATAAAGGGGACATAAGGTAGGATAATCGAAAAGACAACAAATGGAGCTGTGTCTGTGATACATACATCGATATGATGTGCTATGAAAGGACATTAAACTAAACTAAACTAAACTAGAAGATATCATACGACATGATACAAAACCAAAATAGATGATTCAATAGGCTACGATACGAAAAAAAACAAGACTAAACTAAAAGAAACTAAACTAAACGATATGCTACGATTCGAAACGATACGACACGATACCAAAAAAACGATATGATACGATATGAAAAGAAACGATACAAAAAAAAAAAACTAAACTAAATGATACGATACAATCTCTTGACCACTTGTTGAAATGTGTCTTGGGCTCCAGTGCTGCACACAATGAGCTGCCTCTACAGTAGAATCAATAAATAAACACAATGGAAACAAACAACAATACATACCAATGAATACCATATAGCTCAAGCATGAACACAAAACAGAGACAAAACAGCTTTCCCATTTCCCTTACACACATATAAAAGTGACTTCAACACATCTGTGAATAATTGCACTCCAAGTTATCCAGCAGATCATTTTACATTTTACTGAGACACATCCAAAGTTATGCAACAACTGGCTGCCCTGCTAATACTTTACCTCTGGTCCTTTCAAATCTTTATGGAGCCAGAGTACATTTTGTTCTAACAGTTCAATGGGACACATTTCCCTCCAAACGAAAGGGAAATCAGATACGGTACGTGCTGTGTGACCCTTTGACATTTAATAAGCTAACACTAAATCTGTCAGTACGCCTGCATTGTGGGACTATACTGACTGCACTCTACAGCTGAAAACAAACTTGCTAGTCTACTTTGTTTTTCTATCCTTGAGCATTTTGAATGGATTATTGTAACGTTGTTGCTGCTAAACATTCACTCCCAGCAATATGTGGCCAACCTATTCATGTTACTACTATAGACCATTTCAGAGTTTTAAATGGGAATTGTCTAAAACTTAAATGTGGGCCATTTTTTGAGAGGTTTGTGATGTCAATACATACCAAAAAAAGAAAATCCACTAATCTGCTATTAAAATCCACATTTCCTGCTTTATTTAGGCTGTTCATTTTGCTAAAAGGTGCCTTTTTTTTAGAAAATGAACAAACTTAGAGATTGCTCCAAAATGATCACTTTCTTTTTTTTTAGTAGTACATGCTAGTACTTTAGCACATATACTATGCATTCATAAGTGTCCAGTTAATTGTAGCACAAGAAGCTGTATAAAAAAAATATTGTCTTATTATCAACTTATGAATCTCAAGTTCAAGCAGGAAGACTGTTTAATACTCACTCATTCATTAGTCAGAGTTCATTCATGTCCCTCTCCCTCTGTCTCTCTGCTCTGGTGATTTCCTGATTTGGGGCTTTTACTTTTTAAGTACTTAACCAACCATATCCTGCCAGGACTTATGACCAATCATTCTGCTGCTGTCATATTTTAAAATCCATCCTCTTCTCCTTTTTTCAGTTTGATTGCGCCATCCCAATCACCTCCACTACATCTCAACAATGTCCATGACCAGCTCCTCCTAAGTCCACTCCTCATCACATTCTGTAAACCCTTACGGTGGAGTGTCACAGGAGTCCTGTTCTTGCTTTATTCTCTTGCTTCTGCAGGACAGAATCCAAGACACAATTCCCTTAGAGGACAGTAAGTATTATCTTATCTTATCTTTTCTCAAACCCTGTCAGTGTTTAGACTCCATCAGGGGGGTGTCCTTTCCTGCTGTCAGCCCCCCCCCTTCAAGTGCATGAAGGCATCATGATGGAGTCTAAACGTCAGAGACATTTATCTTTCCTAAATAGGTAGCAGTGTTTCCCCTAGGTTTACAGCTTTGGGGGGGTGGTGGGCCGACACGCCGACACGCTGACACGCCGACACGCCGACACAAACACTTGAAGGAATCTTGCTGACAGCTGTCCTTTTCTATCGGAAAGGTATCCTTAAATGACTTCTTTCCCTGATTTCCGACTCTATCCACTATCCTATCTCTACAATAAAGGCACAAAAAGCCCCAAAATAAAGTTAAAAAAAAAAAAAAAAAGGGGAAACACTGGGTTGAATTAATATTGTTCACTCTTAATTAAGTCCTGATCGAAATATAGTTGTTATGGTGAATTTGCTGAAAAACAGATGCCTATTTTCACATCCAGGTGACACATATCCACATCGGCAGACACTTTGAGTTGTGTGTCTCAAAACCTAAATCTAATATTTAATCCCAGTTAAGCTCCTTTTTGGTGCTGGTTGTTATCTTTGTTTGCCTGACCATTTATGTTGATGGTTTTATAAAAAAAAAAAAATGTCAGCAGTAAGAGCAGATGGAACTAAGACAGTAAAGTTAGGAGCCATAAAAGCAAAATCATCCATCTTGCTACATATGCGTCCCAGCTTCATATGCTGGAAGGGTTCGTCACCAACAGCGACAATATTAACAGCTTTACTCCCAAAAAGGTCAGTGTAGTTCTCTCAGCTGTTACACACATTTTCTCATGACCTTTCTGGGTATTCTGTCACATTAACCCCTGCAGCATGACCCCTACCACTGTCTGCCATGTTTATGATAAAGGGTCAAACTGTGACGTGAGCAAGCCCGGGTCTGCATCTTCTCTCACTAATTGCAGAAACCTCCAGAAGCTTGTTTCTTTGGTCTTGTTGTGATATCCAAGCGTTTCAGTGGTTGGACATGATATGCAGGTTGGTAAGGAGGCCTCTGAGAAGGCGTAGAGACACAGAAAGGAAGCAGGAAGATACGAGTTTTGTGATTAATCTGTTTGTTTGACTTCATCGCCCGTCATGACCCATTTCCCAGGCTTGGAGGAGAGAGGGGTTGCAGGGAATAGCAGAAGGAGGGTGATGGATATTTGATGAGGACAAACCATGAGCAAGGAACCGACGAAGAACTGAGACTTTAATGCTATCAATCACCGGTTTTTGCCAAGTTAGAGATAAAAATGCAGCAGTAAAAACGGTCCTTCATAGGACTTCCTGCAAAGAGCGGCAGCACACTTCCTTCCTCATGCAGAGTTAGTGTTTATTCACAGTGTTGATAGTGTGAAGATGACCAAACACGGGGACTATTAAAGGCTTTCGCAAAGAAAAAAAACGAATGCACAAATGATAAATCTTGAGCGTCTTGGTGATTTACATGTTCTTAAGGTGGGGTGTGTGTATTATGTCACAAAAGCCTGCTGCTCACAGGACAGCCTGCATGTCGAAAGCATCGTTGTCAGTTAATTCTTATGATGTCATGAAGCCCACGAGATCTGACTAAACTTTCAAATGATTCTGTTCTGAAATACAATGACATGCTGCCACCTCACATAAGCATGATGTGTGCTCATATCTTCTGACTGACACACTGCGTTGTGTGTCAGACAGGGTCATACCGCCTGACTCTTTTGTCTCTGGATATTCATCCCGTTGAAAGATTTTTTTGGGAGTGAACGATGGAGCGGTGACAAGGTAGATAGACGAGGTGGGGGTGAGAGATGGGCACAAGGAGACAGACAGACAGCCAGACAAACGGGCAGGCAGGTAGGCAGCCATGCAGAAGAGAATGTTGGGTTAAAGGGACAAAAGATAGGACAGTAGAGGCAAATTCCTATACACCCCCACCCAGACTGTTGGAATGTAGGGAGAAAACATAGGGGGGCTGGGACGGGTTTTCGGGTGGGGGTAGGTGATATACTCTGTGTATGTTTGTGTTTGTGTGTGTGTGTGTGTGTGTGTGTGTGTGTGTGTGTGTGTGTGTGTGTGTGTGTGTGTGTGTGTGTGTGTTAATTCTGGTAGGGTCAGCCAGGGTAAGCACTTGAATCCCTTTAAAGTAGGTCATGTATTAAATATTAAATACTCATCCATAAATCATTACCAGACAATAAGCCAGTTTAACCCAAAGGCTTCATCTTTTTTTTTTTTTTTTTTTTTTTTTTTCCCCTGTAGAAAGACCTCCGGATAATCATACACAGAGACGCCAACATACACTCACTTGAACGCCGTCACAAAAACAAGACGAGTTCCTGATCCTTTCACGTGCACGCAGGTCCCATCAAAATTCAAACCTCCCAGTAATCCCCGACTCTCACGTGTGACTGCCAGGCCTCTGGCAGGTACGCTAGTTTGTCATATTGAGATAAGCAGGGACACACACAAAGACACACGCAAATACACAATCTATTTCAGCCCGACAGCTCAGCTCTGACACGCCAAATGTCAGCCTTATGATGAATGACTCATAAGCTTCTCCGTTTATTGGCTGAGAAGAAGGGGGTGCTGGACTTAAATTCTGCTGCTATCCAATCAGATCAAAGCCTCAACCTGCTGGAGGAAATAGATGGTAAAGGACATGACCTGCTTGCAGAGGGAACAGGAAAGTTTAGTGTGGAACTCCCCCGTCTTTGAATCTCCTGCAGCACTGCAGTAAGCATGAAAACACTAAGTCATGCAGGATGCATGAAAGAAAGCATGTCAGATTATGCAAAAAAAAAAGTATTGCGAAGATAAGTGCAACTTTCCCCAATGTTAACTCACCACGCTGAGTCAGTTCTTTGAGGTGCCAGCTTTGCATACTGAGGTTAGGCTGACTTCAAAAATAAACATTGTGTGACTCGTCTCCCTTTAAGCAGATATAAGCTGAGCTCTTTAAACTTCTCACAGCTAAGCCTCATGGAGCATGCCCTCACAATCACTCTGCAGACCTCAGATTCGCTACAGCTTATTCCTGTGAATGTGTGTGTGTGTGTGTGTGTGTGTGTACGTATGTTTGTACCTGTCTTGCTACTTTGCGGGCTTCCCAGTACGGCTTGGAGTCATCAACAGCTCGTCCAATTCTCTTCACCTGCTCGTCCAGCTTCACTGTTGCTTCCACCAGCACTGCGCGAAACCGTTGGCGGCAGTCCTGCACACACATACACATACAGTTAGAGACTTTTCCACTTGAGAATAAATGCCAGACTGCATTGTAAAGTTGAAGTGTGACAGTGAAAACTGGAGCCATGCTAGCAGCATGGTATGTTGATCTGTGTGTCAGACTTGATCCAGACTGAAATTCTGAAAAACTTTAATGGTCAACATGTCAAATTAATGACTAACATGATCAATAGCCTAGGCATTACTTTGCATTTAGTGCTAATGTGCACATGTTTGTATCAAAACCTGCTACTTTACTATAAAGTATGAAAAATGTGTCTGTAAAAGTTTAGCATGTTGTCATTTGAGCATGTTAGCTGCATGCATGTTGATGTTGGTATATAGCTCAAAGCACTGTTGCCCATGATTACTGCCTCACAGAATTGAAGACATCAACCAAAAAAAAAAAAAAAAGAAAACTCAACACATGATAAAAGATAAAACAATTAAAATAAAAAGGTTAAAAGAGTCGTTCACTCTAAACATTAGTCACATGTTAGCTTGCCTTGTGGCCCGTGCTGTCCTGCTGGCTGGGTTTAATTTGGCCTTGTGCCTTAAAAGAAGCTATTCTAATTCAAGTCAACACTCAACAAATTCCTCGAATGCAAGAAAATGCATTTGCAGCGGCTGTATCTACTTTTGGTCTTTCATCACTATCGCTCCCAAGAGTGTTGAGATTTTTCTCCTTGGTGGGGAAATCTCTTTAAAACTGTGAACAACCATATGACACAAGTGGAAAGATCTTTTTTTTTTTTTTGCATAAGACAGAGTGTGGAATAAGACTTGTTATTTATAAGGGAAGTATTATCTGTATATCGAGGTTACTGGGGCAGGCCATTTGTCTGAATCGAGTGCATTGTGTGTTCTGTGTGTGTGTGTGTGTGTGTGTGAATAAGTGTGTCTCTTCAGCTGTGTCTCTTGTTTGCAGAGGAGAGTTTGAAAGGCAGCAGCACCTGCATCCTCTTCCTAAAACTGACAGGAATACAACAAACAGTAAAAGAAGGAAAATGGAGAGGGTGCTACGGGAAGCACACTTCCTATGACATCATTATGTTTCTTGACTTCCCGTTCCTGTACAGAGATAGTGACACAGCATGCAGGCTGGGACCTACACATTTCTGTGTGCAGCCGATGCAGCCTTTCAATAGGCTGTTGGTCTCGTTGTGTCTAACATTTCAAGGGCACATGAAAGGTTTATGCTGCGTTTTCGTTGACAGACTGCAGAACCTCATTTCTGCACATGGATTAAACCTCATTGCCTCTGCTTTTCCAGAATCCTCTGAATCGTCCCCACATCGTCCTTAATTAACTCCAGGCTCTGCAGAAGAAGAAAAAAAAACAGCCTGTGGCCGGCTAGGGGCACTTTCCACATTCTTCAGCTCACGACTTACTGCCTCAATATGCATCACCTTCTTCTTCTTCTTCTTCTTCTTCTTCTTCTTCTGCTTGATTATTTCAGTGTATATTTAATCAGTGAACACTACTTGATAAAACGGTTGCTAGAAAAAACTGCCAAAGCACTGTGAAACACACTTTTCCAAACACACAGAAAACACAGTTGATGTCCTAACAATAGAGATTAGAAATAACCAGGATGTAGAAGATTTGAGCATTAAGCCCATAAACACAATTGATCCTTCCAACATTAAGACATGAGTGCATCAATCCTCTCCTTTCCCTCTTCCTCTATGTTGTTATAAATATTCCAGCCTTGGTTTGTGGTGTTGGACACAAGTCCTTAAGAGAAACTGAAGAGGCCTACTTTGAGGAGAAGAAAAAACAGGGCCTCCTCTGGAATGTTTTTACTTTTGCTGAACAGTAACTCCAATGGTAAAAAAAAATAAAAAACTACCCTACATGTTTCTGCTGATCCTCCCTGTACTTTACAGCCTTTTTCCTTTTTGAAATTGTTGGGTGTGTTCTTAAAGGAAGGTAGGGTAAACAAAGACAGCCCTTGGGATTAAAATTGCTCCAAATAAGATTTCATATTCAACTTGTAAAATCACACATATGCCTCTTGTAGCAACAAGTTTACACACATACAGTACAGACCTGATAAATTGGAGTGACAGTTGCTTGCTCACTTTTTCCCAAATTCCCTTTAGAAGCAGCTCCCACATCATTTCAAGACATTCCATGTAAACAGTAACTATGCAAGGGCCTCGTTGCTATAGGCGAATTCCTGAAACCCACAAAACTGTGTGTGTAGTAAATACGATTAATTGGTTACAACTTTTTGTAGAGCATAACCAGAGATGAAGACATAATGTCTCTTTAAGATTTGTGTTTTCCAGCTCAGCTAAGGCTGGATGTGTTTACCCCAGCAGGGAGAGGCACTAATGACCATAACAGTTGTAGTTGGTGTTTTTTGTCTTACCTCCAGCTCACTCTCCCAGCGGTTAATGTCGTCTGTAGACTGGTTTAACTTCTCCAGTTCTCCCTGTTTACACAAAACATTGCATGCATGGAGAAGCACAAGCAGAGAGAAAAGGGAGGGCGTTATTAAACAGATTTCGTCTCTTGAGGTTGAACTCTGTGACTTCAGATAACCAAATTACTGAGCATGCATCCCTGTGTGTGTGTGTGTGTGTGTCTGTGCATCTCTCGCTCTGTGTAAAGCAATTAAAGGGATTGATAAGTCTTGAATCTATTCCTGCCAATTTGCATGTCTGAGACGTTGATGCATTTAGTTAGATTCATTATTGGAACTGCAAAAGCATAATGTAGTAGTAACAAATGAAGCAGTAGCTTAATATTTCACATGTTCAGGCTTTTACTAGCTGAGAGTGTTTTTAGTATTTTTCAAACAACTTTACAGTCAGCCTTGTCCTTGGCTTTCACATTTTGATGTCAATGTCACTTTCACTTGTGTCAACATCTGGATCTGTTAACAAAATCCTTACCTGGATTCTTGGATCCACCTCCTCTTCCTCTTCAGCACACTGCGAGTCCTCCTCGCAGTTATTCCCATTTTGTAGAGGATCCATTTGTCTGGAATATTTCGAGCAAAAGAAATTGAGGGTCTCTACAGCAAATAAAGCGCGACCCCGGGAGAGCTGGACAGCAGGGGTGTCTGGCAGTGGTCCGCCTCACTAACCTTTACGCGGAGCACGGCGCATGCTTCAGGCTGTTCAAGGTCTCAGGGAGTTTTAAAAGAAGCAGTAAGGCCAGCTGTCTGGAGGTGCCCGTCTTCACGCTCAGACATTCACCGCGCACTGTGGAGGATCATAACCTCGGGGATCGAGGACGAACTGTGGAAAAGAAAGTGTTAAAGCCACGCAAATTATCCACGTGACTATTTCCTGGTAAGACTTTCAGAGTAAAAGTCTTTTAGAGTCGCAACAATGTAAATAGGCACTGTTGTTGGAAGACTATTGCTTAGTAGTTTGTTTACTTACTGAAAGAGGTTAATTTAAATCGAAGATAGGCTTACATTATTTTAACTGCTCTTCAATTTTTAACCCTTATTTTATGAATTATTTTAAGAAATATTTATTTTTGCAGGATTGCACTGATCACACAAACACACACACACACACACACACACACACACACACACACACACACACACACACACACACACACACACACACACACAAACTCCTGTGAAGTGCTCCATAAAACAAAGCCTGATCTTTAATGGCCACTCAAATAGTTAAAGGCAGCTCATTGTTTATGAATGGGAGTTCTCTCTCATTTTCCTTACTAAATGAAAGCTGTGATTTACCGTATGCTCTCCATCTGATGGTGTCGACTAAAAGCATACATTTGATATAAACGGTGTAACAATTTAGGACCACACGTCCTACCCAAAATGCAATTCCAATAGGCCTACATTTTTTTTTTTTTCGAATAATGTTAAAATGCCTACCTTATCATTTGTTTAAGTAATAGCCTACAATAACAATTATAGTAACTGTATGATATTTATTTTTTATTTTTAAAGAGATATTCATTTAGAGAATGGTATGTAGCTTCTCTGTGGAGCTCACTCGTTGTCTTATAGTGTATGCTTTATTTAAAATAGCCTATATTTTATTTGTTTTCTTTTTCCGGTCCTTCTGCGGCTACGTGTTGTGAACCTGACGCAGTTGTAGCCCGGGGTTGTAAGCTGGTTTCACTCGCCCTCTTGTGGTGAGGACTCCAGGGAGCAGTGAGGGACAGGTCAGACTGAACGCACAATAATATCAGACAGCATGCTAAATGTAAACAACAAAGTATGTAGTCTCCATGATTCCCCACAAGGCGTCAGCAGGAGAGGGGATTTTTTAGAATTCTGAATTATTATTAGGCTATTATTAGTAATATCACTATTATTATTATTATTATTATTATTATTGTTGTTGTTATTATTATTATATCTGGTAAATTTGCAATGTTTGTAAAAAATATATAATAGGCCTACGTGTATTCTTTCAATTTAAATATGTATTTATTTGTTTACGTGTTTTTTGGGCAAACATCCATGACTTATTTGTAAATGAATATAATTTCTAATAATAGTCGGCATGTAGAGGTCATTTCCTAGTTCATGGTTACTTTGTTGTTGTTTTTCTCAGCCAAATATAGGCTAATATCATATTGCAGTGATTGGCATTTGTTGCATCAACTTCACTATGTTGTATTATTCACATCAAATTAATTATTTCCATACCGGTTGGATCATGATATCAGAATCTTTAAGTAATTGTATGTTTGGGTGTGGGCCCATACAGCCTCTCACATACACTATGGACGGCTGCCCGGTTTCACTGTTCGTCATCGCGTTTTTCCCAGCGTCCTCCTGCGTATGCATATGCGACCGACGGCTTGATTTCATAACGTGAGGAGGAAGAGAGGAATGGGGCTTTGAGCACGGATGAGCACCAGAACCGGTACACTCTATGCACCAGCAGTGTTATCTGTGTTCCCGGGCCATGCACTCAGTGCTTTAGAGGAGATGCGGTAGTGGAGGCTGCTGATGCTGCTGTCCGATCAGCTGTTTTTTGCGTCTTAAGCATCATCGCCGTGACGGCCAGAAAGATCCAGATCAAGCTCCAGAGCCAGGGACACCGCAGACCGGATCACACAGGATGGAGTTCAAGCATCTGGTGGAGGCGGCGGAGAAGTGGTGTTCCGGTAACCCGTTCGACCTCATCTTCGCCGAGGAGGACGACGAGAGGCGGCTGGACTTTTACGCAGAGCCCGGCGTCTCCTTCTACGTACTGTGTCCCGGCGGCACCGACACTTTCGTAAGTGAGCCTCTGCAGGGCCTCAAGCTGTGAGTGTATGTTCGTGTCTGTCTGTCTGTCTGTGTGTGTGTGTGTGTGTGTGTGTGTGTGTGTGTGTGTGTGTGTGTGTGTGTGTGCGTGCGTGCGTGCGTGCGTGTGTGTGTGTGTGTGTGTGTGTGTGTGCGTTATCGTAGGTGCGTCGGGGCTGCGCAGGAGGTGGGGTTGTCCCGCTTGGTCACGGTTTTTCCAGCTAATGGACATTGGGAGGAGGGGTGGGGGGCTTCGGGCAAAAAATGGAGGATGATGTCATTTTAATTTGAATCCACACGCAGCACCCTCCCACTCTCTGCCGATGCTGTTTTTTTTCTCCATCATAATCAACAGCGATAACCCTCTGAACTCAGCACCACCCGCAACACCACGAGAACCAGGTTACAATAAAAAAAAGAGGCCAGTTACTTTCAAAATAAAAGCTCTACGGTTAATCACGTTGCATTTGAAACCTACGCAATGAATTAAGGCTGATAGCTGGATGGGTATACGCAGAAAATGATCTGATTTCTGTTCAGTGTCATTTAATTATTTCTAAGTTCTAATGATCGCTAAAAACTCAAATCCAGGTCATTCTGTAAACCAAACTGGATAATTCTGTCCACAGTTAATATAGGCCTACTAATTTATTTGGAGCAAGAGGCTTAGTTTCTGCAAACATGAAATAAGTAGTCTCAATAACTCGGGTTGCATTTTTCATGTATTTTTTGTTACTAGTGTAAGTTTTCCTGCTCTGATCCAGGACTGAACCCAAGATGTTATAATGAAACCCTGGACACAAATAAAGACAGCACAATATGTTATTTGGTCCTGTAACCTTTTAGCAACATCAGAGTCTTAAATCCAATGTGATTGTTCTGCATCTGTTAAACAGAAACTCCGGAAATTTAGAATTGTTTTGAAACCCCAAACTACAGAACTGAAGGGAACACACTCAGTGTTTTCATTGCTGCAGCATTCAGATTTCTTTGACACTGTTTACTATCTATATCCTAACAATGTGATGGGAGGGGTGGGGGGGTCTCATGAGGCCAGAAATCCCTCCTCCGGCTCAGTGACAGAGGCTAAGGGCGGGGTGAAGATGGAGCTGGCCCAGGAGCCAGAGCATCTGTAGAGTCAATAACACATTATGTCACATCAAGCGTGCATGTGTTATGTGTTTTCAGGAATCGTCCATCCCACCAATTGCACAGAAAGGCTTCTTAGGGGCTTTCCATGACTGCAGATGGAATATAAACTTGTGAATCCAGCCCCCTGCATAGTCAAAAGTGTCCCGTAAAGAACATAATGACAGAGAAGGAAAACATAGCAGAGTGTTACATAACACAGCTACACACAAGATGTAGCATTATTACATCATGGTGTAGTTCTTAGTTATCTCACTTTCAACCCTCCACATTCTCCTGCTGCTGGATCGTATGCATGCCAAATGTTGCACTCATGTACACACACTCACACACTTTTACATGACCACAAACGCACTCTTCTGGTGTGTGCTCTGAAATCAGCTAGAATAACTCCCTGAATACAACTATCAACAGGACATCTGACATACTGTCTCTCTCATTCCTTGTTTCCCTCTCTCATACACACAAGGCCTTCTCCCTGTTTACTGTATGTTTTGTCCTCAACTCTGTGAATCACTGCCCCTGTTTTGTCACAAGAGGGTGCTGTGAGCTAAGTTCTAACATGATAACAGCACAGCCAGCTACACATCAGTGTTTCCACCTCTGTCATTTTCACATTCAGACTAAGTGCTAGTAGTTTTTAGTCATCTGGGTCATGTGACACAATGTTTAACAGCTCAAAAACAAGCGCCACATGATTTGCTCTGTGAGATCTGCTGAAAGATGAGTTGTTGGTGGTGTAGCATTGGCACACCCTCATGTGAGTCCATCCATCAGTGTCAGACTGGAACAAGCATCCCTCAGCAGTCCCAGCATGAGGGCTCAATATCAGGCCTGTCTACACAACTTAGAATAAATGTTTCTCTGTGGCTGATTCACATGACTTTTAATGACTTATAAAACACAGAATACACACCACAGATTTTAAAACCATATCCCTAAATATTTCTTACTTAAAATATATTTAATTCATAATTTAATTCAGGTACTTTTAATTCTTGGTTGATTACCTCATTACAAACCATTCATTTATCACAAATTATACCTGGGATCAGTGGGAGCCACTGGATTTTCCACCTTAACTGATTAAACAAGCCTCTTTTATCATGTTTTAAGGGGTGTTCTTCATGCTTTGAATTTCAGTTATCCATCAATTAATCCGTTTTTATTTACTTAACCACATGTCTCATTAAAGTTATTTCATGACACTAGGCATGTCGGCCAGGTTTAGATTTTTCTAACAATATTTCCAGAGATGCAACATTGTGCAAACAACCAAAATATGTAGAGATAATTGAGAATTGCCTAACTTTAAAGTAGAAATACGGGCTAATAGAATAAGTTGGACAAGCCGGTCCAGGGCAGCAGGCTATCTGCAACAACTACTGACAGGAATCTGCAGGACGAGAGAGCGCTAAAACTCCTGGAAAGAGAAATACTTAGAAACATGCATTAATGTCACATATGAATACAAATGGAGAGCGAGAGAGGGGACAGAGAAGAAGCTCTGTGTACCCTGTCCCCATGGTAGTCTATTTGGGGTTCAGAATGTTACACAAAGATTCTTCAACATGTTGACATGTTGGAGGAGCTCAGAATTGAACTACTGACCTTTCAAAAGCGTCCTGCTTTTCAGTGCCTAATAAAGGAATGTAAACTTTATTCTAGTTTTTTAAAGGAACCAGTGCAGATGAGCTAATATGGGAGACATGTGATCTCTTTTTCAGTTCTTGCTAGTACATGTGCTGTTTTAGACCAGCCAAAGCGTCTTTAGGGACTTATCAGAGCAGCCTGATAACAGAGAATTGCAATAACACTACCAAGAAGCAACACATGCATGGAATAGCTTTTCTGAAACATTTTGAGACTGGATGATTTTTGCAAGGTTACGTGGGAGAAAAAAGGCTCTCCGTGAAATTTGTTGTATGTGGGAGCTGAAGAACACATCCAGATCTAATATAACATCCAGATTCCTTACAGTGGTGCTGGATGCCAGGAGGGTGCAATCTAGGGTGGCTTTATATTAGATAATAAATCTCTATAGTGTGATTGATGCCAAGCGCAGTAACTCCGCTTACTCCGGTTTTAACCCCTAATAGTTCCTTTAACTGTGAATATTAGGAATTGAATTTCTTTTAAATGTCACAACCAGGTTTAAAAAAAACAACAACTTGTCTTTTACTGTCAACTGAAAACAGTTCATGCTCTTTTATGCTTCAGGTCAAGTTGCACTTTAGGTCAGAAGCCCCAAATCACTTCCCGACATACAATCTAATCTATAGCCTTTGAGTCCAATCAAACAATGCTTACAGTAAGTGAAGGGGAAATGGTTGTAAAGTTTATCTAAAACTCCTTCTGTGCAAGACGCCTGTCAACCTGCACTAATGAGGAAGTAGACTTTTATGTCAAAGTATTACAACATAATGAACACTGTTTAATTGGCCTTAGGTGTGCCGACATTTCTGACCTAAGTAGTACAATCATTAATGAAAGTGTCAAACAATTTAATCATTGGTAAGGTAACAATGAAGTATTGATTCATATCTAGTAACAAGTCAGTATGATGCACCTCTTCAATACACCTGTAGATTGATAGGAACTTCTGATATGACACTATATAATTATTCATTTTCAATCATTTTGTTAATAGTGAGGTTTTTCTTCTCCTTAAACATCCTTTGACAAATTTTCAGGATGTTGTGTACAAACGTGTGTCCTTTGTTTACTGCATGTCTTTGGTGAAATATCTCTTAATCTGGTTTAATTGCTTTGTTCTAGTTTTCCAATGCACCATGGCCCCTGACCCAGCTTTATTCAGGATTGTGGTTGAAGTGTCTTTGGAACGACACCTCCTTTTACATTTGCTAATGTTTTTTGTGTGTGAATCTTTGATCGTGTCCATAGCACGTGTGGAGTGAAAGCGAGGACTGCCTTCCCTTCCTGCAGCTAGCCCAGGACTACATTTCCTCCTGCGGGAAGAAGACTCTGCTGGAGGTGCTGGAGAAGGTCTTCACGTCCTTCAGGCCTGTAAGGAAACGAAAGCACGACGCTCCCTGTAGTTACACTTTTCTTTGACACACTGCATGAACCAAGGCGCAGCAACGTCTGCTTGTTGTGTCTGTTTTTGTATATTACAACCCTGATGCATGCTGTTCTCTTTGGTACGGACCAAACTTGCTGACCTCAACCAGAGTTCTCACCATTTAATGTTGCCTTCATTTTGGCAATACATAAAGTAATGGAAAAGGATTCTCACAAGATTCTAGTCTATTTGACATGTAGTAGTCGTTTTATTTCCATGCACCTTCAATTTGAAGAGCTAACTTAGTCTTTTGGAGTCTTCCTTCCTTAAGCTCTTTGTTGAATATAAATCACTTAGTGGAACTGAAATTTTTAGAATCAAAATAGGTGTAAAGGTGTAGGGTATCGTTATGAAGCTTCCATATTTTTTATTGCAAAAAAAACATTTTAATTAGCCATTAATAACGATATTATTGAGGTATTGTTCTCAATAAAGAAGTCGGATTGTGATAAGCACATCGTATTATGTGTTTTTAACAGATATCAGTGTCAGGATTGTGTGGATTCAACAACTGAAACACTGATTTAAATCCCATATGATCAAATATAGTCCTTTTACAGGCATGCTTGGCTAAGCATAAAAACTGAACACTAGGGGACACAATAAGCCATAGGATATGCATTTGCCTATCAGAAGCTCTCTAATAGAAATATTATATATTTATAGCAGATGCTTCCTTTGGCCCTGGCCAACAAGGAAGTAACTTCAATCAGCCATGAAAAAAGTCCAGCACATTGCCCCTCATAAAACCATCAGGTTCACATTGACCCGAGCCAAGCTGGCTGTTTTCTACATTTCCAGTCTTTTACTAAGAAATAAAAGCCTCCTCTTTGTACTATAGCTTTAACACTTTCTGTGCTGTCTATAGTAGAATGACTACAGCAGACAATACATTTAAGGTCTTTGTTTAGGAGTAATAATAGAATTTAAAAGAAGGCATTATGAGGGATTGTTGTTTCTAAGTGTATGATCAGTAAAGCAATAGAGACAGCAGGTCTATGATACAAATACAAGACCTGTGTTCAAATATGTTACTGGTAAGTATCGCAGTTAAGAAGTTCTAACACCAAATTATATGCAAAGTACAGAAAGTAAAAGTACCCTTCATGCAAATGGTTCATTTTAAAGGTCACATATTATGCAAAATATACTTCACCATGGTTTTCTAACGCTAATATGTGTCCGTAGCTTGTCTACAAACCCCTCCACTTATGAGAAAAGTCCATCCTCTCTGTCTTCTGCATGCTCCACTTTTCAGAAAATGTGCGCTCAAACAGGTGGATTTTCCCTTCATGACATCACAAAGGGCAGTAACCCCTCCCCCCAAGTGGGTGACACTCCCACAGCTGGGTGTTTGTTCTGCCCTCTGAGTCTGCCTTCTCACCGTAAAGAAATTGAGCATGGTGCAAGAAAGCCAAGGCCACCCAAACCCTTCAAGAGAGGGGGCGTGGTCAAACACAGCTCATTTGCATTTAAAGCTACAGGCACAGAAACAGGCTGTTCTGAGCAGGGCTGAAATAAAGGGGTTTATAGGCATGATCAAATACAGGATCAGGGTGTACTTTTGGCGAACATTTTTACTTATTTAAACTTGAAAAGGAGAATAATATGTGACCTTTTAGATTAGTGTACACACTATTGATATGCATGCATTAACTGCATTACTTTAATGTAGAGGAAAAATATAATGTGCTCTCCAACTGAGGTGGAGCAAATGTATAAAGAAGCTCTGAGTTGATTTGCTCGAGTGAAGTACAAGTACAACAAAATTGTTCTTAATTACTTTCCCTGAATAAATTAACTGGATGCACAGTAAGTTAAACTAAACATATCGAACTATTTATCTATAAAACACCTTTAAACATGCTCTGCCTGGTGCTGAATGTTTGTTTGCACATATACTGTAAACAAGGCCTCGTTAAGCTGCCTTCATATAAGACAGAAAACAAATGTGGTGTTGCAAATACAGACTTATTAACTTTACAACCTTCATCCCCTACCAGCTGCTGGGCCTTCCAGATATAGAGGACGACAGTTTCGAGCATTACCACGCTGACATGGAGGGAGAACCAGGGCCCGACCACCAGCAGATGGGGGTCAGCCAGCAGTGATGAGGCCAAGACGAGACCTGCAGCTGGGGCAGAGCTGCTATGAGCCTCGACTCGGGCGTCCAAATACTTAACAACACTCTAATGAAAACACACACACACACACACATAAACACACACAGAACATACTTGCAGTCAACTCGCTAAAAATGCACCACCATGTTTTTGAATGTCTAAGTGGCTTTGCTTCCCAAAGAGTGCACTCTGTTGCACTGTTTTAATCCCCCAACAAACCAAACACACACACACACATTCTCATACACACAAAAAGGCTACATGAGGAGCAGCCATGTATGATACGAGTGTCATAATGATTCACCACCTGGTTAGTTAAAGTTCCACCGCACAGCAATACATGGGCCTCAGCTGGCTTTGTTATGCAGAAATACAGTCAGATGTCGCCGCAATACACACATTTCCCCCGTGGCTTCAGAGATGAATGTGAGAATTAACCTACTTCTCTGCCTGCCTGTTGACATGGAGGATACATGAGAGCTGAGTGAGAGTTGTAGTGAAAAGTGACAGTTTGTGGCTGTGTGAGACGTCGGTGGGAGTGACACAGGTGAATGGAGAGGGGAGGGAAAGGGTTATCATTTTCCACCTCACGGAGGGAGAGAAGGAGGGGGAGGGAGAAAAAAAAAGAGGTTCTCAGATGATTAACATGTAAAAAAAAGAAATGTTGTATAGGTTTCAAAATAAGTTTTCACATTGGCCCTAGACTTTTAAATCAAAGTGTGCAGCTTGAAGTAGCATGGATCATTTTGGAGGTGCGTCTCTTAAAGTTTTCTCGGCACAGCCCCTCAAAGACCCTAAAGTCACATTTAAATCAATGTTTCTATCATATGACTATCACAACAAAGGCCCGTGCTACAGTTTAAGCCCTGTTTTGGGTGTCTCATTGTCACATGACACCCATAGTTCTTCTATCTTGTAGTCTTCCTTCCTGGCTGTTGGTGGTTCACAGTTTGCCCTCCTTTCTTAGCACAATCTGATAAGAAAGCTTCCTAAAGCTAGCCGAAACCTCTTTTGCGTGTATTGTTATGATTTCATAGCTTCTTTCAAGGTTTCTCTTGATCATAAATTTAAAGAGTGCACACCCAAACCCCTGTGTGATATCACAGGAAAGAGAAAATATTTGACAGGCACCCTCTGCCTACCCTGTAATCTCTTATCTCACAGTGTGTTGTTTTGTGTCACATCCAGTGCACTGCTATGCTTTAGTCCCCGCTGCTGTCCCCCACTCGATACACATTCAAGACTGTTTCAGAGGTTCCTCTTTAGCCCGTTTATTTTGGCTTGTAAATGTTTTTCTTTATTGCCTATTTGAATGTTTATAATGCAGTGTATCTTCTGTTTGTCCTCTGTGTGAAATTGTTCAATAAACGTGTGAACAGAGTGTCGTGCAGGCGTGTGTCTTCTTGTGCGTAAAGGCCTGAAGTTAATGGAACACAGGGCGCAGAACATGGAGAGCTTTTCATATCACAGAGTGGACTGGTGACCTGCTGCTGTGCCAACAGCCCGCTGGTGTTACTGGGGTTGACGTCACGGGCCACCTGACGCGCCCACTCAGTTCTGCGTCAAGCTGAAGGTAAGAAGGGAACCACAGACAGGAAATCATGCTGTGGCCTTCAAAGTAAAAGCACAAAACAATTGAATACGGTTCAGTAATCAGTTTCTTATTGACCACAAGCAACTGAGTTAGCAGAAATGACATTAAACATGCATGAAAAAAAAAAAAAAAAAAATTCCCCTCGCGGGATCAATAAAGTATAAATTATTATTATAAATGCAGGCTATGTACCATCACAGGAGGTTTTATAGAAATCTGTTACAGGTGACCGTGAACAAGTAGGCCTATAGCATACACTATAAATAACAATGAGTAAGGTGTTTTACCTGCTTTTTAAAAGTGTCTCGAGATATAGTTATAAATTGGCGCTATACAAATACAGATTGATTGATTAATAGATTGATTAATTAGCATGCAATCGCAATATTTAAGTACGGTACAAGTAGTCTACAAAAAAAAAGTTATAGTTGTCTACAATAATTCACCTACTGGATTTAAAATGATCCTAAATGAAGAATGGGAAGGAAACAGGTGCAATGGCAAACAGACTTTTATTGAACTTGTTTTGCAACGTAGTTTATGGGTACACTAAAGACAGATTTAAAATCGAAAAAGTAGGAACTTCCTCATTTCTGTCATAACTTTTTCCCTATGTGCCGCGCTTACCGGTTTTACTTTGAAAGCGTATTTATCTTTTCCTGGTCAAAGTCGGGTAGTTTTATCGAACTGACTCACAGGGAGGAGGGCAATCTCTGCTTTTATTTTTCTTTCCAGACGGCCACAGTTGAGCACAAAAACAAACTTGAACCAGATGGGCTGTGGGTCAACATTCACGCCATTGTTTTCGTCTGAAGACGTTGAACTGAAGACTCATAGCTGAAGATTTTTTATTTTCT
Source organism: Labrus mixtus (assembly GCF_963584025.1). NCBI lineage: Eukaryota > Metazoa > Chordata > Actinopteri > Labriformes > Labridae > Labrus > Labrus mixtus. Next base: position 14,883,491 of record NC_083627.1, read on the forward strand.
TTATTTTAACCATTGTTATCATTTTTTTTTTTTAAAGGGGAAGGGTTCTGCAAAGAAAAAAACACCACTTGGAAATTTTTGAAATCAATTTTGCGTCAGTGAGTGCGCACTTTACGCACAGAGCGCTCCATGAAACTTTGAAATGTTGGATCACGGTCACTTTATGATTGTTCGCGTGTAAAGCTGCATTTCCTTTGTTGCTGGCACTTCCTAAAAACTCGTTGTAACCATGTGTCTTGGCTAAGAACTTTAAAGTGCACGAAAAACCTAAGGCTGTACGCCTGATACAGCATGGGGGCTAAACAGAGCAGCGCAGGATTTGATGGAAGAACTCGGGCTTATTCCAGCTCCGATCTCCCATCTGGGAACTCCAGCGGAGGGGAAAGGATTGCGGGTTTTAGGTACACCAATGGACCAGATGGCCCGCGGATCCGGTATACAGGAGGTGGGCCGACCAGCTCCGGGCTCAGTATACCGGCTGGCGGCAGGTCAGGATCACACGTACTCAATCAGAGCCTCGATGGCACGGATGGTGACGACGAGGGCCAGCTGCCTCCTGAAGGCCACAGGTTGCTTATAGGCTCCCTGCCTGCTCACCTGTCCCCTCACCTGCTCGGAGGTAAGATTGTAATCTTACTAATCAACAAAGATGTATAACAGACCAGGTAAAACATCTGGAAAGAAGCATGTAATGCTCATATTAATATGTTCAGGACATTTATGATTGTTTTGGGTTTGCCGATTTCCTAATTGTCACTGAAGTACACTCTGTCCCTGTTACTCAAAGTAGAGGCCCAGTGGTGCATATGCAAGTCAATATATTATGCATCACTTTTAATGGTTGACAACACTGTGTTTGATTTATAGTCAACATGTTATTTCACGTATAGGCTTTTGACACTACACTCTGTATTGCATGCGTCACAGTTTCTGTCAAAGTTAGTTAGTATTTTTCCATTTGACATGTGATACCAAATGGTAATAGCAGTGTGATGACTGAACTCTTTGTTCAGCACTTCGGTAGTTTTATTGTAGCCACAGGTGTCTCTTCTGTACTCAACTGTTCTGCTGTCTGCCTTATTATGCCTTCCTCCTGTCTTCGAAAAATGGCTTGTTTTTCACTGAGAGGGAAGAGTGCATAATGTAGGTCAGCAGATAAGAGCTTCCTGCTGGTTACACATTGCCTGACACACACACACACACACACACACACACACACACACACACACACACACACACACACACACACACACACACAGACTGGTGGGTTGTCTCAAGACAAGACCACAATATTATACACTGAAAGTCATGTAAAAGTGATTTCTCAACGCTCAAATATCCTTGTCAATTGTAGAGTAAGTTCTTAAACCTAATTCTATAGTGTTCACTAAATCCTGAATGTCAATAACCTTTGCACGTCTATGTGAGTATGACTCTGCAGGTCTGATAATGTTTGTAACACTTTTACATGATTTAATTAGTGTGACCCCAGAAACAGAGATTATTGCTGCATAATGCTGAATATTTGATGCATTTGTAGTTCTTTCCTCAAGTGAGGTGTCCATGTGTATCTGTGTCAAATTATGAATGAATAAATGACTTCATTGATTAATGGAGGGCAATAAAATATGCAATAAATACATCTCGGCTTGAGAACGTGTTTAGAGTCAGATTTTTTCTGAGAAATGACACATGAAGATTATGTGATTAGCTAAGCAGATTGTAACAGATTGTTTACCGCAGACAGAGAGCGAGAACGTCCATGGGGGTGTAAGGTCAACTAGGACTGTGTAAGATCCGCTATCGCAAACTATCCCACGCCCTCAGCCCTGTTTACATATCAATAAAAACACAGAAGTTATAGCGTGTTCTTGTTTTTGTGTTTTCCACACAGGTTTCCACTGTCCTCTTTGCTCCAAGTTTATGGCAGCAGATGAAATCGAGAAGCACCTGCTCATGTGTTTCAGCAAAACGCACCTCACCTACAACAGTAAGAAATGGGAGGGGTGACGGGGGGGTGGTCCATTTTATACTGTTATTCCTCGGTTCATCTTACATTCTTTTCAAAGTAAACATACAAAAGTTTGTGTAAAACAGAATGATGACACTGTTAAGTTAAGATTTTTTTTTTTTCATTATCAAAAGTTGCAGTCCAGTTGTAAGCTGTGGCTTAGTGGTAGAGACAGTGGCTGCTGCAGTCCACAAAGTGTCCTTGGGCAAGTCAGTGAACCTCAGATTGTTCCTGATGGCAGAAACATCGCCATGTGAATACGTATGAATGGGATTACTTAATACTGAGTGTCATGCATAGCATCCGGAATGTGACATGTAGTGTAAAAGCACTGGAGTGGTCAAAAGACCATAAAAGGGTTATATAAGTATGGTAATAAGTAAGCAAATAAAATACTCTATCATAAGTACAAGAATGTAAAAGTATTTCATATGCAGAACAATGTCTCTAGTCAGTTATATCAATACATTTCACAGTGTTTCCCAAACGTTTTTCCTGCCAAAGAACTCCATGTCTACTTGCATCCCACATCACAGACACTGTCCATTATAGATCGATTCATTTATAAGATTCTAAGAGCTCTGAAATGTGAAAGCATCTTGCATTTCTCAGTTTAAACACAGAGGAAGACATTTTTTATTTATTATTTTGACCTTTTATCTTTGTAAATCTTGTATATCATCACAGTAATCTTAAAATCATTTGAAGGGTCCAGGGTTTTATTTTAATTTTAATATACCTAATTTTATCCACTCAAGCTTTTTTTCTATAACAATGACAGTTTGTTAGATATCTTATAAGATCACTTGAGTTTTGTAATAGAGTAGAAGGTATTGTTATCTTTGGTAATACAAGGAATAAAATAGAACTGAATGGAAGCAGTCAGGTACTAGTACATGAAAATTGTTCTTAAACGCAGTACAAAAGTGTACCTATCTACATTCTGTCTCCCATTCCTTGATAAAAGTTGAATCAGTTTGTTCGATGATTATTAATCAATGTAAGAGTCTGTACATTCATAAGTGCTTCTTATCAGATTGTTACAATATTTCCAGAATTTTCCACAGAAATGCTCCCCGCACTTACTACACAAATGGACAAAGGTCCTATAAGGTCTGCAGCAGTACATTAACACAGACACCAACATGAGAGTAGACAGCTGTGTGTGTGCACCTGGTATAGTGCACGTGCACCTACATGTGCACATACTGGAAAGGGAAACACATTTTGTCTGTTGTCAGACAGCTTTCACACACACTTCCTGCAGTTAGAAACATTACAGTGTTGCATGTCGGTAAACAAAAGCAGGTTAGTCCTCATCTTTATTGAGCAGAGCTCTGCACATGCACACTTTTTGAGTTGGCACACTCCCACAGTGGCATGCATGCTACTGATAAAAAAGAAATAAAACGGTACTTATGCAACTCATAAATAAACTGTGTCTTAGCGTATCAGACATGAGGGAAACTTATCAAATCAACACTTCTCTGGGTAATTTTAATATATCTTTACATAATGTTATGCTTATGAATAGCTTCAAAGTTGCTACTCAGGTTTGCACGTAGCCCCAGGTATTGACACTAGGTCCTGTCATAGTTAAATATGCTGGTTAAATTGTCACACAAAAGAACAAGTCGGCGACACAATTTTCTGAGTCATTTAAATTTACCATCAAACTAGTTTTAAATAAACAATAACTACAAAGTGAAACTAAATCTTAAATAACACAATATATTCCCGATATAGACTGAAAAGTCACCTCCTTTGCTTCATACAGAGAATACCAGTCCTCACTTGTACATAGGTGACACCAGGTATTCACGTGCCAAAGGTTAAACAGCTGGTTATACAGGGTTCAGTAACTGAACGAACAGAATTCTTGACGCATGGTGTTGTGTACGAGGCGGCTCTTTTCTCAGTTTGTTTTCTTTCCATGTTGTCTCTATCAGAGGACATCTTGTCCAGAGACTCTGGAGAATGTGCCATCTGCCTGGAAGAGCTGGAGCAGGGGGACACCATTGCCAGGCTGCCCTGCCTCTGTATCTACCATAAAGGGTAAATTACACACACACACACACACACACACACACACACACACACACACACACACACACACACACACACACACACACGCACACACACACACACACACATTAACAGATTGTACTTGGTAAAAGTCAGACAAATGCATAAAAGGCATTTTGAAAGACTTACCAGTTCTGGTTAATGTAAGAGGTAATAACATTTTCTTTTCCTAGGGTTAAAGAGTATAGGCCTAGCTCTCAATTTTAACTCCAGTAAATATCAAGTTTCTGCCAATGGCTGGTTAACTTAGTTTTGCATGCTTAACATGTGCCCTTTATATGCTGCCAAGAAAGAGTCTCTCTTTTTACGTATTAAACAAAGGCGATACAAAATGTTAATGAGTCAACATTTAAGTTGCTGGAAAGTGATTCTTCCAGCTTTTTCTTTTTTTTTACCTTTGGACTGAGCCGTGCTAGTGTCCCTGTTTTCAGGCTTCATGCTAAACTAAGCTAACATGCTAGTGAGGGTATAGACTAAATACACACATAATAATTGATACTATTAGTCTTCTAAACAGAGCAAATTAGGATATGTCTTAAACTATTTATTTAATACGGACATCGCTAGATTTTCACTTGTAATTCACTTATTTGTAGAAATGAGAAATGAAATATTTCAGTAACCTAAGTAACCACATTTAAACATGTGACAACCATTTGAAGCTGCTATAAGAAAATATATTCTAATCATGAGGTGGATTGAAGCACGTAGTGAATGCTGTATTTGCAGTTTTATTCTTGGACATGATTACAACTTAAAATACAACAGTTATCATTTGACATGTTTGGTCATTGCTTTCTTGCTATGAGTTATTTAAGAAGTTGGAAGCCAATCACATGTGTTTGCGCTACATAAGAAGCTACTCCTCCACACATCCCGTATAAGCTCAGCTTAGCATTGAAGTTAAAAAGAGCTAGTTCTATATTCAAAGGTGAAAAAAATCTAGAAAGCAAGCTGTAGCCTAATGTGTTGGCTAGTGAACTTTTGACATGGTGGTGGATTTTTTTTGTTATGTTTTGACTGAGCCAGACAGTCGGTTTCCCATGTTTCCGACCTTTGTACTTAGATATGCTAAGCTAACCTTTCACTCATAGTAGGCTCCCTGTCGTTAAATTCAACAGACTGATATGAGAAAGGCATCAATCATCTTACGCTCATGAACACCTTCATCAAGCAGTTTTTTTAATAATGCAAACTCATGTGTCAAAGTAATACAAAAATGTATGTGAAAAAAAACCACAAATAGCCTACAAGGTAATAAGATGTTATATGAAGAAATTATTTTATTAAACTGTTTTTAGAGGAGATCAGTCCAATTGATATTGTGTTTCTGCAAAGTTTCAAATCAAGAGAATATCTTCTCTAACACCCGCTGCTTTTCCTGTTTCAGGTGTATAGACGAGTGGTTTGAGGTGAATCGCTCATGTCCGGAGCATCCTGCTGACTAAGAGCTGCAAGAGTACACTATCAGTCTAATGTTCATCACTGTGGTAGACTGTGTGCCTGACCTCATCCCAAAACTGTGTGTTCCCGCCAAGCATCAGTGCTCCTCAGGGAATTCAAGACATTATTGCGTACAGGATTTATCATGATGCCTGATGGGAAACCAATGGACTGTGGATGTGCTTCTCCCGACATCGTGGGATGTTCAAAGAACCACTGATGGACTTATTTGTCTCTAGAAAATATGTGAATGTTTTTTTTGTTTTTTTGTTTTTTTTTAACGCCACCTACTGGCCTTAAGTAGCTTCATACAACCCGGAATCTGAACTGTTCTGTTGAACAGGGCGGTGTTTTAAAACAGAGGACTTTCACAAACATGGGAGGGAGTCACCTCTCTTTTGTTAGCAGTGATCAAGGTCGAGAGACTGTCCGAGAGTTGATCAGGAGGAGAGTGAAGGAGGATGTTGTGCAATGTTAAAAACAGCCATACAGAATTCAAATGTCAATATCAGCTTTAAGGGAGGATTAGTGTTGATGGTTGTTAGGAAATAGAACTTAATTTCACTGTGGCTATCATTGTTAAACAATCACCAAATAGTATGATGTGAAATAGTCTCTGTTAATCAGCTGGCCATTCAGAACCACAGTAATGTGATTGTGTAGTTTTGCGGTGGAATTTAAAAAAAATATAAGTCAGATCTAATGATGATTCATGCTCTTATAAGGAGTGCCATAATATGCTGCTATGTCGTAGACTGGAGAGAGAAAAAAAAGAGTATAACCTTTGTTTATTGTTCTTTCTACTTGTACTGTAAAAATTGCACATCAATAAATGTTTGTATTTGTGAAACATTCGGAGGAGAGAGTGGGGGATGAAATGCAGCAAATGGCCGAGTTTGGACTCGAACCCACAGCCGCTGCGACGAGGACTATATCCTCTGCACGTGGGGCAGACGATATAACCGCTAAGCTATTGGTGCTCCAAGATTTAGACATTTCAAGGTATTTCTGTTGTGCAATTCAAAAACAAATGATGATGATGATGATGATGAAGTTTTGTCAGCTGAGAGAAGGCAGAGAAGACAAGTTATGACTCCCTGGGGGTGGGCATGCTGGGACATGGTTCAAGTGTTCTTTCTTGTGTTTGCAGAATGAGCAGTCTTGGGTAATGTCAGCTTTCAATTTACCTAAGGTGGTGCACACTAATACATCTGTATTACTTTGACTATATTTGGTAATTCTTTAGGTGTGAGTTCTCAAGAAAAGATAGCACTGGAGACTGAGAGCTATGTAGCTTTAATCTTCTGAACAACACTTTTTTATACTCACCCCTGAATGCTTTTCTCACTAAGGGGACTCACTTACAGTATATAACTAATATACCTATCATACATCAAAACAAATAGTCTGTTTTTATACCAGCCATATGTAAGATGTACGATATATTGGTTTTGTAAGATTTTTTTTGGCTTGCTTACTGTCAATTCATGAGGTCGTCAAATAGGTCAATACAAATACATATATACAAACATACGTGTTAAATGCTTTATAAGGGCATAATACAACATACAAGAACAGAAACATAGAATGTGAAATGCCCACTACTTGTTTAACGCAAAACTAAATACAAACACACAAACCAACAAAATCAATATTGAATTATTTAGGTTTTTGGTCAGGCCTCCAGGTTATAACATATTTCTAGTGTCCAGAAACTTAAATGTCTCATATTTGATTATATTTTGAACAAGTATAATACACATGATCATATGCTGTTTATATTGTTAATACGTGACTTTAAAACGTTGCACCCACACCCATACTGTTACATGAAGTTGTGTATCCCACAATGTAACATTCTAATAAAGCAATTATTAAAACTTAAATATCTGACAGAAAAAAATGGAACAAGGACAGCAATGGCAGATCATACCACAGATGAAAGACTTAAAGGAAGTCGAAGAGAAGACATAGTTATATCTAGACTAAGATTTGACCATACTGGATTAAAAAAACACACTCTGTTTAATGAGAAAAGTAAACTCAGAAATATGTGAATACTGTAACAAAGAAAATGCTGAACACATTATAATGCATTGTGCCAAATACAAAACAGACAGAAACATATTAAAATAAAAGGTGAGAGACGCAGGACAAACTGGAACATAGGGGGGATTCTGAAAAGAAATGGGGATAAAATTGGGGAAATTAGGAAAGAACCCATAACTATACTTACTAAGGACTGATTAGTTGGAGATAATATGAATATGTACAGTAGCCTATATGTAGGCTATATATTTGGACACAATATATAGACATAGGTTACAAAAGTTGCATGGATTTTTAGTTATTCACCTATTTACTTTATGTTATTATATTTTTTTTAAATATAAGTGTATATTTATCTTGTAAAACTAGATCCCCTTCTAAATACACCGGTACAGTAGGTGGCGCTATTCACCTTTAAATTGGGATTGCAATCCGCCAGAAAACAGAAAAAAGAAGAAGAACGTAAAGTACAGAAGCATAATCTGTGAACTGGATCTTGTAAAAGAGGAAATTAATACAAAAGAAAATTTAAAAAAAAACACACACACACACACACACACACACACACACACACACACACACACACACACACACACACACACACACACACACACACACACACACACACACAAACAACAGGCATAATTTAGGTGCTTATCCTTTTTTGGGGCTGCCTATCCTGTTCCACACTCCAGTCCAGTAGTTGGCGGTAATGCGCACTCTATCTGGTTACAACCAATAAAACAACAACAGAAGAAGAATTAGAACGGAACAGTGTCGTGCAGGTTCTCAGCAGCAGTCTTTTACTTCGCAAAGCTGAAAGTTATCTTGACTACTTAAACCCATTTTGTATTTAAGGTAAGGGTATTCGTATGAGTAACCTTTGTTTGGTTTAATATGTTTGTAAAGTAAATGTTTTGTTTACTTATTGTTCAGCTTGGGAAGCGACATACAGAAGAAACCAAGATGTCGTACATGCTACCACATCTTCACAATGGCTGGCAGGTAGATCAAGCCATCCTGTCCGAGGAGGACCGAGTCCTGGTGATCCGCTTCGGTCACGACTGGGACCCGACATGTATGAAGATGGACGAGGTTCTCTACAGCATCGCGGAGAAGGTGAGATTGATGTCTGAGCCAGCCTTTAAACTTTGTCGTGTTGTGACGTTAGCATCATTAGCTTTTGCGCCGCCTGCTGATCAGCTGTGAGTGCTGCATGGTGGCTTACAAAAACATCAACATAAAGAGAGCACTGTGTCTAACATTAAGTTCTATGGGAACAGCAGCCGAGCCTGAACCAAGATGTTTACACTTCAGACTCAAACATGTTGTCTTGATTAGTGTGTTTTACTATTATTTCTTAAATGTGTTCACCTTGAAAGTTAAACTCTTACAGAATTCTCCTCCTCTCATTATTCTGCATTTCAGTCAGGATGGAAGAAGATAGATACTATGGTCATCTAAGACTGCGGTAGTCAAGGCAGCTTGTGTTTTAAACGCTTTCTTAATAAGAGTTTGAATATTATTAATATTAATATTACTTCACAATTATTATTTGTTTCCCTTGTGATTGTTTTTGGTCCACATTGTCATTCAGCAAAGGGCAGAGTTCTGCTACAGCCCACAGCTGCTGCGACAAGTACCATAACCATAGGACCTCAACATCTGCAGTATTGAAACTTCATTGTAGATTATTTATACATTGTTTTTTTTTTCTACTGCAGTCTTCAAAAGGGAGGTCAACATTCATCCCTATTTTCATCACTGTGTTCAGCTCTGAGCAGTTTTTGTTTCTTGTGCTGATTTTAGGACCATGATTTCCATATGGTTTGTTTATGGGCCAGTGGAGAATACGCAGGTGTATACCCACTTCTAAATCTCCTCTGATTAACACCATTGATTAGTTGGCAATATTACCGTTAGTAGTATTCTGCAATTTATTTCCCCTGGTGGTGAAGGGATGACTCTCTAGTTGACTAGTACACACATATATATGTAGGAGTAGTCTAACATGTCACTGTTTATAACAGAGGCTGTTTCTCCTCTGCTACACAGGCCCACAAAATTGGAGGAAAAATTAATAGTATACCCACTTTTTTTAGGCACCACTGTTAGGGGTCATCTTATCTTCAGTCTGCCATTTTTCAGACATTATTAATGACGTCCTATTTGAAGCTATGATGAGCTGCATTCATGTTACTTTAATTTTTGTTACTTATTTAAACACTCATATTAGTCAATGGCGTGTTTAGCAACAGTTCATTTCTTACATTTAACTCACCACATAACCCTTTTAAGTGTCATGTGAAGAACCGTGTGTGTTTAATGCATCGTGTTTAATCTTCTTAATGTCTTTTCTTACTGGTTTTACTATTTTTTATCTTCTTTTACTTCTTACTGTCCTTTTATTTATGCTCTTATCTTAATCTCCTCTTGTGTTTTAACTTGGTAATTTCTTATCTTACTTACTTTGTCTATTTATGTTTCATATTTATATTTACTTTGTATTTTTATTAATATTATTGTTTTTTTTTTTATCCTTTAACCACTTGTTTCTATTTCTTTCACTGCTCTTACCTTCTTATTGCTGTTATCTTTTTATTTGCTTTTAGCTCTTTTAGTTTCTTACATCTTTTTAAATCTTTGGTTCCTCTTGGTCTCAGCTCGTGTTGTTGGGTTTTTGTGTTGCCTGGGTTCTTATCATGGTTCTTGTGATGGTCGGGTTATATATGTCTGTTGGGTATCGTGCACTTTGGGTTCTTTTCTGTTGAATTGTATTTAATTATTTTTAGTATTTTGCATTTGTTATGTTCTTGCTGTTGTTTATGTTCTTCTGTGTTTGGTTTAGTTTGCTTTGTTCTTGTTTGTCAAAGCACTTTGTAAACCTGTGTTTTTAAAAGGTGCTATATAAATAAAGTTATTATTATTATCATAATGCATCGTGTTGTGAATGGACAAGCAGCTACTTTGAATAGTCAAAAATCACTAGTCCAAGAGAATTGTTTTGTTTGAAAGAGAAATGGACCTCTCCATGTTTTGATGAAAGCTTTAATGTTCAAAATGATACCATCATGGTTGACTGAACTGATGATCTACCTACGCACATCTCAACAGGTCAAAAACTTTGCAGTCATCTACCTGGTGGATATCACAGAAGTACCTGACTTCAATAAGATGTACGAGTTGTACGACCCCTGCACAGTCATGTTCTTTTTCAGGTATGTCATTACTTAGTTGATGATGTTAATGATTGTGATTTTAAATGAACTTGTTTGCTCTATGATGGCCTCGTGCTTCAATTGTAAATCCTTCTTGTCGGTCGTGTTCGGTAAACCACAGATTTATTTCAGAACTTCACCTTGTTTTTGTGTTGTTGTTTTTCCAGGAACAAACACATCATGATTGATTTGGGAACAGGAAACAACAATAAGATAAACTGGACAATGGAGGACAAGCAGGAGATGATTGACATTGTTGAAACCGTGTACCGAGGTGCGAGAAAAGGAAGAGGTCTTGTGGTGTCTCCAAAGGATTATTCTACCAAATACAGATATTGATTATTTCCCCCTTCAGATGTTGTTGTTTTCCTCATCCTTTTGTGACACAAGACAGAGACTAAATGTTACAGAAGTCAAGGAAGATCTTTTTCAGTTTCCAGTGCATCAGGACAATATCCCTTTTTCTGTTTTTGGTCATGACTGTGTTACATTGTGCCATTTTTAATTGTGTGTGCAGATTGATTGACATTTCAATTTATCTTCTCATTCATACTCAACTTGTTCAAATGTTGTAATAAACACGGGTGCATATGTAAATGTTATAGTTTTGATTCTGTAGGTCGTCACTGTTGTTCCAAACCCTCAGTGTTAACACAGTACAGATTCTTATAACAGGAAAACAGTAATAATTTGGGATAAAAGATGAGACTGATAGCATGACTTGTTATATACCCTGTTAAACCGACGGCTAAAAGAGGTTGGTTATTTCAGTGGAGGGATTTTAAAATGTTAACTGCGCTACAGTGAATGCAGCTTTTGTCATCTCTCTTTAAATTTAAATTCTTTAGTTTGGATTCTGATAGACCATGCATTAAGGACAAAATGTGCTGACTTTATTGACAATAGTAATTATATATAATACACTTCACATTTGAGACAAATCTCAAAGTGCGTAGATTTGGAAGAAGAGCATAAAAGCAACATCTAAAATCAAACAAGTAAAAGCAGGCAGATTCAAAAACCTGAGCATAAGAACAAAATCTCAGAGCAGTGGTGTTAAAGAGAAATGTTTCCAGTACTTTTTTAAAGACACTAAACACAGCCATCGACAACAAAAAAAGAAACCATATTGGATAATAAATAAATAACAACAAAAGTAAGCAGCTGAAACCTGTTTTTTAAATGTTTATTTTTATTTAAAGAGGACATATACCCATTTTCTACCTTTTCAAACAGTCTCCTGTGGTTTAAATGAAACATCTGTGCTGTACTTCGGTTAAAATATAACATGAATCAATCACCAGAGGAAGTTTGTGACCCTGTATAAACCAGCTCTCTCAGAACGCTCAGTTTTGTTGTGTGTGTCTCTTTAAATGTAATGATTCCCCCTCACCCCCAAGTTTTCCCGGTAGACATCACTCCTCTGTAGCGGGAATAAAAATAGTAGACTTGTGCAAAAGTTTTGTTCTAAGCTGAGGATGGAGTCCTTGGATGGAGGTATTGGGGAGGGGGGGGGGGAACTTCACAGCTTGCAAAAACTAAACATACTGACACTCATCTACAATTACTCATTGTAAATAATTATCATGAATGTGAGCCTACATCATGTATATAAAGTTAATGAAGTCTTCACAGCAAAAATGAGAAAGGGTAAAAATATTTAAAGGAGGATTAAAAAAAAGTGTTGTTTTTTTTAACTTTACTTGGTGTGGCCACTAAATATTTGACAATGTTTTTGTCTTTACACATTACATTTACTTAAATCGTCCACCAGGTGGAGCTAGATATGTTTGCATGTGTCAGTCTGCTCGATTAATACTCAACATGCTGAATATTTATTTACAATAGATGAATTTGGTTTAGTATTTTTTTTGTTTAGCCCACAAGGTTAACTACTACCACAATCATGTAACATTGTAGATCAAAAATGATTAATTAATCAAATACTCATTCTTATTCAAATCAGCCCTCTGTCAGCTGTGATTGGATCCACTGAGATGCTTTAGGATAAGAATGGTAGCATAAAGAGGTTTGATAAAATCATGGAAACAAACAGTAAACTAATTAAAAAGATCTGATAGGTGGTGTTTTTGTGTAATGGTTGATTACTTTATATAGTAAAAAGATGATCATTACAAAGATCATTTGAATAAATAGTGTTGGAATCTGAATCAAATAAGGAGGAGGTTGTACATACCGTACAGCTTTTGCATCATCCAGACTAACAGCGGTACATCCACAAACAGACAAGACCAGCTGAACTTGAATTGTTCCCAAGATCTCTTTAGACTTGGAAAAGTTGTCTTCAAAACCAAACAAACACTTGATGTGCAGTTATAAACAAAAGTAATTGATAGAGACACTAACATGGATGATTTAGCTGTTTATGAGTGTGATGTCCTCTGGGAAGAAATGTGTTTTTGGGTGTGCTTGTTTTGGCGTATGGTGCCTTCCAGCGCCTGACAGAGGGGAGAAATTCATACGAGTCTTGGCTTGGGTGTGAGTCGTGCGACGTGTCTGTGATGAACAGTGGACACAAGCTCAGAGATTTTTTTCTCTTGACATAGATGTTTGTTGTCATGTAGGCTCCGTTGAAGATCACATTTGAGGAGTACACAATATCATTCCCAAGAAACCATTTTATTTGTACAGTTTTAGACATTTCAAAGCAATCCAACCGTTGTTTTTCTCATAAATACAAGACCTTTAGTAGAATTTATATTATTTATTTAATCTCTGAATTGTAATCCTCTTTTAGAAACTATTAATACCCTCAACCAACAACCATGTGTTGCCAAGTCACGAGGCTTCCTTTGTCCTCATCTTTACATGCCACAAATCCTGTGTAAAACAGCCTTCTTTCTACAGATGAGTCTTTAGTTTCCACACCGTTTTCAACACAAGCCTCCACCTGACAGAAGTTATGTATCAATGACATATTAATAGAAGAAGAGAAATACATGGAACATGAACACATGAACATACAGAAAAGAGGAGGGAGGATGTAGTGGCTGAAGGAGTTGTAGGCAGTGAGAGGTTATGAGTAGATGAGCCTCATTAATATCAGTTTGCTGTCAGCTCAGTCTCTAACAGCTCCTTATAACAAGAAACCAAACACAAAGTCCAATTTGTTGAGTGAAAGATGAGGTGAAGGGGGACAAATGTGGCCTCCCTCTCTCGTTTCTTTCTTGTGTGTTTGATTTTGGTCCAAAGTCAGAGAAAGGATTCTCTCCAGAGTAAATAGCCTGACCTCCTCACCCCTACCGAGAAATACAAGTTAGAAGTCACTTGGGATGAGACCTCCACACTAAGATTTGTGTGTTCTGTCCGTCTGCACATTCACTGAACTTATATTTCTGGTTTTAAAAATGCCCCCACAATGCTCATCCCGCCCCCCTTACTTAGCTCGTATCTTGCCCCACAGCGCTGGCAGGAGAAAAGATGGAGGAGAAGACGGGGATGGCTGAACAACAGCTGGCCACTGAAAGGACACGAGGGAAACGAGAGGAGGCCAACAACTGCTTTGGTTGTTGCAAAAATGAAACACTCTGACCACACTTGGCTGCTATTAAGCAAGACCATATAATCTCTAAAATATAAACTTTTCAGAAACCAGAAAAGATTGTATTTTTAGGTTTAGTGCCAATAATTCTTAATTAGCAATAATATGAAAACCAAGCTTCATGATGACCTCAGTGATCTAATGTGTGTACACTGGCAAAGAAGACTATATGTACAGTACAAAATAAACTAATTTCCTCATTTTTATGTGTATGGACCATGTTGAAGACTTATAGACCCCCCTCCAGGCCTCCCATGTCCTTCCCATTTACATTAGCCCAGAGTCTGGCATGCTTTTGTCTTTGTCTGGCTTTTCCCTGCAGGGCCCATGTACACTAGAACTGTGCCATAGCCCTCATATGGAGCGTGGGGGCCAAAGGCTGCATCCACTGTTCCATTATAATTCACATTATCATGCATTGTTGTCCCCGATTACTGTTAATCAGCTTCGCCTCTAGGGGGAAAGCCGAGGTCTGGACGACTAAGGGTTACTGGGAAACTCCAGTCTAGACACATATGGAGAAATGGCGGGATGCACAGAGCGGTGAGTGTCTGTGTATGAAGAGAGAAAGGAGGAGATGGACTTGTTTTTCCTATGGACTATATGAGTGAATATGCACACTTACCCCTCTTGCTTGTGTAATCCAGGATCTGTTTTCAGCTGATAGTGTTTAAATAGATTTTCACAAAGAGGGTGCAGCCTGCAGGCCGCGCAGATCATCTGTGTGCCACGGGGGAAGACGTGCTGGCATCCCTCCACTTTCTTTCTTTGGCTTTCCTTCCATCTCCTCCACTAGTCTGCCACTGTCCATGTGGGTGCCCAACGTGGGGGCAGGGCGAGAGGCAATTGCCAATTTCTGGGACACCCCACCCCCATCCCTGCAGCTTTCCCTCTTGGCATCAATGCCGACGCATAGACATACAAAAATAATGTGTTAACCCATTCACTTTACCCAGTTACTGTAGCCCTGCTAGGTCCTTCCAAAGTGCTTCTCATCTCATTTTAGACAAATGGCTTTTGAAAGTCAGCTCCTAATGAAATATTTATTTTGTAGTTTGGAATGTTAATGGTAGAAACAAAGCATTCTGGATTGACTCCTTGTCACAGATTGACTACATGTGATCACCAACATTTTAAGCAGCATTTACAAATATATTATTTCATTTCCTTTTGGGCCCTAAAATGCAAAAGCATCTTTACAATGAGAGGGGGCAAACAGAGGTAACCTTTGTATTCGTCTTCTTCTCATTGTCCTATTAAAATTCTAATACAGTTAAAAAAATATCCATGATCTATTACAGGAAGAGGACAGTCTCTGTGGTTGTCCTCAAATGAGAGTGTTGCATTCTTGGTATGAGAAGGTGCAAGTGTGATTTTCGCTCTCGAGTGTTTAAATGAAACCATGCAAAATGCTATGAACAAAACGTTAACATGTTATCTGCAATTTGTTGCTGGTCAGGATGTATGCCAGTGAACCTCATTCAGCCATTGATGTTCATCTTTGCCACTAAAAGAGACCATAATGAGCCAAACTTGAGGCTGCTGTGCGTTCTTCATACAAACTTTCAAAACCTAATGTTGTCAATTCCTTAATCTTCTTTTCATGTACTGTGTGTTTGTGTACTAGTATGACATATTTTACAGACACTGCATTTTAATAAAACACTAACCCAGTTAGCTGCACAGTGGTACAGTGGTTAATGCTGTTTCCTCACAGCGAGAAGGTTCCTGGTTGTCAGACAGGAGCCTTTCTGTGTCCACGTGCATGCATGGGTTCTCTCCAGGTACTCCCGCTTCCTCCCAAAGTCCAAAGACATGTTCATTAATTATGTTAATTGGTGACTCTAAATTGGCCGTAGGTGTGAATGCTGCTTGTCTGTCTCTACATGTCAGCCCTGTGATTGGCTGGCGACCAGGGTGTTCTTGCCCAATGACAGCTGGGATCGGCTTCAGCCCCTCGCGATACCTAACACAAAAAGCGGTATAGATAATGGATGGATGGAAAAACCAAGTTAATGTCTATGATCTTAAACTTTTTTTTTACAGAGTTTGGGTCATTTATTAACCTAAAATACATTTTTGGTGACAAATATTCTGCTTTTCATGTATTATTCCACCATATAACTATACCACCACTGTGACAGAAAGGGCCTTCCTTGTTCACATGCACCTAACCAGATTGACCTTGTTCTTGCATGTCCTTCAATTTTTCTTGTCCTATAAACTCCATCGCTCCTCATTGGTTATATCACCGCCTCTTTACATAACCGACACACCAGGGAGAGCTATAAGACTCCTCTCTCCCTCAACACTTTTTCATTTTTTTAATTCCTTCAAAGGGAATGTCAATCCAGAGTCATGATGGAGAGATAGGAGGAGATAGTTCCCTGTTATATATTCTGGTGAGAGAGATGGGGAGAAAAAGGCTTATCTCCAAACTCTGAATTATGATCATATTTATTCATCTGATCTATTTTCTTCTCAGATCTATTCAGTTGAGTTGGCTTCTGGGTGGGTTCGAGTTTTGTCCCTTTGGGGGAGTTACTCAGAGTAAGTATGGCCTACAGGTTGGCGAAGATTAACTAGAGCAGATGTTTCATACTGATATAATGCAGAAACTATCAAACACAAACTCTATACCCCGTTAAACGACCTCCTCTCTGCCTCAGTTTGGAGATACTGACACACTTAGCAGTCGGGTGTTATGTGGGTTTAATTCCCTTCTTTCCCCCGCTGCGTCTGCTCTGTGGAGTACACTTTAGGACCTGTGACTAAACGGATTTACATCTTTCTTCCCGCATCATTCCTAAAGGGGTGCCATCCCTCCATCTGCTACAAAATAAGGGGTCTATTTAAATCAACTGGGACATATCAGTGAACAGAGAGGAGGAGTGTTTTAATGCAGTCTGATGCTGATGTATCATACAATCTCTGAACAAACACACATGGATCACACGAGGCCCATCGCTCTATAATCATTAGCCTCATTCATGACAGCAGCCTCCATTCAGAAACTTTCAGCGCAATTAGCACCTGGCCAGTCCTCACCACAGACCATCAGGCCTGCTGCTACACAGGAGGTGTGACGCTGAGATACACTCCAGCTGAACACACACACACACACACACACACACACACACATAAACACACACACACACACACACACACACATAAACACACACACACAAACACACACAGGCCAGCATGCTCTGCACACAAACTAGCAGACTAGAGTGTAATACACACTAGTGTGTTTAAATGTCCTGGGGAGTACAGCTGCAAAGTGAGACATGTTCAAAAATATTTCACAGCCAAATGTAATACAACACAGTCTGACAAATTGCCTCAAGTACTGTCACCTGAGTCCAAATAAAGTAAAAAAACAATGATTGTGTTTTTTTTTTAAAGGAGAAGAGAGTTCAGACCTGTTTCTCTCGCATTATCTCAGTTCAAGGCTAACAGATGTTTTTATTATTTCATTATTATTCTATTACCATCTTTCTTGTCACAGTATTTAATTATTTTATCTATTGCTTTCAATTTCTGTTTCTCTCTGTTTGGGCTTCCTGCTTTTATGTGTGACAGGCTCTTTATAAACTAAGTTGAATTGAGTTGAGTTGAGTTGCTACAGTAACCTACTTCTTATACTTGCATAACAGAATTAAATCTCAGATGAAAAGTTTTCAAAGTTGCCTTTTACGGTGAATGTTGGCACAAGGTTATGACAATGAAGATGAAGGCATGGAAGAAAACTGATGTTATTACTGGGTTTGCCGTTCCAATTGTAACCCTTTACAAAAAACAAACAAACAAAAAAAAAACCATAAAAACAACACAATATCATGAGTCCAACGATGTGGTAAGGAGAAAATACTATATGGCCTTGTAAATCAGAGAAAAGGGCACCTTTTCATGTCTTAAAATAGTAGTCATACTTGCTGCTTATTTTATTGCTTATTTTCTTATATCTGTTCCATTTTATTTTTACATTCTTAAATTGTTTCTATATTTCCTACTGCTGTATTGTGTTTAAGAGCAATGGTAACAACCAAATTTCCCCCTGGGATTAATGAAGTATTTCTGATTCTGATTCTGATTACATTTTGTCAAATCTCTTTTTTCAGCTCAGACAAGCTCTCCTCTTGTATTAAACTATAGATTTGACATAATATGATTGTTTAACTTATGGGGAGTACTCAGTCCGTCATCACTGGTTATTTAATGTTGGAAATACTTCAACAGTGAGCCTACTATATGTTGTCCAAGTCTCCCATATTGATGTAAGTAACACCACCATAATGTTTGAAGCCAGTATTCACCTTTTATTACAAATTGCATATTGACTAGGCTTTTGTTCCATTTTGATTTCAATAAATACTGAGTTTTATTTTTACTACAGTTTGTATAACTGATCAATATTTATTGACGGGGACTGAAGCAGTGCTTAGCTTGGATTGATTGTAACAGGACGAGTGATCACAGTCCATAGAAGCAAGCTGAGAAAAATGTATGTGAGTATGATGTAGCCGTATGGTCAATGTGATGGTCATGAAGATGATTAAAACATTATAATAATGCTTCTAAAAATCGATGTCACAGATGCTCATTAGCTTTGATATAGATGGAATACTGACCACGACCCCCAACCAACAAGCCAATATCTTACTCAGAATAAAAATGATGAATGTCTGACATGATTTTTGGGGATACACTATAATCTCTTGTTTGTGAGATCTATCACAAGTAATTAGGGAATTGCAACAATGCTCAATGCATGCTGAAGCCAGAGATTCCTGTGAACAATGAGTTTTTAATGTAATGATTCTAATAATGAGGTTTGGGATATATCTGCTGTATTAATCCCTAGTATTGCTCATTTTATGAAAGCTTGGTCCGTATTAGCCAAGCTACTTAGAGTGCTTGTAGAACGAAGCATCATGCAGATGGAAAAGATTATTTAAAGGTTTAGAAAGATTTGTTCCTCATGGTCTAATATTGAATATCAGCCTAATCTGATAAATGTTCAGCAGACTGAGTCGTTTTATTGTCAGTATATATCATATACTTTATTCTAACCCTACACCCTCTGATGAAATTAAACTCAGGTAGAAAATCAAGCAAGGCCGAAATAAATGATTGACAAAAACTTAAAAAAAACTAAAAATGTGTGCTCCTACATTCAAACATGTTGCTGTTCCTTTTCAAAATCCCCAAAGCATCAGCTGACTCTGCCCCTTCATCACCTTCTCCCCCTGACCATCTTCATCCCTCCTCCTCAATGTTCACATTTCCTAATCTCTGCTCTTCTGCCTCTACATCATCCTGCTCCTCCTGTCAGAGAGCCACATTGTCCCCCTACCTGCCTGCCTGTGCTGGTACAGCCCCCTCTCTCTGCCTCTGTCAATGTGTTTTGCCCTTATAAGGAGAGAGCACAGGCAGACTGTACTAACCGCATGAGCTTGGCGGGGGTGTTGCAGGGGCAGGGGGGGGGGACCACAGCCACTGTAACAAGAGGGCGAGATGGGAGGTGGATGGATGGGTGGGGAGAGGTAGTGTGGAGCGACCACACTTCTGTCAATGACTCCAATAAGACGACAGAAATAAGCACAGGGGAGGAAGAGGAGGGGTGAGGGAGGAGAGGCTGGAGACTGGAGAGAGGATGGTGGAAGAGGCAGGTGGATGTATATGTGAATGTGAAATGCATGTGTGAGGTGTTGTTACTAAGAGACAGAGCTCTTCCAAGAAATAGGTACCATCAAAGCCAAAGTCCAGCCACACTGAAAATATTTATTCTAGAAACTCTGATTTTCTCACTTCTGGTGCTGTGAGTGTGTCTGTATCATGCCAGCTCACCGGCTGCCCACATGCTCATCAATATAGAAGTGTAGCATTTAGCTGGTGAGAGTCATGGAGGGAGCGTGTGGGCTTCAGTACGGACGTCTGTGCTGCAACGTGACTGGTCCCGGGCCTCAGATGTTCTGTCTTTTGATGGGAGCATAAACACGCCCTTTGGCTAGGTTAGAGAGAATAGAACAATTTGCCATGTTCCCCGTGATTATGTCTAAATGGTTCAGCACAGATTTAGTGATTGATGGACTCTTGAGGATTTGAGAGTGATGTGACAGTTTTTCTAAAAGAATCGAAATTGTTCTGCCGAACCAGTGGAAGTCTTTTTGTGCATTGTTTTCCCTGTCACAACTTGCCACTCAAAGGCATACAGTTCTGTAAGAGACTGAGCTAATAGCAGCTTTTGAGTCTCGAGCTGCTGGACCATCGCAAACTCAACTCCCGAGATTGTTTTATTAGCCTACAAAATTGTTGTCTTCAGCCCCCACTAAAAGTCTGACTCAAGTGACATCCCTTGACGCTATTGACCAGACTAATTGCAGTTCCCTCTGGACTACTAAAGGACTACAGTATATAATAGGTATACGCCTGTCTTGTAAGCTCGCTTCTCTCATACCTTCAGCCCAAAACTATAACACATCAGGAGACTCCCACTGGAGCCATAGCGGCCCATAACTTTTTATATGCAGACACCTTCTAAAAAGACTTGTAAGTGAGAAATCACTGGCCTTTCCTTTAATGGGTTAAGCATCATGTGTTAAACTCTGTGATTTCTTTTGAATATCTTGAATTTTGGTGCCTCTTAACAAGTGTATATCATC